>NC_138898.1:7392200-7992200 GCF_965194825.1 Balaenoptera physalus | reverse complement strand
GTTTTACCGTAGTAGGTAATCAAGAAATCATTTATTCATTATAAAATAAGGATTGATAGAGGGATGGGTCTTAAAGTACCAAACTCTTTTTCAGATGACTCTATGAGACATTGTGAGATACTAATGAAATTAATGGAGTCCTAAGGAAAAAGTAGGTAACGGTAATAATTGAATCATTTGCATGCCACTAGGTAGGTTTTAATTTTTACTCTTGAATTTTTATTTTAAAAAACCCACGATGTTCTGAAATTCTTCCATGTGTTTCTTCCAATCAAAGTAAATGATCTTTTAAAAACTTCAACTATTTCTATAAATTTCTCTCAAGTTATCTCTAACCAAATAACATTCAAAGGATTTTATTTTTAATGAGTGGAGCTGTGAATCGGAAAACAAATATGCAGAAACCTATTAACAGGCCAGTAAATTAGAATAAAAAGAAAGAAATTTTCTACTAGCAAAAGAGAGCTCTAATTTACATGCAAATGTGTGGAGGAAAAAACAGCGGCAGGCTGGAATTTATTTTTCGTGAATAGCAGATCTACACAAGAGACAAGAGGTACAAACTGATGGCCTCTCAAACCCACTTCTGGTTAGAACTGCAATGAAATGGGCCAGTATCCTTAAGAATGAACTCTTTTAGTAATAATCTTGCCACATGAGAAAACTTATTAATTCGTCTAATTAGCATTAGTATGTAAATTATTCATTAGCACAACTATCAGATAAAGTTAGAATTTCTAGATTCAGGAACTGTCCACGCTTCTGTCTTCTATAGTGTGAGAGATGCCATATTTTTGAAGAATAGCAACAACTTGGCATAGGAAGGTAAAGGCATTGAATGTTATAAATCTGCTCTTAGCAAACAACTAAGATACATGTTTAGTTATTTTGGCATTCATAGCAGGCTAGGCCTATTGACGACTTAGTTGTGATTTTAAAAAGTTTCCCTAGTGCAGTAGTAATAAACTGGTGGTTTTGATATTTGTTAATCAGGGATTTTTTGTCTCCTAAATGGGACTCTACTCGCCGTCTCCTCCCCACAACCCCCCAAAAGCCAAGACCCAGTATTTGTTATGGCAACCAAATAATGTCACGTGGACGGAACCAAAAGATTTCTCATTTGCACTCTTCCTCAGTTTGGCGTCATTCCTTCCTCCTTCTCCATCGATGACTTTACATTCCTCTGTCAGTTTAGTAAGAAGCACTTTGGGCAGGCAGTATTTATGAAAGCCTGCAACAGCTAAGGAATCAGAACCTGACCCAGGAAGAGTTTTCACTGAAAATCACTTGCTCCAAAGCAGGTTAACTGCTCATGGCAGGGAAAGTTGTAGCCCCAAACCATTTCCAACCTGATTATCTCAAACTAACAAATCAATTTGTTTTAGTTCTTGGAAAAACAAAATACTTATTTGGACAAAAGAAGCTTGAGAATTTATATATATATGTAAATTATGTATATAATGTATTATATATAATATATATAATATACAATGTATATATAAACATCGAAAGGGCTGTTACGCTTTCTGCATGTTTTATATAGGTAATATATGTGCATATATATACATATGATACATACATTCCATATGCATTATAGGCATTAAGTTCTTTTTTTTGTTGTTGTTGGAGTGTAGTTGCTTTACATTATAGGCATTAAGTTCTTTGTCCAGTATTTTTAGTCCATGCAGTTGTCCTACTCAAAACCCTTCATGGCATCTTATCTCTTTGAGAATCAAATCCAAAGTCACCACCATGGCCTGTAAGGCCAGAAAAGAGATTTTTTTTTTTTTTTTAACATCTTTATTGGAGTATAATTGCTTTACAATGGTGTGTTAGTTTCTGCTTTATAACAAAGTGAATCAGTTATACATATACATATATCCCCATATCTCTTCCCTCTTGCGTCTCCCTCCCTCCCACCCTCCCTATCCCACTTCTCTAGGTGGTCACAAAGCACCGAGCTGATCTCCCTGTGCTATGCGGCTGCTTCCCACTAGCTATCTATTTTACGTTTGGTAGTGTATATATGTCCATGCCACTCTCTCACTTTGTCCCAGCTTACCCTTCCTCCTCCCCGTATCCTCAAGTCCATTCTCTAGTAGGTCTGCGTCTTTATTCCCGTCTTGCCCCTAGGTTCTTCATGCCCATTTTTTTTTTTTTTTTAGATTCCATATATATGTGTTAGCATACGGTATTTGTTTCAGAAAAGAGATTTTCCTCCTCATCTCTCAGATCCAATGTTCTACTCCAGCCGTTATTTGCCCTACTTCAGCCACAGTGGCCTTTTTTTTTCCTTTTCCTTGAACTCAACAAGCTTGTTCTTGACTTAGAATTTGCACTATTTGGTTTCTCTGCCTGGAGTGCTCTCCCTCCTGATCTTTCTATGGCTGCCTCTTTTCTTTTTTTAAAATCCAGCTCTTGGGAATTCTCTGGCAATCCAGTGGTTAGGACTCCATGTTTCCATTGCAGGGGTCACAGGTTCAATCCCTGGTCGGGGAACTAAGATCCCACAAGCTGTGGCTTGGCCAAAAAAAAAAAAAAAAAAAAAAAGAAAAATCCAGCTCTCACCTGAAATACTACCCCCTAGAGAGATCTTCACTGGTCTCTCTAAGGGAGCTACCCTGGCCCTCTCTAGCTTAGTGGTCCTCACGCCTGAGCACATGTCACCATCACCTGAAGAGCTTTTTAGAGCCTTCCCTATGCCCAGAGTTTCAGATTCCGGTGGTGTGGGGTGAGGCCCAAGAAGGAACATGTCTAAGAAGTTCCTTGGTGCTTCTGCAGCTGATCTGGAGCTCTCTCTTTGAGAACCACTGCTCTACCGTGTTATCTGATTTTAATTCCCTGCACGACATATCACTATCTGATATTTTTCTTCTTTAGTTAAGTATTTATCTGTTGTTCGTCATCCCCACCAAAATGTAGGCTCTGTTAGTTAATTACTGTGTCCCCAGAACCTAGAATGATGCCTAACATGTAATGGGCACTCCCTAAATACCTCCCTAAAATACCTGACTCATTCATTCAGCAAACATTTTGCTACCCATTCTATGCCAGGTGCTGGGTGAGGAGCCAGGGGGACTAAGATTAATAAGCATGGTCCTTTCTCTGAAGAACTCATAAACCGTTGAGGAATACCACCCCACAACAAACACACAATCTCTAATATAACGTGATAATTGCTGTAACAAACCCATTGTCATCTGACAGCACAAACGATCCTGGTTTCAGGATGGTTTTCCATCATTTGGGTGGAAATGAATGAGTTTATGGAAGCATGTCCTCGATTGGTAGATTCATAACCTTTTAAAATTGTGTGCGCCTCTGGACACAAACATGGCCTTGATAACTGGGAAATGCTAAAGAGTGACTTGATTGGCAGTCTCTCAACAGAGCTTCTTTAAAATGACTTCGGATAGAAAAATAGATGAAATTTTTTTCTTGTCTGCATTTAGGAAGCCTGGCAGAAATGAGTGTTTCAGTCTTAGCAATGGATTTTTCCAAATTAATTATAAAACAAAATGAAACTCCAGTTAAAAGAAAGAGAAATTTGGAGTCTTAACATGTAACCAAGTAAACAGAGTTTAGACACAATAAAGTGAGAACATCTAGTTGGTAAACTTTCATCAATTTCAAGGGAAATACAAAAACTGAGTCAAATCCATCTTGCTCTTTTTCTTAAAGATCAGTTGTGATTGCAACTTGACAACCTGTCTCCATTGCCAAGGACAGGTCTCCTCCTTACATTAGAGGTTACTGCCTTCTTTCAGCCTGTGAATAAGCATTTTATTTCCTGCCCAGAAAAGGAAGACAGATCATTTTGTAAATAAGCTCCAGAAGACTGACTCTCCAGTTCCCGGTTCCCCAATTAAGACTCTGTTTACTGTTAATTTTCATAAGAATAAACAAGTTGTAATGTTTTGAGTACATCAGAGGTAAATAAAACCAAACCATATTACAAAATAGATTGGTGGAAAGATGCCTTTGTATTTCATAGCAATTAGCTGCATGATTGGTTATTGTTTTGCCTTGAGTTTTACATTCGGAAAATCAAATCTGAAAATCAGGCTGGGATTGATGCAAGGCCTTTTCTCCATTTATTACCAATTACTTTTTGAAGCCTGTACTTATGCATTACACTCTTTGAATTTCAATGTCATGAGCGAAATTCCTGGGAAGTTTCATTTCAAACTGTAACCTGTGGAAGAAATTCATTAGTTGACAATTTACCTTATGACTTTGGGCTGTTGTAAGGAGAAAGTGGCATCAAAAAATTATTCGTGGAGCAATTGCTTTTCAAGGCCTTTGGTGTCTGTAAAGCGTAAAAGATGCATATGTTTATGAAAGATGGTTCGTTGGAGATCAATTTAGGTACTCATATATTCATAGCCTCTGTGTTTTGAAAATTCTAATTGCCAACACCAAATTAAAGTCATCAATGTTTTAAAAAATGTTCCTACATTTTATTATTGCTGTGCTCTGCACATTGGATTATAAATATTTATATACCTAAGTGGAAATAAGTCTCTTAGTGGCTCTGTAAGGTAGATACATAGAAAAGAAGAATGTTTCCAGCAAACACAAAACAAAACCACCACCAGCAACCAAAAAACCACTATCATGAATCAGTCCTTTGAAATGAGTTTTTGCTCTGTAGCATTTTCCTTTCACAGCTCCAGGAAACCCCCAGAAAGTAGAAGTGGACAAAGCAAATTTTAAGATAGCAGTGAAATGAAAGTCTTCAACTACCATAGCTTTGCTCAGTAATATATTGTGCACAGTGTCATGCAGATCTGATCTGAAAACCAACTTTCAGAAACATCAAAATGGCTGTTATGCTTTCCGTGTAATTCCTGGGGCTAATATTTCCACTCCTGTAATGATTATTGCTTATGAATGTTGCATGTTAATTATCTGACGTGACTCACTCCTTTAATTAAGTACCTCAGAAAACTGCCAGATTTCCAACTCACTTCCGGCCAAGTTCATCTATTTGGTTAAAACCAGATGATGTGTTTCTGAGGTTTGAGGGTATGGGATTCAGCCATTTAGAAGGCTGCTCTTTCAGTTCATTCAAGGGAAAGCTCACTGATAGGCTTTACCCTTCTCTGAGACTTGTAACAATAGCAACAACAATAATCATAATAACTGCGACCATTTATGTAGTGTTCACAATATGCCAGTGGTTATGTGTGTCATCTCATTTAATCTTTGCCCCAACACGAGGTAGGTACTATGTTGATACCCCATTTTAGGAATGAGAAAATTTGTGCTCAGAGAAGGTGTAACATTTTCCATAGTTTCCATAGTTAATAGATGGAGTTGCCAGCATTTAAACAGTTTTTATCCTCAGAGCTTGGTACACAGTACACAGCCTGTGACCTTATATTGTATAATCAGACAGGGATTTCACTGTAATCCAGAAGATTTTGGTCAGGTGATTTTGAGTGATTTTCTAACAATTTACACAGTATGTCTCCAACTTTTATAAAGTTCAGGAACTATTTAAAGGAAAAACATTCTTGCAGACCCCCTGTGTTGGCTTAAATTGCTTCTATTATAATGTTATTTAATAAACAAGCCAAACTATGACAGTCTTCTTATTCTAATTTCTCATATACAACCATAAAACCACAACAGATTTACAAGTTAATTTCAAATGAAACTCTAAAACCAATGAAGCTGAAGTTGAAAACATCAACATAATAGATGTCATTAGGTTGCTGAATCCAAATTTTTGCTCACAAGGTAAAAATGTACTAGCTGCTAGAACCAAGGTTTTTTTTTGAGTTTAGCTTGGTTATAGTAGTCCCTGCCAGGTAATCTTCTCCTACCATTTTTTCTCTATTTGATCTGCTCATTTCTTTGGTGGACTGTGGCATTTTATACCATCCATTGGTATGAATGAATCATTTACCATCAGGTTCACTTCTATTGTTCTCTTTGTAAAGGAGAGATTAAATTATAGTAGCATAATGACCTCAACTCAATCATACACTCATACTTTTCATACTGAAGAGGAGTGACAATCCTCAGAGGCACAAAAACGAGTATAGATATTAATGCTACGTTATCAATCCCTTCCCCCCTTTCTGAAACATACATGAAGATTACATGTTCCCATTTGCATGAAGCTAGGTGTAGCGATGGGCATGCTTTGGCCAAGGAAAAGTGAGTGGACGCAGTAAGAGCCAGCGCACAGCACTCTACGTGCTCTTTCCCAGCTTTAGTCACGTTTTGATATTTCCATCCATCTGAAGCAGCCTCCATCGCTCAGCCAACCCATGGTCCTGCAGTGAGAAATAGGCCCTGATTGTGTTAATCACCGAGCTTTAGAAGTTGTTCATTATAACAACATAACTTAATCTAACTCGATTAATGTGGAAATCATCCACATAATCCAGAATGCCCTGATGTTAACTTGGAGGGGGTGTTGTTATTTAAATGAAAACATGAAATTTAAAAGATCACTTGGGGTCATTCTCAGCATCCCAGCGTATTCTCAAGGTTTCCCCAGAGTTCCTCAGTCTGCAGTTTGTAAACTGTTACTCTGTATAGAGTATTACTCCTTCTCTTGTAAATTCCATTTTCTGATGCCACCTGGATATAGCTGCCTTTTTATTTAAAATTCTCTGAGCAGTTATACTGAGACCCAGGAAATTTCTAGCTGACTCTAAATTGACTGGGACAAAGAAAATTCATTTTCCTGGCTGGCTACATCAGCCCACTTCATCTAGAAAATCCTTTTGTGTCTAGAACTTCAGGAGAACACAAAGAGACAGATAATGACCAGACACTGAGTTCTCATTCTACCCCATACTTGAGTGAAGTGTTTGTGGCCAGCTCTCAGGGCTGATGGATCCAGCACCTATTTCCAACCTACTCCTCTTTAGTGGCTGGGAAAGCTAAGTACCCACATTCACAGCTTCCCCTCCAGCTAGCTGTGACCCTGTGATGCAGGCTGGCCCATCAGACCTAATCTGAAGTCATTTTGGATGGGTTCTGGAGCAGCCGTTGCTTTATTAATGAAACTGATATCTTAGTCTGGCCATTTCCCACTTCTTGCTGTGAATAGAGGGGTAATAGCTGGAACCACAGCAGCTGTATTTTGAGTCTGAGGGAAAAACCAAGAGACTTTATCATGTGGAGCCACTGGAATAACACCAGCAACTGTCTAGTTCCAGACTTCTGGTTACCTAAGAACCATAAACTTCAATTTAGGCTTTCTGTACTCATAGCTGGAGGCAATCCCAACTGACATTTACATGCATTTTCTCACTGAAATCTCACATAATGCAGAGAGATGGATATAGTGAGATTATACCCATTCTAGAGGTCAGAAAAAGGAAATCTAGATGGGTAAGTTAGTTTTTCTGTATACCGTCTTCCTAGAAGGTATCACATTCTATAGTTCATAGTTTAAACTGCATGAAGAGGGGGCCTTGTTCATCCCGGTCTCATCAGAGTTCATCATCATAATTGATCCCCATTATACCTGGTGATGTATCTGGGATATGCTCAAAAAATTGTTAGATGAATTAATAAAGGTCTTGAAAAGTTAAGGAAGAATCCCAGTTCAGGATGATTCTACATTCTTAACCGCATCTTGCCAACATAAGTACCTGACACCCTATCAGAGACCTACTCCTAATTCCCTCTTTGCAGAAATGAGAGTTGTACAGATACACACCATGGGATTATCCCTTTGGGGGAAAAAGTACCTCTTAGGAAAAATCTACCCTACAAAAGCTTTCTCAGCGTTACAAAAGCCATCACCAAACACTAAGATTTTCTAATTAGCAAATTCCTCCTGGCATCATGCAAACTCCCAAAGGAAAGAGAAGAGCCAGAGAAGTTTGGGAAATTTTCCTAGGGGAAGAGGTTGGGGAGGAGGAGGAATCTCAGTCTGCTAATTGAAAGAATGAGCTTGAGCTAAAGAACCATGTGGGACTGTTGTCGTAGCAACGCGCTCCAAGTAAGAAAGCATTTCTCGGAGTTGCTATTCAGAAAAAACATCTTGGTCTAGAAAGTGTTGGTTGTGATGCAAGATGCCAAGTTTTCAGGCCTAAACTTGGAAGATTTTGAAGCATTTATACTATGTCAGTCACACCATTCCCCAGACACAAGGAAGATTGCTTACAATGTTATGCAAATAGCCAGGAGGGAGAGAAAGGAGGTAATTTCCAAGCATCATTTGTTAATGTTATTAAATGTCATGGAAAAGAAAATAATTGGAAAGATTCACGCTAACAGTCATATCTCCCTTCACTTCTTTTGGGTAGTTAAGAAAACTTTTTATATTTAAGTAAATATGTCATATTAAAATCATTTCATTAGAATTCATTAAGTATCAATTATATAATATTATCAGTTAGCTATTGTTGTGTAACAACTCTCCTCCCCCAAACGCAGTGACTCAATGAGCATTTATTATTGATTATGAGTCTGTGGGTCAGAGAGGTGGTTCTTTTTTTTTTTTAATAAATTTTATTTATTTATTTATTTATTTTTGGCTGTGTTGGGTCTTCATTGCTGCGTGCGGGCTTTCTCTAGTTGTGGCAAGTGGGGGCTACTCTTCGTTGCAGTGAGCCAGCTTCTCATTGTGGTGGCTTGTCTTGTTGCGGAGCATGGGCTCTAGGTGCGCGGGCTTCAGTAGTTGTGGCACCCGCGCTCAGTAGTTGTAGCTCACGGGCTCTAGAGCGCAGGCTCAGTAGTTGTGGCGCACGGGCTTAGTTGCTCCACGGCATGTGGGATATTCCCGGACTAGGGCCCAAACCCGTGCCCCCTGCATTGGCAGGTGGATTCTTAACCACTGCGCCACCAGGGAAGTCCCCAGAGGGGTGGTTATGATCCGTATAGGATTTGTCTGATTTCAGCAGAACTTATTGCTGTGTCAACTACAGACCAAGTCAGTGGCTCTGCTGATTAGATGGACTCTGTCAGCTGTAGAGAGGTTTGTTGGTCCAGAATGGCATTGGCCAGAACAGTTGGGTTCTCTTTAATGTCATGTCTCATCTGCTGGTGCTGGTCCAGGCTTGTTCACATCATGGAGGCAGGGCTCCTAGAAAGAGCAGAAGTGTGTGTAGGGCCTCTTGAGTTGGCTTTTAGCATTGTTCATCCTACAGCTCCTGGTCATTCTTTGCTCAGCCTTGTGGAGTTTTGCTGTACGCTCGCACAGCTTATTATTCAGAAGAGGCGACTGGGACCCCTGTGCAGATATCTGGAGTTCTTTTCCCCATAGCTGTTTCTTTTCTGGAACTCTACCCTGTGTCTTCTAGCAGCCTCAGCCTCCCTTAACTTCAATCTCTATCTTCTCAGCTCAGTGAGATCACCATGCTTTTTGCATTTTCCCTTCTTGAACTTCAGTCCAGTGTGTGCCTGTCAGCACAGAGCTGAGAATCGGCTGATTCTTCCTGCTCTATTGTCAGAGATGATGAAGATGTGATTCTTTTCAGCAAATATCCTGGATCACATACACTCATTTCTGCATCATTGAGAAGCCATTCAAATATACAGCATTAAAAAAATCAAAGTTCATAGTGGTAAAAACAAACATGGAACCTAATTTTATTATGTCATTGTTGTTATCATTTTTATTATATTTCAGTAAGGAAATTGGTTTACCTTAGACATTTTTTTCTCTATGAATTTTCTTGCGTTTGGATTAGAACTGTTGTAAGTTTGACGTTTCTTCAGGTGCGTACACGTCTTTGCCAGTTTATTCCTCGTCATAGTGTCTGCTGTGGGGATTATGCCTCTGAGACATTCAGTAGTAGTGTGATGATGATAGTTCTTTGGCTGTAACCCCTAAAAGAGTACCACACACACCACAAAAATTAAAAACATGGGAAGGGTGAAAAAACAGTGCTTGCTTTTCTTAATTTCATATTTGGGTTAAGTCTTTAATATAAATCCTTGTTAATCAAGTTCTTAATGGAAGTAAGCATAAATATTTAGACAAACTGGTCTTTTTTCTTAACTCACAGTGGATTTAAAAATAATGTTTATGACCCCAGGCTTAGTTTTTATGGGTATTTTTCAATTCATGGTCCAGTGGAACAGAAATAGAAATCATTTACCACATCAGTGCACTAACAAAATGTTACATCACTAAATTGCCCAGAAATGGCCCCATGCTCGCCCATGGAACATCACACACCCACATACACATGCACGTTACCTGTATACCGAAGCAGAAACCTAAGCCTGAACCTTCATCTGACCCTTCTCCTTTGTGAAGAAGACATCTTCGTCCCTGTGGACAAACAGGGGAAGTGACACATGGTGGTGGTAGCAATTTCAGATTAATGGCCTACTCTAGTACAAAGACGAAAAGGAATGGTGGTCAGTTCCAAGTATTAATCATTTCTTGACAGCCTGCCCTAATAGTTCCATTTTTATAGCTCTCTGGTAAATTCTGTTTTCAGACTGCAGTCATTCAGTTATAGATCATCCGTGTTTGTAACAGTTCTCCCAGTTTTCAACACAAAATCCAGAATCAAGAAGGCACTCGGGAGAGAGCGAGGTGGCTGGGGGATGCATTTTCAATGAATCTGGAGCTTTCGCGTCAGCTTTGATTTTGAGTTAAAGGCAAGCACGATGATATTAAAAACATAACCAAAGAGCATTGCTTTTGAAGTCAGAGGTAAAAAGCACATGCGAAATAAGAGATGAGCTCCTTTTCTCACTGATAACGCCGCTCAGTGCTGTGAAATTTATGGTTGGCTCTCGGTATCCGTGGGTTCCGCATGCGCGGATTCAACCAGCCGTGGAGCCTGTTTGCGATCCGTGGTTGGCTGAACTGCAGGTTCTGCGTCCTTGGACCTGGAGGGCCAACTGTGCTAAACCATTTTATATAAGGAACTTGAGCATCTGTGTATTTTGGTATTCGAGGAGGGCCCTGGAACCAATTCCCCGGGGGATACGGAGGGACGATTGAAAATACAAATGAAGTTTTTACCCTATAGCTCATTTGATCTATTGATGTGTTTCTTGATAGCACATGTTTTATTTTAATAATGGGTAATAACGTTCTATGAAATAATGGGTTGAAAACACAAGGACTCATCGTCCATGAGTGGAAATTGCAAGTGTGGATTTGGAATTACAAATGATAATTCCAACCACAACAGTCTTTTTAAAAAAATTTATTTTATTGAAGTATAGTTGATTTACAATGTTGTGTTAATTTCTACTGTACAGCTAAGTGATTCAGTTATACATACCTATGCACTCTTTTTCATGTTCTTTTCCATTATGGTTTATCACAGGATATTGAATATAGTTCTCTGTGCTCTACAGTAGGACGTTGTTGTTTATCCATTCTATATATAATACACAACAATCTTAATTAAAAATAGAGTTATTATTTCTGTGCCAAGCCTCTTAACAAGTCTCTGTGCTTCAGTCCCCTCTTTAAACTCTTGTACCTTTGTCACCTGCTCTCAACACAGCAGGCAGAGCCATTTCTGCCCCAGTGTAAGTCAGGTCATGCTACTCTTCTGTTCACACCCCTTCTCATCTCAGAGTAAAAGCCAGAGGTTTCTTAAGATCCACAAGGCCCTATGAGAGGGGTTGGCAAACTATACCTGAGAGCCAAACTGAGCCCATTCCTATTTTTCTACAGCCAGTGAGCTAAAAATGTTGGTTTTTTTGTTTTTTGTTTTTTTACATCTTCAAGTGGTTGAAAAAAATCTAAAAAGAATAATATTTGGTGGGCATGTGAAAGTTATGTGAAATTCACATTTCAAAGTCCATAAAGATTTATTTAAACACAGCCATACCCATTCACTTACATGTTTTCTGTGGCTGCTTTGGTGCTACAATAGCAGAGTTGAGTAGCTGTAATACAGACTGAATAGCCCAGTATAGCCAGGAGTATTTACTGTCTGGCTCTTTACAGAAAAAAAAAAAGTGCAGACCCCTGCCCTGTATCTGCCACGACACCACTCAGAGGTCACCCTCCTCTCCTGCCCAGACACCATGCAGCTTCAGTCACGTCCTCCTCGGGGCTCTTCTTTGATCCTTGCATGCCCTCTGCTCAGGGCCTTGGCATTACTCCTCCATTGGCTTAAAATGTTATTATTTTTTTTCCAGCAAACGTCTTCATGCTTTTCCTCCTCATTTGCTTTAGGTCTTTATTCAGATATCACCTTCTCCCTAAGCCCTTGTGAATCATCCTCTTTAAAAATGCTGGAGAGGGTGTGGAGAAAAGGGAACCCTCTTGCACTGTTGGTGGGAATGTAAATTGATACAGCCACTATGGAGAACAGTATGGAGGTTCCTTAAAAAACTAAAAATAGAACTACCATACGACCCAGCAATCCCACTACTGGGCATATACCCTGAGAAAACCATAATTCAAAAAGAGTCATGTACCACAGTGTTCATTGCAGCACTATTTACAATAGCCAGGACGTCGTGGAAGCAACCTAAATGTCCATCGACAGATGAATGGATAAAAAAGATGTGGCACATATATACAATGGAATATTACTCCGCCATAAAGAGAAACGAAACTGAGTTATTTGTAATGAGGTGAATGGACCTAGAGTCTGTCATACAGAGTGAAGTAAGTCAGAAAGAGAAAAACAAATACCGTATGTTAACGCATATATATAGAATCTAAAAAAAAATGGTACGGATGAACGTAGTGGCAGGGCAGGAATAAATACGCAGACATAGAGAATGGACGTGAGGACATGGGGGTGGGAGGGGGAAGCTGGGGCGAAGTGAGAGAAGCATCGACATACATACACTACCAAATGTAAAATAGATAGCTAGTGGGAAGCAGCAGCATAGCACAGGGAGATCAGCTCGGTGCTTTGCGATGACCTAGAGGGGTGGGATAGGGAGGGTGGGAGGGAGGCTCAAGAGGGAGGGGATGTGGGGATATAGGTATCCATATGGGTGATTCATTTTGTTATACAGCAGAAACTAACAGCATTGTGAAGCAATTATATTCCAGTAAAGATGTATTAGAAAAAAAAAACGACCTAGTGCAGCCACATAAATAACTAAATAACTAATTAAATAAATAAATATTAAAAAATAAAATAAAAGTGCAACCCTCCTTTTGTAATTTGTTTCCAAAACTTGTCTCAATGGACATTCTCAAATTTTCACTTCATTATTTTGTTTATTGTTTGTCTCCACAGTAGAGACTGCAAGTTCTATGAGGTCAGAAGTTTTTAATGATTTCCTTTTTGCCTGGCCCATAGTAGATGCTCAATTAATATTTGTTGTGTCAGTGCCTGAATATACACTAAACACACGTGCACATATTGTGATGGTGCCATCTATTTACTGTATATCGAGAGAGAATGTTGGTAGATAGTTTTTTTATAGAGGAGTTAAATGATGAAGACAGTGTTTCGTATTAAATTTGTCTTCCCGGGGCTTCCCTGGTGGCACAGTGGTTAAGAATCTGACTGCCAATGCAGGGGACACGGGTTGAGCCCTGGTCTGGGAAGATCCCACATGCCACAGAGCAACTAAGCCCGTGTGCCACAACTACTGAGCCTGCGCTCTAGAGCCTGTGAGCCACAACTACTGAACCCTTGTGCCACAACTACTGAAGCCCGTGCACCTAGAGCCCGTGTTCCACAACAAGAGAAGCCACCACAATGAGAAACCCGTGCACCGCAACGAAGAGTAGACCCCGCTCGCCACAACTACTGAGCCCTTGTGCCACAACTACTGCAGCCTGCGCGCGTAGAGCCCGTGTTCCACAACAAGAGAAGCCACCGCAATGAGAAGCCCGCGCACCGCAACGAGGAGTAGACCCTGCTCGCCACAACTACTGAGCCCTTGTGCCACAACTACTGCAGCCCGCGCGCCTTGAGCCCATGCTCCACAACAAGAGAAGCCACCGCAATGAGAAGCCCGCGCACCTCAACGAAGAGTAGACCCCGCTCGCCACAACTAGAGAAAGCCCGTGCGCTGCAACAAAGACCCAACACAGCCAAAAATAAATAAAATAAATAAATTTATAAGATAAATAAATAAATTTGTCTTCCCAATGATTCTTACAGATTCTGCCTTTTGGGTGGTTTCCCATCCCCCTTGTCAGATCAGCACTACTTTCCATCTCCATTGGCAAGATCATTTCTGTCGTGCTCAAGCCTGGTGTAGGCGAGTTCACTGAGACAGCCCCTGGAAGGTCTGTAGATTCTAGAATGTGCCCTGAACTAGGCTCTCCTTTCTCTGGCCGCGTAATTCTGAGGGCAGTTCCTCCGATTGCGCTCACCCCCGTAACTATAACTGTAAATACCCACCTTGCTTGAATGCTTTGTTGGCCAGGCTCTCTGCACAGGCACAGGCTTACTTACTCCTGAGGGAAGCAGTGGCGTGCAAGCACTTCCTTTGGGAGCTCTCCTGGGAAGTTCTGCAAGACGGTGGTGACGTGAGACCGGGAGGGCAGGAGAGGGTGTGACCTGTGCATTGAAGGGCGGTTACCACTGTGGGCCACTGGGGCCCGATTCTGCTGGGACCCCGTGGGAGACTATGCACAGCACAACCCAAGGCTGTACCCCGAGAGGCCGGGAAGCAGAGGTATTGTTTGAGGGTCGTTCCTGGGGAATCCCTCCCTAGTCCTGCTCTGTCTCGTGCACGCTAAGCACAGATGGAGCAGATGACCTCCATCCGGCAGAGAGAAGACAGTCAGCTGTAGGTGTGGATTGCAGTAGCCTTTGCTGGCCTGTGGAGTAGCTGGGGTGACGTGGGTGGGGCTTGGGTGGTACCTGCTCGGCTCCTTTCCATCATCACCTTCCTTCATCTTCCCAGTGACTATGAGGTTGGTTGTATTTCCTGCATTTTACAGACAGACAAACCAAGACTGGGAATTGCTGTGATCTGCACAAGAGTGGCAGCGTCGTGACTCAGATTTAAGGCTGTCTGATTCCTAAGCCCCTGCAGGTAACCACCTCTCCTAAGGCCACATTGCCATTGGTCAGCTCTGTAACCACTGCATCCCATGGCCAATGCACACACACAAATGTATATTGTCTGCCCCTCAGCCTCTCCAAGAGCCATCCGAGATTTCCAGATCTCATCCTTAGCACAAATACCGTCCAAGATTTCCAGATCTCATCCTTAGAACAGATACCATTTCCAGATCTCATCCTTAGAACAAATACCATTTCCAGCTCTCATCCTTATAACAAATACTTCTCTTCTTCGATTTTTTTCCTCAAAATGTCTTTTTTTTCCCCTTCCAAATATCTGCATGGCTCTTCTCTTCATTTGCTTCAGGTCTTTATTCAGATAGTGCCTCTCACTACGGACTTCAGAACCATCCCATTTAAAAGCGTGACCCTCCTGGATGTAAACTGATGCAACCACTGTGGAAAACAGTATGGAGGTTTCCCAAAAAACTAAAAATAGAACTACCATATGAACAAGCAATTCCACTCCTGGGTATATATCTGGAAAAAAACCCCAAAAACACTAGTTTGAAAAGATACACGCACCTCAACGTTCATAACAGCATTATTTACAGTTGCCAGTATACAGAAGCAACCTAAGTGTCCATCAATAGATGAATGGATAAAGGAGATGTGGTAATATATACAATGGAATACTACTCAGCCATAAAAAAGAACGAGATTTTGCCATCTGCAACAGCACGGATGGACTTGGAGAGCATTGTGCTTGGTGAAATAAGTCAGATGGAGAAAGACAAATACTGTAGGATATCACTTATATGTGGAATCTAAAAAATACAACAAACTAGTGAATATAACAAAAAAGAAGCAGACTCACAGGTATAGAGGACAAACTAGTGGTTACCAGTGGGGAGAGGGAAGCGGGGAGGGGCAAGACAGCGGTAGGGGATTAAGAGGTACAAACTGTTAGGTATAAAATAAGCAACAAGGATATATTGTACAACACGGGAATATAGCCAATATTTTATAATAACTATAAATGGAGTACAACCTTTAAAAATTGTGGATCACTATGTTGTATACCTGTAACTTATATAATATTGTACATCAACTATACTTCAATAAAAAGGATCACTATTTTGATGTATGTGTGTATATATATATATATATATATATATACGCACACACACAATCATTAAATTGAAAAGTTGTAATAATAAAAAATTTATTGTCAATAAAATAAAATGGTTAATTTTATATTAAAAACTGAAATAAAATACAAGCATGACCCTCCTGTGTCCACCCGTTTTGCCTGGACTTTTAGGCCAGAAGTAGCTCGGACTGAAAGCCTGGCATCAGCAGCACAGCCAGGCCCTTCCCCTTCCTGTTGCCCCTTGAAGCCCTTACATTGTTTCCTGTCGCTCTGAGAACAGCAATCACATCTCTTAACACGGCCTCAAGGCCCCACGTGTCCTGTTCCCCCCACTCCTGAATCTCCACCCACACCTCTTGCTACAAATCCCATGACTTCCTAAGTGCTTTTCTTTTAGTTCTTCAAATGCTGCATGCTCCCCTGTACCTCTGGGTGTTTACACACCATTATCCCTCTGTCAGAACACTCTTCCCCTTCCTGACCCTTCAGCATCACTCAAACATCTCACCTCAAGCATCACTTCCTCAAGGAAACCTTTCCTGACACCCCTGTACCCTCCACTCCTGTTGCAGATCAGATTCCATTTTCACAGACTCTGTTCCTTTTCGACATGACATTTCTCTTACTTTGATGCCAAACTCTCATTAATGTGGTGACGTGATTGTTATATCTGTTCTTCCTAAACTCAAAACTGTCATCATCTTTATTTCCACTTTTCAATCCTGGCAGATGCCCAGCCTGACCCATTTCTCAGTCACCAGTCTATCTATCTATCTATCTATCTATCTATCTATCTATCTATCTATCTATCTATTTATTTTTTATTATTTATTATTTATTTATTTATGACTGTGTTGAGTCTTTGTTTCTGTGCGAGGGCTTTCTCTAGTTGCGGCAAGTGGGGACCACTCTTCATCGCGGTGTGCGGGCCTCTCACCATCGCGGCCTCTCTTGTTGCGGAGCACAGGCTCCAGACGCACAGGCTCAGTAGTTGTGGCACACGGGCCCAGTTGCTCCGTGGCATGTGGGATCTTCCCAGACCAGGGCTCGAACCCGTGTCCCCTGCATTGGCAGGCAGATTCTCAACCACTGCGCCACCAGGGAAGCCCATCAGTCTCTTAATGGTATCAGTGCTGCCCTAACCGTGAGCACATCTAAACACAAATTTTTCACCAGAGTTGAGATCACCTGGTGCTCATGGCCAACGCACGTTAAGATTTGTAGAGAAGTTTCTGTTTTGTTTTTCAGTGAGCTATTTTCTCCCTCAGCAGAGCTGAGCTCATTTGTTTGATCCTGGCCTCGACTGCACCCATCAGTAATTATGTAAAGTATCTCACAGACCTGCATCTTTGGACTCTCTTTTTAATTCCTAGAGGGGAAAAGCGCTTAATGAAACAGTCTAATGAAAGTCACTTATCCTTCAAAGCTGCATTTCAAAGGGACTTTGAATGAGTATCTACAAGATCGCCAAGACGAATAATGTGTTTGGGGAGATGCGGTGATTGACTTCAGCTCCTCGGATTGTACATAATGCATTTAACTTCTTTTTTAAAAAAAAGAATATTTATTTATTTACTTATTTTATTCTTGGCTGCATCGGGTCTTAGTTGCAGCCCTCGGGATCTTCATTGCGGCGCACGGGCTTTTCTCTAGTTGTGGCATGTGGGCTCAGTAGTTGCGGCGTGTGGGCCTAGCTGCCCCACGGCATGTGGGATCTTAGTTCCCCAACCAGGGATGGAACCCGCATCCCCTGTATTGGAAGGCAGATTCTTAACCACTGGACCACCAGGGAAGTCCCAATGCATTTAATTTCTTACAGAACAAAATATAAATTGAAAAATAAATTCAGCTTTCCTTGTGAGATGTGACTATTTTTTTCAGCAAGGCTTTCTATGACTTTATTAAAATAATAGTTGTATTAGTCAAGACAGGCTATGTTATGCTAGAGTAACAAACACTCCCCATCCCAAATGTCAGTGACTTAATGAAATGCAAGTTTATGTGTTACTCGTGTCACAGTCTAATGCTGGTCAGGCAGCCCTCCTCCATCCGGATCATAGGGTTCCAAGGTGGCTGAGGCAGAGAAAGAGGGAGATGGAGGGGGCACACTGGCTTGGAACCGCATTGGCCTGGAGGCTGTATACATCACTTCTACTTTCACCCCAACCCAACTCCAAGGACCATGCCTTAGGTTTTAATAGGACCATGCATACTGTTCTGGGGGCCAAGGGTGGCAGCAGGGACTCTATTGCAGTCACTAAGGCAGATACGATGGTGTTAGAAGGCTTGACCTGCAACCAGTGCCCCAGACTTTTCCTGGGTTTGTTGACTGCCGTTACCAGGAATCATTCTCACTTCTGCCTGAGATAATACTAATTGCCCTTCTCCTTTGGCCTCACTTCCTGCCTCTCCCCACCCCCACCCAATTCCCAGCATGTGACTTGGGCTGTGTATTTATCCCTTACTGAGAGCTACCCTTGACCATTTCCAGAACAGGTCTTTTTTTGCATCTGCTTAGTGGACTGTATGTACATATCCCACAGTTAAATGTAATGCCGTCAATATTCTGTTTTGAATCTGCATCATACATGTGCATGACGGGATTCATTACATTGAACAGGTAAGCTGACTGTAATTTGCAGAATCATATGTTTACATATCATGTCTGAAGTCAAGCTATTATCATCTTTCTTATAGCTCAAAATGATCTGGCATTAAATCCGTCCTCCCACATGTTTCTGGTAATAAGCTTTCTTGGAGTCATATAATATTTCAGTCTCCACGGTGAAGAATTCCTGCTGTGGCCTGCTGGGCACTGAGAATGAGAGGGTGACTTGTTTATCTGTATATGTTCTGCTTCTGGTGCAGCAAGCAATGCCTTTTAGCTGCACACGCTGGAAAGGTCCAGCTCTTGTTTGGGTGGAAAGCCAAAATAGTTACAACAAGTGATTAAATACAGCATGGAGATGCCAGTCATGGCTCAATTCATTAAACAGGGGGCACTGAGGAAGACAGCTTTGGAATAATACAAAGAAAACATTAGTCTGAGAATCAGGAGACCCAGGATTCTAGCTCTTGCTGTGCAGCAAGTGACTCTGTGACTTGTTCTCTTCTGTGCCTCCATTTTCTCATCTATTTTATATGGAGAAAATCTGGCAAACTCTAAAGCCCCTTTTATCACTAAAATTCTGTTATTATATACAATTTACAAAACATATTGGAAAATTAACCAGCCCTTCTGAATGCATCCAAAAATAAATAGATAAAATTACTTTTGATGAGATATTATGGAGCCACTAAAAGAGGGGTTTTAAAAGAATAATGACATGGATCATTGTGTAGGAAAAAATTCTAAAAACAATATAATCCCAACTTTTTTTTTTAAAAAAAAAGAAAATATACATGGGTAGGAAAAGAGGGACAAAAATTTTAACAGCACTTATTTCTGGATGATTAACTTATGGATGATTCTTATTTTATTCCCAAAATTTTCTCTGTACTTTTCAAAATTTCTAAAATCTGTCAAAATTTCTTTGATTCCTTCTCATTACCTCTCAGTTTTGAATCTTTGTCAAATGTCCAAAACTTGATCTCAACCGTGCAGACCCAAGCTTCTTCCCACCTTTTTATAACAAATATTTGTAAAATCCTCTTCATTATTGTGAAATTAAATTCATAAATAATATAATCTAACTATACACAGAAGATAAATTCAATGCTGTAACTATAATGAGGGAGAAATAAAAGCAAAATAAATCTTGATAAACTAACATGCATTTTAAAGTTTAAACGCTTGAACTTAGGTCACAATGAAATTCCTTGATGCTTGTACCATAGATGGAAGCCTCATGGATTTGGCAGCTTCCAGTACAGGTTAATTCAGGTGTGTGGACAGCAATTCAGATACCATGATTATCAGGGGGTAGATAGGATTTTACAAAAGAGGAAAAGTTAGTAAAGTTCCAACAAAACAGAGTACAGGCTTCTCTTGATTGACACAATAGTTTTATATTTGGGAAAGTCACTGAATATTAGAATCCCACAAAACTACATTGTTTTCCTATGTAAATGAAGTTTAGGTTCTAATCTCAGTTCATTGTAAACAGGTCTTTCACTTTTGAATGGCATTTGAAAGTTAGGCAGAAGGTAAGACAGTTCTTCCTTGGGCAGGACTGTCTTGTGCATTGCAAGACACTTGCATCTGAAGCTGCCTCCTGTCTTCACTAAATGTGTATAGAACCCCCATTACCAGGACAACTGAGAAATGCCCTTATGTATTTCCACAGTTTCCTCCAGGAAAGCACCAATGCTTGTCAAGAAGCCCCTGTTGTAGCCCAATTCCGCATTTGCAGCTTCAACTCCTACCGTTGCCCACTAATCCCCTAAGTCAGTTCATTGCTCCCTGAGTACAGCATGCCAGCTCTTGCCCCTGTACTTCTCTACATGCCGGTTCCTCTCTCTGGGGTGTCCCACCTCCTTAGCTTCCTACCAAAATGTCTTCCCATTTCATCAAATCGGAAATGCCTTTGACATCTATGGTGCACCATTATTTGTGCCACCAGGAAAGAAAAATGCTGCCAAGATATCTATGGCATGCCATTGAATGTAAGATGCATCCTGATTTCTGAGGTAGAAAACGTGAACAGAAATGTGCATTGAGAACAGTGAATCTGGTCTTCGCATGTCAAAGTCAGGCTGCCTCGAGCCTGTATACCTGAGTAACTACGATCCAGACACAGAGCTGGTGACTTTGCTCAAACACTACCTCCCCACTTAGAGCAGTGGTGCCCCCTTTTCTAAACGCTTATGTTGAGGTTAGTGATTAAGTTCTTGGAGAATTAAACAAGATAATTTATGTAAAGCACGAAGCTCAGTGTCTGGCACAATAGTAAGCCCTCAGTGATTGTTGTTATGTATTATTATTAATCATGGGCACTTGTAACGTCACCTCCATCGTGAATTTGTCCCAGATTCTCTCAATCAGAAGTGTCCCTTCCTTTTGGGAGTCTCACATCCCCATGCACCATACCCCCAACCTTACTAGCCATTAAGACGTTCAACAGGGTCCCTAGACATCTTCAAGACACATTTGGAAAGAATATTGACGTTTGTGTATATTCACACGCGCACACACGCACAACGAAGCCCTGAAAGGAGAAATAATTTACTCAATTTCTAGAAACAGTGGCTAACATTTACTCAGTATTGACTCTGGGCCAGGCACTGTGCGAGCACTTCCCAGGTGTGATCTTCTTTAATCCTTGTGAAAATCCTTGGCAGTAGGCATAGTGTATTCCTAATTCACAGAGGAAGAAACTATAGATTAGCTCACACAGCTGATGTGACAGAGCTGGGCTCTTATCCCAGGGTCTCGGATTCCAGAGCCCCGAATCTGAACCTATGATGTATCTTTGGTTCATTAAATTGGTGTCAGAATCAAGTCTATAACCAGCTGGCTTGTCTTTCAAGTTTGTGTGTCTTCTTCCCCATCACCCACGAAGAAGGTTTACTTTATGATCTTTCACATCCAGGGATTTTAGGTACAACGATATTTGATCATTTTTCAGCAGCGTCTTAATGCTGCACAAAGCTGTGTTTGAAAGAAAAGAATATTTTCTATCTATAATTTTATTCCCAAATGGTGAGCCAGGTAGAGAAAAGAGAGGGCGAGGAGGTGGGATTTTATGAATGCGCCAAACCCCGCTTTGTATTGGGATGAATTTCTGAAAAGAAAAGTGAAATAGCGCTCTGATAAAGCAGGCATGTGGCTTTATTACAGTAGACATGTGGCCCCTCCAGATAAACAACGAGCTCTGATTTCTCTCTGAAGAGCCATACAATAGTGTACTTTACATTTGATGGCTTGAAATCAGGAAACCAAATGTAAGATTTTTGTTGGGGCTTTGTGGATTCAGCCCCTCTCTTCTTTTCTCTCCCCAGTGATGCATGGTCCTGAAAACAGAGCAAAGATGGTGAAAAATGTAACCAACAGCTTAGTAAATATGCAGGTCATTTTTCCTTGTTTTTCTTTTGAAAAGATGGCATTGCAAATTTGCCAACTCATTTTTTTTTTCCCAGGTAGTGAAAGTAGAACTACCTGTTAAGAAATGTGTGGAGCTGCCAGAGCCCTGCTGAGCAGCCCCCAACATCTGGAATTCAAGCTGTTGTGAATGCAGGGAGTAAGAAAGCTATTCTCCTGCTGTTCCGGCAGATAAAGTGATGCTCATTAAGGCTTAGAGTGATGTCCAGGGATTCAGTTTGACTGTGAGAATGCCTGTCTTGTGGAAGTCTTGCCTCATGTTACCAAAATCTCATAAAAGAGCACTGTCTAAAATAGGAGTGATGTTTTCCTCTGTATGTGCTTTCTCAATTAAAGGTACTTTTATTTAAACACACAGCCATTCGATATACAATAAATGATTGCTTACCCAGACTGCAGCCAAACAAAAAATTTGTAGTTAGTCCAGCAATGAATTTTCATAATGATGAACCTGCTGTCTTAAAGTATCTTTACATTTCTTTTCAATCATCAAAGAGAGATTAAATTCAGTTGAGTATATGTTTAGTATTTTGCACATGTATTTGAATTATTTCCTAAGTTTTAACTATTTAAGTCCAGGATGCCAACTGCTCCCTTCGAGCATACTGTGGGCCCTGGCCCTGCCCACGTGCCGGTGGCTGCATCCTTAATTGATGACGGAGCTCTTTGCTCCAGGCCTCTGGTCTGGCCTTAGCATCCAAGCCACTACTAAAAAGTGGACCACACTGATGCTAAAATATGGAATAACACGTATCTGACATTAAATTAACTGATAGGATTTTGCAAAAAGAATATTCAGTTAAGAGCTAGATAAACAGGATTCTGTTGATCTTATGGAAAACTGTATTGCATGAATTGCATTTCAATTCATATGTCTTTCATGTGATATTAGGTATTTTCTTCAGTGTGTGTAAAGCTGAGCAAAACTATGCAGGCTGCTGGTGAACTTAGGCAATGTTAGTAACATAAAGTAACAATCCATATATTTTAGAGGGTTAAATGCGATTAAATTAACTTAGTGTAATATATAAACTATTATAAATAATGTATATAATAGGTATCCTATGTATCTATTACGTATTATATATTTGTGTATTAGAAAGAGACTGCATCATAATTAACAATAGTAGCCGACACCTAGGAAGTATATGTTACATTTATGCAACTACATGAGTTATTTTTTAATAGACTATATTATAAAATGCACAGATCTTAAGTGTAAAATTCAATACATACATTCATATAACCCACAAACCTATCAATTTATCTAAAATCTGGACTATTTCTATCACCCCAAAAAGTATCCCTGTGCCCCTTCCCAGTCACTGCCCTCCCACTTTTATCTGCCAAGAGCATCCGCTATCTGACTTCCATCACCATAGATGAGTCTTGGCTGTTCTAGAACTTTGTATCAATAGAATCATACAATAGGTACTCTTCATGTCTGGAAGATATGCAAGACTTGTACACAAAACAATGCGGACAGAAATTAGAGAGCATCTAAATGGGGAATAGGTATGCCAGGTTCATGGATGGGAAGGCTAAATATAGGTAAGATGAACATTCTCTAAGATTTATCTATACATTAAATGCAATCCCAATCAAAATTCCAGCAGACTTTTTTTTGGGGGGGGAGTAGAAATTGACCACCTGATTAGAAAATTTATATGGAAATACAAAGAACCTGGGAAAGCCAGAACAGCTGTCTCCTCACTTTCTGCTCATCGGGTGGAGGCTCAGGCTGTGCTTCCCAACTGGACGGTGCTGCTGGCTGGACTCCAGGTCTAGGCAGGGCAAGACGCAGGGTTCCGTGGTTGCACAGGGCCCCAGGCCACGCTCTGTGATCAGGTGGGGTCACAGGCTAGGCTGCGGAGTTGGGTAGGGCCACAAGCCAGGCTTTACAGTTACGTACGCCGCTGGTTGTGATCTGCTGTTGGACAAGTTTGTTGGCTGGGGTTTCTGGTCCAGAGGGGCTCCCGCTATATCCTACAGTTGGGTGGGGCTAGAGACGATTTTCCAAAGTAGGGTGGCATTGCTGTCCTGGCTACCTTATTGGGTGGGGCTATAGGCTACGCTCCATGATTGGGCACAACTGCAGGCTGTGGTCAGCAGCTGGGCAGGACCATAGAGGGGGCCTCCCAGGAAGTGGCCTGCCACACTTGGGGAGCTGGATGTCCACCTTGGTCTCTCTTCTCCCACGGGAGAAAACTAGTTCCAGGGGACCCCTCTAGGTGCAATGCTATGCCAGCCTGGGGGTCGGGGGGCAATGTAGTCAGAGTGTAGCTGTTCTTCTGAGCCTTGTACTGTGGTTCTTCTAGGTCTACCAGGGGTACTTTAGCCTCATCCCCAGGTTCTGGGATTTGCACAATGGCATCTTGTCTATGGATAGTTACTAGCTGGTCTTCTTATGAGGGGGACTGAAGTCAGGAATGACCTATGTCACCATCTTAATGATATCACCTCAATAGCATCATTTTAATATTCATAAATGTCACACTTTCCTATAGAATTAGTGTTTTGATAACTTTATTAAGCAAAGCTATATGTATTATTTTATTTTACTTACCCAGTAATCCTGTGAAATAAGAGCATCAGAAATTTTCATTTCCAGTTCACAGATGAGGAATCTGAGACACGGAAAAATAACTTCTGCAAAATGACTCTGCAGATCAGAATGTATGAATTTGTTTATATATGACTTAACTTTTAAGAAAGAACATAGGTCACTACCAGAAGTTCATACATGTAGGCTTCATATAATAAAGATCAATTTTCAGGATGTCCACATTTGCAATAGGACAAGAAAAAGAGTACAGTTTATAAGTATTAGAATGTAGAAGATATAATTATATTCAGATTCATTCTTTCTCTTCCTAAAAATCCAAGTGAAAAAAAAACCAAACAAAATAAGTTAGTTCCAAAGATGGCCAGTAAAATAAATTTGCAAAAAATCAGTAGCTTTTCCACGTGCTAAAAAAATCATCAGTTAGAAAATATGATGCAATATAAGGTCACATTCACAGTAATAAAAAATATATATATATATTTTTACACACACACACACACACACACACAAGCACACACACCTGGGAATACATTTTTTAAAATGCAGGACCAAATTTTTAAGAAAGCAAAACTTTTCAGAGGGACATAAAATAAAACAGGAATAAAGGAGAGTCCTGGTTATTGAAGTAATGCAAATTCAACAGAGAGAACAGTTATCTGGAAAAGGTAACCCATCAACTCCTACTCATTAGAACCTGAGCTCCAATCTGCTTAGCTTATCAGTGGTAATTCACTCAGCCAAGTGCTGGGTAATGAGACTTCGCTCTGGCACGTTGGTTAATGGACATGATGTAAGAAGAGATGGAAGTAGGGAGTGTGGGAAAGGGATGCTCCTCGTGGGATGTCAGCCTTTATCTCAGTCGCTCTTAAAGGGATAACTTTCTTAAGGGATTAAGACTCTATGTGTTAAGCAGTCTTATCCATGGAAACACAAGATGAGAAAAAAAGGAAAAACTGCAATTTCGGGCTGGAAGATAATTTTTAAGATATATTTTTACGCTCATATATCGGAAATTATCAATATCGTGCCCAGCAGCTGCATCTATCGTTGGGGCCACTGTTGCTGTTGAATGAGTCGGGCTCATTACTGTGGCAGCTCATTACGTTTCTCTCCTAACTGCGCTGCTGGGCTGAAATTCAGCAGCAACAGTGTGGACGTAGCATCTACTCACGCAGCAGACCTCGGAGAGGAGGAGCAGGGAACGGCAGCCTTGCTGTCTATCTTGGCTCTGAACAGAAGCGAGTGATATTTTTAAACCTAAAGCGAGAAAATGGCAACTCCAGCTCAGCCTCAAACAATAGGCACCTACAGCTGTTATGATTTTTGAGTCTAAGAAGGACAAAACGCAGGGTCTTTGTTTTTAATCATTTTTGACCTTTTATTTCACAAAGTTCTGATTGTTGTAAGCAATTTACGGCGGCTCACTGTCCTCCACAGATCAGATGCGGGCACGGGTCCGCACACTTTCTGCAAGAGCCAGAGGGTAAATATTTGATGCATTGCTGGCCAGACGGTCTCTATCAAAATTCCTCCAGTCTGCTATGGCCTCACAAAACAGCCACAGACAATAAGTAAATGAATGAGCATGTATTCCAGTAAAACTTTATTTATGGTTGCTGAAATTTCAATTTCATATCATTTACATGTGTCACGTTCTTCTTTTGATTTCTTTTCCCCCAACCATTTAAAATGTAAAATAAACATGCTTTCTTAACTCCTGAGCTGTATCAGGTAGAAACCCAGATTTGGCCCACAACCCATGGTTTGCCAATCCCAGGATGGTGGTATTCATTGGTTAGCCTTTTGTCAAAAACTATTATGGAGGCTGAGTGTTGTATAGTTGTCAGGACCCCTTCACTGGGGTTAGAGCAGCACTATTTCCTTGCTGTTGTCCTTTATAAGTCGTGTGACCTTGGGTCAGTTATTTAACCTACCTAAACTCAGTCTCCTCATCTGTAAAATGGGGATGTTGATAGTACTTAACTAACTTGTAGCATTGTTGTAAAGACTCAGTAAGTGTAATACATGTAAGAAACAGCACAGTGCCTGGCACGCAGGGAATGTTTGTTCATTGGAAGCCTGTGTGTTGAAATTGAGCTTGGGTGGGAAGAAGGCATCGTGGAGATCTCATGGACCAAACCTGGACTATGGTGTCCACCAGGTCAAATGGTTACTGGAATAAATTAGTCAGTTATGTTCCGATGGTTTCGGTAGAGTGGAATATGCAGCCTGTATCCATTTCCCACCCGCCTAGCATAGCCAGCTTTAGCTAGAGTGAAACTGTTAGGTGTCATTTCGGGGGGCTCTGAGGAGCCGGGTGCTTTATGTCTCAGTGCAGAAAGAATTCAGTGAGAGGCAAAGTGATAGATAAGAAGTGATTTATTAGGATAGGACGCTTGTGAGGCTTACAAGCGGGCAGGCAAGCATTCCTCTGCCCCGAGCGGGTTACATTTTTATAATCAAAGGAAGAGAAGGGAGGGGGAGAAGACCTTTGTCTTTCTTGAGTAGACGTCACGCTTTCATCATCAGTTCCTCCTCCCGCTTGGGTTTTTTGTCCCTTCACGGTCAGGTCAGGATTGTCACGGCACTTTGGAAAAATTATTTCGGATCTCAGACAATGAGGGTCTTTCACTTTGAAATGTCACCTTTCCATAAGTGATTGTTTTTTTGTGTGCACAGAGCATGTCCTGGGGGTCATTAACTTGATAACACCACTGGGCAGGTTGTAGGTCTTATTCTCCACTATTGATTCATTGTTTTTAGGGCATTGTGCCAAGAGCATGTCCTAGGGGTCAAAGAGTGTGTTTTTTGGAGTCATTAACTTATTGAGCTCACTGGGCAGGATGTAGGTCTCATGCAATCATTGTGTTATTGTTTTGGGGCATGTCTCGTGCTTCTGTTGCATGATTTTGTTGCTAATCAGGTTAGCTTGATATTGTTGTTAAGCAAGCCAATCTGGCTTTGATGCTAAGCAGCTTGTTCTGCTTTGTGAGTCACGCAAGCCCACGTTGTTTCAGGATTTTCCCATTACTTTCTTGAGCGATCATTAATCTTACTGCGGTCTCTCAAAGCCCCCTTAAAGTTCCCTGTCTACCTACAATCCCCTAATGGGGTTTCTAAGCTGAAATAATAAACCCCAAATAATATTTGATTATCCTACTCAACCCCTATCAAAAGGACCACTGACTTTAGGGAGGCTTGGAAACAGAGGAGGCTTGTGAGTTCTGTGTACCTTATGTTGATAAGCATCGGCTGGGCCTTATCAACTCATCAAAGGGGTTTACAAAGGGGTATATTCATCCAGGGGGTATACAAAGGAGTGAAGGTCACCGTGGCCGACTACAGACACTCAAGGTCTCTGTAAAATGTTGCAGCCATCTGGCTGCTTAATAGCCTCTCAGAGTTTTTGCACCACAGCTCTTGACTCACATCCTTGAAGCTGGGCTGGCTATTTGTTTGCTTAGAGCTGCAGAGCCGGGGAGCTGAATCATTTGCCCACACTCCAACAAATAGATGTTTGCATGGCCATACAGGCACTCAACCAAAAGTAGGATAAAACTGGTGTTTGAGCCAAAGAGGGGTGGACTGATGGAGGCCTTTAAGAAGCTCTCTCCAATGTGATTGGCCAAGGAATGCATCTCGTGGAGCAAGTAGGCACAGTCACGAAGCTTTAGAAACTCTGCTCCCGAGGTCAGCCTCCACCTGCAGAATTGCTGGGATTCCCACTCCACGTCGCTCACTCAGGGTCCCAGGAGCTCAGTGGAATCTCCCGCCCCGCTCATGAATGGCGGCCTTGGCTGTCCTGCTTTGGAAGTAGTTCTCAGCTGCCAAAATGTGTTTCTATTATTAATTAAAGTTCATGGCAATTTGTGTCATACAGGATGGTTTTAGCCCCGTTTGTTTTTTCCCCTAAAGTGGTGTGTTCTGCCGTGGGTGTGCCATAGTTTCTCCACAGTGGGCACGAGGCTGCTGTCTGTGAGTGGTGGGTACCTCCTACCACAGTGTACCTGCCTCACAACTGCACTTCAGCTCAGTCCTCATGAACACTAGGGAACAAACTCCTGGACTTGCCTTCCACGTGATCACTGTGGACACGCCCACAGATAACCGAGAGGCCCTAGGACTCTCCTGAGAACTCCCTACCCCGCTCTCTGAACTCACTCCCACAGGGTGGACGGGAAGAGTGGTCCCCCCTACTCTAGGTTCTTTGTCAAAAGAGCTGCTGTAAATGCTACCGAAATTATCTTGTGATTTCTTCTCCTAGTTTGGCACAGGTTGGTCATTCAGCAAGTTGAATGTTTGGCAAATTGATTTTCAGTGTTATGGACCTGAAGTTGTCCCCTTTCCCCACTTCTGGCGTGTCCCATTTCCTCTGTCATCTGGTTGCTGCTCCTCCTGTTAAAACTCTTCTCTGGGACTTCCCTGGTGGTGCAGTGGTTAAGAATCCACCTGCCAATCCAGGAGACCCGGGTTTGATGCCTGGTCCCGGAAGATCCCACATGCCGCGGAGCAACTAAGCCCGTGTGTCACAACTACTGAGCCTGTGCTCTAGACCCCGTGAGCCACAACTACTGAGCCCGCGAGCCACAACTACTGAAGCCTGCGCACCTAGAGCCCGTGCTCCGCAACAAGAGAAGCCACCGCAATGAGAAGCCCGCGCACCGCAATGAAGAGTAGCCCCCGCTCGCTGCAACTAGAGAAAACCCACACGCAGCAATGAAGACCCAACACAGCCAAAAATAAATAAATAAATAATAAATAAATTAAAAAACAAAACAAAAAAACCCTCTTCGCTCCATGTTGGTATCGTGCAAGGTCTTTTCTCTTTCACTCCGGGAGAAGCAGGAAAGAGTCCCCTTTCCAACTATCACACCCTTGTGATTAGCATCCGGATAATTCCTTTCAGTGAATGGTCTGTGCTTGCAACTATTGTGAAATGGCCATAGCCCTCTTGAAACACACACAGCCTGAGGTGGACATAAGATTGGTTTATCTGATTTGCCCAGTTCTTCTGAGACCTGGCTTTTTCCACTCCCAGAGTTTTGTATTACATGTGTATGATGACTTTGACCAACATTTTCTATTAGAGAAGTATCCCCAAACCAAAGGCATTCTCTACTTATTTCTTTTTGCAAATCTACTTCTTTTTCTCCAACCAGCATTATGGGGTGTTTCAACAGGCATGTGGAACTGTAAATATAGATATAAGTCAGAAGGCAGATTAACTGTAGGTGAGAGTGAGCTTGTGTACATGCTGTGTAGAAGGCAGAAGGCAGACCTAAGGAAAAGGCAAGCATTTCAATCAGGCCTGGAAATATTTCACAGAAATTGAATTTTGCAGCTATTGGAATTTCACTCAACCAATAAGGGAGGGACAGCACATCATCTAGCTCAAAGATCTTTAAACTTTTCCAGTAAAGGGACAGCTAATAAGTATTTTAGAGGCCACATAGTCTCTGTTCCAACTACTCTACTCTGCCATTGTAGCAGGAAAACAGCCACAGACAACACACAAATAGGTGGGTGCAGCTGTGTTCCAGTAAAACTTTATTTACAACAGCAGGTGCTAGGCCAGATTTGGCCCACGGACTGTACTCGGTTGACGTCTGATCTATTTTATAAATTTCATATAAAGCAGAAGATATTTGTTTTATCCCCCAACCTGAAAAATGTATACCTTCCATATCTACCTACTCAAATTTGATCAGTAGCCTGTCATCTTTGTGTCTTTAAATACCATCTTTTAAAGTAACTCAGCTCATTGTACTATTCTGAAATTGCCAAGTTTGCCTTGATTTTCCTTGGCATGCAATCCTTCCATATTTCCAAGAACTACCAACACTCTTATAAAGAATTCTTTAATTAAGACATCAATAATGAAATAATAAATTCTCACTTTGAAAAATTCAGCAGTGGCATTAAGAACTCTTAGCTGGGGTATCAAATGTTGGAAAGATTAAAACTTTAATTGCAGCAATGATAATGGTACTATTTATTTAGCACTCATTATGGGATTGGCTCTACTAAACCTTTGTACCTTAAAAGTGATGGATGTTATTTATCCTCATTATAAATTTGAGGGAATAGAATATCTAAGATTTTAAGTGATGTGTGTAGTGCCCATATATGTCTGAAAATGAAGTCTAAGAGATCATGATAGTTGGGCTTTGGGTGTCCCTGAACAAGCAAATCAACAATTCCTCATCTCTCTTTCTAAATGAGTAAGTAAAAGGTTGATCTCATTGAACTTAATATCCCTTCAAATATCCTTGTTTGAAATAATATTTAGTCACTCAAAAATTAAGCATTTGCAGAGCATTGCTAAATTCTGGTGACACAGATTTTTTCCATAGAGTTTTCTGTGTAGAAATAAGAAACTTATTTCTTATAGAACACAAGATATACTTAAGGACAAAGATACTCTCATTAAAACGTACTGTGGTTCACGGGGCTTGAATATAACCCTTAACTCTTCTATGTAGTAATGTACCTAATAAAAATCTCCGGAATTTTGGGTGGGGGATTTCATTTAAAAGGAAAAAGCTATGGAAGAACTGAAATATTTAATTTGAACGTGAGTGTTGAAAACAAAGTTCCAGCTAATGCCAAAAATAAGCTCGACTAGGTTAGTGAGCAGGAAGCAACTAAAAAAATATATATTTGTGCTAGGGCCAATCTGTTCAGGAGCTTTATGGTTGCACGCAACAGCAACCGAAAATGGCAAATGTAAACCACAGAGAATTTATTAGAACAGTGTGGAGCCACAGAGTTGGAAGACCCACAGAATTAAAAGGAAACTGGTACACTAGGCTTGGGAATGACCCAGAACCAAGGCTACAGGAACGTTAGTATATCTGGAATGACCTGGTTGAAGATGCCAGCAACATTTTCGTCTCTCTTTTTATCAGTTGTTAAAATTAAAGTCCTGGGAGGGAGTGCCTGATTGTGCAGTTTTATTCACAAGTAAGTCCCTTTCTCATGCCAAGAAAATAAAATATTTTTTTCCCACGCTAGCTTCCCTAGGAAGAGACAACCCTTAGGATTATCCTACTACCAAGACTGCATAAAAATGGGGAGAGAGGATCCCCGCCCCTGCAAAAAAAAGACATAGAATGGGCAGGCAAAAAATGAAGTGACCCCTACTAAGAATATTACCTAAAAACCATCAATTTATAAATGGGTTCATGCCCAGTTCTTGCATTTATTTAGATAAATATCAAATGAGAACCAACTTATTCTATTTGGACAAATCTGATCTTAGATAATTAGCTTTTATGTGTCCAAATTATTCTTTTTTTTTTTTTCAAATTATTCTTAAAATGCAAATTGGATTTCTGATTTCTCTATCCCAAACAGTAGTGAGATATAATTCTGTACTATTAAACACCTGCTAAATTAAAATGAGGTGGGTGGCAGAAGCAAGGAATATGGAGTAGTTGAATGTTGCCATTGTGGGGATGTGAAATTGATTTTCATTATATGAAAACCCCAGCCAGAGGTGTCTATCTACGCCTCTATTCCAGGAAAACTAGCAATTGGGTGGATGTGATGTGGAATGAAGTACTTCTATTTTACCCACTTCGTTTGCCTCTCTCTAATGTTCAATGAGTTTAATGCCATGCAAGTGAGGTACTATTTGATGATTAATTAAGAACTTCCTTTACTGCTTCTACTCTTAGGTAGAAGTCTTCCATTCATTCAACATTTGATGAGTGCCTACTGTGTGTCAAGGGCTAGACTAACCCTGGGGAGTTACAGGAATGAAAAAAAATCATGGTTTCAACACTGGAGAAGAGTCTAGTTAGGGAAACAAATATGCCAAGTGTTATGATGGAAGCACAAGGTAGGTATGTCTTGGGTGCTGTGGAAGCATAGAATAGGCTCATAGCCCAATTTGGGATTTAAACACAGAGTTCCTGGAAGACAAAAGTATAGCACAGGGGTTTTCAAAATATGATCCGCTAATCAGCATCATAAGCCTCACTGGGAACTTTTGTAAATGCAAAGTCTGCGTCCTCCTCCAGACCTACTGAATCAGAAACTCTGGGGAAGGGACCCAGCAATCTGTGTTCTAATAAGCCCTCCAGGTGAGTAATTCTGATGCGTCTCAAGTTTGAGTCATTGATACATCAAATTGGCTAAGAGTTCAGGCTTTCCTGTTAGACCAGTGGATCTCAGTTCTGGCTGCACGTTGGAATCACCTGGGGAAATTTTAAATTCCTTGATGCTCAGACTCGATCAACTCTCAAGGGTTGGGGTATGTGCCTCTCTCTATATATATGTACATAAATACATATTTTTTAAATGTCCAAGTGGATTTCAATGCTAGACCAAAGTTTGCTAACTTCAGCCTTCAATTATTGAATATCTTCTAAGTGAAAAAGCAGTAGGTTGAGCAGATGTGAACAAGGAAGAGAAAGAAAGAAGAGAATATTGCAGGCCAGACAACGAGTGGCTAGAAATACAAAGAAAGAATAAAATGAAAAAATGAAGGAAAGGAAAGGGAAAGAGAGGGGAAGAGAAACAAAGACTTAGTGAACTGTATGCCAGACACTCTATCTCATTACTTCATTCGGTTCTCATGACACCCCTTCCAAGACTTTGATATTAGACCCATTTTAAAGATGAGAAAACAGAGATTCAGAAACAACAAGTAGTCTCTCCAGGCTCTGAGACTATCAGTGACAGAGTCAACAGTTGAACCCAAGTCATCTGCCTTCTAGTTCCCAGGCCCTTCTTTGCTCACTGAAAGGTGGTGGACAGGCATTTGGGCTCCAGCCAGACTTCCTGCTATCAAATCCTAGCCCTTCCCCTTGGAACTGTGTAACCATCAGCACATGACTTAGCCTTCCTCTGCCTCAGTTTCCTTCTGTGTAAACTGGGGACCCTAATGGCACATAGATTGTTGTAAGGTCAGATGAGTTGACAGAAATAAAGCTTTTAGAACAGCATCTGTGCTGATGGAGTTGCTAGGCTAATAAGCATAATTTAAAAAATCACAGGACTGTTACAACAGGCCCCTATTATCATAAAAATCATTCAATAAAGAAGAGATATAAATATAAGCAAATAGGTTGACTACAATGTGACTACTTTAACAAAAGTACAAAAGACTTCAGATGAAGTAACAATTGTATATACTGACATTAAAACTTTTTTTGTCCTGGAAATTCCATTTTTGTGACTCTTTCCTTCAGAAGAGGAGGAGGAGGGGAGGAGAAAGGAGGAAAGAGGAGAAAAATCACTGGAAAAAAATTAACGTGAAATGTCCACCAGTTATGGGATAGTTGAATAAAGTGTGGCATATCCATAAATAGAATACTATGCAGTTGTTTTACAAAGTTAGATTTCTCCATATATGCTTAAAAGCATATATATGATATTACTAAACCAAAAAAGCACAAGTTGCAGTGTATGTTATGTAGTGTGATTCCATCTGGAAAATAAAAAAGCCCACATAGGTTTGTGTAAGTTTACACAAGCATAAAAAAATGGTGGGGGCCTTTCACCATGTGAGGACACGGTGAGAAATCTGCCCCCCAAAAGAAGGTCCTCATCCAACCCTGATCTCAGACTTCCAGCTTCCAGAGCTGGAAAAAATAAATTCCTGTTGTTGATAAGCCAAAAGAAAAAAATGGGAAGATGCCATACCAGTTTTGTTTACATTATTGCTTCAGGGTTTAGAATTAGGTGAGTAGATGGAGGTTGCTAGCTTTTCATTCATTCGTTTTTGTTTCTTAAATCAATGAGGAAGAGATAGTGTTTGATATAGTACCGAAATGTTGCTATGTTTAACTCTGTCTCTCGCATCAGATTAAGAGGTTCTGGAGGGCAGGAGTCCCCATACATTCATCTTCCAGATAGAGGCACAGGGATAGTGAGAAATCCTGTGTGTTGAGTTGAACTGCACTGTTGAGAGATCTCTGAGCAAAAAGGTTACATGTGGAGTGAAGGGAGAGGAGTTGCTTGGTAATTACCACCGTGACCAATAGGTTTAGTTTCATTTTCTGCTTCCGGGTCTTTGAGACCCAATGATGAGAGAGAAAAATCAATATAGCCTTGATAATTTAGATTTTGTGTGTGAGTACCCTGGGGCAAACAAATTCAACTTTTTACGGTGTGAGGTCTTCATTTGCAAAACATGATGATTTGGGTCAGGTTCGCCAACCAATCCTGTCCTTTTTCTACCTAGGGAAACTATGGAGATAAATGAAGTTACAATGTGAATGTTCTTGGATTCCTTAGAAATAAGTACATGCAAATTACACAGGTTGCAAATAATGTGCTGTGATTGAATAAATCAAGCGTTGTTATTCAACTGAAATCAGAGTTCAGGAACTTCTAAATAAGAATTTCCTTGCATCTTCCCATGCAAAGAAGATGCATTCCCATGCATTTCAAAATGCTATGAAAACATTTTGCAGTATATATGCTTTGGCAAAAGTGTGCTTGCAGTGTCAATCATGGTCACCTGATGATTTGATCAGTAATCAACTAGAGTGAAGATGATGTGAGTTACTTATTACAGAGCAATGAAGCATGCTTAGAAATTTATTGCCTTATGTCCTAGCAAATGTGAAATATAGGCAAGCTCATTTTGTAATACCTTGAAATCATTTCAGAGGTAATAGATTAGTCAGCTTCACTTAGCAAGCAAGCAGTGTTGATCATTTGTCACTTGTAGGTGGACTTTTTCTTCCCTTTTCCTCATTGTCCCAAGAATGTGGGTGATTTAAGGAGAGACAAGCTTCTGGATTCATTTTCACCCTCACAGACTCTGTATCTTATCTGCAACTGGGATCCAGAAGACTGTGCAAAGCAATCAGATTTCATTTGCCACAGATGGTGCTTTGGCCATGCTGGCAAAAAGTTATCTGTGTGCTAAATCAATATTCCAATCTGGCCTTCTGGCAAGGTTGACTTGAACCTACAGCAGAAATTCAGGGGAAAAAAAAGCAAAGAAAATAAATAGAATTGAACATGGACTGGAAAACTACTACTTCTAAACTTACATTTTTCTTTTGAATGTCTACCAAGAATACAACCAGAAGAAAAATAGACAGTGTCCTGTTAGCGCTCTCTTACAAGACTAGATCTTTTTTAAAAGGCTAATTTCTTAATAGATCTTCCTGAAAAATCCCTTGGCGCTGGATGAACAGCATGGAAATCCTTGCTTAGAGCACTTAATGTGAGAATTGCCTGGCCTATTCCTGGATTCCAGAACTTGGGCCAGTGATGGTCAGACAGCCATGTTTTATATTTGTCAGTATGCTGGCAGTTTCAAAAGACAAAAGTATGACTCAAACTATTTTCAGTAATAATTTATTGGCTGATGTAACAGAAAAGTTCAGAGTCATCTTCAGGCATGGCTGAATTCAGGTGCTCAGACTTTGTCATTAGGCATTTACCTGTGTCTCTTCTCTTTGCTTTATTCTATTTCAGCTTTGGTCAGACTCTTGAGTCATCATAGCAAAACGGCCTCCAGCAGTTCTAGATATACATCCTATTAGAATAGCAACCCCACCATAAAAAGAATTTCTTTTTTCATGATGATTTCATCAGAATCTTAAAGTTGTGTCTTATTGGTCTGGCTTGTGTACATTCCTGAAGCACACGTGGTATTCAGGTTAAAGAAATGCTCTGATTGGACATGCCTTAGTCATAGGATTACTGCTGGTACAGTGAGTAGGTTCAATCCTACATAAACTTTATGGACTAAGTTAAGGAGGATTTCCTTCCAAAGGCCAAAAGATGGGCTGTTACTAAAGAACAGAGAATGCGTGATAAGCTGTAAAAATAAATCTAACAAGCAACAAAAATGTTCATCTATTGGGAATGGAGGTGGGAAGACCATTGACATCAAAAATCATCTACATCCCCAACATTTCCTTTATTGGGGTCTCTAATCTAGGAGAATAATCAAACTATGACCACTGTATCAAGCCTTGGGAAAGTACATTATCAAGCCATTTTACCGTCCCTTACCAGCTTCTGTTCAATGCCTTCCTTCAAAAGAGGTTCATACAATCCAACTCATTATGTACCTTACATTGAAAATTATTGCAAGGTCCTTGCATTTTTTTTTTTTCTTTAGAAATTCACGTTCATTTATTTATTTATTTATGACTGTGTTGAGTCTTCGTTTCTGTGCGAGGGCTTTCTCTAGTTGCGGCAAGTGGGGACCACTCTTCATCGCGGTGCGCGTGCCTCTCACCATCGCGGCCCCTCTTGTTGCGGAGCACAGGCTCCAGACGCGCAGGCTCAGTAATTGTGGCTCACGGGCTCAGTTGCTCCGTGGCATGTGGGATCTTCCCAGACCAGGGCTCGAACCCGTGTCCCCTGCATTGGCAGGCAGACTCTCAACCACTGCGCCACCAGGGAAGCCCCAGTCCTTGCATTTTATTCTTGATGACAACATTGAAATTTACCAGTGACCTCAATATTCTAAAGGAAAAAAGAAGTTCTAGGATTCACATCAGGCATTTTGAAACTGGATAGGATTGCTGAAAGAGAGCTTGAATATAAGAGTGCTTACATTTTTAAACACCAAACTGAAAAGAGGAGAAATGCGGGTGTTAAATTTTAATGTCCAGGAAATGGGCTCTGTCAGGAGGTCTAAGGCTGTAGAGCTTGTAAAGTAATGTGAGTGTATTCAGACTTTAAATTCTTCCTGATGCCACAGGACCCATTTTACTTGAGTCACGTTGAAACTAAAGAGGGAGATAGTGTACGTTCCAGGAGGAAAACTGTAGCTAGAAGTTACGCCTTCCCCAGCCCCATATGGATTCTGTACTATACTTGTGAACCTCAGAAACCAAAGGGTTTATTCTAAAGCCCAAAGATTTGTGCCCATGCCACAAAGCTGGAATTTTCATTGTCTCTCTTGGAAGATGAATACAAAAGTAGGAGAGGTTTGAGGAAGATGAAAAGACCAATTGAGTATCAAAGAAGAAGGTGACCCTAAAGTTTAATACCATGGCTCATCTTCTACTTAGGTAAGGGTCCAGCTGTATGCCTATTGTCAATGAGAACATTTCAAAGAGAGATGCTTCTCCTTGAAAACAGGGTAAATTTTAAGATACCTAGTCCCTATTATCTATGTTCTGCAGTTCCTTTGGTGGTCTTAAAGGGGGACCTATATAAAAATGACCCCCCCCCCCAGTGCTCTCATAGCACTTTGTTCATATCCCTATCATAGAAATTCATTCATTCATTCATTCGCTCACTCACTTACTTGTTTAAGAAATATTTATTGAGTATCAGCTATAGTCCGGGTAATGTGCACTCATCAAGGAACAAGACAGACAAAGCCAGTGCTCTCCTAGAGCTGACAGTTGAGACTCAAATAAAAAGCAAATAAACAAAGCAAATATACAAAATAATTATGAAACAACTGATCCAATTTCTACAGTGTTATTTTAAAAAAGGAGAAGGGGGTTCTATTCTAGATTTAAAGTGACATAATCAAATGCAAATTGTGGAGCTTGATTTGATTCAAGTTTTAACATATCAATTGAAAAAGATGACTAAAACAATTGGGGAAATTTGAATATGGCCTGGGTATTAGTGATGTTAAGGAAATGCTTTTGTGTGTGTCTCTGTATGTGTACTGCAGTTATGAAGCAAAATGTCCGTAGTTTTTGGAGATTTATACAGAAGTTTATATAGGGTAAAATGTCAAGATAGATGCAACTTTCCTTAAAAGTATTCAACAAGAAAAATGTAAATTAAAAAAATGGAAAAATATTAAATCTTGTTGATGGGTATAAGGGACTCCATTATGATAGTCTCATTACTTTTCTGTTTGCTTGGACATTTTCGTGATGAACATACAAGTTCCGTTTATTATGCCATGTAAGACAGAATCAGGTGGTTGAGATAAAGTAATAGTGTTGGCCATCTTGAGTCTGAGTGCTCAGGAAAGATGTGATGAAGAGGCAACTAGGAGGTGACTTCTAATGTGAGATCTGAAGGAAGAGAATGAGTTGGCCACATTAAGAGCAGGAAAGTATTTCTGACAAAGAGAACAGCATGTTCAAAGACCGTGATGACATGATCTCATATAGTATCCATCATAAGGAATTCAGTAAAGCACCATTACAACTAGTAAATTAGTTAAGCAAGGTTGCAGGGGACAGAACCATTACACAAAAAATTAACTGCATTTCAATACATTAGCAATAAAAAATCCAAAGAGGAAATTAAGAAAACAGTTTCATTTGTAATAGCATCAAAAAGAATAAAATAATTAGAAATTAATTTGACAAAAGAAGTGCAAAACTCACACTCTAAAAACTGCAAAACATTATTGAAAGTAATTAAAGGAGACCTAAATAAATGGAAAGACAGCTCTTGCTCATGGATTGGAAGATAGCATCTTGTTAAGAAGGCAATACTCCTCAAGTTGATCTATAAATTCAATGGTATTGCAATAAAAATCTCACCTAGCTTCTTGGCAGAAATTGAAAACCTAATTCTGAAATTCGTAAGGAAATTCATAAGGAAATTCAAAGTTGGAGGACTCACACTTCCTGATTTCAAAACTTACTACAATCAAGTAAGTAATCTAGATAGTAGTTAAGATAAAGAGGTGCTGGTATAGGATAGTTGTATAGATCAATGGGATAGAATTGAGAGTCCAGAAATAAACCCTCCCATTTATAGTCAATTAACTTTCAATCAAAGCGCCAACACAACTAAATGAGAAAGCATAATCTTTTCAATAAATGGTGGCTGGGACAGCTATATATTCACATGTGAAGAATAAATCCCTACCTCTTACCATACACAAAAATTAACTCAAAATGGATCATAGGCTAAATGTAAGAGATAAAATTATAAAACTTAGAAAAAAATAGGAATAAACCTTCATGACCTTGGGTTAGGCAAAAACCTTCTTAAATATGACAACAAAAATACAAGCATTGAAAGAATAATGGATACATTGGACTTCATCAAAATTAATAACTTTCAAACTTCAAAGGATATCATCAAAGAAGTGAAACGACAACCCACACAGTGGGAGAAGTGGGAGAAAATCATATATCTGATAAGGAACTTAACATCTGGAGTATATAACAAACTCCTACAACCTAATCATTTAAAAAAAAGAGTAAATGGCAAAGACCTAGTGTGGACATTTCTCCAAAGACACACAAATAATTGATAAGCACATGAAAAGATGCTCAACATCATGAGCCATCAGAGAAACACAAATAAAAACCACAATGAGATTCCACCTCTCACCCGCTAGAATGGCGAGAATCAAAAAGATAGACGGTGAGTATTAGCAAAGATATGGAGGAATTGGAACTCTAATACACTGCTGGTGGGAATATAAAATGCCGCAGCCACTCTAGGAAAGTCTGGGAATTACTCAAAAGTTTTAAACATAAAGATAACCTATAGCCCAGCAATTCTGTATAAGAGAAATGAAAACAAATGTCCATATAAAAACAGGGACTCATATGAAAACTTGTACACAAATGTTCATGGCATCATGAATCGTAGCAGCCCAAAGATGGAAACAAGTCAAATGTCCATCAACTGACGAATAGATAAATAAATTGTGGTGCACCCATACAATGGAATATTATTCATCTATAAAAAGGAATGAAATACAGATAAAATGTGGAGACATGCTACACTGTGGATTAACCTTAAAAAGTCATACTAAGCGAAAGGAGCCAAAAAAGACCACATATCATATGATCTCATTTATTTGAAATGCCCCAAGTAGACAGATCTACAGAGTCAAAAATTCGATTAGTGGTTTCTGAGCGGCTGGGGAGATTGAGGGAAAATGGAGAGTGACAACCAATGAGCAAGAGGTTTCTTTTTGCAGTGATGACAATGTTCAAGAGTAAAATCCATGTAATTATGTACTTTGAGTGGCTGGATTTTATGGCATGTGAGTTATATCTCAATAAAGCTATGACATTAACAAGATCTGCAGCAGTTGTGGCAAAATGTTAACGTTTCTTAAATCTGGGTTTGTGGTATGTTACACTGGTTCTTGATTATACTTTTCTGAATGTTTGTACTATTTCAAATAAAATCATAAAAGAAACTTGGCAGAGATAAGACTGAGTAGGGCTTTATTAGCTATAGTAGAAGTATTGGGCTTTATTCAAAGCAGGAAAGGAAAGTACAGACTGTTGGCTGATCAAATAATGATGGAACTTGAGTTGCTTGGCAGTGCTAAAATAGATTGTCGCAGGGGATGGGTTCGGGGGAGGGAGAATAGAAGTCAGGAGGCTGGTTAAGGGGCTGCTGTTGCCCAAATGAGAGGTTTGCTGGCTTGAACCAGGATGGTGACAGTAGTGATGGAGAGGGCTGGAGAGTCGTGCTTGTGTTATGGAACAAATGAGTCACTCTGTTCATTTTAGAGTCAAGTACACATCTTGGAAGAATAATGGACTGAGGCTGAAAAGGTGGCTGAACGCTATGAAAAGGCACATGGCTCAACCAGGTTAAGTGGTAGAGTCAGTTTTGTATACCGGTTGTATTCGTTTCCTATGGATGCCCTAACAAATTACTATAAATGTAGTAGCTTTAAACAACACAAATTTACCATCTTACAGTTCTGGAGGTCCAAAGTCCAAAATGAGTCTCACTAGGCTAGAAATCAAGGTATTGGCAAGGCTGTGTTCCTTCTGCAAGGTGTAGGGGAGAAGCCCTTTCCTTGCCTTTCCCCTTGTACAGGCCACCTGCATTCCTGGGCTCATGGCCTTCTTCATCTTCAAAGACACCCACTGCCAGTCGAGTCTTCCTCACATTGCATCTCTCTGACACTGACTCTCCTGCCTCCTTCTTTCACTTATAAATATCCTTGTGATTCCATTAGGGCACTTGGATAATCCAGGATTATCTCTCCATCTCAAGGTCAGCTGATTAGCAACCTTAATCCCACTTGTAACCTTAATTCTTTCTTGCCTAGAGCATATAACATAGTCATTATTCTCAGAGGTTCTGCCGTATGCAAGATGTTATCCTAGGTACAGTAGGAAATGGGAACATGAAAGACAGGCTCTGTCTTCAGGGACCTAGATGGAGTGACAAGGAATTCACATCATGGGGAATCAGGAACCAAACTAATATAAGCATCATGCGATAAGTTTGAAAAAGAAATATATACGGGGTAGTCAGGGCAGGCTCTCTGTAGGAGGCTGGTCTTGGTGTGGATGTTTGATGATGGAGTTGGGGTTTCAGTACATAATAGATAGGCTATTGTATCAAATTTAGGGGAAAGAGAATCTCAAAGAAGTAGATCGACTTATATATTGCACTTTTCTTAACTGCAACTCTGGTTTTGAATACAAACATAGCAAAACACCTGGAATACAGTAGGTGCCCAAACAGAGTTTGTGGAATAAATGACTGCATGGCAAAAGATTGTATCCTTGGACCACTATAGCTTTTTGCCATTAGAGCTCTGTACTTTATTCAGCAAAGCACTTTCCTAAACAAATTATTAAATCCAGGTACATTCAAAAGCTGAATGAATAGAAGGTGTATTACATGATTGAATGCCGATGTTAGAAAAAATTGAATAATGAAGTTTGTATTTTCAAGATGGATTACATGGATATCAAACCAAAATATGGTTATCTCATCTAAATAAAGGTCCTAATTTCATAAAAAACTTGCATATTGATTTTATTTACTCATTAAATTCTAAATCATTTTTGATACAAAACAGAGTATAAGTAATTAAAAATATTTCATGCAACAAAGTTTTATTGGGCAACTATGTGCTGAATACACTGTTAAGATCTGGAGATTTTAAAAAAAGATAAGACATAAACCCTCTCCTCAAATTTTTCATCATTTTAACACACTTTTACTTTATGTAGTGGTTAACAGCTCTATCACTGACTGGCTTAGCCATCTTGGGCAAGTTAGTTAACATCTTTGTGCATGTTTGTGTGTGTGTGTGTGTGTGTGTGTGTATTAGTTTACTGTGGAAAATTTCAAACATACACAAAAGTACAGAGAATTGTATAATGAAACCCCTATGCATCTATCAACCAGATTCAGCAATTTTCAACTCATGGGCAAATGTGCTTTTTGTCTAAATGTCCTTCCTTTGCCCCTTACCCCTTAACTATTGGATTATTTTGAAACCCATCCTGGATATCATATTCTTTTCATCTATAAGAACTTCCTTAGGTACTTCTAATTTTAACATAACCATAACACCATCATTACATGCAAAAAATAATAATTCCTTAGTTTTATGAACTATCTAATCAATGTTATAAAGTTCCTGCTTATATCATATACATTTTCTTTTTAGATGATTTTTTTTTTTTCAAATCAGGATTCAAAGTCCACACATTGCCTTTGATTGCTGTGTCTTTCAACGTGCAAGTTCACCTCCCACTCCCTCCTTTCTCTTGCCATTTACTGGTTGGAGAAACTAGATTGTTCTGTAACATTGCCATTGTGGATTTTGTTGATTGCTTCCTGTGGTATCATTTAAGCGATCACTCTGTCCTTTGATATTTTTGTAAGTGGAGTGGAGTTCCCTCCTCCCCACCCCCAGAATATAGGTGGGAGGTGGTGCTTCCTTCCACATCCCATCAGGAAGCATAGTATGTCTACTGCTGTTTGTGTGATGTCACGATTGACTCATCCATTACAGAGTTCCTTATAAGCTTTTCACCTAATGACGTTAGTAATCCCTGATGCATTATTTCAATAGGCTTTGAAAGTGGCAAATTGCCTCATCCTAGCAGTCCTTCTACGTGTATTACCTGGAACTCTTCTGGGCTTTCTTCAGGAAAGAAAACTTTCCCTGATCTATCGTATGGTCACTCTGAGGTGCAGTTCAAGCAGGGCTGGCAGGAAAAATGCTTGACTGTTTTCCCTTATGTTTACCAGAGTTTCACAAAGATAACCAACAAGGGTTTCTTTTTCTGTATGATTGTTTTTAGTTATTATTTTTTAGTATTATTATGAGTATATTTTAAACACATTTGTTTTTTCATCAACTGTCTTTCTTTTTCTTTTTTTGAGGCTCAATTCTTTTTATCTTTGGCCAAAGGGAGCTCCTTCAAATCGCTCCTGAGTCCTTTTGATATAATTTCAAGAGTCTTTTATAGCTTTCTTAGTTTCTGGCACAAGGTGTTCCTAACTCCTTCTGTGCTTTGCCCCAGACCTGGACTCTGCCATTTCTCCAACGAACCCTGGCTCTTGGCATCTAAAGAGCACAGTCTAGGTGCTGGGGTTATTTAATCATACCAGGCTGGTCTTTGTCTCTTGGCCTTTCAGTGGACGGAGACAGGATATATGCTTATTTCTTAACAAAAGGTAAACTATGAGTTTTTACTGCTATTACTCATTTAAATTTGTGGTTACAAGATTTTTACTTAATTTCTTTGATTTTTTATTTGAATTTCTTTACTTTTATGCTGCAAAATCCTGGTTTTTAATGATAGTAACATAATTACCTCTTTGCTTTAACTTTAATCATGCTTATAAAAGTGTGTGTATCGGAATAATAATATCGCTATTACTGTTTACATGTATATGATTAATCATGTGTCTATGTGTGTGTCTGTGAGAAAATTAATACCACTATTATTAAAACAGTTTTGCCCTCATAATGTATCCCACTAAGGATATACCATCAAATTACTGTGTTTTAAAATCACTTAAAATAATTTCTGTCTGTTTGCTTAAGCCACCAATCAATACTCACTAGTTTGCTTTGTTTTATTTTGCTTTCATTTTAGGGGTTGCTTTTTTTTTTTTTTTAAGAATTTGTTTTATTTTTGTTTTATAACCATGTAAAAGTTAAATCGATAAATCAAGAAATATCCAGAGAACTTTAGCTTTTATTTGTGCCCCTCGACCTATTTTCTCCTTTGCTTTATGGATAATCTTTTATTTTTAACATTTCTGGTTTATCCTTCCATTGTTTATTTATAATATAAGCAAATGTATATATACATTAGTATAATGCTCATTTCTTAGATAAAATGTAGATATTATATGTACTGTTCTATACCTTGCTTTTTTTTACTTAACGATATATTCTGGAAACTGTTCCACAGCACCATATTAATATTAAGATATTCCTTATTTTTTTCAACTGTCACATTGTACTCCATTGTGCAGACGTCCTATTGCTTGTTAAATCAGTTCTCTGCAGGTGGGCATTGTGATGTTTCCAGTCTTCTGCTATTTCAAGTAGGGCTGCAAGTAATAGTCTTGTACATATGGGGGTTTCATTTGTTGTTGCTGTTTTTGGCTTTATTTGGTTTTAGTTTTTGTTGATATATCTTTAGGATCCATCCCTTGAAGAGGAAGTACTAATAGGTCAAAACGTAGATGCATATGTAATGGTGCTCTGCGTTATTATTTTGTTTTCCTACCAGCAGTGTATAAACATGCTTCTTTCCCCACAGCTACACAAACAGGCAATTTTTGTCAACCTGATACGTTAATGAAAGTGATGACCTCACAGCAAAATGTCACACTGTGAAAGCTGACTCAGCAAACCATAGATCTTACCTAACACTGACCTCCACTAATAATTCACAATAAAATAAAGTGAGTAGAAGCAAAGACACAGCATGCTTCTCTGGAGGGACCCCAAACTATCAGATGCAGCTTCCAAAAACTATTCCTCTCACCTCCATGGGAACCCGTGTCAGTGTCAAGAGTAAGATGAATAGCGACAGTGTGTGTGACATAAGTGAGCCCAGAGGAAGTTGTCTCTAGTTTGGGGCTTCTGGGTTTTTAGACTCTTAGTTATGCAGAGAGAGTCTGTGCGACTCAACTTCCACTTTCCAGCCTTCCTTACTCCACACATTAATACATTCCAGGAGTTTGTTTATGACAGGCAATCTCGATTCACCAGCTGTATCCTGTTAAAGGTGTTAGAATGTTTAAAAAGAAGTTCATTTGTGGTAAATCCAAGAAGAGGGGGAGGGAGCCCCAGGTCTGCTGTTTTCCTTCGCATTATCTTGGTGATATTATCCTGAGTCAAGGCTGAGCACCTTGTCTTCTGTTTAGGGTCTATTTGCATTTTCTTCTGTGAACCATCTGTTCATATTTATTGCTTATTTTTCTAGTAGTCTAGTTGAACCTTTTTTTTTTAAGAAGCTCTTTAGGTCTTAGGGGTATCAATCCTTTGGTATAAGTTGAAAATGTTTTCTCCCTGTTTTGTAATTTATATTTTTACTTTGCTTGGGGTGCAAAAGTTTATTTTTAAGTAGTCAAATTAATCAGTCTTTTTCTTTATGGCACCTGGATTTTGAATTATAATAGGGAAAGCTTTCTGCAAACTCAAGTTACAGAGAGATTCATCAACTTATTTTTTTAATATTTGTGTTGTTTCTTTCTTTTCTTACTTTTTTTTTTACATCTTTGACCACTTGGAAATCATCATTATGTAGAGTGTGAGGATTATACTCAATTTTCTCTTTTTCCTTATAACAATCTAGTTATTTGAACACCACTTATTAGAATGTCCATCTTTACCCAACTGAGTTGCAATTTTGAATTTATTGCATACTAAATTTGCCTATACAGTTGGGTCTATTTCTAGATGATTCTTCTGATTCATTGTTTTTTATGTCCATTCATGCACTGATATTACACCGTTTTAATTTTAGAGGCTTTATATATGTTATTACCTGGTTGGGCTAGCTATTCTCCACACCACCATTATTCTTCTTTTTTAGGGTTTTCTTGACTTTTTTTTTGCTTTTTTGTTCTGCCAAGGAATCTTTATAATAAACTTGTCTTGCTCAAAAAAGTGCTTTTGTATTTTTACTGGGATAATGTTGAATTTATAAGTTAAGTTTGCAGAGAATTGACATTTTTATGAAGTCGTATCTTCCTGTGATGCTGTCTTTCCCTTTGTGCATATTAGTTTTTGTTTGCCTCAGAACTATTTTATAGTTTTCTTCATAGTCCTTGAACATTTTTTGTTACATTTATCCCTCGGTATTTTATTCATATGTTCATTTTTATTTCCCTTCTCTTCCATTATACTTTCTACAGTTTATGGTCTTAAATCTATGTAAAGGCTATTGGTTTTAGTGTGTTCATTTTACACCTGCTACTTTATTAGGTTATCTTATTATCTGCAGTATTTTACTGCAGATTTGTTTAGCTTTGTTTTTACAGATAAGTATGTCATGTCAAAATAAGGATATCTTTACCCTTTTTTTCCCTAATTTTTTGTCCCTCTAATTACTTTTTTTGGATGTGCCGTGGTTCCTTAAATTGTGAGATGAAACAAATTGTATTCATCTCATAATTTTGTTGTATGTATTAAATGATATAAAATATGTAAAATGATTAGAGCAGTGTCTGAATTTAATAAAACCACAATCAGTATAATTGCTATTGCACAATTACTTATTTAATTTGTGTGTGTGCGTATATATATATATATATATATACGCACACACACACATACACATGTATATGTGTATATATATATATATCTCCATGTGTTTGATGAAACATTTCAGGGTTAAGCGATTTTTTCTAATAGCAAGCATTTGCACGTCTGCAATTTGGAATTATGTGAGTTACAATCACTGTCTGAAGAGATCAGTATTTGTAAAATTTTGATCATGTGTCACCATCATAATTTTTGCCATAATCTGTGTATCATACCACTTCTAGTTGTATTTCATTACTGTTTAAATGAAAAAAATTTCTCTTTTTTCCTTTAAATGTATATGTAAAGATACATATATAAATAAATGCATATTCTACACATAATGTATCTTTATATCTCTCTTTCTATGTTACATATATTAAAATAAAGGCATTAGGTTTTTTAAAAGCTTAACCCCTGAATGCATTTCATATCCCACATTGTGGGAAACATTAATGAGTTTCTGCTTTAGACAGGAGCCCTCTTTTCACCATCTCGGGGAGCTGACAAGCTTATTTCTAAAGACTTCTTGAGTGGGTTTTATAATCACTCTTAATTACAGCAAGAATATAAACTCTAAAAAGGTGGGATCTTTGGTCTGCTTCATTGATGCATACATGTTCCAGAATTCATTCATTCATTCAGTTGTGCGGTCTCTTTCTTCATGTCCTGCTCTGGGGGTGAGATGGGACTTGTCATAGTGTGTTTTACAGCTATGCTTTATATTAGTGTGCATTCCGTAGAAAAAATGGCAGAATTGGGAACTTTGTGTCCTGTCTAGAAAACTCATTAAAAAATAGTCGTGTTTTTTGCCGCTACCTGTGTTTTTAAGAGCTTGTTCCCCAGGTGTTTGATTTTGAGACTAGGCCACATCCTTGTTCACATTTTCCACTCGTTTCTGGAAGTCTCCCTGTAGATTATTTTTGAGTCATGAGGTTTTAAACGTTTGCAGTGGGTAATGCTGATGCTATCACAATATAATTAGAAATATAGAAATGTGGGGTAAAATCCAGCTAGGGTATATTTGGCTTTCGTTAGATCTGCAACTTACATAACCAGCAATAACTCAGTCCCAAATGCTAAATGTTGCCTATAATTAGAAAGGCCCACTTTTATAATTGATGGTTAAAATGATTGTAACTGGTACTTAATGGGCTTCCTTTAGGTATTCTTATAATCAAGAACGTGTAGGCAGCCTGTTTATGCCTTTCAAAGATTCCCCCAAGTTGTTTTCTTTAAGAAAATAAGGTCACTTTATAAAGCATGATTCTCTTTTGTTCTACTTTGTTAAATGACATAGTTTGTAAGTTTTCAGTGCCATCTGCATTCTATAATTAGAGCAGTATATTTTTCTTCCAAACATTTGTCAAATTAAGGATCCCAAGGTCTCAAGCATAACTTTTCACAGCATGTGCATAAACTGGAAGCTTCTGTATATACCAGTTCAAGATGAGGAGAGGCCATCAGTAGGAAAAACAAGATAAGAAGAGAAAAAAAAAAGAGCTAGACTTGGGGTAAAAATATGTGAGTTCAAGTCACATGGCTCAACCATTTACTAGCTTGGGGAGATCTCTGAATTTCTCTGGCCTTCTGTGTTTCTCCTCTGAAAAATGGGAATAATCAGGAAGGTAAGAAAGCTGTCCTAAAGGGAGGAGGGTTCAGTTCAACAAATACTTTCCTGAGTCTCCATCACATGTCAGGTCCTTCCTAAGTGTATGTGAGACAAAAAGTAGGATGAAGGCCTGCCTTTAGGGAGTTCGTAGTCTGTTCTGCATGACAGGAAAACAGAGATAATTTTGGTATCATCTAGAGAGAGAGTGTCAAAATAAACGTGGGTGAGGGACCAAAAGATAAGCTGGTAATCGATTCTTCATTCATTCATTCACCAAATATTGCTTGACTGCTTCCGATGTGCCAGGGATGGAAGATACTGGAGATTCACCACTGAACAAAGACAAGGCACACCATTTCATTTCGGGAGACAGGAATGAGAGCTACGACGAATAAGAACAAAGTAGGGATAGAGAATGGAGAATGAGATCGGGGTAGGAGATCCAACCCTCTTTCAGATGAGCTGGTTGGAGAGGCCTCTGTAATAAGACGATGCTGGAGCCACGACCTGTGGGAGGTGGAGGATGGACCGTGTGGCAGCCCGGAGGCCGGGGGCGGGGGGGCGGGGGCGTCCCGGGACAGTAGCAAAGAATGAGAATGCAGCACAGATCCTTTAGGACCTTTCCAGATTTTACTCTGTGTGTAATGGGACCATGAGGTGGTTTTAGGCAAAGTGCAACATGATCTGACTTACGTATTTTTAAAAGACCCCTCTGGCTGCTGTGTGAGCAAGGGGATAAGCAGGGGGAGAAGGGGAGAAAGTTGGACAGACAGCAGATACTCTGAGTCCCAAAGGAGAGGGTGGTTTTATGTCAGGGTGCAATGCAGTGGCTGGGGAGAGGCAACAGGGAGCTAGGAGACGGCTGAGCCATCCCTCACCCTGTGGGAACGGGGGTGTGCAAGAGAGAGTAACTCCCCTGCACTGGTCTCCGGAAATGCAGTGCTCTCCGAGGAGAGCGAGAGCTCAGTGACACCAAGGAATAGAGAGCGTGGAAGATGCGGAGGTGGGTTGAGGAACTAGGGGAATCAGGTAACCGTGTAACCGGTTTCCCTCAAAGCGCAAGGGTTTGGAAGGGAGGAAAGTACAGTGAGATAGAAAAACACAGAACAGCGTGTGGGTGGATGAAAAGCAATTGCCAGGAGGATAGCTGGCCAGAGGGGCTTCCATTTTTTAGTAGCAATAATATATAGCTTGGATGCCACGGCTAATAGATAGAAATTGGGAGTCATGTCTTCATGTGGCTCTAAGGAAGGGAGTTGGCAAAGGCAACCTCTTGGTAAATGCTAATTAAAAAGTACTTATTTAAAAATTTTCTTACCATGCATAAATCCTTCAATGTGACAGTCTCACTTCTAGAAATATATTACCTCAAAGAGTTAAGGATATGTGTGGATATTACCTACAAATATATATATATATAGTTTAGCATTATTAATAATATTTAATTCTTGGAGTCAAACTATGCAGAATATACTGTTAGATATAGTATGTACTCACAATAGAATATTATATATTCACTTGCAAGGATGTTGCACAAGGATATTTAATAATATAGGAAATACTCATGGTACATTATTGAGTGATCAAAGCAAGTTAAAAACAATAGTTCTATAGTATACCATTTACATATTACGGTCTTCATTATCCAAGATTTCTTTATCTGAACCTTGTGGTTCAGGAGGAAATAAAACTTATTGTGGTATAAAAGTATTGATTAATAAACTGCTTCAGAAAGTAGTCCTTGTGTAAATCTCTCTCCCTGCTCAACACCAGTCTCCATCGTAGTAGTGTCCTAGTCGGTACAAAGTTGATTTTTGGATGTTATAAATATCTGAAAATGTCTGTGAGTCTGTTTCTGTTTCCTAAATAGATTTATCTGTGTCATATTTTAGATTCCACATATAAGTGATATCATATGGTATTTGTGGAGGGGGGTGGGGGAGGGATGGAGTGGGAGTTTGGGGTTAGCGGAAGCAAACTATTATAGGATGGATAAACAACAAGGACCTACTATACAGCACAGGGAACTATATTCAATATCCTGTGATAAACCATGATGGAAAAGAATATGAAAAAGAATGTATATATATGTATAACTGAATCACTTTGCTGTACAGTAGAAATTAACACAACATCGCAAATCAACTATACTTCAATAAAAATAAATACCTGAAAATGATCAGAAAAGGGATCAAATCTATTGGTTATTATAAAATAACCTTAAAAGAAGATTCTGCTACTCACCAATTTCAGTCCCAGAGCAAGATTCTCCGTACACTGTGTCTTTCGTGATGTGTGTGGTTTTTGATGGACAAACTAGTAAGGGTTCCTCCCCAACCTGGCTCACCTACAGGCTCTGCGTTGTTCCAGTATCGGGGACTTGCAAAGGAGTAGGGACAGGTCTCTAGGTGAGGGCAGAACAAGGTGGATATAAAGCCAGCAGTAGCCGCCTTGCATTGTGACGAGGACTCAGATCTTCTGAGACCTGCTGGACCTCCCAGACTCACCCCTCCAGGGACGTGGTGTAATGTGAGAATGAAGAGCCCAACTCTGGAGTCAGACTTCAAATCCTTATCAATCTGATGCCCTTGGGCTGTTAGCTGTTGTTTTCAGTCATCCATAAAACGGGGTTAAAAATATTTAGCTGTTTTATAGGAGGGATGGGAATTTTCAACAAGATGGGAAAGTGTCAGGTGCTTAGAACAGGACTGGGCACATAGTAGGATCCAATTTACGTCTGCTACCATCTCCGCCCACCCCCGACCCCCACCACCCTCAGCAGCGACATCCTATCCACAGTGCTAAGTGATAATGCCGGCTTTCAAAATGGACTCTTCTAAATGGTTTTCATTGATGTGTTTTTAAAAAATTACATTGAAGCTTATCAGGTGTATCATAATCTCTGATAATCTAGTAGCATCTACTGTATCATAATACCTTTACTATTCAACATTTAGCATTCAATGCCCATCTTCACTAAATAGTAAAAATGATAATATTTTAATTTTACCTGCCACATTACTCTCTTTTTCATCATTTTAGGAAAAAAATCCTGATTTTAGGTGTTTAATTTTTCAGAGAATTTGAGAATAGGATACCCATCAGGATGTATGGATTGAAGGTCATAAATTGTTCCATATCAAAAATTTTATCTTCCATCTCTCAACCTTGTATGCCTGTCCTCCAAAATTAAGAGAAATTGATGCTTATATTACTTTATTAAGGCAGAAAAGGGATCATAATCACCCAATAACACTTTAACCTTTCTTTTTTACTAAGATAAACCATAATTTTGATGATGAAAACAACATGCCTGTGTAAAAGTCTATATTTGTATCATCCCCTGAGAGAGGGCTTGCTATTTGACAAGTTCAGGCCGGTGAGATGTGAATGGAAGTTACTTGGTGGTGAAACGGAGCAGCACCCTGGGGTCCTCCCCGCACCCTCACCCCATGTCCTCAGCCTGTTTTCATCTGTGGAAGAACTTTAGCCAAAGAATAAGTCTAATCAGAGAAATGAGAAAATCCAGAAACAAAGGAAAATAGTCCAAGGAGACCAAGTAATAATAGTTTAGTCATTAAGCAGAGTCAAGGACCTTTAGTTCCTCCTTAAGGGATACAGATCATATTCTGAGCCATGTCCTGTGAGCTGTCTTATAGATACTGAAACCCACACCAGGTGGAAGAATTTAACTACATGATGACCAGCCTGTAGCCATGACATAAGCTGCCACAGTTCTGAGAATTGGCCTCAAAGAAATGGGGACAAACTGACCCTGGAACTGAAGACTAATGGTACTTGAAACAATCAAGATGACTCTGAACAGACCACCTCATGACCATTTCAAGATGACTGTCAGAGCTGACTGTATCGTTTCTGCATGTAGCCCCCCTTCCTCCGTCTATAAAAGCTCTTGCCCACTGGTTGTAGGAGGTGGGGAGTCAGCCTTTGGACAGGTGTCTGCCCTCCAAACCAGTTGCCGGCATCCAAAAGAAAGCAAACTTTCCTTTCCACCAACCTTGCCCCTTTAATGGCTTTTAAGGGGCAAGCAGCCAGACCCCACTTTTGCTTACAGTGGGACTTCCCAGGAAGCACCTAAAGAGCTCAACTCATAAGTACTTTTTTGCCCTTGCTCCTTTTTCCTGGCTGGAATGTAGACTTAATGGCTGGAAGAGCAGCAGCCATATTGCTATCATGAGGCAAACTTAAGAATGAAGCCACACACTAGGAACAGCAAAACCAAAAATAGAGGGAAACTAAGACCTTAGGGTCACCATAAAATCCCTAGACTGTGATAGGTTATACTAACATATTTTCTTTTTATAACAGAAGTCTTTTCCTTATTCTTATAACCAACAAATTAATAAATTTGTGTTAAACACATACTACCTGCCAAGAACTGTGATAAACATCATGAGAAATGCAGTTTTTCAGATTGCTTGTAAACTGGTAAGATGTTTACAATCCAGTGTGTAGTTTCATTATTTTACTATGTCAGCAGCCAAAGCCTGAATATCACCGAGAAGTTGTAAAGGACCTAGCCAGATTTCCCCTAGAATGCCATGGCTATGTATTATTTGCACTTAATATTTGATAAGAATCAAGCCTAAAATATGCTTCTGCAGGACATCATGGTTCTTAAAAGTCCTTCCTCCACCCCCAAAATACTATTTTCAAATGATAAGGAAAATACACTTTAGATGATTATCCCCCAACTAGTCATTTCCTGTGGAATACATTACTATAGATAGGAAATGTGATTTTGAACCATAAATGTCTTAGAAAAGCTCATATTCTCAAAAAAAGTCATTTATCCAAAAGTCAACAATGTAAAATGTGTTTTCCTACGTGTTTTCTGGGCATTTCTCAGCCTACCATGATGCCCTTCAATCCCTATGATGTTTTAGCTTGCATAAGGAGCCTGAGTCCTGGTGGGCGTAGTTGTCAGGGAATGTTTGGAATTAAAAACAACCCATGTCCAGGAAGTTCTCTGAAAAATTCACAAAGGTTACCTTTAAAGCTGAAAGAATCCCCTCCATACTGTATTTGCAAAAAAAGTTAAGATATAATATGTTTTACAAACTGCTGAATTTCCACAAATAAACATGGGTTTGAGAAAGGCTTGAGGCTTGTTATTTTTTTGTTGCACAGTCCTGCCTTGAGATATTAAATAACTATAGAGTTTTGCTTCTTTAATATCCTGATGATAAAGAGTAACACTTATTCATTCATTCAAAAGAATAGCTAGATTCCATGCACTCTTCTTGTTGCAAAAGTTATAGCAATTAACAAGATAGAACTCACATCCTAATGAAGAGAGAAAAAAACATTAAATTCCTAAGTAAATAAAGAATGGTAATTGCAGGGAGTTCTATGAAAACAAAAAAATAAAGGAAGAGAGTAATTGGTAGAGACAAATCTTGATAGAATGATAAGAGAGAGTCTTTCCGAAGGAGTGCATTTTATGATGGAATGATGAGCGCTAGTGAGCTATGTAAAGACCCACCGAGAAAGCATTGCTTGGAGCATTAATAACAGGTAAAAATGCCCAAACATTGGAATGAACTTGACTTGTTCAAGGAGCACAGTGAAAAATGGAGAAATTGATGAATTGGGCTAGAAAGGTACACAGAGATGGAAAGATGTAGGGTCTTATCAGTCACAAGTAGGATTTGGTGTGTGAGTCTCTTCTACTGAAGAGGTTGGGGGCAGGAATTTCTAAAATGATTTCTGATTTTGAAAATGCTGTTCTGGCTGCTATGTAGAAAATGAATTGAAACAGGGCAAGAGTATAAGGAGGGAAACTGGTTAAGGGACTGTTGATGTTACATAGGAAAGAGATTGTGGTGGTGGTTTGGTCTGGGGGAGAAGCCGTGAAGATTGTTTGCTTACAGTGTGTTAGACACTGCATTCATGCTTCAAGAATATTATAACAACATTTTGAAAAGGTACTATTACTATTCTTACTTTTTAGGTGAGAAATTTGGAGCTCAGAGAGGTTAAAAAAGTTGCACACAGTCATATAGTTGGTAAATGGCAGACTCTACAATGAGTTGGTCAAATTTCAAACACTATGCTCTTGAGTGCTGTAATATCAGGACTTCAAGGAAGTAGTTGCTGTAGATTTTCATGGGAGGGATGATGGGAGTGAAGGCCATAGTCTGAGGATGTGGGAGAATCTGACTCTCACCAAGAGGGACATTTTGCTCCACAGGTCTGTTAACAACTGTGAAGGGTCTGAGATTTTATCCTGCTTCATACATGCACACAGTTTTCATACATGCTGGCAGGAGACATGATGTTCTTGGGTCAGAGACAAAGGACTTTATTATGCACAGCAAGTAGCATGAGCTTCATGTTTGGCTTGGTTCCCATTGCCCTCCAAGTCCCAAAGGAGGTGAGGAAAGGGAGAGTTGCCAGTGCAGAGGGGCTCAAGTGGGTTTGCATTACAACTGAGGAGCCCTGAGCTTGGGGAATCCACTGCTGTTATAGTAAACTGTAAGCAAGCCTGCTCCTTGTCTGGAGGAGATGTTACCTCATCCTTTAAAGTTGCTTGCTGTAAACAGAGCCCTGAAAAGTGACCTGGGTGAACAGCAGTCAGGGCCTTGTCTTCTTGGCACACCCAGCAAGAATATGCAGGAAGGCTTCAGGGCCCATGACAGCTGCCTGTCCGTCCATCCACCACCCCAACCAGGCCTACTGTCCACTTACCCCAATGCAAACAGCAGCCATCTTTGTAAGAGCCACTTCCTCGGGACTGTTGCAAGAATTTGTCCCAACTTAACCCTCATACTGTTTTAGAAAAGTCAGGGAAATGCATAAGAGATCAGAGTATTGGTGTAAGAGTTTTGAATGCTTTTGGCTGCAAGTAAGGGAATATTCACTTTTCAGGATCTTTAAGGAGGTTTTCATTTTCTCACATAAAATAAAGTTCTGGCAAAAGGTGATTTGCTAGTGATGATTCAGTGGCTCAGCAATATCAGGGCCCCAGATCAGTAACCCTGCAATTCTCTAAACTTTCCACTTAGTTATAAGATAGACCTGACTCATCTGAGCATGAGGTCCTTACCCAATTATTTCCAAAGCAAGGAGGAGGCATGCAGAGTATTTCTTTTTCAGTGCCATACTCTTGGCAGGGGTGAAAACTCACTGTTTCAGGGGGCCCCAGGGGATTTCTGCTTAGCTCTCATTGGCCACACCCAGCTTACATGACCATCTGGGTCACATGATCACCCCTACACTGGGGTCTGCTCCTTCCTTTCCTGACGGACCTCTGCCAGACATTTGAATGAAATTGAGGTTCTGTGACTGAGGAAAAAAGGAGTTTTTAGTCTTTGGGTTGGCACACTTGTACCCCAGTTAGTTTCTGGCATTTAGACAGGGGCTCCTGGCAAGAAGGATGAACTGGAAATCCCATAATCACTAAAGCAAGTCGTGGCTTTGTAGGTGGTTTCCCAGGGGTAAAAATGAGGAGGGATTCTGTCGTTTACGCCAGCCTGGTTTGGCGATAGATACAGAGCCTGCCAATTAATTTGGCAAAGAAACTCCCCTTCAGTGAACTTTAAATAAAGAGCACAAAAGGGGACAAATGAGAATTATTTTGTAATCTGACTCAAGCCTTGCGTGATCCTGTGTCACTGAATAGAGCGAGGAGAAGGTCTTCTTGGCATATGCTATCAACGGCCAAAAGCAGAAGGGAGCGGAGAGAAACTGTACTCCTGGAACCTGTCACAAAAACCCCAAAGAAGCAAAATGAATGCTGCATTTCTCAGTGGGTAACACGGCCCAGGATTCAGCACAGTCTGTTGCTTGCAGGTTTAGTCAGCGTTATTTTCCTCCGTTTTAATAATATTTACCATATTGACAGTAATTTGCAGGTTTTTAAGTTCTGCATATGTTCCCACGGAAATAATCCTCCTTTTTTGCTTCCCTGAGACCTTGTTCAGGAAACACCTGAGCCAAGCAAAAATAATAAATAAATAAAAATGTTAAAACTGTGCATTAATCAGAGAACGTCTTCGGGAATTTCTCCAGGCCTTTGCACATAACGTACTGCACCCACTGAAATGGCAGTGGCAACATTAGGAGATTTATTGTTATGATTTGGAATTGTAATCATGGGATATTTTTCATTGAGAATTATTTTACACTATTAGGTCTGTAATATAATTTTAAAGGTTTAAAAAATAACTTATTTTTTTTTTAAACTAGAAAACAGCACATTTATCACACAAAGAGTTTATTATTGTTATTTATTAGAGGTGCTAAGTGTACTGCAACTGTGAATGTGTTTTTGTATGGACAGCTCTGTGTGTGTGTGTCTGTGTGCTTGTGTGTGTGTGTGTGTTTGTTGGTATGTAGGAAATCTTAAAGTGACATCAGGGAGAAATCGTATACACAACTGATTCAAATATTGGCCCCAATAATAATACATTTTCAACCAGATAATTATCATTGTAGATCTGGGGAGCCTGGTAGTTCTGAAGTCAGACTCTGGAGTTCCAATTGTCACCCTGTCATTTGACCTTGGGAAAGTTATTTAATTTCTCTGAGCCTCAGTTTCTTCATCTATCAGTTGAGTTAATAATAGCAAATAAGAGTATTAAATTATAGCAATAATAATAGTAATGATAATGATGGTGATGATACTAGCTAATAGGTATTGAGTGAGAGGCACTGTTCTAAGTACCTCTCATGTATTCACCCATTTGCTATTATTAATATTAATAATTATAGAGGCTTGTGAGCATAAGATGCAATGTTATGTGCTTAACACACTACTTCATATGTTGTAAATATTTTAAAACGTGTATTAGCCAAAATAATATTGTGAATGAATGAACTGGCCAAGTGAGTCAAAATGGAACAGACCAATTAGGTATCTAGACCCAGACAAAGAGCTCCAGGCTGTATTAGTTACTTAATTTTAGAGGCAATGCCAAGGTGTTCTGGGCAAAGGATTTTCCCTACCCTGCCAGAATTCACAAAACACACATAACAGCAAAGGATCCCTTGTCTAGATTCTTTTGAACCAGAGCCTGAAAGATTTCCACATGTTTGCATGTAGATCTGGTTATTTCTGGCTTGAACCTCAGAAGTTTAAATATTTGCACAACAGACTTTTTCAAGAACGTTTGGGGAGGACAGTTATACCACCTGCTGCGATTCCAGATCGGCTCATCGTCACCCAGTTGGTGTTTTCCTTTTTCTGGGTCTGGCACACAGCAGCACTGAGCAACATCCAAGGACACCCAGCACTCGCTACAGGAAGGGTTCCGACGGGCTTTCCAGCCTCCTGCTTTCAGCAGATTTGTTAAGTCCTCCCCTGTTGACTTCGTAATAATGAACACAGAAACCTGGCTATCACCATTCATTCGTTCGTTCGTTCATTCATTCATTCATTCATTCCATTCTCCAAAGAGCACACAGAGACACCTATCAGAGAGTGAATCCAATCACAAACATTCTGAAATGTTTAAAAAGCCTCAGCAGTTTCTCATGCATCTGAAAGACAAGCTTGTCCTCTCACTGTAGCCCACGAGACCCGGCCTGATCCGCACCTTGCCTGGCTCTGTCTCATTTTGCGTCACCGTCCCTGTCTCTCGGCTTCTGCCCTCCTGTCTTACTGCCTTTCACTGAAGGAGCTAAACTGAGACAGCTTCAAGGCCTTTACTCTGCCCAGCATGCTCTTCTCTACCCTTTCCACGACTGGCTCAGTTCAAATACTTCCATCCCACCGAGGCTTTTCTTATCAACTCGACTTAAAGTAATTCTCCCTTCTCCAGTGCCTGGAACAGGGCCAAACACGTAATAGGTGCTAGTACTTAATTAATTTAAATCACATGAAGGATGCTTCTACGATGTGCAAATTGCTCTCTTTTAAAGAAAATATTCAGGTGTATAAGTAAACTCAAGGAGGACTCGTCGGATTTTAGGTTCTCTTGGAAGGAAGAGTAATAGAATGACTAACATTTAGAATGGTGCATTCCAGTTGAAATGGCTGCAGGAGCTGGGCAGGTAAACAGTGTGAAGTCAACCTAATTTTAAAGAAAAGAGAAAGGGTGAGAGCTGTGCCCCAACTCGAGAGTTATGCCTCACCTAAGATTAATTCAAATTCAATTAAAAAAAATAAAAACAAATAAAAACTGTAGCCTTGGCCACTGCTTCAGCTGGCCAGTTTCTAATCCTGATGCAGCGCGTACTCTGCTAAATGCTTTCCTACGCACGCTACGTATATTCTTTCATTGACTGTCACTATACCCTGTGAAGGAGGTCCTGTGATTGACATCATTTATACAGTCGGCCCTCAGTATCTGCGGGTTCTGCAGCTGCAGATTCAACCAATGGGACTGAAAATATTCAGAAGAAAAAAAATAAAACCGGAAATCTCCAAAGAGCAAAACTTGAATTTGCCGTGAACCGAAAACTATTTGTGTAACGTTTACATTGTATTAGGTATTATAAGGAATCTAGAGATGATGTAAAGTATACCTAGTATATGCAAATGCTATGCCATTTATATAAAGGACTTGAGCATCCCTCGATTTTGATATCCACGGGGGTCCTGGAACCAATCCCCTGAAGATACTGAGGGAGTACTAGAAATGCGGTGCTTGAGGTTTACAGAGCAGGGCAGACTTCTTCTGTAAAACGCCTGATAGTAAATATTTTAAGGCTCGGTGAGCTATGCCGTCTCTGTTGTAACTACTCAGCTCTGTTGTTGGAGCTCACAGGCAGCCGCGGCCATTAAATATACACATGGGTGTGGCAGCGTTCCAATAAGACTTTGTTTAGAAAAGCAAGCAGCGGGCTGGATTTAGCTGGCTGTAGTTTGCCAACCTCTCTTATAGAGGGTAGGTAATTTGCTTGTATTTAAATAGCTAAGTGGCAGCTAGATTTTGAACTCAGTTGTCCTGATTCCCGAATGCTCAATTTTGAATACTACGTTTACTGCCTCTGCTTCCTGTTGGTCTATCCAGTAGGTCAGGGCCACCACAGTTTTTAATAACTATAATGCACATTTATTGACTGCTTACTACACACCAGGCACTGCCTAAGGGATCTGTGTATATATTCAGTGAGATAATCCTTATGATGTTGATGGAAGAAGCCACATTCAAGATCTGAAATAAAAAGCTTAATTTCTTGCTTGCTAAGAAGGCAGAACTATCCAAACTGTTCTGGTTGAGTCTTTCTTTGAATAAGCAGCGAAAAAGTGGACCTCTTTATGGTTTGGGGAAGTGTGGACCTCAAGGACTGGTGGGCTTTCAGAGGCAGAGCTGAGGATGCCTTGCCTCTAGTTCTCCAGGTCTGGTTAGTTGCCTGAGGCTGCTGAGGATGCCCTGTGGAAGGGTGGCGCTGGGTGAGTTGTCCTGGATGGATTGGGATGGACTAGGTATAGACTAGGGTCAAAGTACCATCAGCATTTGTGTCCCTTGAATTTGCATAGTAAGAACTTTTTACGCTCACAACAATGCTATGAGGAGATACTCTTTTTATCCCAAACTTGAACTTGATGTTTGAGGAGATGGAGGCCGATTACGTGCCTTGCCCAGGATCTTAAGGCTGGTAAATGGTAGAGCCAGGATTTTAAAACTGAAAGTTTGGACCCATACTGGGTACTCTTAAAAATGACCCCCTTGTGGGGCTTCCCTGGTGGTGCAGTGGTTAAGAATCCACCTGCCAAGGCAGGGGACACGGGTTCGAGCCCTGGGCCGGGAAGATCCCACATGCCGCAGAGCAACTAAGCCCATGCGCCACAACTACTGAGCCTGTGAACCACAACTACTGAAGCCCGTGAGCCACAACTACTGAGCCCGCGTGACACAAATACTGAGCCCGCGTGACACAACTACTGAGCCCGCGTGACACAACTACTGAAGCCCGCGTGCCTAGAGCCTGTGCTCCACAACAAGAGAAGCCTCCTCAATGAGAAACCCGCGCACCGCAATGAAGAGTAACCCCCGCTCTCTGCAACTAGAGAAAGCCCGTGCACAGCAACGAAGACCCAGTGCAGCCAAAAATAAATAAATTAAAAAATAAATGACACCCTTCTGCCTCTCATGTCACATGTTTGCTTTCAGTGAGACTCACAAGTTGATCACTTACAGGCACTTAAATTAATTCCTGGTTTGAATCTATATACATTTTATTCATTTTGTCTCATCCTTTATTCTCATCCCTTTTTCCTCTTTTAGGTAACAAATGGCTACTTAAAAAAGAGCATCCACAAGGCCAAATTTCTTGGTGTGAAATGCAGTGCCTTTTAAGGTAATTGTTCCTAACATTTTAGCTTCTAACCCAAAAGTCAGGCTTGCTTTGGCTGAAAGGTTAATAGGCAGAAATCTTGACTTCACAGTACATCAGGACAGATACATGACTACATGAACGATAATGCAGAATTATAGCCTAGTTTAACCCCACTGGGTTTGTTCTTGACTCTTAGACCAACCTTGCAAAAGGTTAAATGGAAAATTAAGGGAAAGACAAGTTTATCTCTCTGCAAATTCATGTTTCACCTTCTACAACTTGCAGGACTCAATAGTCATGGCCAACATTTATGGCAGAACCAGGAGAATTATAACTAGAGAGTTACAGTTGTTTGCCATTTGACCATAGACTGACTCAGCGGACAGAAGACTTGGACTTAGTCCTATTTTCATCTAAATTAGATGCAAAATCCTGGGAAATGGGTTGAGTCTCTCCACGTGTATTTGTTTCCTAGGGCTGCTGTGGCAAAGTACCACAAACCGGGTGGCTTAACATAACAGAAGTATATTGTCTCATAGTTCTGGAGACCGGAAGTCTGAAATCAAGCTACTGAAGACACTAGGGGTGAATCTCCCTTTGCTTCTTTTAGCTCCTAGTGTTTGCCAGTGATCTTCACCATTGCTTGGCTTATAGATGCATCCCTCTAATCTCTGCCTCTGTTGCCACTTAGCTTTGCCCCTTGTGTCCCTGTCTCTGAGTGTCTCCTCCTTTTCTTACAAAGCCACCAGTCCTATTGGGTTAAGAGCCCACCCTACATTATTTGGACTCATCTTCACTAATTACGTCTCAGGGACCTGATTTCCAAATAAGGTCATGTTCTGAGGTACTGGGGATTAGAACTTCGACATATCTTTGAGAGGACGCAGCTCAACCCATAACACCAGGTTTCCATGTTCTCATCTGTTTTATGATGTTAAGATTACCTTCTCCAAAGGAGTGCTAAAGGGAGGGTAAAGAAATCCAAGTCCTTTGAGGAAAAAGTACTCTGTAATTATTAAACATATCACTGCCAGGTTTATCTGAAAGATGAGGACATATTCATGGGACAGACTGTATGAAATCTATACTTTTTTTTATTACACACTCAACCAAGTTCCTTTTTACAGGAGCTAAGCTCCCCATGGTGTATTTTTACCAGAATAATACATAACTCCAAAATAAGTGAGATATACACAAAAGGATGATAATTTCTGACCTAGATATGTTTCTGCAGCAAGTTTCAGAAATTGCTTTCTTTATTTATAAACTGGACTTTTCTTAAGAGAAAACCAGTTTCTCCCCAGAGATACAAAGAAGTGTTTCTTCTATTTGTTCTGGAAGAAAAGGAAGTTTTCATCAACACAGACCATCCATATTTGGCTTTTTCATTGAACTTGTAGAAAAGAGTGTCAATTCAGACAATAGAGGATGCAGGAAGTACTTTCAGGCTTCTCAAGAAGTGAAGTTCACATGAAATGGGAAAAAAAGCTCCCATAATCTTTTTTGGGTTGAGTTGTTCATTCACTCATTTATTCAACAAATGTAGAGCCCACTAGATTCAGGCAGAGACACTGGAGGTGCAAAGATGTATAAGATGTGGTCTCTGAACTCAGAGAACCCACAGGTGAGTGGAGAAAATGTAAAGAAATAGCCAAAATATGATAAGTTCCACTGAAGAGGGATTTCTGAAATGCTGTGGATACAACTGATACCATTGAAAGAAGTCAGGGAAGGTTTTCTGGAGGCAGAAACAACAAAAGCAGGGAATGTGATTGTGCAAAGGGTGAAGGGTATAGAGTCCGTATTCTCTGTGTGGCTGGAGTGTAGGGTGTGAGGTGTGTGTGGAGGGTGGGATGAGGGAGGTGAGGTGAGAGGCAGGCTGGGACCATAGTGTACGTATTTGCTTTATGTGTCAACCGAAGAATCTAAACTCTACCATTCATAGAGTATTAATTTTTTTCATTTCCTTAATACTATTTTTTCTTTACTTAAATTCATCTCAGCATGTTATATAAAACTTAAAGTGTAAAAAAGTATAAATGTGAAAATTAAAATCACCCTTAATCTCAACATCCAGAGATAAAGCCTTTTGTGTTTTACGTGTATCTTTCAGTCTTTTAAAAATAATTAAATAAATTCATTATAATGTATTTATTTTAACTTTATTTTATTATAATGTTAAGATAGATATGATTTTTGTCTCTCTCTCTTTCTCTTTTTTCACTTAACATTGTATTGTGGACTTTGTCCTGAAAGAATTTTTTCTAGATAGTATTATGATATATCGACATTTTTAAAACAAGCTTAACTCTGGTGGCAAAGAGAGGTTTTACACTCTAGGATAACATCAAGGCAGTGTGAGTAAAAACTTGAACTCCTACTCTTCCTAGCTGTAGAACTGATTCAGTCTTAACGTATTTCAGCTTGTCCTGTGATTCACAGAAACAAAGCAAGTGGTTCATTTTTTAGGAAGGGGACTTTTTATACATTTATAAAAAGTTATTAAAATTTCATTTTTTATAAAGGGGAAGTGACAAATGAAACAAAATCTTGAAAAAGAAAATACAGATGCAGAAAAATGGCAGGTTTTAAGCAGCGCATTTATTTTCTAAAAATAATCATTCCTCTTTATTTAAACTGACAGTCTGAGCATGCTAAATATGTGATACTTTAAGCCTAAGACTTCCATAAACTGCATCATTACAAGACACATAAGCTTTGGTGACAACATTACAACAGTCTCCAATAATCCGTCTGGAGAACAACTCTTAGTTCAAAATAGCATCATAGTACACATGATTTTTTAAATTTATCCTTGGAATTTAAAATAATAATACCATTAGAAGGGATCAAAATAGGCTCAATGGGCATGAAATAAAAAAACTGCACAGGAATGTGGACTTACACAATGTCTCTTGGGCTGTGTCTAACTCTAAAATAGTTTAATGCTTTAATGTGAAAAATCAGTAGTTTGTTGCATTTCAACAATATTCAATAACATCCACAAATCCCACTAAACCAGGGAGTTCACAAATACTTAAGATAATCAGAATGACTTATTTTTTTAAATTAATTAATTTATTTATCTTTGACTGTGTTGGGTCTTCGTTTCTGTGCGAGGGCTTTCTCCAGTTGCGGCGAGCGGGGGCCACTCTTAATCGCGGTGCGCGGGCCTCTCACTATCGCGGCCTCTCTTGTTGTGGAGCACAGGCTCCAGACGCGCAGGCTCAGTAATTGTGGCACACGGGCCCAGTTGCTCCGCGGCATGTGGGATCTTCCCAGACCAGGGCTCGAACCCGTGTCCTCTGCATTGGCAGGCAGATTCTCAACCACTGCGCCACCAGGGAAGCCCAATCAGAATGATTTTTTAAAAATTGTGCTTTGACTTAAGTTGGAGGTTGTCAACCATATTTTTTAATGCACCATGTCAAAACAAACTAATAACATTCATCTATGATGACACTTTATATCTTCAAGTCTAAAGAAAAATAGCTTAAGACCTAGAGGGAAAAATCAACTAACCTATACGGAGACAAAAATCAGGCTAAATTCAACTTTCTCTTCTGGGAGAGAGGGAATTAGATAGACCTGACCATTATTGAAAGATAATTTTTGGGAAGAGATAAAATCATGACTTACATACAGATATCAACATGAACATGTGTATTAAAGATTTTATTTTACTCATATGAGGGGCCCAGGCTGGTGTTATAACTTGTTCAAAGAGAAAGACAACACACAGCACAAACAGCACAAATTTATCTGGAGTAAAGGAATGTTGAGATGAATTGCAAGCAAAGACAAAAACCAGGGTGGGAGTGAAGACAGTTTGAACCTCTACCAGATAAGACATACTTTTGCATATCTGTCAGTTATCCACAATTTACAGAGTTGGAACATAGCTCAAAGTCAAGGAACAGAACTAGATTCTGATAACTCAGAGGGTGCGCTATAGACACGAGTTGTCTTCACTGCAGCACTTTCTTTTTTTAATGTCGTAATGCCAGTCTACCTCTCATTGCCCTGTTGTCTTCTGTTTCCCATTATGCCAGTCTTCTACAATATTAAAACCCAGAATTAAATGAAATGATGTCTACAGGTTTAGGAGTAAAAAAAGATTTTAAGAAAGCAAAAATCTAAGCCAAACCATCACTATTACTGTTAAAGGGCAATGATGGACACTTTCCCACTGCAATTTAAGTTCCATTAAGCCAGGAACTTCAGCTGTTTGGTCCACTAGTAGTGATAAATCCTGGTTTTTGAGGTCTGAAGCTTTTATAATGATTACAGCCTTCTTGAAAAAGAAAAATGTATATAAAATTATGAAAAAAGAATTAGGCACAGGGCTGATACTTAATTAGAATGAGAAAATAAATCATGAAGTAAATAATAAATCATTAAAAATCATAAATCACAAATGATTTTAAAGCCTATTTAAAAAAAACCCACACATGTCACAAAGTCGAGAAAAATAGTATTTTTTAAAAAAATTTATTTATTTATTTTTGGCTGCGTTGGGTCTTCGTTGCTGTGCACGGGCTTTCTCTAGTTGTGGTGAGCGGGGGCTACTGTTCGTTGTGGTGTGTGGGCTTCTCATTGCCGTGGCTTCTCTTGTTGTGGAGCACAGGCTCTAGGCGCACAGGCTTCAGTAGTTGTGGCATATGGGCTCAGTAGTTGTGGCTTGCGGGCTCTGGAGCGCAGGCTCAGTAGTTGTGGCGCACGGGCTTAGTTGCTCCGCGGCATGTGGGATCTTCCCAGACCAGGGATCGAACCCATGTCCCCTGCATTGGCAGACTGATTCTTAACCACTGCGCCACCAGGGAAGCCCTATTATTTTTTTTTTTTTTTTTTTTTTATTAACTGAGTCACACCTCTGTAGTACTCTTCTCCCTGCTTTTTTTGTGGGCATATCTTTTGATATCACTGATATCATTCTTTCTTTCATGTGACAGTGATTTCACAATATTATTTCCTAGAGGGAGAATTGAAGGATAATTCAGTCGTTCTTCCACTATGGTTGATTGTTTCTGTTTTGTGGGCAGTTTTGTGTGCTCTTTTGTCTGGATTCATAAGATGTCATCAGGACAAGATTTGTCAAAGGAGCTGAGATGTGATTTAATATGCTGCTACTCAATTTGTCCAATGTGAAATCAAGAATTCTGAAGTTCTCATAATTCCCATCAAAAGGGGAATGAAAATGTACGGTGCATTTCTTGTTACGTATGCTATATTATCAAGTAGCTTCTCAATGATAGAGACCTTTGCTGTCAGAATTTTCCATAGACTGCCATCTGACTCTGGATATTACAGGCCTTGCTTCTCCTCCATGACCCACATACTTGTGAGGTCAGGGGCATGGCTCCACTGTGATCCTTCTGTCCTTGTATCTTTGTGTCATGACGCCAGGACAGTCAACCCTGTAGGCACTGAGAATTTTCCAGGAAGCAGTTCACCGGAACAGTTAGCAAAAACTTAATTGAACACATCAATGACTGTGAATCACATACATATATCCCACTAAAACCAAGATCAGTGTATCCTAAATTCATCTTTCCCTTAGCTAGATACAAAAAATGTTCACCACCACTCTAATACCACTGATAAAAGGGAAGTGTAACAGGCAGGGATTTGGTGGGAAAGGAAGCAGCAGTCTATAGCTTAGCTATGCTTAGACATCTTACTCTTACAAAATTTACAGAAACTCAAAAATATGTGTCTGTGTGAACATATTACCCTTCCTCATTTCTCAGTCTATCACCAGTATTTTGCCCATTACATAGATTGTAATAAGCATTTAATAGATCTGTGTTTAATGATTAAGTGAATGCCTGATGAGCAACATGAAAGGAAGGATATATTTATGCAAGGATTCTTTGGTGCCCCCAAGGGATGCTTGTACATATAGAAAAATACTACTCAGAAGTAATTTATTTTTTAAAAAAATAACTATTCAATTTTTTAAAGTTACAGTTGTGAAAGGAAAACTAAGTCTTTCTTAGACTTTAAGCATAGCTCACAAATCTATTATTTTAAAGTCCAGCAGATATTATTAGCAATCACTTTTAAGGGATCTTTGACAAATATTTGGTTCCCTTTCCAAGCTTGAACACCTCAAATATTTTAAACAGCTTTTAGAAATTTAATATATTTGCTTTCTCTAAGTACCGCAAGAGACTGACTTAATAAAAATGACCTTCTAGAATATTTATTAAGTCTTTATCATTTAGTAATGTTTAAACTTACAAAAATTTAAAGCTTTTATTTTCTTAAAAATTTTCAAAGGCATATTTATAAAGTGTGTACAAATTCAGTATTTACAGAAAAAAATGTTAATACTATGATTTTGTTACTCTCAAATTTGTTATACTTAGTTATAAAGTTTAAGTATTATGTTCATATTTAAGGAATATAGTTATACTTTTAATTAACTGGATTTATTCATGACCAGAGACTGCCTGGATTTTTAGTGACTACCCTGCTGGGACTCATCGAGATCTATTTTATAGTCTCCTTGTTATGTCTCCATAACTCCAAGGTGTGATCAATTTGCCTGTTTCCTCAAATTCAAGTTATACATATTTTCTAATTCACCTATCTATTTACAGATTCTATAACTTTTACCCAAATCACTGATTTGATTTGACTTTTGCTTCTTTTTTCCCCCCATCTTGAAGTGCATTACGTTGATCCTTGCTAACTCCAACTTACAAATTTGGTGGAATTTTAAAGACGTATAAATATAATTTCTACCCCAGGATAAAGACTTGTCAGTTCAGTGAGCTCATTTTTAAAATATATATTTTCAAACTCATGTAACTGAGGAGACGTTAAGAATGATATCCAGTAGAATTTTGTATACCTCACATGGCCTTTGTGTGATTTGCATTTAAACTCATGAGGTCATTCTGCTGGCAGGAAAATGTAGGCCCTCTTCCTAAAAATAAAATCAAAGACACCCTCCTGCTATTCAAAAGAATGGATCAAAGAATTTCAGAGAAGGAAAATGACAGTTTTTTAAAGAATTTCAGAGAAGGAAGATGACAGTTTTTTAAAAACTGTCATTGATCAAGAGAGATGCAATTTAATAATAGGGTTTAAATGTGGTAGTAATATTAAATTTCAAAAATAATTTTTGAATGAGAAGGTGCAGAAAAAAATGAATAATAGATCTATGGATTGAAAATCTTACATTATATAGATACTATATAGTAGATGCTAGAAGAGGTAGAATGGAGCTGATATAAAACAAAATGTGCTAAAATTTCCATCATGGATGTTTATGTATTTATAAAATCGAATACAAATGTCAAAAATAATTATTGAAAGAGCATGTATAATGTAAAATCGTCAGCTTTGTCATTATAATTCCATATTATATCATATCATATGAACAAAAGCTAGGAAAAGGGGTCAGGTCTAGGTGAAATAAAAACTGTGCATTTTCATCTTCTACAAAAAGTTAGACTTCAAAAATTTTTGACATAGACATGAAAAATACATGCATAAAATTATAAAATTAACTGCTGAGGGAATAAAAATAAGATGGTGTTGACAGCTGACTCCCCAAAGAAATCATCAAAATAACCTGCAGATCAAGCAAAGCCAGGTTTATTGTTTACTGCAGTGATGGAGGGCAGAATCTCAGTAGCATCTCCAAAGGGAAAAGCCCAAAGTGGGAAATCTATGAGGTTTTTGTGATCTGATTTAAGGTAGATCTTCTGATGCAGGGACTTGATTGGGATTTGGCAAAGTTTGTGGTATAATAGTTGAGGATTGATGGATGCAGAGAGGTGAGATTTTTGAAGTGAGTCTTTAATGAATAAACAATAATTTGATGAATCCACTTGGGCAAGCTGTTGTTTAATAGGAAGAACGGGCTTTTGTTCCTTATACTGGAGAGAACAGGGTGAATAGTCTATTGTTCAGATAAGTGGATTTTCAGCAAGTTCCTGAAAGAAGCAACAAAGTTATTGCAACTTCATTTTTCTGGGCAAGAATTTCCTGGCATAATAGAGTCATGTTAATGTAGACAGTAAGTTGTGTTGATGTAGATGGTATCACTTGTCAACAACATTTTTTTAAACTTCAGTCTTATTAAAAATTAAAAAGAAAACATAACTTATATAGACCAAAGGAGGAAAGATGAATAATAAAATGCTCATAAAATCAGAAAACAGAAATTAAGGAGAAGACCAAACACACCAATAAATGTTAAAAATGAAAGTGGATTAAACTATCTTGGGAAAAGATGCATTCCATTATATACTAATTGAAGACTAACATACTTTAAAATGCTACCTAAAGATTAGAAATAAAAGATGGGCAATGATGTCTCAGACCATCACAAAAACATTAAGAGAGAGTACATTAGTGCATGAATTTAGAATTCAGAGTAAAAATTATTAATGTTGTAAAAGAAATTAGTTTTATTTTGGTGTTGCCCAACTCTGAAAAAATACGGTCATGTATCTTTATGTATAAAATAAAAGAGCATCAAAATACATAAATCAAAAACTGCTGAGGTGAGAGAATGTAGGAGGAAGAAGAATCAAGGATGCATGAGTGTGTGGTTTGGGGTTAGGGCTCTAAGAGATGCCAGTTATTGAGGCAGTGAACTGAGGTATGTGGTGGGTGTTGTCCAGTATCCAGAAACTGACCCATGTAGGGAAATTAGATCCATGACAGATGAGATGTTGTAGGCTGATGTGGAAAGGGGGCTACTACAGTGGTTTCCACATAGAAAGGAAGGAATTGGATCCCAGTCTTCCATGGCACCACTCGCTCCCAATAAAATCATCGTTCACAATGAATTCAAGACTTAAATGTGACAAGCAAAACTTTAAAACTTGTGGAAGAAAATATTGATTATGTATGGCATTAAGATACTAAAGGAAATCACAGCAAGATGCTTTTTGACCCACCTCCTAGAGTAATGGAAATAAAATAAAAAATAAACAAATGGGACCTAATGAAACTTAAAGGCTTTTGCACAGCAAAGGAAACCATAAACGACAAAAAGACGACCCTCAGAATGGGAGAAAATATTTGCAAATGAAGCAGCTGACAAAGGATTAATCTCCGAAATATACAAGCAGCTCATGCAGCTCAATATCAAAAAAACAAACAACCCAATCCCAAAATGGGCGAAGACCTAAATAGACATTTCTCCAAAGTAGACATACAGATTGCCAACAAACACATGAAAAGATGATCAACATCACTAATCATTAGAGAAATGCAAATCAAAACCACGATGAGGGGGGATTTCCCTGGTGGCGCAGTGGTTAGGAATCTGCCTGCCAGTGCAGGGGACACGGGTTCGAGCCCTGATCCAGGAAGATCCCACATGCCGTGGAGCAACTAAACCCATGCGCCACAACTACTGGGCCTGCGCTCTAGAGCCCGTGAGCCACAATTTCTGAGCCCGCGTGCCACAACTACTGAAGCCCACGTGCCTAGAGCCTGTGCTCCGCAACAAGAGAAGCCACCGCAATGAGAAGCCCATGCACTGCAACAAAGCATAGCCCCTGCTCACCGCAACTAGAGAAAGCCCGTGCCCAGCAAAGAAGACCCAATGCAGCCAAAATAAATAAACAAATAAATTAATTAATTTAAAAGAAACCCCACAATGAGGTATCACCTCATACTGGTCAGAATGGCCATCTTCAAACAGTCTAGAAACAATAAATGCTGGAGAGGGCGTGGAGAAAAGGGAACCCTTTTGCACTGTTGGTGGGAATGTAAATTGATACAGCCACTAGGGAGAACAGTATGGAGGTTCCTTAAAAAACTAAAAATAGAATTACCATACGACCCAGCAATCCCACTACTGGGCATATACCCTGAGAAAACCATAATTCAAAGAGACATGTACCACAATGTTCATTGCAGCACTATTTACAATAGCCAGGATGTGGAAGCAACCTAAATGTCCATTGACAGATGAATGGATAAAGAAGATGTGGCACATATATACAATGCAATATTACTCAGCCATAAAAAGGAATGAAATTGAGTTATTTGTAGTGAGGTGGATGGACCTAGAGTCTGTCATACAGAGTGAAGTAAGTCAGAAAGAGAAAAACAAATACCGGATGCTAATGCATGTATATGGAATCTAAAAACACTACTGATGAATCTAGTGGCAGGGCAGGAATAAAGATGCGGACGTAGAGAATGGACTTGAGGTCACAGGGAGGGAAGGGGAAGCTGGGACGAAGTGAGAGAGTAGCATTGACATATATACATTACCAAATGTCAAATAGATAGCTAGTGGCAGGGCAGGAATAAAGACGCAGACGTAGAGAATGGACTTGAGGACACAGGGAGTGGGAAGGGTAAGCTGGGACGAAGTGAGAGAGTGGCATGGACATATATACACTACCAAATGTAAAATAGATGGCTAGTGGGAAGCAGCCGCATAGCACAGGGAGATCAGCTGAGTGCTTTGTGACAACCTAGAGGGGTGGGATAGGGAGGGTGGGAGGGAGGCTTAAGAGGGAGGGGTTATGGGGATATATGTATATGTATAGCTGATTCACTTTGTCGTACAGCAGAAAATAACACTACATTGTAAAGCAATTATACTCCAATAAAGATATATATAAAAAAAAAGATACTGAAAGATTTCTTAAGACACAAAAATGACTAACCATGAAAAAAATGACCCATAATTTGACTCCAATGAAAATTAAAACTTCTGTTTATTAAAAAGCTCATAAAGAAAAAGAAAAGACAACCCCAAGCCAGAAGACTTTTGTAACACAACTGACAAAAAATCGTTATCTGGAACACATTAACAAAAAACTCCTACAACAAAAATATGGGCAAAAGACATGAGCAAACATTGCACAGAATATAAAACATGGGCAAGAAGTGAACATATGACAATGCTCAACCCCATCATAACAAGAAAAATGAACATTAAGATTTCATGTTGATATCCAGGAAGAAAAGTGTCTTCTAGCCACAGGAAATGCAAAGGCCCTGAGGCAGGATCCTGCTTGGCTTGTCAAGAAATAGCAAGAAGGTCAGTGTGTTGCCTCTAGTGAGCCAGAGAGAGGAAGGAGGAAGATGACGACAAAGACAGGTAAGGGTCCAGATCATTAATTTCGATGTCATATAATTCAATCCTTGACTTAAGAGGCTAGCAAGATAATAAGAAAAATAAAAAGAAACTTAAACATATAGGGGACAGCACTGATTGGTGTGGTCAAACTAATCTTGAGAGAGAGGGACAAAACGACAGCAAAATATAAGATGTTTTAGATTATTCAATATTGAATTTAATTTAAATAATTCAGACCACATTTATTAAGGCATCTGCCAGACCCTCAATTAGGAACTGAGGATTCAAAGATAAAGAAGGAGAAACCCTGCCATAGAAGGAGCCGCATGCCTTACTTAATAAATAAGTAATAAACAGAAACAAGTAATAAGAAGTATAATATGTGATGTTCATAATAAAAACAATGCGTATTTGTAGATTATGCTCAAGACCCAGTTCTTGGTGCCTTAAACCCATTTTTTCCCCTAATCCTACATGGTTGATCTTGTGTGTTGCCAATTTACATCTGAGAAAACTGAGTACAGGAGAGATTAAGTAATTTTTAGAGCCGGGTTTCCCAACCTCCATGCTGTTGGCCTTTGGGGCTGGATGATTCTTTGCTTAGAGGCTGCCCTGTGCATCGTAGGGTTTTCTGTAGCATCCCTGGTCTCTCTCTACTAAAAGCAAGAGCTCCCCACCCCCCAACCGTTGCGAGAACCAAGACGTCTCCAGACAAATATCTCCTGGGTGACAGAATTGCCCCCGTGGAGAACCACTGGTTCAGAGACAGAGTGAGGGGTGGGACGGGAATTCAAATCTTTTCGAAGCCCATAGTTGTTGGTTGTTTTTACTTGTTTGTCCAGATTTCTTACTTTAATGTGCAGTGCCTTTCTGAATAGGTCTCTCTTGAGCACTGTCCATTCATGTTTAACTGCATTTGTTTAAAGCAATGCCGTAAGAAGGGATCTTTACCTACAAATGTCTCACCCTGGAGGAAGATACACGTGAGATGGTGATGCAGACATTATTTTAGTTTTCTATTATTTGTTGAACATCTCAGGACACATGTAATATCAAATAATAGCCTGCATTTCATTAATTCACTCATTCATTCATTCATTCATTCAGCAATGCTGGGCATTGTACCAGGCACTGAGACTCACAGTGGGCAAGTCAGAAAGGTCTCAACCCGTGCTCAGTCTAATGGGGGTTGGAGAACAGACAGGAGACATGTTAGCACATCATGAAACAAGATAGTTTCAATTTGTGCTAAGTGTTTTGAAAAAAACAAAGTTTATGAGGGCAAGTGACTTGGTTGGAAGAAGGAAGCTAATTTGGACTCAGATATCAAGGAAGGCTTCTCAGAGGAAGTGACACAAGCTGAGAACTTAGTGACAAGAAGGAGTCAGTCATGCGAAAATCTGAGGGAAGGGTGTGTGGAGGAGAGGAGCAAACGCTAAGATGCTGAGCAGGGAGTGAGTTTGGTGTATTTTGGGAACAGGAAGCAGGTCTTTGTGGATGGTGGGGGTGACCAGAAGCAGGAGGTAGATGGATCCGGGAGGCAGACGAGGAGGACCTGGGGACGTGTCTGACCTTGTAAGCCACTGGATTTTATTCTATATGCAAATGCAACATGATTTTGTTGAAGCCACTCCAAAAGGAAGACCAAGTGTTATCTGTCTTCGAGCTAAAATACCAATGCAGCGTCCTACACATTCTTGCTTCCATCATTCACAGGTACAAGTTTGCTGTTATTTAAATGGACTGATGTGAGACTTAACATTTGAAGCTTACAAGGGAAATCAAAGAAATATTTAAAATATATTAGTTTAGTTTTTATTCTCGCTGCAGAGCTTCTGCAAAACAGACTTTTTTTTATTGCACTGGCTCCTTAGAAGGTCTACTGAGTATTTGATTTCACTACAAAGAGCCCACAAGCATCTGTATTCTTTAAGAATTCTGATATTGAGTGTCAATAGCTGTCAGTGATTTTAGGTTTTTTTTTAGAAAGATATTACTGTGATGATCGTATTTCATATTTTAGGCATAACAATTTAATGTCTGTTGCTTGTAATGGGATAAAATAGAAATAAACAATTTAAATGTCTGTCAATGGAAAAAGGAGAAATAAAATGTGTTATCATATGATGAAGTATGATTCAGTAGTTTAATGACTAGATCTAAGTGTATCAGACTGTACCAGTCTCCACAGAATGAGAAGGAAAAAGTAGGCTGTAGTAAAATAGGTATAGAAAAATCCATTTTCCCCCAGATTTATTGAGATATAATTGACACCTAACATTGTGTAAGTTTAAGGTACACAAATGTTGTTTTGGTACATTTATATATGGCAAAATGATGACCACCGTAGCATGGTGCCATGAGATAGCAGGGGCACAAGAAAACTTCTGGGGGCATGGGTATATCTATTATCTTGATTGTGGTGATGATTTCACAGGTGTACTCATTTGTCAGAACTTACGAAATTTTACGCCTTATATATGTGCAGTTTGTTGAATGTCAGTTATACCTCAGTAAAGCTGTGAAAAATTATTATGGTTGGTCATTGGCACGAAAAGTTAAGTTGGTAGTAATTTTTCTTCCTTACTAGGGCATAAAGTGGTAGCATACCTTAAAATTAATAGCATCTTAAATGCCTTTGATCTGAGATTCTGGTGGTTGAGCTTTATGCTATTTTCAGCTAAAAAGATGCTAACTGATATGATTTAGAAATACTGGAGGGGGATAATGTTGGGAAGACTGTGAATTTGGTTTTAGCCATGTTAAGACTGGGGCGGTAGGATGACTAGTTGTGCCCGGTAGCTTCCTAACTGGTCACTCCATCCTCTCAGGTTGTCTCTGGTCCAGTCCCCAACCAAGCAGCCCTTCTGCCTTTGCCATAGACTCCCACCCTTAGCCTGGCTCATGGCTGCCTTGAGTAAAACCTACATTTCCCACTTTCCCTTCTCTTTGTGAGGCCAAGGTCACGTGACTAAGCTCTGGCCAATGAGATAAAAGTGGAATTGACGCGAGCAGCTAATCACAGTCATCAGTCTAAGAAAGGAGTTCCTAAAATTGCACATGGATCTGTCTGCCATATTTTATTGTAAATGCATCTAGGGTTTTGCTGCCTTATAATTCATCGACACAGAAACTCTGTTTTCAAAATAAAAACATTCCAGACACAATTTAGTCGCATCTTATGAGTGATGTTAAAATGCCACTTCTTTGGATGCCAGTGCTGTCGAGGGCTAATTCCTGTTCTCCAGCAGGCTCCTTCTGTGTCCCTGGACAAGTCATTTATTCTTTCTGCTTCAGGTCCTTCAGCCGCGAATTGTGGATAACATTACAGGGCTTGGGGGTGCTGTGAGGATTAATTAGCATTGGCAGAACACTTTGAACATAAGATTCTGCCCTCTTTGCACATTTTATCCAGGGACTTCAACACACTGTACCAGTAGGGCTAGTCCCATTTATCTCTGTTTTCCAGATCAGGTTATAAGGCAGGAGACATTAAAGGCTTGCCCAAAGCCACTCAGTGACCTAGGGGACTGCCGTGAGGAGACCTTGGGAATATTGACTTCTATCTTGCAGCAACCAATGAATATACGCTTCATTTTGAAAAAGGGCTCTGTAAATGCCAAATGCCTTTGTCATCTAGTTACTTCTCTCTGCTCTCTTTCTCATGTGTTGGCCTAGATTTTCCTGGGTTGGCTTTGCCTTGACCTGCAGAGAGGAGGCCTCTCCTCATCAGAAAAGAGATCTGGGAGAAGCCTAAGGATCACAAGACTCCAAAATTTCAATCCCAATCAAGTTCACTAGAGGTTTATGTTTGCTTTGGTGTCCTTGGTTATAAAACTTAAGATGTGAGGTCCACCTGTGCAGAAAGAAAGAGTCATTCTCTCTTTTCTTTTTTAATTGTATTTGGGATTTATATTTTAAAAAACACACAGGAAAGAATTAACACCTTCAATACTTCACTTCTGCCCACAAATAACCACTGCTAATATTTTAGTGTAGATATATTCTACCCAGGGTGTGTGCGTGTGTGTGTGTGTATAATTTTTTTTTACAAAACGGGACCATACTGCATCGATCATTTATAATCAGTGTATGAGAAGCCCTTTCATCCCCTCTGGCCTCATCACTCACCACCCTCTTCTCGTTCTCCAAGTTCCAGTCACCTTGACCTTCCTTCTAAATGTACCACGTGCTCTCCTGTCTGGGACATTTGCTCATGGCCTTCTTCGCCCCTCCCCCGCTCCCTCCCTCACCTGGGTAATATCACCTTCTCCTTCCCATCTCAGCTCCCTAATTTCTCTATCCCCCATCTTCCAAAAGGGTCAGGTCCTCTCTCCTTGTCCTAACATCATGTAACTTTCTTTGGTGCATAATTTTACGCTTATTGGAATATTTTGTTAATGTCTTGCACTCCCACTGGACCATCAACTCCACAAGGGCAGAGCCTGGTCTCTTTCTATCTGCTCCACCAACTCCTCAGTGCCTAGCAAGCCTGACTCGTATAATATTTGTTGAACGAACAAATAAGAAGGGACCTCTTTCACATCCATTCTAACGGTTGTGATATGGATTTGTCACAGAATGATAAAATTACTATTGACTCAATTGCAGAGGAAGCCTCACAAGCTCAGGGGAAGGGTGGGGGGCACATTTAGAAAACATTCCAAAGCAAGGTGCTGGGCTGTCTGTGCAGAAATTCCAAAAAAAAGTAGTTCGAAACCATTTTGTTTGCGTTAGTCCATCACGCACCTCCGGCCTAAATAGGACATTGTGGATAAAGAGATTAAAGAAGGAAGGGTCCCTGGCAGAGAGCTCTTCTTCTCCCCCTGGGGCAGGGAAGGGGGAGCTTCTCCTTACCTTACAGCAAGGGAGCGGTTTTCAAGAGATTCACTTAGAAGCCTGGGATGTGGGTCCCTGTGACTGTGGAGGACACAGGGGCTGGTGCCTCATGAACCCACAAAAGCTCAGTGAGAGAAAGAGCGGCCTTTATATGCCTGCAGCCCAGAGGGCGTCCACCCGCAGACAAACCTTGGGGCCAGCAGAACTTCTGTGTTCTAGCCTCTCCTTTCCCCTGGGCTCCAATCCTGGGGGTCTCAGGAGCCTGTAGTTATTACGTGGAAGAAGAGGCAGAGCAGAAAGTCAGTGAAGACTCCGTTAAGCCCCACCACACTCCCAGGCCTGAACTGGGCTCGGGGATAAACCCTACATTGAAAGGGGGCGGTGTTCTGTGTTTGTTAGGCTGAAATGGACTCTTTAGTACCCAGTAGTAGTCAGAAGGGCCAAGGACCTTCTGGAGATTTCATTTAGGCTTGGAGAAAGCACTTCTCAATAAGCAGAGTTTAATGGGGAACGATTACATCTCAGTGATCCTGGCTTCTTCGGAAATTTGGCTACATGTATATACACACTCTTCCATGTGAAAAAATATGTTTGTGTGTGTGTGTGTATATAAAATCATAAACAACACTGCAGTGAATCTTCTTGTAACTAAATATTTGTGCCTTTGGATACATTTCCAGAACTGGAATTGTTGAGGACCTAGTGTAAGCAGTTATCAAAGTTAAAAATTTTTAAGATAGCATCGCTTATGCTCCAAAACAGTTATATCAATCTATATAAATTTACCTTCTCATCGGAAGCTTTATTTCTCTTTTCTTAAAGATTTTTTGGCAAAGGTCCTTAAAACTAGATATTTATATGGTCTTGTGATTTCCAGTCCAGTCCCTTCGTATTCATTTCTTACTCAACAGACAGAATAATATTTTAAAAATATAAATCAGCCGTTCCTTCATGTTTTCTCCTTTTGAGTAGGATGTAGTTTTTTTGCTGCGGCCGCTAGGCCGGCGGTTGGGCTGTCCTGTCCTTTCCCTGGGACTATTTTCCCCCATCAATCCCTCCTCCTCTGGGTTGAGACACACTCTCCTTCCCTTAGCTCCTTGAACTTGCCAAGCTCTTTCCTTTATCCTGGCTTTTTCGAGGGCTCTTCCCTGTGGCTGGAGAGCCCTGCCCCTGACGTTTCACACGGCTTCTCCTTCTCTTTCCTGTCTGGGCTTCAGCGCCACATCTTCAGAGAAGACTTCCCCGACTCTCTGACTTCGAGGAGGCCGCTGCTTAGCCCCTACGTAGTACTCTACTCACTTCCCTATCACCATCTGCAGCTGTTTACATTGTTTATTTACTCGTTTATTTGTTCTCTCTCCTGGGTTGTAAGCTCCCTGAGGACATGGACTTTGTTCGTCTCTGTGGTGTGTGTGTGTGTGTGTTGTGTGTGTGTGTGTGTGTGTTTGTGTGTGTGTTGTGTGTGTGTGTTGTGTTTGTGTGTGTGTGTGTGTGTGTGTGTTGTGTGTGTTAAAGCTTCACGTGGACACTGTCCACTCATAGCAGGTGCTCAGTCAGTATCTGTCCAGTGCAGGAAGGAGGCAGGCAAGCAGTGAATAACTGAAGCAGACCTGCTCCCAGGCTTTCTCCCACCTGATTTCGGTGCATCATTCTCCCAAGTCATCCTTCTTTAGCTGGTTAAGGGCTGGGGGAGGGAGCCGGTGGCAGAGCACACAACCTCTCTCCTCAGCCCCAGCCCGATCCTTCTCATTAGCGCTGTGTCACCTTGCCAGAGGAAAGGCTGCTTATGTTTCTGTGACACTCCCACTGAGAGCAGCAGGCGACGGGGCCAAAGCTCAAGTTATTTTTGGTAAAGATTTTGGACAAGGGCCATTTCAGCCTCTGCCCTGGTACTTTGTGGTACTTGGTGAAAATACAACATCCTTTGATGAAGCTTGGGCACCTGCTCTGGAAAAGTGCAGTTGCCTCTGCATTTTCTGTTCTGAAGAACTAAAGAATAATAATAGTAATAATAGTAATAGGCTAAATGGAATGCAGAGAGCAAGGCATGAATTGTTCACGTTTCAAGCTAGAGTGGATTTCTGCTCTGAATGTATTGGACTAAGCAACCTTTGGGCTAATTCCTGCCTTTGTGATGCTATGGTTATAAAGTTCTATTTCAGTGCATGACATAGTTTTGTCTTATAACAAGAAGATGTCCAAGTAGGAGAAGAATACTGTAATATGTATTCCATTTCGAACTGACAGTCCTTTCATTTTAATTAATATGCTTTTAATAAGGATAGCGTTATGGACTGAATGTGTCCCCCCAAAATTTATACGTTGAGGCCCTACCCCGCAATGTGATGGTATTTGGAGGTGGGCCCTTTGGGAGTTGATTAGATTTAGATGAGGTCATGAGGGTGGGGCCCTCATGAATAGGATCAGTGCTCTTATAAGAAGAGAAATAGAGACCAGAGCCCTCTCCTTCTGTCTGGCATGTGAGCTCATAGCAAGAAGGCAGCTGTCTGCAAGCCAGGAAGAAGAATCTGCACGCACTTGATCTTGGACTTCCCAGCTTCTAAAACTGTGAGAAATAAACCTGTTGTTTAAGCCACCCAGTCTGTGTGTTTTGTTATAGCAGCCTGAGCTGACTAAGAAAGGCGGTAGTATCAGGGTCAGGACTGGAGGAAGCAAGAAGCTCCTAGAAGGGATGATCTAAGGAAGCATTCACCCTCAGGGTCTTGCAAGTGGAGGCTCAGCACTCACGCAGCCTTGAGAGTGAGTGTCTCCTTAGATTTTGCACTGTAAGTGCCCCACTTGCCTCACCCTAGTCCCAGCCCTGGGGAGCCTGCTCTTCATAACTCAATTCAAATGGGCTCAAATAAACAAGACAAAACAAAAAAAGTAGATCGTGTCATTGAGAAGTGGAAGAGGTAGTTCTGGCCTCAGGAATGGTTGTAGCTCTAGCTCTGTTTCTCATCCCACTTTCTCCTTTCTTGGCTTTATTCTCAACTAGGCTCACATTTTGGAAACAATATGGCCATGCAGATGTGTATCTCAGTGTGTTCATCTGTTCACCTCAGGGAAGATTTTGATTGGATCTTCTAGGTCACGTGCCCATTTCTGCACCAGTCTTCATGTCCAAGAATGGTGTGTGCTGATTGGCCAGACTTGATCAGGTGTCCAGCCCTGTGGTGAATGAGATAGTCGCTGTCTTGACCCACTCCCCAAGAATCACTCATAGTTGAGAGAGTAGTGATACCCAATGACAGAGATCAGACCACTTTGGAGCTGAGGTCACTTTCACCTTTGTCTGTAGCTTTATGGGAAAATGCTACAAAAAGTTTTGGAATTTTCTCAAGTAATCTGGGCCTTATAGGTGTGTCTATATACAATTTAGTTGAGATTCTTGTTCAAATTGTACCATGGTACCTTAAACAGGACTCCTTTGATTGCAAATGACGGAATACCTCAGTCTGAGCTGGTTTAAGAAAAAAGGGGAATTTTTTACCTTGTGCAGTTAAACAGTCCAAGAGTGGCTCCACTGAGGTAGAAAATGCCAACTGACCCATGCAATACCAATTCAATTTTGTTCTTCCAGAAATAGAGCCATGTTGGAATGGAGACTATATTCCCCATTCTCCCCTGGAGACAGCTGTGGCCATGTGACAATATATTGGTCAGTGGGATACAAGAGAAAGAGAGGTTTGAAATATCTGGATGAATTTTTTATTTGGAGGCTGTTTTCCCTCCACGCTCTCTTCTCCCTTCCTGGGAAGTGGCAGTTAACTAGACCCAAGGATGGACACCATGTCCACAGCTGACCCACCAGCTTGAGTCCCTGGATGACCTTTTGAGACTGAGCTTCCTATCTGCCCATCTGGATTGTTCCATGAGAGATAAATAAACTTTTACCCAATCTAAGTCATTGCATTTTGGGGTCTAATTGTTACACCAGCTTCTCGAGTATTTATAATGTAATAGGTTCCTGGGGTACTGGATAGGGGGGTCCAAACAGTACTATCAGGATTGGGTTTGCGTCTCCTTATCTCTTGGCTTTGCTTCTTCGTGTAGCCTCCCCTCCCGAAGCTCCTGGGCTCCATGCATCCAGACTCTACTTCAGCCAAACACAGTAAGAACCTTTGGCCCAGTATTCAGCAAAAGTAATGTAATTAACTCTTAATGCACCGATTTAGGTCATGTGTCCACGTCTAAACCAATCAGTACGTTTGAAGGAAGGCATGTACAAGGCTGCACACCTGTACTGGGAGCAGGGGGTAATTATACCCCAAGTGACAATGGTGACCACTATTGGAAGAAGGGAATTGCATGCTAAGGAAGCAAACAAAAATGGATACTATAAATATGAAGTTCTAAGTGTTAAAATTGAGTTAAAAACAGGGATTGAAATAATGAGTTTTCTATGTCAGACTTAACCTCTAGTGAAACCGAATTGTGTGTGGCTGTGTGTCTGTCTGACACGCATAGTTGTGGGAGTTGTACACTGCACAACTCTATAAGCACTACTTACATTGTATATCTCTGTGAATTAGTCCTTTCCCCTCTGCAACAGTTGTGTATGCATATTTTGGACAAGTGTAAGCGGTTGTCTGTCCTCTGAATAGTAGAGCACAGTTTGTGTATTTTGCATGTATATCAGTTTGACTTCACCCAAAACAAACAAACAAAACCATACACTGGATTCAATCTTGCAATTAAAAAAGAAAAGCATTTGTTTCTTCACATCTAGTTTGATATTTTCTAGAGTGATTCTAGTTTGATCACTTCTAGCTAAATTATTTATGGATATTGATTGAACTCAACATTAATTATCAAAGGATGGATTTCTCAGTCTCACTATTTATGTATTTATTTATTTATTTTTGGCCACGCCACGTGGCATGTGGGATCTCAGTTCCCCAACTAGGGATTGAACCTGAGCCCCCTGCATTGGAAGCACGGAGTCTTAACCACTGGACTGCCAGGGAAGTCCCTCAGTCTCAGTTTTTGTCAGTAATTATTTCTGTTACCTTGAGCCATTCACTCAAGCTCCTTATGCATAAATTCTTGAATTCTTGGTTTCTATGCTACTGTGGGTTTGGTCTACAAATGGTGTGTTGGATAAATGCCTTCCGTGAACATGTCTATTTCATGGCAACCATGGATGGTATTTTTTTTTTTTTTAAGTTTTAAACCTTCAAAAAGAACTCTCCAAATGATATTTTCAATCATTTCATCTTCTTTTGGTGAGAGATTTAAACTTAAAGCATCATTTTCATTGAATGACAACATGATGACAGAGCTAATGGTTTACTATGTAACAAAGAGTTCTCCCTGCCAGAAGATTTGCTTTTTGATTGTCCCAATTTAGTCTCAGTTCCCTTATGACACATTCTTGGGTGATTCTCTTCTTTAACTGACACCCATCAAACCAAGATGACTAAAAGCTAGTGTTCCCAGTGAGAAAGGAAAGATTCATATAATCTTAGAGTTGAAAAGCCTTTGAATGTCATCAGGTCAAAGAATCCTCTAAATAAAGGAATCCTCTCCTCAATAGCTCTGACCAGAGGTCACCCAGCCTTGGTTTGGTCACCTCCAGTGAACAAGAATTGTCAAATTTCTGATGCCATCTTTGCCTTTGTGGACAGTGCAAGTGATTAGAAAGATCTTCCTTGGAAACCACCTAGTAACCTCCCTCCCCCATGACAACACTGTATAGGACAGTGTTTACCATCCAGTGTTTACCAGAGCTGGTGTCACACACACCTCCTTTCCCGTGGGACCTGGGGCAAATCTCTTAATTCCTCTGAGCTTCAGTTTCTACAAAATGTGGATGATAGTACCTATCTCATTTTTCCTTTAACAGGATTAGCACAATGCCTAATGCCTAATGCCAATAAATGATAGCCGTTATCAACTCAAACATGTTTCAGGAAGGTAGTGCAGCCAGGGGCAGGTGAATGTGAAATCCAGTCTCCCTTTTATCATATTCTATAGGCAGCATCCTGCAATGGCTATGAACATGAGCTCTATTGCCAGGCTAGGGAGGCATAAATATGGTCCTGGTATTCACATAAGGGGGGTGGGTACCTCATAAAGTACAGGGGAGTTTAAATGAGCCCAAGCTAAGGGCTTAGAGGGTGCCTGACACTAAGGATTTATTCGGCACCTGCTCTGGGCCAGGCTTTGTTGGTACACGTACTAATGAGGCCAAGGGTCAGCCCCTGGGAAAGTCACAATCCGGCGGGAAAGACAAGCTCAAACAAGGAAAATGATACCAACGCAAGGGCTGGGTCCAGGATGCCAAGGAAACCCGAGGAAGCATGCAGCTTAAGCCAGGGCAGTATCCCTCCCCTCATATGCCAAGGTCAAGGCAAACCATGGCAACACCACTCCCCAGACCCATGCACGACAGAGGCAAAAGCCAGCCCTTCTCAGGGCAAAGATGGGGCTGAAGGGAGAGGCGGGGTAGGCGGCGTCTGGGAAAAAAGTGAAATTTCCTCTCCATCTAAAATAAGCCCAGAGCCAGAAGAGACCGAGCGTTATCTCGGCGGGTGTGGGCGAGGTGCGGGGCAGGCAGCGGCAAGCTCTGGGTCCCGGAGGAGGGTCGGGGTCGGGACGAGAATGGGGCCGGGCGAGGTGGGCGGGAGAGGAGGGGCGGGGGAGGGGGAGCGCGTCCAAGTGTGTCTGCCTGCGGGTGGCCACCGCCGGGCGCCGGCCCCGCGCGGCTCCTCCTCCTCGCCCTCCCCCATCCCCCCTTCCTCCTTCTCTTCCTCCTCCTCCTTCTCCTCCTGGGCCCCGGGAAGAGGCTGGGCTGGATCCCAGCCGCCGCTCCTCCTCCCGGCAGGCTGGCTGATGAGTCAGCTGACGCCGGCGCTCCAGCCTCGCCTCGCGGCGCTGCGCTCTCTGCGCTCCCCCAAAGTGGCTGCAAACCGGCCGCCCACTTTCAGGTTTTGGGGGACGGAGAAAGTGATGTGCGCCTTCTGAAGCCACGCCGGGCCGCAGCCGTAGCCGCTTCACCTTGTCAACTTTCTCCTTCCCCACCCCAAAGCCTTCTCTTGACCCTGGCCTCAGCCCTCCCCAAAGCCACTTAGGGTGCGTGCGCTTGGGTGAGGAGGGGGGTTGTCGCTGGCTGTCCGGGATGGCTTCCAATTTTAATGACATAGTGAAGCAAGGGTACGTGAGGATCCGGAGCAGACGCCTAGGGGTAAGTATCGATCCTTTTTTTTTTTTTCGCCCCCGCCCCCCGTTCACCGGTTCAATTGTCTTTATCCTTAGCCAGCATCCCTGGAGGGTGGAAGGAGATTCCCGGCAGCGCGCCGGAGAATTGCTCTGTGGTTTCTCAGCCTAAGCCCACATCTCCTGGGGCTGCCACTGTAAGGCCGGGTCTAGGTATGTAATGGATCTATCTTTATCTCTCGGATGACTTGGCCTTCTGATGGTGGCCCCGTGGTCGGCTTCAGTAGCCACTGGAGCCCGTCCACTGGAAATAAATATTTCTCGGTAGCCATGGGAGTTAGAGCTGAGAAACCCGGGTGGGGTTGCTGAGCCCGCCGGATGCCCCCGGTGCCCCTCTTCCCACTCGCCGCCAACTTAACTTTTCCGGGGGACGGATGGACTGGTTGAGGAAGGGCAGACGCTCTGAGTGTGAACAAGGTCAGGGACCCTCTGACCCCAGGGAGAAGTCTTTTCGGACTCCGGGTCTTGGACAGTGACCCACCCCTGGCCCAGGTGCTGGCAAAGGCAGTGTGGGTAGGTTCCATCGTCCTGAGCCTGGGTAGTGGATTTATTGCTGGAATACACACCGGATGCCCACTGGAGGACTATTTAGGGCGGAACATAATACCTGGCACAGAGCAAGTGCTCCCTCCCTAAATATGTACTAAAAGGAAGAATGAATGAACCAGAGGCTACTTGTCCGGGACCGGATGTTGGCCCAGGGATGGCTCCTCTCTTAAAACCCCCTCTCTTTTGCCCTTTTCCCCTTTACTCTTCATTGATGGACTTCAGAGAACTCATTCTGCTTCTCTTTGGGCTTGAGGGATGGCAAAGGAATTCTTGAGGGAGGTGGAGGACACTGGAATGATTTTTTTTTTTTTTTTAAATTTCAAACTACCTCATTTCTCTTTGCCTTGTGTCAAGTGCTGTTGCTGTTTTTGTTTATTGTGTGCTTTGGGGCGAGGGAGTTTGGGGAGAAAAGTTTACTTTCCTAATGTCTGAAAAAATAATGTCAGTAATGATGAAGAATGGCCACAGTGGGAATAGAGTTAATAGTAATAAATTGAACATCTTTCTCCACAAATACATGTCATTGGCACCTTTCTCTTATTTGGTCTTTGGACTTTTTTATGTACCAGATAATTTTACTGAAAATTGAAAGGCAATTTCACAGTGTTAAACAGTTAGGGAGGAAAACCTGCTGATGGGAAACATCTGTAATTATTAAAAACTCTTACCTGATTTGTTTTGGTCCTTTTCTTCCTTCCTTCCTTCCTCCCTTCCTTCCTTCCTTCCTCCCTCCCTCCCTCCCTTTCTTTCTCTCTCTCTTTCTTTTTTTCTTTCCCTGCTGGTTACCATGTTTTAGCAACTAGGCCCCATGTTATAGTGAATATATAAATATATAATTAGAGAGAAATGTGACAGAACTAACCAATCCCTATCAACCCTTAGTTTCCTTGGTTTTCTTTTTTGCTATGCAAATATTCTCATCAAGGGGACCAACTATTGTTAGGGTACTTAACATAGTGACTTCCATGCAAAGGGCAAGAAATAAGAGGAACTTTATATTTTTTATAACCTTATGGGCCAGCCGAGTGTTACAGTTTTAAAAGGAGCATTAGAAAACACCATTCTAATTTTAGATTTACTCCATCATGTCAACTGAGGAAATTGATAAGAGACATCCATTCTGTGCTAGAGAGCATTCCAATAGAAAGAGGACATGAATTATTAATACACAAAATGTGAATTATTCATAAGGATCAGAGTTTATGCCAAATTGGACACATGGTGATTTATTTGAAAGACTAGTTACCATAACTTTCTAGTTTATAGTAATTGAGAATTTTTCCTGTAATATTACTGACACTGTATCGTCCCGTGTGTGCCAATGTTTACGGACAGATATTTGAAGCAGAAGGAAAGGAAATATAGTTTACTTTGCATCCCTTTATATTTTACAGTATCTTGGATGCTGACCAGACGTGTACTTTCTCAGGATTTATTCATTGTGTCTGTGTTAACACTCAAGTAGATTTTAGAATATTTATTGAATGATGGTTATTGCTCATGGAGAGAAAAGGTCAAAAATATAATCAACAAAATCTGGTTTTATTTGTTCAGTTTGATTTTATCACCAGTTAATTTTCAAAAAGTGTCCTAATGATATAATTTATTTGTATAAACTGAAGAGACTGATTACATAATTGTCAGAAAGCACTGCAAACTAAAGTTTTATAATGGAGGCGTCAAGAGGAATGCTTCAGGAAAATGGCACAGGGACCCTCCGTCCAAAGTAAGAAATGTTAGTGGTATTAATCTAGGCTGCAGATAGCCTAGAACAGCACGCAGCACGTGCAAGTCTCAAAGAGTCGGAGGGCTTTGCGTTAGGTATACAGTAGGCGCTCAGTTAGTGCACATTGAACATGGATTGAACTACAGAGTGAAGGCCTGACTTTGCAATTCATAAGCCCCTTGAGGAACTAATATGAGATGGTGCTTTTATTAATGGAATTCAGACAAGTGTCTGTGGATTAGAACCATGTTTGGGGGGGTTTATAATTAAACAAGAAAACAACATTTCATTGTAAGCAGCTGGTGTGCCAGGGAATGCCCCCTCAGATTTGATAAGAGGAGAAAAGAGAACAAATCCTCCTTCTATTACTCGTTAGCTCTATGACCCTTGACCTCTCTTGGCCTCAGTTTTCTTATCTGTACAGTGAACACTATTTAATGATGCTGTGAGCATTGGATAAGATAATATTTATGAAAATGCAGTGAAAGCATACAGCATTGATTCTGATTTCATTATTTCTTTGGTGTAATCAGAGATGAGTTAGGACTGGTGGAAGGATATAGGAATGATTGATTTTTTTTTTATCTTTCTATCTAGATGTGTCCAAAGGCATAAATGTTTATGCAGCTCTCGAACATTTTCATTGGATGCAGTTTTTTACAAATTATATACATGTAAGTGATTTTTCAGTGGGGCATGAAATAGTCTAAGACCATCCCCATTCAGATGGGTTGCAAATAAGTGGTCACCTTTAGTTGAGATACTAAGCAGCTTAAGTGATTAAGCAATCAAATATTTGTAGACTTGCTTTTTTCTATAAACATCAAAAAGCTTAAAGAAATTCAATTCATTTAACTCAAAAGTCTCAGTGTCTTCACATCTTTATTCTCCGGCTTCATCATCCGTTGGTTCATGGAGGTGTCAAGCCGGGCTCTGGGTGCAATACTTTTTCAGGATAATGTAGATGTTGCTGTTTTGAGGGCTGGGGAGGGGTGTGTCTATAATTATCTGGCAAATCCACAAAAGACACTAAAAAATGTATTCTTAGAGGAATGGTGAACTAGGCAATTTGCACGTCATTAACCTACCACGTGGCTTAGATGGCATCATATAACTGCCCTCACTTGGTTTCTTCCTTTGCAACGGAGAGGATTTCCCAGTCAGTAATTGCCATGGCTTGTCCACCCTGCAAGTCTCAGAGTTTAAACTCACACCTGTTCACTGTATCTCCATGCAGTCCCCCTCTATTACCCGACTTTCAATAGCATCTCAATGCTCTTATGTACCAAGGACCTCTTCTCCCGTCTAGCCCGCATCCTCATCTGGACGTCTCGTGGTCTCAGTATGTCCAGCCACCCTTGATTTTTTCATCCAAACCTGCTTCTCCTGGAGTCTGCATCTCAGCCACTAGAGGTCCCAATATTTCAGTTGCCCTGGTAAAAATCAGTCACTCAAGCAGGCAAGCAAGCAGCAAACAATAAAAACTCAGCCCCCCTTCTCACTCCCTCCTTGTCACAGCCCCACAACCAGTCCATCGGGAGGTCTTGTAAGCTCTGTTTTGGAAACATGTCTAGAATCCGACTACCTCTCACATCATCTGCCACTGCCGTCCTGGCCCAAGCCCCCACATATTGTAGAATAATAACCTCCTAATTTATCTCCCTCACTGCTCAAACCACCAAGAGTTATAGCCTTACAGTGGGCTCCGAGCCCCTGTGCTGACTCAGAGTCTTTTATTTATTGATTTATCTTTGGCTGCGTTGGGTCTTCGTTGCTGTGCGCGGGCTCTCTCTAGTTGCGGCGAGCAGGGGCCACGCCTCTCTGCGGTGCACGGGCCTCTCATTGCGGTGGCTTCTCTTGTTGCGGAGCACGGGCTCTAGGCGCACGGGCTTCAGTAGTTGTGGCACGCGGGCTCAGTAGTTGTGGCTCGTGGGCTCTAGAGCGCAGGCTTCAGTAGTTGTGGTGCGCGGGCTCAGTAGTTGTGGTGCAGGGGCTTAGTTGCTCCGCAGCATGTGGGATCTTCCCGGACCAGGGATCAAACCCGTGTCCCCTGCATTGGCAGGCAGATTCTTAACCACTGCGCCACCAGGGAAGTCCCCAACTCAGAATCTTTTCTCTTGCTGTTCCCTCTGCTTGGAATGCTGTTTCCCCACGTTATCTCTTCCTGGCTGGTTCCTCACCTTCTTCAGCCTTTCCGCAAATGCCACCTTCTCATTGAGGCCTTCCAGCCACCCTATTTTATCTCTTCCCTCCTTCTCCCCCTATATTCCTTTGTTTTCTTCTCTCTAGACTTATCACCCCCTCACATACCGGTCTGTATGTTTTACTTGTTGATTGCCTGTATCTCCCAAATGGTATGTGAAACTCCATGAGGGCTGAACCCCAGTGCCTGGAACAGTTTCCAGCATGGAGAAGCACTCGATGAAGATTTATTGAATGAATGAATCCATCACTATCTACTGGTTTAAGAGCATACGCTCTGACATGAGACTGTTAAAATCCCAATTCAGCGACTGGTTATGTGACTTTTGGTAAGTTATTTAGCATTTATAAGCCTCAGTCTTCTGCAGTAATAGGGAGACTCATAATGTCCACCTAATAGAGGATTCTCTTAAAAGTCTTAACACAATGCTTGACACAGTGGAAACCCAATTAATGTTTATTACTGCTCTCTCTACTACTAGTGCTGTTAGAGGATGGTGACGCTTACATGGTTGTTATTTTCATCTCTTTCCCTGCAATAGCTCTCGTCCTCAAAGACCTTGCTCTTTAGTTACGAAAACAAAACTTAATATCCGTGAAATAATTAATGTACAAGCACCGATGTTAGGTTGTGGAAGGGATATTCGCCTTTGTAGGATTTTTCATGATGCTTAGATAAATGGCAGAGGTATCAGGACCAGAGAAACCCATCTCCATGTGACTTTGGTTTGAGCAAGCTTATCAGACTAGGGCATAACTGTTAATTTGGGGATCTTTTTCTTGGGTGGCAGAGTAGATTTGAAAAACTGGTTAATTAATGGCCAGATTTTAGGCAGAAATATTTTCTCACTCCTTTGTTTCTCTGTTTCACTTGACCCAGTATGCCAAAGAGGTTTCCTATTTCATTTAGGGTTTTGGATTTATAGGTGATCAGGGATCTGTGCATTTTTAATGGTATCGTGGCAAAGTTATATTCATAACATCAGAATCATAGGAATTGAATAAATTCATCATATGCCATCAGTACATGAGTGTATGTACACACACATGCACACAACACATGCAACCATTCAGTAAGATTCATGAAGCATCCTTTTCCTTCCTCAAGGAAGAGAGAGTCTGGGGCTAACTTCAGTAGTGAAATTTATGGTCAGATAGACTGAATACACTTGCTAAGTATTGCCTAAGAGTGCTCAGTATTTTAGCTCCATTTGAATCAGCTTCCCTGGTTTCCACGTCGGAAGTGCTTTCCAGCTGGTATTTTAGTCATCTTTATTCAATGGTCCTTGTGGATGGTATGATTAATTATGTGTAAAGTCAGCCTTTAATCATCCCCAAAACTGATTTAAGCAAAGAGTGGCCAATTTAGTGATTTTGTGTGTAGACATAAACCAAATTACTTTTGTGATGATTTTCCCCACATCTACCAATGTATTTTTTTATGATATTCATTAGATTGCTAGAAATATTTATTTTTTAAGCAGCTTTGTAATTTTTGTGGATCATTATCTCTGGTATTTTAAGAATTTAGTTTTCATTTGGGATATATTTGATTTCATTTATTTTATCATGCATCAAATGTTTATTGAGTGAATACTCGTTTTAAAAAGCTCAGGGAAAACCACCTTAAATAAGACAGGTACAGTCAACATCCTCAAGGAATTGACAGTCTATTTTTGGAATGGTATTGTTAACATGAGATTAATATATTCACACTAGTTAAGGATGAATTAGTTTGAGTAACGGGTCAAATATTGAAGTGAAAAGACATCTGCAGGTATCTCCAGTTTCATTTTCATGAAACGAGGAAGGGGAAATTTGATTTTCCTCTTACTCTAGGAATTTGATCCTAGTTAGGTGGAAATAAAATTTTGGGGGATTCCAAGCCAGGAAGAGATTAGGATGCCTCCCTCCTGCAAACCCCTGTTTCTGTGAAATTCAAAATGAAATTGGGAGCTTAGAAATGCCACAGATACATGTGAATGTTGAAGTTAAAATAGCTTCTTTCTAGAATGCAGATGCCTACATTTTGGATGAGTATCTGGAAGCTGATTTTTTCGGAGCAGTTGGGGGGCTATGTTTATTTTATTAGTGTTCTAAGCCTCTGTTCATGCCCTGGGTCTCAGAGAACATAAATGTTAGCTGTGTGTACTGTGTTATGGATAAGATGCAAATGATTGTTCTCAGGTGACTTCATAGATTTTATGAGATTCTTAGATTGGGACTTTTGTGTCCCAAACCCTCTCACCTCCCATCCTCCACAATTTCCAAAAAAGTTTAAGAACCACTGTCTCATTTTTTTAAATTAAATTTTTAGATTTTAGGTAATAGTAGGTTCACATGAGGTGTAAGAAGTAATACAGAGAGATTTTGCATGCCCTTTACCCAGTTTCTCCCAATGGTAACATCCTTCAAAACCCTAGTATCACACCCAGGATACTGATATTGGTGCCATCAAGATACAAAGCGTTCCCTCATGACAGGGTCCTTCGTGTTGTTCTTTTATAGCCGCCCCTTCTGCTCCCCCTTCCCACAACCCTAAAGCCCTGACAACCACAAATCTGTTTTCCATTTTTATAGTTTTATCATTTCAAAAATATTATGTAAATGGAACCATACAGTATGTAATGTTTTGGGATTTTTTTTTTAACTCAGCATAATTCTCTGGAATTGTCGTGGTTGTCTTCGGTATTGTGGGTATCAAAGTTTCATTCCTTTTTATTGCTAAGTTGTATTGTGTGATATGGATGTGCTGTAGTTTGTTTAGCCATTCATCTATTGAAGGACATTTGGGGGTGGTTTCCAGTTTTAGGCTGTTATGTATATAGGCTGACATAAACATTTGGGTCTGGGTTTCTGTGCAAACATAAGTTTTCATACCTCTAGAAAAATGCCCAGGAGTACAATTGCTGTGTTGTATCGGTAGGCGCATGTTTAGTTTTTCAGGAAACCGCCAGACTGTTTTTCACAGTGGTTGTACCATTTTACATTCACACCAGCAATGCACGAGGAATCCAGTTTCTCTGCATCCTCGCCAGCATTTGGTGTTGCCCCCCAGTTTTTGGTGTCAGTTTTGGTTTAGACGTTCTGATGTGTGTATATTGATATCTCCTTGTGATGATGAGATGATGATTGACATCTCCTTGTGATGTTGAACATTTTTTCGTGTTCTGATTTGCCATCTGTACATACATTTTGGTAAAATGCCTAGTCAAGTCTTTTGCCCATTTTCTAATTGGGTTGTTTGCTTTTAACTGTTGAGTTTTGAGAGTTCTTTGTATGTTCTAGATATTAATCCTTTTCAGGCATGTGGTTTGCAAACATTTTCTCTCAGTATGTAGCTTATTACTTTAATCCTTTTAACAAGGTCTATCACAGGGCAGAAATTTTTAAGCTTGATGGAGTCCAATTTATGTTTTTTTTTCCCTTTTGGTACTAATGCTTTGTTCAGCCCAAGATCCCAACTATTTTTTCCTACTTTTTTTCTTTCCTACTATGAATATTTTATAGTTTTACCTTTTACATTTATGTCCATGATCCATTTTGAGTCAGTTTTTATATACAGTGTGCATTTTAGGTGTAGGTTCATTTTCCGCCTATGGAGGTCCAACTGCTCCAGGACCATTTGTTGAAAAGCCTGTCTTTTCTCCATTGAGCATATTTATATGTATCTATTCCTAGGTCCGGTCCTCTACTCTCTTCCATTGTTTTGTGTGCCTCCATTGTACAGTGATATGTCTATATATGTCTACATGTGTAGCTGTACAGTGTCTTGAAATAGGGTAAACTGGTTCCTCCCACTTTATTTTTCTTTTTCAAAATTGTTTTAGGTATTTTAGGTCCTTTGCTTTCAATATGAATTTTCAAGTAGTCTTGACTATAACTCCTACAAGTCTAGCTGGGACCCTCCCTCCCTCCTTCCCTTCCTTCCTACCTTCCTTCCTTCCTTCATTGAATTGGTGCATTTTTAGAATAGTCTCGACAATAACTACTACAAATCTTGCTGGGACACTTTCTCTCTCTCTCTTTCTTTCTTTCCTTCCTTCCTTCTTCCCTCCCTCCCTTCCTTGTTTCATTCATAATTGAATTGGTGCATTATTTTTTTCCTTGGCGGACATAGCGTACATTTGGGACCCACACTTCAGTTTGAATCTCAACTTGGCCACTTACTGACTTTGTGGCCTTGGGGAAATTGCTTACTCTTTCCGAAATTTAGCTTCCTCATGTACAAAAATGAGGATAATAACATGCTTCTCATAAAAGATATCAAACTCTTAATCCTGTGCTGACTCACAGTAGAAACTTCATGAAGGTCTGTAATGTTGATTTTTATTTTTTATTGTTAAGAGATTGAGGTGATATTTCTTGTTTGTTGTCTGTAAGAACCATAAACTGGTAGAAATTAATTCACTCGTATCTCAGCAGAAGAGTCACGGCTTTGGTAATGAACAACAGGTAGCACTGTACTTTCCTCTTGCCGTTGACTTTAGCGATTCATTTTTATAACATCGGGTTTATTTAGGAGCCACTGATGAAACACTGTATTAGAAAATACATAGTTGACTATGTTAGCCAAAAATGGCAGACCTTTGATTAAAGATTGACCATCATATTTTTGCTTATGAACTCTAGACGTCTTCCCCAAATGTGAGAATCATGTCTTGAGAGACCATTTTAGGGCAGTAAACCACACTGAATCATAAAATGAGAAAAAGTGCTACTTCTTATTTAACTCAGCTCAAGGAGCTGTCGGCTAGGAGGCCTTTTAATAGAAAACCATACTTAGGTTCAGAGTCTTCAAAAATATCATATTTTATTGTATTCGTTAACATTATATTGTATTACATTTTACATTTACCTTCAAGTGATACTGGTTTTCCATTTAAGATAAGAATATGTAGTTTCCTCTTTAAATAAATTCATTTAATTTAAAAAGCGAAGTTTAAAGATAGATAATTAACACATAGTGCAAGTGTTACAAAGAAGCAGCAAAAACTGTTGGGGTAGGTGGTGGAACTCAGATGCAGCACAAATCCAAATGGTGGGCTGTGCGTGACTGAAGTTGGGGAAACACAGGATGATTGTACTTACCTTTTTAAGTGGGTTTTGTGAAAAATTCTTTACTTGTAGCTGCCGTATGGCTTGATTTCATACAAATATATTAAAAATTGGGTTCTAAGAACAGATTTCCCATGTACTCAATACCATCCTCTAAGGAACTTCCGTCTGATACGACTGTGGGAGTGTGCGTCCCTTCCCACCCCCAACTCCCCCAAACCCACAAACTTGTCTCAATTTGCCTAAGTTTTTATTTTATCTTCCCTTAATTCATTTATACAATGAATACTTTAGTGGTTAATAGAAAGCGAAATTAGGCTATCTTATGAATGGACTACTAACTCAAATTAAAACACTAGCTTGAGTTCAAAGCTTTTACTTACTACAAGTTACACTATTCAGGAAAGCGCTATAGTCTTCAAATGCATTTTATTATCTTAATACCACATATTAACTTAATAAAAGAAAATTATTTCTAAAAAACTTTAAGAAAGCATACCTCTTTGAATCCCCTAGTGAAAGAGTTCATTGACTTTTCATATGAACAATTTCTTCAGATTTCCAGCTTTCCATTTACCAATAGCAGGTATTTTAGCTCATTTGCCAAAGAACCACTTTCTTTTAAAATAAATTTTATTTATTTATTTATTTGGCTGTGTGGGGTCTTTGTTTCTGTGCGAGGGCTTTCTCTAGTTGCGGCGAGCGGGGGCCACTCTTCATCGCGGTGCGCGGGCCTCTCACTGTCGCGGCCTCTCTTGTTGCGGAGCGCAGGCTCAGTAGTTGTGGCTCACGGGCCCAGTTGCTCTGCGGCATGTGAGATCTTCCCAGACCAGGGCTCGAACCCGTGTCCCCTGCATTGGCAGGCAGATTCTCAACCACTGCGCCACCAGGGAAGCCCCCAAAGAACCACTTTTTGAGCCTGGGTTGTATTTCACCAACAGTGACCCCGAATCTAGATGTTATGAAACTAGTCTGGTCTTCAACATCCATTAATTCAGATGGAAAATGTTGTGTGAAGTGTGGTTTGAAGGGAACATTCCCAGGGACTTGGCCCCAGGAGAGGTCTTAGTCCATTTGAATCCATGTTCTCCATTGATGGATGATTTTTCTCTGGCCCTCTCTTGGTATCCGGATTTCAGCTTTGGATTTCCTGCCTGAGGCCAACCTATATGGGTCACCACATCCAAAGTCTTCCCCTCGCATCCCTCTAGAACATTGTTCTTATTTTTGTGCCAGATACATTTTTTCCTTAATTTATTTCTTTGTAGGGTATGTCTTCTCCCACTAGGCTGTAAGTTCTGTGAGACCAAAGACCTTGGCTATCGTATTCACTGCTGTATCCCCAGCTCTTAGCCTATGCTAAATGCTCAATATTTGCTGATTGAATGAATAAATGATTTTCCTGCGGGTCAGAATAATGGAATGAGACATTCACATGTAAGAAGACAAGGAGAAAACTGTGCCTATGTCCCACCTGATTTTGTTGTATATTCTATTTTTGAGTGGTAGGATGTTCTAAGATGTCTCATAATTGCTACTGGTATGTAATCTGCAAATTCAGTACCAGGGAATTCAGCAATTAATGCTCGAGGTTTGAGTCGGCCCCCTTAAAATTAAGTTTTATTTGATGTTTTTTGGAATAGGTGATGTGTGTACTTGGTACAAAATTCAAAGTTACAAAGTTTCTACATTGAACAGTAAGATTCTTTTCATCCTTGTCCCTAGGAATCGTCTAGTTTCCTTCCCCAGAAGCAACCACTGTGAATAGTTTATTCCAGAAGAGTCTATGTATAAAAAGGTTTTTGTGTGTGTGCATGAATGTATGTGTGTACGTGATATATATAATTACATACTCATCTGAGCCGTGCTTTTCTTATTTAGCAACATATCATTGTTTTCAATAATCAGGTAGAATTCCAGTGTACGGGTGTATTTGCTGTATTTGCTTGCTTATTTATCCATTCTTCCTTCTTTCCTTTCTTCCTTTTACTTACTATTAAATATGTGCAGGAAGTAGGAGTTTTTATGTCCATTTTACAGATCAAAAGACTGAGTTAACTGTGATGTTAAATTTTTGTGCAAGTCACACGTGGCAGCGCCTAAGTTTGAGTTCAGGCTGCTTCTCTCTTGTGGAGCATCTGAGTAATTCCTTTTTCCCTGTTACAGACAGTGCTGCAAACCGCCCCCCTCGTCTCATCCCATGATGAGCATATTGGTGAATAGATTCCTAGAAGTGGACTTATTGTCCAAAGCATATTCACATGTAAAATTTTATCAAAGTTGCCTTGGCGGATGTTCCCAGAAATCTATGAACCCACCCCTTTCCTCCCATTTTGCAAAAGTGTGCTTTGAGAGCTGTTTCAAGATTCTGCTAATCCAGCAGGTGAAAAGTGAATCTGTTTTGTACATAGATTTTCTCAAGCATGACGCTGAGTTCTTGGCAATTTTATAATTAGAATCTTTTCAGTTTTGCAGTCTTTTTTCTTTTAGGAATGACATTTACGCAATTTAAAAAGTAGTTATTAAGTAAGGATTTAGAAACACATAAACGATGATTTATTTTCTTAGAACAGCACCTTCCTGGGAAATGCTGTGTCAAAATCTTTGACCTAGAAGATATGATAAATCATATGTTAACTGTGGCTGTGTTTGTTATTTTTATTCTGAAGTTAAAATGATAAAACTGAAAATTTGCTCAACATATATTGGGTAAAAAAATATGTTTATTGAATCAAACAAATGCATAGTAACTAATGTCGCCCAATCAATATATTTATTAACTCACTCAATCTTGTAAGATGCTTCAAGTGGGTCCAGCTGGGAGGAGGGATGATAGACTAGCGTCTCTGCCCATAGTAAATGCTCAATAAACATTTAAGTAAAGGAATAAAACCCTGAAATAACATTTTGCATATTCAGTTATGAAACAGACAGTAGCCCTAGCATCTCACGAGTACATATATTCATAAATCCCAAGAAATTCCAAGAGTTTTGAGGAATTCTATTGGGTGATGTTTGTTGGTAGCCCTTTTGCAGTATCCAAACTGCAGTCCTTGGCACAGGACAAACATGTGGAGACGAGAAACCTGGCTGGAATAAGAATGGCCTGATTTTTGCCCCTGTCCTGCTGCTGGCCCTCTGCTGTGACCAAAGCGCGTCACTGAACTTCTCACACCTCAGCTTCCACTGTGGCAAGATGGAGATACAAATGTCTGGCCTCCCTCTCTTCCCACCTGTCTGCCTCTGAGCCAGAAGCATGATTGTGGATGTGAAGAGCATGCCCAAGCACACACAATATCCCATTTAGTCCCAAATTGGTCTCTGCAGTGCCCTGCTATAGGCCACCTGAGTGGAAAATAGCAGAGAAGACTTTGGATGCCACTGTGCTGCTATGACTTGTGTCAGACCACAAAACAAGAACAGATAACTTGAAAAAAAATTTTTTTTTATGATTTACTTTGGACTTCAAAAGGCAGTGTTGAATTTCTGACAAGAAAGAAAGGAAGGGAGGAAGGAGAAACAGGCCCACACTACCTACAATAAAAGATGGCTTTTGCATATATGAAGTCTTTTTAATTTACTAGTGTTTTACATTACGTGTACATGGTAAAGGAAATGAGGCAAAAAAAGATAGAATGAAGAGGGAAGTTCCCTCCTACGCCAGACTTGTCTCCACTTCCAGGCAGTTCTAGGCAGATTCTTGTATATTTGTATGGAGATATGTAGATGCCTATATATATATATAGGCATATATAAAAATGCATGTGTTTTTGAGTGTGTATAATTTGCTTTGCACATCATATTATTAAGTACTGTTATATACTCTGTCCCTGTTCTTTTTAACTTATGTTGTAGCACTTTTCAGAAAATTTTGTAGATACCCAATATTCACTTATTTGGCTGTTCCATGATTTCTTTAATTCGCTCACACTAATAATGGACATTTTAATATAGTTTCTAATTTTTGCTAATTAAACAATGAAGCAGTAAACATCCTTGTGCATGCACTTATGCATACATGATACTATATTTTTCTAAGATAAATTCTAAAAAGGAAGCTGCTCTTACAAATTTGTACATATTTAGAATTTTGATAAATAGATCTAGTTTTCCTTCAAAGAGGTTATACCAGGTATACTTCCACCGAGAGTGTCCAGAAATATTTGTTTCTGCCAATCCTCACTTGGGGTGTGTTTTAACTCTGTGAGCATGTGTGTGTGTGTGTTTAACTTGGGAAGGATATTCTCCTGCAAGGATGTTCCTTGGCTCAGTCCTCCACTCCCCAAATTTATTCTGCTTACAGCAAACTGATTACCTAGTAATCCAATCCAATCCTATCCTACCTCTACTTTAAAACTCTCTAATGCCTTCTCCTTACACATAAATATTCTGCAATGTACTTAAGACGCTCTGTGTGATCTAGACCCTGCCATATCTCATCCCACCCAAATCAGTTCTCAAATCATTGCGCCCCCAAGTCAGTACTCAAGCCAAACTTGCCTACTTTAGTTCCTCCAGTGGCCAAGCTCTCTTTCCTCTGTTACTGCCCTTACACATGTATTTTCACTGATTAGAAAATTCTTCCTCTTACTTTCTCTACTTTTTCATCCTGAAAATCTCAGCTGGAATGTTATTGATCTGGAGATGCTTTTCCCAGCACCATCCCACATCTAAATGCTGGGAAAAGCCAGTTGCCACATGTGGATCTTTAAATTTAAATTAATTAAAATCAAATAAAATTTAAAAAATTCAGTTCCTTAATGACACTAGCCACTTTCAGGTGCTCAATAGCGACATTCTGTTAGTGACTGCCATGTCGGGCAGCACAGATATAGAATATTTCCATCATTTTTGAGAATTCTGTTGGACAGTGCTGCCTTAATTTCTTCGTAACACTCACGGCTGTTTTAAAGTTATGTGATTGAACATGTTGTTTTGATGGTTTTAGCCTCATTAGTCTGTGAGCCCCACAAGGGTACAGCTTATTCTTGTCTTGCTTCTTGCTTTTTTCTTATAGTAGGGGTTCAATAAGTATTTGTTGAATGACTGAGTGAATTAAAGAATTCCTCCAAGCTCTTAACGTTATTGTTGTGCCTTATTGATCAGCAGGCCTTCTGGGAAGGGGCTGGATGCCGCATGCTTTTACCCAGGTCTCCTTCAACGTTCCAGTTAGATACCTTAGCAGGACCCTGGTTCTTTCACCACCGGCACCATGGAGATTTTTTCTCACTGGGCTTGCCGTTTCAGCATCCATTGGCTAACTGTTGCAAGGCTGACTGGGATTGGGCTGGACCAGTGTCGTGGCACTGTAGTGTGCTCCCAGATCTCCACCCGTCTCTTCCAGGACTGACGGCTTCCGTCCCCCCACTGGCAGTGCTGTGAGTGAGGTAGACAGACGGCTTGCAGCCGCGCCCTGTGCTGATGCTGAAGAGAGCTACCTGACCAAAGCCAAGCCCCTTTCCTGGGGCACAGCCTACACTCATTGACTGCCCCAGTTTGGGACAGCTCTGCAGGCATCCAGGTTCCTGGGTGGAGATGGGTGCATTGCTGAGAGTGCGTCACAGCTGACCTGCATCCTTGACGACCTCCTAGGTGTTGCTTCCAGAGCCCTCCCCACGAAACATTCTGAATGCAAATTTCCTTCTTAGAATCTGCTTCCTGCTAAACCCAACTTGCAGCAACTTGATTTGTAATTGCAAACCTGCAGCCTTGGCTCAGCCTTCCAAAGAGGGAGCCAAGACCTTTTGCAAGAATGTGTTTTGCTTGATTTGCTGGCCCATGGTTTCTCCCTGTATTTTACCCAGTGTTCTCAAAACCGAAATGGTGGGCTTCCCTGGTGGCGCAGTGGTTGAGAATCTGGCTGCCAATGCAGGGGACACGGGTTCGAGCCCTGGTCTGGGAGGATCCTGCGTGCTGCGGAGCAACTAGGCCCGTGAGCCACAACTACTGAGCCTGCGCGTCTGGAGCCTGTGCTCCGCAACAAGAGCGGTCGTGATAGTGAGAGGCCCGCGCACCGCGATGAAGAGTGGCCCCCGCTTGCTGCAACTAGAGAAAGCCCTCGCACAGAAACGAAGACCCAACACAGTCAAAAATAAATAAAAAAAAACAAAAACAAAAAAACAAAACCAAAATGGTTCTTCAGTTTACCTTTCAAAAAATGAAAGTTCAATGGCTCATTTCATTTCTTTTTTTTTTTTAATTATTAATTAATTATTTATTTTTGGCTGCATTGGGTCTCTGTTGCTGCGTGCGGGCTTTCACTAGTTGCGGCGAGCGTGGGCTACTCTTTGTTGTGCACAGGCTTCTCATTGCGGTGGCTTCTCTTGTCACGGAGCACGGGCTCTAGGCACGTGGGCTTCAGTAGTTGCAGCACTCGGGCTCAATAGTTGTGGCTTGTGGGCTCTAGAGCGCAGGCTCAGTAGTTGTGGTGCACAGGCTTAGCTGCTCCGTGGCATGTGGGATCTTCCCGGACCAGGGCTCAAACCCGTGTCCCCTGCGTTGGCAGGCGAATTCTTAACCACTATGCCACCAGGGAAGTCCCATTTCATTTCTTATGTTGTTAAAATGCACCGGTCTCTTCAACAGACTCATCTAATGAATGAATTAGGAAAATACCTCCATTGGTTCATTACACTGAATTTGGACTTGGTAAATTATTAGTATCAACCATGGTTTTCTCTGGGAGGAAGAAGCTCCAAATAAACAGTAGACAAGGTTTATATGCATTTTACTTTAGCTTTTCTTGCTTGAAAGCCCTGATGGCAGTTCTTTTTCCTGAGTACTTGTTTACACCGTCATAAAAGGAGAATTCTGATTATAGCTTCTTGTAGCCAGAGGGAAGGAATATACTTTTGTCTGCGGATTTGATTCTACTTTAATCCTGAAAGGGGCGTAGCCCACTCATGGAGAGGAGACAATCTGATTTTTCTTTAAAACTGTCAATTTCATTGGGCAACTGTGAATTTCTGGAGAACATTTGTAACATAATTGGAGTTCCAGAAGTCATGCTGACTGGCAGATGTTTCAAGATTGATTAAAGATTTAGAAAGAAGTACATTTCCCCAGGCTGCCGGACTACCTTTTAATGAGATTGACAGTTTTACACATGGGATTAAAAAAGTTCTTTATCATACAGAAATAAATTTCTTAAGTTAAATCCGTTTGAGAGAGATGGATACAGGATAAAGTGTGTGTGAAGCAGATTGGACATTTTACTGGTGTTTAACTTTGAAGCTTATTTTATTTTTCAGAGATAGATGAAGTTGGATGTTTCAAAGATGAAAAAATCATTTTGTTAGACTAATTTCTCTAATATTAAAGAAGAGGTCAGCTCCCCACCAGTTAAGGTCATGCAGTCTAGGGAATTTGTAATCGTGATTTTTAGATGGGTATTTAGGCATATGGAGTTAGAAATGAGCAGATTTTCATTTTGTCTTGTAAAGGTTCAAACGGAGAAAGGCATTGGCATGTTAGTTGGAGAAACGACCAACAAGGAGAATATAAGTGTTATTAAAAGAATATTTCTCACTATTCCGTGATCTAGGCATGCAAGTGAAGATTATATTAAATCTAAGGGATAACATATAAAAAGAACAATATCAATTCAAGTTTTGAAACCAGAGGGGAGAGAAAAAGACCAGAATGATTAGACATTCATGGTGCGAAGAGATTTGATATGAACTCGTTTGATCCCTGTATTTTGCTGATGGGGAAACTGAAGCCAGGAGCAATTTCATGACTTCTCCAAGGCTCTGGCCCCTCAGAAATCATATTTTTAAGCTACAATGTGGAATTATCCTGATATATTGTGAAGTGTGCAAAAAAGCAAGTGGCAGAAAAAAAAGAGGGATTTTGGCACAGATGTGTGCACATGAGTATTTCTGCACGGGAGTAGATGAAGGGCGGAATAGTTCTGGTCGTAACTCTTGGAAAGTAAGTGTGCTTTCCTCTAAGAAGTGGGACACTGGAGGTAAAGTGAGGTGGGTGGTCATTTGCTTCTTAAATTTTATGCTTTTTAATTTATTTATCTATCCATTTGTTTGTTTATGCACATTCATACCTTTTGTAGTGCAATAAAAATAGTATCATGACCCTAATTGGGCAGAGATGGAGCATAGCAGTTGGAAGATAAGACTTTTTTTTTAGTGAACTCATTTTACTTAAAATATATTGAAATTCATTCTCTGCATGACAAGGGCATATCCTCATGTATTGTCTTGTCCTGAAAGACATGGTCCAGTAACATCACTGACCTTTTCTCTCCTATATCTCTTGGAACTTGGGAGAGGGACAGATATGTTCATTCATATGTAAAGTCATCACATATGACTTTCACTGTATATTTCTTTTGCAGGAGAGAAAGCTAGGCCACATGACTTTCTGCACCTTAACATAATCATTACGGCTTTGCCAAAAACGCTGTAAGACATCCTCACAATTCTAATGAAATATATTTTCCTGTAGTGATCACTATTAATGTTTTAATTAGGAGCATTGAGAGCTCAGGTTTTCAGCCGCATCTCACGGTCATAAATTGGAGGATTAAGTGGTCTTTTTACATATCATATTAAGTTTATCAAGGGAACAGCAACTCTAGTTTGTCAAGAGAGAAAGATGGTATTTGGATTCTATACTTAAATACGTAAACATGGCAGCTTCATCAGTGAGAGTGTGGTTGGACTGGACAAAGGGGAGAAGAAAGTTGGGTCAGATTTTCAGAACAAATCAAACTGATTTGGAATTTCAATATATCTTGATAATTTGTTCACTTCCAATTTTCTGTGCCATTTTACAAATGTTGATGTCCACTCTATGTAGCAAAATTACATCCAATATTTCAGACCCATGGTCTGGGTGAACCGTTTAATTTGTATAACCCAAGTCCTTTGTTTAGGACAATAATAGAATGCAGGGAAGGAGAGAGAGAATCTTGTCCCTTTGAGCTGGTTTTATAAAGGTTTGTTTCCAAAAGCTATTGAATAGTATTTTTGTAGGTTTTGGCCCTACAGCCAAATAAAGATTTTTCTGTGGAAGCATAATGCCGTCTAATTACCATGTCAGTGTGGTTGGTTGTAATTTGGATGTAGAAATGTAGAAATATTGATAGAAATTATTGTGAGCTCTATGAATCAATATACTGAATTTGGACCTAACAGTAGTAGGACACTTAATAATAACTAGTGCCATTAGGATTTAATAATAGTAGGACACTTAATAATAGTTGGTGCCACTAGGCAAAACATTATATACGTGTACAGGGGAATTAGTTACTACTTGTGATGCCATTTTATAGATGAACAGAGTGAAGGTCAGAACAGTGGCATAGCTTGTTCAAGGTCATGTGGCCGAGCAAGATGAACCTGGAATTGAGCTTGGCATTTCCTTAACTCTTAATTTAACTCTTGGAACAATATTTACTCTCTTTGGAGGGAGAGTGAAGATTCTTAAGTGCCATGCTAGATTTTCTGCATTCATCATCTTTCTGGGTCTCTGTAAGGCACATGTTGTTAGCTTCATTTAAAGTTTCAGGAAACTCAAGATCAAAGAAGTCAGAAGTTGTCCAGAATCACAGAAATGGTCAACGACCAAGCAGAATCTGAACTCCTAGCTGTGGTCCCACCGTCCATGCTAGTCCTGTTATTTATACCAACACGGATGCAGTGAACCCAGAATGTTGGTCCATTTCATCAGGATGTTGTATGGATGAGAAAGTGTGTTGAATCACGCATCACCCGCAGAGACTGCTTCTGGGATCTTCTGCTCCTGCTACAGTTACTATAGTACCGTTGAGTCAGTATTAGTGGAATGATTGTTAAGTGGGAGGAGTCACCACTTCCATTGTCTCTGGCCAGTTTGAAAGGACCTCTCTAGCATTGGTAAAATGAAGGCACAGAGAGATGAAATAATTTACCAAGGTCACACAGACAAGACACCCACATCTGTTTCTATGATTAACCACACTACTTGACTAAATATACAGCATAATGGTCAAATCTGGGTCTGAATTCAGTCTCAAACCTTTAAGATGTACTGACATTGTCCTCATTTTACAGGTGAAGGATTTAGGCTTACAGGGAATGCATAATCTACTCAAGGTTGCCCTACTAGTACCAGGAAAAGCAAGAGGTTCAGACCTATGCCTTTCTCTGCTTAATCTTTACAATACTAATGCAGGTCTCTAGATCCAGTCCTCGTAATTTTAATATTGGTAACAGGACTAGCTAAATGCTTTGAGTTACTACTGTAAGACTGCCTCTTTTAGATATTTTCTTGAACTACTTTTTACCTGATGCTCTGAAAATAAGAAACATGGAAGTTGCTAGTAAGGAAAAGACTAAGAAATGGATTTGAAGGAAACCAAAGTGAATGTCATGCAACTGACTTGAAAACCAATGACAGGAGATTGCAGCTAGGTGTCTGAGCACTCTTTATGAGTTTATTCATTCCTTTAGAAAAGTAGACTAATAGTCTAAAGCTAGGGTTCCATATATAGAATCTTTAGAAGAATTTTAATAACCAAGATCATCTCATTCAATATAGTAAACTAAATTTGAACACTGGACACAAAAAGAATAGGAAAGAGAAAGAGCACATTGATATCAATGAATGTTTTTCCTCTTTTTATTGTTACAGTTTTGCAAGGTTTTCCAATATTTTTCCCAGTAATAAAATTATATAGCCCTTTCGGCCAGAACCGCCATCTTCCAGTAATTCGCCAGAATGACCAACACAAAAGGAAAGAGGAGGGGCACCCGCTATATGTTCTCTAGGCCTTTTAGAAAACATGGAGTTGTTCCTTTGGCCACATACATGCGAATCTACAAGAAGGGTGGTATTGTCGATATCAAGGGAACGGGCACTGTTCAAAAAGGAATGCCCCAGAAATGTTACCATGGCAAAACTGGAAGAGTCTACAGTATTACCCATCGTGCTGTTGGCATCGTTGTAAACAAAACAAGTTAAGGGCAAGATTCTTGCCAAGAGAATTAATGTGCATATCGAGCATATTACGCACTCTAAGAGCCGAGATTGCTTCCTGAAACGGGTGAAGGAAAATGATCAGGAAAAGAAGGAAGCCAAAGAGAAAGGTGCTTGGGTTCAACTGAAGCGCCAGCCTGCTCCACCCACAGAAGCGCACTTCGTGAGAACCAGTGGAAAGGAGCCTGAACTGTTGGAGCCCATTTCCTATGAATTCATGGCCTGATGGGTGTAAAGAAAAGACCTGGAGGATACAAATGTCTCTCTTGAGTAGAAGTGTTGTGTCCCCTCCCCCAAAGAACTATTTAAAGCACATTTTAATTGTGTCCGAATTCAGTGAGTGATGTCTTTACTTTTCAAATTTAGTGGTTTTTCTTCCTGAAGGATGTGAGGTAGTTTGTTGTGCAATATACTCCATTGGTTAATAAACTGCTAGATATTATTTATTAAAAAATTACATAAACCTAATACCCCCATACAAAGTTGTTATTTTAGTATATCTCATTCCATTTTCCCCCCATGCTTCTAAAATTTCACATGGTTGCTATTATTATATATTTACAATGTCATGTCCTGTGTATGTTTTAAAATGTATTGCGTTATACACATTTTCTCAAATAATTACATAATCTTTCAAACCATAATTTTAAAGTCTATGATACTCTGTTGAGTAGGTACATGATTACTTGATAGTTAAAACAGTTAAACTGTTTCAAATTCAAATAATGCCCAGGCCTATAACTTTGACCATGTAAAGGACTGTTCCCTAATAATCAATGTGATTATGAGGCTAGAGAGTTTGAATATTTTTATGACCCTTGATATGCATCGCAAATTAACTTGCCCAAGATCCACAGCAATTTACATTGCTGTCAGCAATGTGTGAAGGGACAAAGTCCAGTTTTTAAGATGAGAAATCTAGCAGCCTGCCACAGATGATGCTGACATTCTATTTGTTTTGCAGTCTTCCCTTCCCTGGTCATAGAACTTGGCTTGGGATCCCGAACTGAGTAATAAAATAAAGTCATACCTGCAGTCCTCAGTGTAAGTTTCCACCCTTAGCATGAAGATATATACAGTATTTTGACTAATGACTTCCATCATTTAGACACTCTGGAAATTCTTTAGCTCAGTTAGGAATTTCATTATAACCAGAGAAAAATTAAATATGCTATTTGCAATGGTGAGCTATGCTGTCTCCAGCCCATTAAGAAACTACTGCCAAATGGGTTCAATGACCATTTTGATTTCATTTGTTCCAAAACTGGAAAGAGGACCCATGATATCTGTTTCTGAATTTTGAGCAAATTTTAGTTCCTCAGCTAATACTCTGAATGCAATTTACTTCTTATACTTGCTGACAGCAGAGGGCATTGGATTTGGTTTTGTGGCTTATGCCCTTTATTAATTATACTCCATCGATAAAGCGATTTACATGTCCTATGAAGCTGGGAAAGTTAATAAAGAAAGAGTGTGTTCTTTCTAGTGAGTTCTGTCCTGAGTGAATGTGCACCTCTGGTAATTCGTGGTATATGCGTGGCTCTATCAGAAACCACATCAGTAATTGAGACCTATTACATCAGTGACCTAATCATTCTTCTAGTTTAAAATATTTAATGAACATACATTCATTTGCGGCTCCATGAATTCAACACATGCATTCACTTATTTAACACCTTTTAATTTAGTGCCTACTATGTGTAAGGCTCAGTTCTCGGTACTAACAGATAAATGGTGAATCAAAGGAAACTGGAAAATATATTAATGATAAATGTACTTATTTAACCCATAATTAATATTACTATAATAATTTTATATATGATATTAAAAATATAATAATATTTTTAATGTTAAATTATATGCTATTTAAAAATTTTATAGGTATTCACAAGGCTCAAAATTCCAGAATTAAAACTAAAAAAAAGTACACATCAAAAATTCTCTCATCCCTTTCCCCAAATTTATCCAAATAGGCAATTAATGTCATAGTTTCTTATGGTTTTTATTTTTTCAGCTGTATTTCAGGCATATATCAACATATACATATATGCATATGTAGATAAGCTTATACATATGTTATTTTGTGTACTCCTTTTTCCCCACATATATGGTGTACATACTATATATATTATTCTGCACCTACCTTGTGTTACTTAATAAATTTGGAAATCTCTCCTCATCATTACTTAAAGATCAGTCTCATTTCTTTTTTTTTTTTCTGGTGCATAGTATCCCATTGTGTTAAATATTCTATTAATTTGGAATTCTTAAGTTTATTATCTCCTTTTTTATTATTATAAATAGTACTGCAAATAAAATTTTTATACATAAGTTTTATTCCTTTAGATCTTTTTTCTTGATAAGTGAAATTGCACATTAAAAGTGGGACAATTTTTCTGGCTGTTGAAAAATGTTTTTCAAATTATAACCTGGAAGTATTGATCCACAGTATGTATGGAATACTATATTTTGTGTAAAAAAGGAGGGAGATAAGGCTGTATATTTACATTTGTGTGTATATGCTAGCATTTGCATAAGAAACTAATGAATGTAGTTGCAAATAGGTGACAGGGACTGGTTCAGGGGATATAAAACAGATAGGGAGGCTAATCAATATATACAACTGAAATCATTTTGAATTTTGAACCATGTGAATGTATCACTTTTAACAATAGTAAAATTTCAATTTTAATTAAAAATAATAAAAATTCAATTTTAACTATAAAGTTAAAAAGTGAAGTGTAATTCTCTGTTATATTGTCATTTTCAATCTATGAATATGAATGGCTTTTTTTTTTTTTTTAATACTGGGGTATCCAAAAACAGTACCATTAAGTGAAATATATCACAAAGTACAGTTGGTCATGGAACTTGTTCATTGATAGGATCTAATTTATAGGTTTGCTGCTTTTATCCCTAACTCTTTTTTTTAAAAAAATGTATTAGATTATAGTTGATTTACAATATTGTGTTACTTTCTGCTGTACAGCAAAGTGAATCAGTTATACATACACATATATCCACTCTTTTTAGATTCTTTTGCCATATAGGTCATTACAGAGTACTGAGTAGAGTTCCCTGTGCTATACAGTAGGTCCTTATTAGTTATCTATTTTATATATAGTAGTGTGTCTATGTCAATCCCAATCTCCCAATTATCCCTTCCCCTCTCCCTCCTGGCCTAACTCTTAAAAAGAAGGGAAAAATAATAGGGTGTTTCCAAATCATCAGTCATTCACACACCCCTTCCACAACCTTTGTCATAGCTATGGACCACTTTTACTGTTATTCACTTACTAGTTTTCCTTTAAAATGAGTTATTTTCTTTATGTGGAGATTTTATAGAACTGCCATTCATGAAGAAAACCAATATCATTTTCCATAAGAGAAGCTATATTAGCGGGGGCTTTATCAGAGAAGCAGAACCACTAGGAGATATTTCATCAGGAATTTATTTTCAGGATTAGTTCTTACAGAATTGTGGGAGCTGGTTTACAGAGTAGGTGTGCCCGATGCTGGAGCCTGACATCAGCAGCGAAGACGGACGTGACGTGGGGGAAACAGAGAGAAACTGGAAGCCATGTGGCTGGGATGGAAGCCTCTGATTGGCAAAGTCTCCAGTCCACCATCTTCAGCAACGAGGGCGTCCTGCAAGGAGGAAATGGGAAGGTGGCACCCATCATCACGGAGCTAGACAGACACTTGGCCCAGGTTTCTGAGGGTCTTAAGGAGGATCTGGCAGGAGCTGAAGAAGCTGCAGTGCAGCTGTTTCCTCACGCCCACCAGGTGAACCTCAGATCTCAGAAACAATGTACATGAGCAGTGCCCTGCGCTGAGCTTCCAAAGTGTAGAAATAATGTGGTGCGGCTTCACTTCCTCCGTCCAGATCTTGTGGTCTACACTAACTCTGACCGGTGGAGGAAAGGCAATTCTTTGAAAAGTTATTTCTCGCTTAACTGGGTTGGCATAATATGAATCCACCAGAAAAGTAAATACAATAAAAGTAAGTGGGGAAGGGGAGGGTGGGACAAATTGGGAGATTAGGTTTGACATAAATACACTACCATGTGTAAAATAGATAGCTAGTGGGAACCTGCTGTATAGCACAGGGAGCTCAGCTCGGTGCCCTGTGACGACCTAGATGGGTGGAATGCGGGGTGGTGGGAGGGAGGTCCAAGAGGGAGGGGATATAAGTATACATATAGCTGATTCACTTCACTGTACAGCAGAAACTAACGCAACGTTGTAAAGCAATTATACTCCAATTAAAAAAAAAAGTAAATACAATAAAAACCAAACAATATTATTGAATTCTAACTAGACACATCACTCCATGAAGGCACTGATCCTGAGGCTTTCTCTTTGTTGAAAAGGAAGATGAGCAAGTTTTAGAGACCTTTTAGAATCATTACTACCAACTGCCTGGAGTGTTCTCCATGACTCATTCAGAAGGATTGAAAAGACAACATGAGTATCTTTCTCACTGTGAGGTTCCATGTTGTTTAGTTCCTTTCCCAATATAATTTCTCCCAATCCTCTCATGATTTAAGGAATACATGGTGGTGAATGGAGATGGTGTCATGCTTTGCCTGCTCTTCTCTCCATTTCTACTTCTTTTTTTTTTTTTTTAAACATTTATTTATTTATTTATTTATGGCTGTGTTGGGTCTTCATTTCTGTGCGAGGGCTCTCTCTAGTTGCGGCAAGCGGGGGCCACTCTTCATCGCGGTGCGCGGGCCTCTCACTATCGCGGCCTCTGTTGTTGCAGAGCACAGGCTCCAGACGCGCAGGCTCAGTAGTTGTGGCTCACGGGCCCAGTTGCTCCGCAGCATGTGGGATCTTCCCAGACCAGGGCTTGAACCCGTGTCCCCTGCATTGGCAGGCAGATTCTCAACCACTGCGCCACCAGGGAAGCCCCTCCATTTCTACTTCTTAAGTGAAGGTAATGGCAACGGGGAGGACAATATGGTAGACAGGAGGGAAAAGAGCAAGGCCAGATGTGATTTTATCATCTGCAGACCCAGCTCACTGAAGCCCTGTCACGCATCAAGGGCAAGGATTGTCTGCATCAAAGCCTTGTTGGCTTTTGAGGTGGTGGGCGAGGAACAAGCACAGCCTGGCTCTGATCTCAGCGGGCTTGGTGGTCTTCCTGGTGCTCAGTGGGGAATGTGGGGTGGCTGAAGAAACCTCACGACTTTGAGTCTCTGAGGCACCTCCTTTGTAAGTGTGGATGGAAGCAGCCACGGGCTGGCTTCTCACTGAGATGCTTCCACTTCTTATTTGTCCCATTGGTGTGTCTCAGGTCTCTCTTGGTTTCCCAGCATCCTTGAATACCCCTCGCCTGACTGCACAGGTTCTAATCGGTTCTGCAGTTGACCAGCTAAGTGATCTTGGGCAAGCCACTTAAAGGTCCTGATAAATTAGGGATATCATACTTTCCAAATCATTGGGCAGTTGTGAGATTTAAATCAGGGGTTGGTAAACAGCGAATCCACGGGGCAAACATGCCCTTTCCTCTTCCCTATTTTTGCAAGTACACTTTTATTGGAGCACTGCCATGCCTGTTTGTTTATCTATCGTCTGTGGCTGCTTTCACCGAGCACAGCAGAGTTGAGTAATTGTGACAGAGAGAGACCTATGGCCCACAGAGCCTAAGATATTTACTGAGGAAGAGCACCGACCCCTCGATTAAATAAGTTCGTACATATAAGTTCAATTCAAATGCTTACTGGCTACTATGTTTAGGTATTGGGCGTACAAGAGGGAAGATACGCAGACAAAGACCTCTACCCTCACAGAGCTTACAGTCTAGAGAAGGTGTCAGACTAAGCATAAAAAAAAGGTGAACTATATGTCAAGTGGTGATCAGTGCTATGAAGAGAAAATCAGGAAAGGGAGAGAAAGAGTGTGTGTGTGTGTGTGTGCATGTGTTTGTGTGTGTGTGTGTGTGTGTGTGTGTATACGGCGTAAGTTGCAATTTTAACTGGGGTGGTCAGGAAAGAAAGAGTATCGTTTATGCAATGAATGGAAGGAGGTGGGGAATGGAGCTGTGTGGACACATGAGGAGGAATGTTCCAGGTGAAGGAACAGCAGGGCAAAAGGACAAAAGCTCTGAGGTAGGAGTGTGTTGGGAGGGTTCTAAGACGAGCAAGGAGGCCAGTGTACCTGAAGCAGAGTGAGTAGCAGGAGAGGGGTAGAAGATAAGGTCAGTGATGTTGGACTTCTTTGGCCAACGCAAGGATGTTGCATTGTGTTCTGAGCATGAGAGAGGGAAGACACTAGACAGTGGCAGGCTGGAGAATGGTGTGCATTGGGTTACATTTTATTTTATTTTTATTTATTTTTTAATTTTTTGGCCACACCGCTTGGCATGTGGGATCCTAGTTCCCCGACTAAGGATCGAACCTGCGTCCCCTGCCTTGGAAGCACAGAGTCTTTCTTAACCGCTGGACCACCAGGGAAGTCCCTGGGTTACATTTTAAAAGCATCACTCTGGCTGTCTGCAGAGGGCGCCAGCAGGAGCCAGGAGTTCATACGGCAGCTGTTGCAGTGCTCTGGGCACTTGGACAAATTTTATAGCTGTGGAGGTGGTGAGAAGCAGTCAGGTTCTGGACCTATTGTAAAAATAACAATAGGAGGATTTCCTAATAGACTAGAAATGCACCGGGGGAAAAAAAGTCAGGGATAACTTCAATACTTTGATTTGGTCAACTGGAAGAATGAGATTATCATTAACTGAAATGTGGGAAAATAGGCGATAGGGCAAGTTTTGGAGCAAAGATTAAGAATTCAGAATTGAACATGTTAATTTTGAGATGTCTATTAGAGACCCAGGTGGGACTATAAATGCTTAGAATAACGCCTGCCACATAGTAATAACCGATAAATGTTAACTGTTATGTATAATATATATAAATTTAATATAAAATTATATATGTATATAAATACCTACTATGTGTCAGCATTAGAGAAAAAACGATTGTGTTCCCATCCCTGTCCTCATGGTGCTGGGTGGGGCGACAGATAAATCCTCGGAGATTATATGTGAGATCACTGGTCTGGGGCATTGCAGCTTTGGGGGAATCACACAGACTCTGCCTGGGCCCAAATCATGATTTCTATGAAATTAGTCACTTGCAGTTTACTTAATCTCTCCATATCCTCATCCTCATCTATAAAATAGAGATATCAACTTTATTTTTTATAATGCATCTAAGTGCTCAGTAAACACTATCTTAGGACAAAAGGTGCTGTAAAATTATTCATTCGTTTCACAAATACTTGTTGAGTATTCACCATGTGCCAGGAGCTTGCATGGCATTGATGGTATAATGTGAATAAGACAGATGAAGACCCCACCTTTAAGGAGATCCTAGGGAGGCTGAGGTGGGGAACAGACAGCAAATAAATGAAAATGGTAGGTCAAGCTAAAAATTACACGGAAAATTTAAAAAATGTATGTTCTAGAGCTACACTGTCCAACAGAAATATAAAGCAAGCCATATATGTGAGCCAGACGTGCAATTTTAAATTTTCTAGAAGGCATGTTGAAAAAGTGCGATGAAACAGGTGCAGTTAACTTTAATAATTTGTTTAATCCAATATATCGAAAATGTTATTTTAACATATAATAAGTATAAAGAAATCAGTAAGACATTTTACATTCTTTTTTCTACTAAGTCTTCAAAATCTGGCATTTGATTTATTAGAGCATATTTCCATTTGGTCTAGTCACATTTCAAGTGCTTGAAAGCTACTTGAGGCCAATGGCTGCTGTGTTGGAGAGCACAGGTCTTTAGAGTGACTGGGTGTCTGCTTTAGATTGAGTGGTCAGGGAAAGCTGAGACCTGTGACAGGAAGGATCAGCCATGCGGAGGTCTGGGGGAAGCCCTTCAGTGTAGAAGACAGAACCAGGCAAAGAGCCTAGGTCGACAATGGGCTTCCTGCGGTAATTGAGAACGGATCAGTGAAGTCAGTGGGGCCAGAGCCCAGAGGACAAAGGGGATAGACGTATGAGGTTGCAGAGCTACATGGGGCCAGATCTTGTAGGAATTCAGAGTCCGTAGTGAGGAGTGTGGATGAATTCTAAGTGTGCTGAGAATCATTGAAAAGGTTTAAGTAAGAAGCGATATGATTAAGCTATCGCTGGCTGCCATGGTGAGAGATGAAAGTGGAATATTAAGAGGCAAGAGTGGAAGTAGAATAGAATGCTCCTGTTGGAGAATGGAAGTCATTGGAGATGTATCTAGTCCAGCTTTGGAAGGTCCAGGATGACTTGGTGGAAGTATGTCATAAAGAGGGCTTGTCCAGGCAAAGTCGGGGATTGTAAGACACAGACAGTGTTTTAGACCCATAGTCTTTGAACTTTTTTGATTACATAATTCATTCAATTAAAAAAAGAAAATCCTAATATTTTAATATTTATTCCTTCTACATGTGTTCTATTTTCAATCCATATACTATGGTATTATATTTTAGAAAAACTTTTCGTATTTATTCCAGACATACATAAGTAAATACAAGTTTTAAAATGTTTTCCTTCACTTCACTGCACTCTGTTTTGGAAATGATTGTTCTAGACAAAGGGAATTGCACAGGCAAAGGCCTGAAGATATAACAAAGCATGAGCCAGGGAATGGCAGTAGCTCAGCACATCTGGAGGGAAGAGTGTAAGTAGGGAGGTGGGTGGGACGACGGTGAGGAAGTGTTCAGAGCTGTTTCTGGAGAGCTGTGCAAGGGCTAGGTCATGAAGAGCTTATATGCTGTGGGAATGATTTTGATAGATAATCTAAATACCTATATGACCGGAGGCTGTTGGTGGGTTTTAAGCTTGAGAGGGTATCTAGCATTTTGGTGAGCACTTTACCTTCATTTTCTCATTTCATTTGTCTTTAACAGGTGCAACGCAAGAGCAAGTGGAAGGGTTTAAAGCAAGGTGGTGACAAGAACATTGATTATTAATTAGAATATTCTCCTTTCTCTCCCCTCTACTTTCTCTAATTAAATTCTGTAAGTTGAACTCATGCTGGTAAAGACCATAGCCTTGATCACAGAGGGAATTTTCATTCCAGGGCAGACTGCATGCCAGCTCACCCTGACCCCTGCCTCCATGGCTGCAGAAGAAAAACGCTGCCTGGGGGCTAATCCAATAAAAACTGTCCAGTTCTACCAAGATGTAGAAATGTCCATCGGAAGCTTTCAGACAAGAGTATGGAAGTTTTTAAAAATACTGATTTACATTTCCTTTTATTTACATTCTTTGCTTACACAAAATTTCCTGGAAATGATTTTACTCTAAGAAGCAGAACTATTCCTTTTCCTTTGCTGGCAGGTTCTCTTTTCTGCCTTCCTTGATGAGGCAGGCTGGTGTGAAAGGGGCTGCTTCTCTATCCACAAATGCTCAGTAATTAACAGTCATACTTTATGCCTAATCCTAAAATATATGTACGTGAAATAACATAACATTTTTAAAAAGTGTATTTTAAACTTTGTACTTGTACAATTTTCAGCTTCTGATTAGAATTAAAGGGAGAATAAGCCCTTTCATGTTAAGTTTCTGGTCATGGCAAAGAGAGGTGTTTTATTGCTAATCTATTTAAACCACAGCCAGAGATGTATACTCAGAAAATCACTTTATCATAATGACTAATTGGAAAAACGGACAATGCTGTTGGAACATTGAGAGAGATAGCATTCGGGCTTTCAAAGTGGGTACAGCATAGGATCCCATGGCCTGGTTTAAGAGAGAACTTTTCTCCTTCCTGATCTGCAGGAATCCAGTTAGCCCATTCCCCTTCTGCTTTGCTCTAGTTCATTTACATTGCCCCAGGTTGTGCTGGATTGAAAGGCTGCCTGGCTTTGTGTGATCCCTGGGCCAGAATTACTCTCCCTGCTGGGCCATTGGGAGCACACTGCTCCTCCCCCCCCACCCCCCAAATTCATCCACTTGATTTCGCTTCTGGGATTCTGGAGTTGAAAGAGCAGCCTGTTGCAATGGGAATGAGCCAGAGGGCAAGGCTGGCTTGATCACCATTGTCTGGCCATGGTGTTCAACGTGACAACACAGAATTAACAGCATTCGTGTCTGAGGATGGTCAGGGCCACCAGACTCCAACAACAACAGCAATGGTAATAGCTACCATTTAATGGGTATTTTCTTTTTCTTTTTTTAAATTGAAGTATAGTTGACTTACAATATTGTATTATCAATAGTTTTGGGTGTACAGCAAAGTGATTCCGTTATATACATATATATTTTTCAGATTATTTTCCATTATAGGTTATTACCAGATATTGAATATAGTTCCCTGTGCTATATAGTAAACCCTTGTTGCTTATCTGTTTTATATATAGTAGTTTGTATCTGTTCCACCCATACTCCTAATTTATCCCTCCCCCCACCTTTCCCCTTCAGTAGTATTCTTTCATATTGAAATCTGCACTTTGCTTTACTATTTCAAAAATGCATACTTTTTTAAAAATACAAATATGCTATGAAGGGTAAACTCTTTCAGTGATATAGACTTGATTTTGGCCTCAGTCTTTGTGTAGTTACTGTAGCCATGGTTCTGGAGAAGGTGATCATAAGAGGATCTACAGCTGGAGGTGGAAGAACAGGATATAAAGTGATAAAGGAGAGAGGAGCAGGAGAGAGCTTTTGTGCAGTGCTGAGCATGTTTCAGAAATTTTGCATCAACTATTTGTTCCTCATAACAAGCCCGTGATGTAGGTTTGTTTCCTAGATGCTGCTGGACATCTAATTGATACTCTCTTCTCCCTCTTATTTACCAACAGACCCCGGGTTGTTTGGGGTCATGGTATACCCAGCTAAAGTAACCAGCTTCTTGGCTGGGGCTCAGTCACTGGATGGGGCTAATGGTAAAACGCTTTAATAAGGGGCAGAGTCAGCTGGCAACTTGTCTCTTACCCTTTTCTCAGGGTGTAACATGGAGATGTTACTGGAGGTTGAGCAGCCACTTTGGGACTATGAGCTGATATACTTGGTTTTCTGTTACATTCAGCTGAGTGCAATTCCCAGTAAGTAGAATAATAGTAATAGGAGTTTATTGAGCTTCAACAGAGTGTGTGCTGTCTGCCAGGCAGTGCGCCAAATGGTTTATATTCATGATTTCATTTACCTTACTTTATGATCCTTACTACAGCCATATAGTTAATGATACTTACAACGATACCCCTATTTTACAAATGAGGAAACTGAAGCTTAGAGATTATAAATTACTTGTCCTTGAGTGATTAAGTGTGAACATAGGTCTGTTCCACAGCAAAGCTTCTGCTCTTAAGAAGATAGGTTGACTTTTTATAATGAGCTTGTGTTAACATTGGCAGGTAAAAGTGAATGAAATAATAAGCTAAAAAAAACAAATACGCAAAAACTCTGCCTCCTAGGGCGTGTTCATAACTATACGTGATTTCAGGAGAAACAGGGGTATCATATATCCCATTTGACAAAGAAAAGAGCAGAGAAGTTAGTTAAATTCTTTTGTCCCAAATCTTAAAACTGGTCAGAATTTGCCTGAAGTCAAGAATGGCTTCCAGAATTTAGGAAATCTAATCCCAGTTCTTACTACCACTTAACTAGTTGTGGGCTAATAAACTAGCAGTGGGAATTAACTGCTCCTTTTCATTGTTCATCATGACCTCTCTATCACTGATGACCTTGTGAGTCTGTCCTTTTCACCTCCATATCAGTGGTAAGCACTTTACTCCTGGTGAGAGGGATGGCTCGGTGTAGAGGAAATACATGCTTTGGTTTCAGAAACATATGTTCAAATCCCATCTCTGCCATTTCACTTTGTAATCAAGTTACCTAACCTCAGAAACGCAGTTCTATAAAGTGGGAATAACCATGAGACCTAGCCAATAGGGCTGTTGTGAGAATTATGGGAATTAATGGGTAATTGACAGGTAGTAGATGATCAGTAAATATTAATTCTAGATGACTGACACCTGGTAAGTACTCAAAAATGAGCTGTGATTGTCGAAGACATTATTCTAAAAAGTCAAAAACTCAGAAGCCCTTGGGGCAGATTGCCACATAAATAAGTGAAGAAGACTGGGTAGGGATTTGGTAAAATTGCACCTGCCCTCTCTCAGGAGGCAGTCACTTCTCATATCCAGCCCAGGGATCCGGCTTTGTCAGTTCTTTCAATTTTTAAAGCAAAATCTGAAGTCCAATTCTGTGTGAAACTTGATTATAAAATATTAGTTTGTTTATATATTTTTAAATGTTCTGTGAGAAAAAAAAAAAATCTCCATATGCCTTTGCAGGCTGCCATTTTGCCACCACTGATCATTCATTCATTTCATTGATCCATTCAACAAGCTGCGGAGAGGTTTACGGTAATTCAGAAGTGAGTCACGAAAACGGCCGGAGAATAAGACTTTCAAAGGAAGATAAAAGACATTGAGATTATTAATGTTGGAGAAGAGTGGGCTGTGGGTTGGCTAATTAATAGTTTTTAAATACATGAAGGGATTTTAAACAGTTGATGTCGACTAATTATCCTCTGTCTTTTAGAGAGTAGTACAAAAAGAAAATGGATTCATTTCAAGAGAATCATTATGAATAAATGTGAAAAAAAATTCTGGATACTGGGAGTTATTAAGTTTTCAACAGAACAGAGAAAAGGCTGTGGACCCTTATTTTGTAAAGACTTTAAAAAAATAGGACAGGTTATCGGAGGGATTTGTTTGTATAGTTTGGATGATGTTGGAATGACCTCTTCCCCCCACTTGGAATGCTGAGCCTTCGATTACTTATTCTGAAGGGATTCAATAGCTGCAACCAACCTTTTGCACTCAGTGCAAGGTGCAATTCAAGAGAAGTCCTTAGGGATTTTGGATTCCAATTACTTGAGAGTCTTCTGCCCCTCATATGCCATAACTGCTCCAGTTACTGGACACGTGCTTTGAATAGAGGGCTCCTTTTGGAGATACAGAAATGAAGTTTCCCCTGGGGAAGTCACGTCTCCCAGCTTGACGAATGCCAACTTGACGCTTTCCTCCTCTTTCATTATTCTGAATAATTCTGCAAAGCCCTCTTCCATTCCATGCTGTACTGAGCATGAGAATTTGCCTTTTCCACTTGTCAAAAGATGTCAAGAGTTTCTAGGAGTCCATGGTCGTACTTCAGTTTTCAGACAGAAGAGGAATTCCAACAGTTCCAGAAATGGCAGTAGATCTCTTCTTGTACTAACTTTGGTTGAGGTGTGCTTTAAAAATTCGAAGCTTAACAGTCTTAAATATTCTCTTTCCTTTTGCTGAAGAACTGCAAGTTATTTTAAAATATATGGGGGGTTGCCTAGTAACTACAGCTTCACTGGCTGTGTAAGACAGGTTTTTTTTTTTTTTTTTTTTTCTGTCTTTTTGCTACAGAAGGGCTGTCAGGGAAGAGTAATGGGAGATGGAGTTCATCGAGAAATGAATGAAAAATAAAGTGTCTTTTGGGAGTTTGGGGTCACATAAAACTGATGTTAGAGGACACATGTAACACTAGGTTTGTGTCTGAGGCAATGAACAAGTTCAAGGAAATCATCGTCTACTTTATCTTTGCTTATGCTGAATAGTTTGAGTGAAGTGTATCATAGGGAATTATGAAAATATCCTCTTTCTTCTTCTTTCTCTCTGTCTCTCCCTTCTCTTCTCTTCTTTCTCCTTCTCATTCTTCTTCTTTATTTCAGTGTAATTGTAATTGTCTTCTCGGGCTGCCGTAAAGAATACTGCAGACTGGGCAACTTAAACAGCAGAAGTTTATATTCTCACGGTTTTGGAGGCTAAGTTCAGGATCAAAGTGCCAGCAGGTTGCCATCTGGTGTGAGGACTCTCTTTCTTGCTTGTAGATGGCTGCCTTCTGCTGTGTCGTCACATGGCCTTTCTTCTGTGTCGGCAGGGAGAGAAGGATGTTTTGTGTTTCTTCCTCTTCTTATAAGGACACCCATCCAATCGGATCAGGGCCCCACCCATATGATCTCATTTAACACTAATCACCTCCTTAAAGGCTCTGTCTCCAAATACAGTCACATTGGGAGTTGGGGCTTCAGCATGTGAATTTGGGGAGGACACAGTTCATTCCACAGAAAATAGTGTAGGTAATCTTACTGTTCTGTGGACCTGACTTCAGGCTTTGAGATACGAGTTAGAAGTAATTGATTTCATAACTGAGTTTATTTCTCCTCCTAATTCTGCTTCTTTTAGTCTAGTGGGAAGCAATTAACCACTGATTAAGGTGAAAAGCCACTGATCAAGATGTTTTTACTGAGTTAGTCCAGGTTTGGAACTAACTTATGGAGCTGAATGTTGAACTTTGCAGAGTTCTGTGGGGATTATGGGAGTTTTATGAACTTACAGTAGTACTTGGTGCATCTTTCCATACCCAAAGATCATTTGTGTTTCTTTGTTTGTTTCCTTTCCTTCCATTTTTCTTTCTTCCTTTCTTCCTCTTTTTTTTTTTTACCACTCTGACACAGAAAGAAGAAAACTGAGGGAAAATGCAATTTAAGTTAATACAACTATTAGTACTGTGTGATACAGGAAACCTAGACTTGATTCATTTAACAAATATTTATTAGTTACCATCTCTGAGCCAGACACATGTACTCAGTGTATTATGATGAACAAGACAAGCAAGGTCCTTGCCCCTAGAACGTTCCTTCCCAGTTTATTAAATCTCAGTCTTCTAAAAGTATGAGGGCGCTAGACTTTGAAACAAGTGTTTTTTCTTTTTTTTTTTTTAGTTAAGAATTACAGGTTTATTTTTTTATTTTGAAAAAGACATAAAAGTCAAAAAAGCAAAAATAAAAACCAAAACAACGAGGTATATCAATAATTGTGACATACATGATGTAAAAAAAAAATATATATATATATATACACATATATATGAGTATATATACATATATATACTCATATATATATGTATGAAATTACATGAAGAAAAAACTTAGTAAGATGTTTGAAACCAAGGCTGGGCTTGAACAGATTTCTAATGGAATACAACTAAAAGTTTTGCTTAAAGTGTCTAGGCAATATTCGGCAATGTTCAAGAAATTATGACCGCTCTTCTATGTCCCATTTGCAAAGGTCAGCAAAATAGGCTTCAAGACATGTTTTTTTAGCAGGGTAGTTTGGGTAATGATCCTGTTTCCTTATGAACAACTACTTAACTCATCCACTATGTTGATGTCTTCCTGTCTTTAAGAGTGTGATGAATACAAGAATGAGTGAACTATGGTGATACAGAGAATACGACAGTATAAAAATATTGAAGCATCCATTTAAAGCAGAAGAGGGGACTTCCCTGATGGTCCAGTGGTAAAGAATCCACCTTCCAATGCAGGGGCGCGGGTTTGATCCCTGGTCGGGGAACTAAGATCCCACGTGCCGCATGGCAACTGAGCCTGCGCGCCACAACTGCTGAGCCCTCGTGCCTCAGCTAGAGAGCCCGTGTGCCGCAAACTACAGAGCCCATGTGCTCTGGAGCCTGCGCGCCACAACCAGAGAAAGAAAACGCGCAATAGAGGGAAGCCTGCGGGCCGCAACAAAGAGCCCGGGTGCCGCAACGAAGATCCTGCATGCCACAACTAAGAACTGACGCAGCCAAAAATTAAGAATAAATAAATAAATACATAAAATAAAATTTAAAAAATTAAAAAAAAAAAAAAAAAGCGAAAGAGAATCCCAAGCCTGAAAATAAGCCAAGGGTAGTTGTACTACTGATACAAGTGAAAACATCCTGAGACTTAGTAAGTGTTAGTATACCACTCCTTTTTATATGCATAATAATCTCAGGTAAAATATCTGAGCAATTTGTAAGGTAAAACCTCTATAAGTTTTACCATAATGTGCCTTTTTCTTTTCTTTGCTCTACTTTTCTTCTTTGCCTATTTCTAAGGCTGCCAGTGAACACCCTCTGGAATTGCTTAGGAAACAAGTGTCTTTTAGGGAAGGTAAAATGCATTAATAGTTTAACAGAGGTCAGGGCTGGTTCACGATGGTTTTAGGTATGCTGTAGGCGCTGTATGTTTTAGGGAAAGCCAGCTGCCATCTAACCTTTTGGAGAGACCATGACCTTGTTCTTTCTACTTCTTTCTACTAACTATTCTTTAGAGTTCTGGTTAGGAACACAGCCTTGGAAGGGATGCACAAGTTTTCTGTGTTCCTTTGAAGCCCCATGCCATGATCACAACCTCCTTCTCTTTTCTGTGTATGGCTGACTCAGTTTCTCAATTTCTACTGAGTTGATTCCTCCTCACTCTGATTTGGGAACATATGCTGTGGTAATAGTTTATTATTAACTTTAATTGTGTGAATAATGCATAGTACATTCTCGTTGTAGGAAGTTAAAATATTACAAATAAATGTCAAGGCTAGTGTCCCTTGGCAATATCATCCTGCCTTTAACTCCTTACCAAGGGGTAACCATTGTTATCAGTTATTACATATGGTTTTTAGGTATTTGCATAAATATGTGTATCCCTAGAAATATAGTTCCTTGGGACATGTGTTCTTTTATTTAAATGACATCCTATATGGAGTGTACTGCAAGATGTTTTATTTACTTACCTAGAGAGAAACACATGTGTATAAGCAGAGATATAGTGGAATGCCTATTGCATCATGGCCTGTAGTGGTATAAATTAAAAACAGCATGTAAGTCCATTAATAGAGGAGTGGCCAAATAACTATTAATTATGTGTACTATGGGATTCTATACAGTTTTAAAAAGAACGAAGGAGATACAGAATGAAATACACACGTACATATACTGACCTGGAAAGATCTTGTTTTTGTACTCTTTGCATCATATCCATGTTTCCATTAAATCATTTATGGCACAACACTGAAAATGTTGACACGTGTTCCTCCTATATTAGACTGCGAGCATCTGGAGAGTAGGACTTGAAATTTTCATTTTTGTCTTCCTAACCGACCTTGGCTCAGAGTGGGCTTTCAATAAAGGCTGTTGAACAAGTGAAAAAAATATTAAATGAATGACTAAATGAATGTGTGATACCAAAAAAATAAATGAGGAACTAATACATAAATACGTTTTTAAGAACTGAAAAGAATGATTTAAAGTTACTATAATTCTCATATATAATAAGTTATATGTGGATTCAATTTTCAGAAGTGGAAATTAATTCCAGATACATTTGTCTGAAATTGTACCTTTAAAAAAATTTAATGATACATGTGTTACTTTCCTATTGCTGTTGTAACAAATTATCACAAGTTAGTGGTTTAAAAGAACACAAATTTATTTTCTTATAATTCTGGATGTCAGAAGTCTGAATTGAGGCTTATGGGGCTAAAATCAAGGTGTCAGCAGGGCTGTGTTTCTTCTGGAGGCCATAGGAAAATCGTTTCCTTGCCTTTTCCAGCTTCTAGAGTCTGCCTGCACTTTTTGGCTCATGGCCCCTTCCTCGTCTTCAAAGCCCATCACTCCAACCTGTTTCTATTGTCACATCTCCTTTTCCTGACTTTGCCTTCTTGCCTGTCTCTTATAAGGACACGTATGATTACATTGTACCTGCCTGGATACTCCAGGGTAATTTCCCCATATCAAAATCCTTAGCTTAATCACATCTGCAAAGTATCTTTTACCATCTAAGACAACATCTTCACAGGTCCTGGGCATTAGGATGTGGACATCTTTAGGGGGACATTTTGTTTTCTATTTATTTATTTATTGGCTGCGCTGTGTGGTATATGGGATCTAAGTTCTCCGACCAGGGATGGAACTCGCGCCCCCTCCACTGGAAGCGCAGAGTCTTAACCACTGGACCGCCGGGGAAGTCCTAGGGGGACATTTAGATATACCCTAGTATATCTTGTTGCTATTAACTACTAGTTCTTATTTTGAGATCTTATAATGGAGGACATCCTACCAATGTCACTTCAGATGCAAATTTATAGAGTTTTGAGCCTGTGTTCTCTTTTGTTTAATCCGTTTCAGAACGTAAATTTATTTACAAAGCAGACAAATCATTTCTTAATGTTGCCCATGAAAAGAGGCATGGCTCAACTGAAGAAGGCATGCCAAGATGGGTTCCGTGCCTCCTGAGGAGATGCTAGGTACCCAGAAATGTATGCTAGCAATACAGAGAAGTCAGATTGCTGGCCATCAGCCAGTTTTGTCAGGTGATGGCGTAAGTGTCTAGAGTATGCTTTTATACAGTTCCGTGATGCTGAAGTAATTGGGTGATGCATTAGCTGACCACGATCCCTGACACAATCCATCTCTTTCTAGCTCTAGTTACTTCCGACTCTTAAAGTGGACGGGGGAAGCGGAAAGAAAGGTGTGTATAATAGTAAAATGTTAACTTGCAGTGCGTCGTGCACCCTTAGGCTAAAGACAGACAGCATCTCAGAATCCAGCTCCCATATTCTGATTTCCCTGTATGTAATTCCTTAAGTGGGCGGAAGTGTGTCTCGTTATATAACCCTGTTATAGTGGGAAAAGGAGCTATATTTAAATATGCATGTGGAGAACCCATTGTCAGCTACAGATACATATTTAATTACTGTAAGGAAAAAAACCCGGGAATTTAAATATGATGTGGGAGTTGATTTTATTCAAATTAGGGTTTTAATTCAGTCTAAAAAGAACTGAGCAGTGTTGTTTAAATGATAGCCTCTCTGGAGACAGCATGTGTACATGTATCTATAGCCCTGCTTTATTTAAATAAAGAGGCTTTTGCAACAGATGGAAAGACATAAGTGAGAGAAGAAAATCATTTAAATTTAACCCTTTGGAAATACTCTAGCTTTGAGGACACTTGATTGTCTTCTTTGGGTCTGGTAGAGTACGCTGTCGTGTCTGAGTTGTATTTTCCCCTTCTAACATACTTGGCTAAGAACTTTATCCTTACAAAAACTCAGGTCCCTCCAGGTGATAGAGATGGGACTCCGGCTCAGATGGTTTGGCTCCAGATGTGTGCTCTACACTCAACCCAGGTTCTAGCCTAACAATAAATAATGAAAAAATTAACATAGATACTTATTCATTCATTCATTCATTCAATTACTAAATAGGTACTTATTACTAACTCTGATCATTTTCTGCTCATAGAACCCTTCTGACACCAAATGTTCATGGGGTTTTCCCACACCAACTAATTTTCCCAACTCTCCGGACACCAACCAGGTGTCCTATAATTCAATTTAATTGACACTGACTACACAGAATTAGTGCATACCCCACGGGTTAAGGGCTCACCCACAAGACTGCTCCCCACTTCAGATACCAGTTGTAAGTATTGGGTTGCCAAGTTTATCCACACTTCTGTCTGACTTGGCTATAAATTGGGGGACCCCGTGACCCCCTATTCTTTTTTTGGTAATTTGCCAAAACAGCTCACAGAACTGAGGGAAACTCTACTTACTACTACTGGTTTATTATAAAGGATATTGTAAAGGATATAAATAAGCCAGATGAAGAGGTACACAGGCTGAGGTCCAGAAGGGTCCTGAGTGCAGGAGCTCCTATCTCCATGGAGCTGGGTGTGCCATCCTCCTGGCACGTGGATGCATTCACAAACCCGGAAGCTTTCTGAACCCCATTGTTTGGAGTTTTTGTGGAGATTCCATTACGTAGGCATGATGGATTCACCCCTTGGTCACTGGTGATTAACTCAATCTCCAGCCCCTCTCCCCTCCCTTGAGGCTGGGGGAAGGGCTGAAAGTTCCAACCCGATAATTATACGGTTGGTTTCTGTGGTCATGCAGCTCCTCTTCCTGAAGTTCTCTAGGGCCCCACCGGGAGCTGCCTCCTTAGCGTAAACTCAGGGGAAATTGAAAAGGCTTATTATGAATGACAGAGGAAGCTCCTCTCACCTCTGTCACTCAGGAAATTTTAAGGGTTTTAGGAGCTCTGTACAGGAAGCAGGGACAGAGACCAAATACCTATTTATTATTATATCACAATATTAAAGATTGAGATTTTTTGCTAGACTGGGAAATATAGATTTAGTTTCTGCCCTCAAAGAATTTACAGGGTAAGGGCGAACCCACTTCTAAGCCAGCAATTAAGTCTTTAACACCTTTGCTTTTATTCAGAAACACTGACTTTAAAACCGGTTTTTCTCGGAAGCAATTCCGTTTTTACAAACTGTCACCTGGGCTCAAAATTCCTCATATCAAATTTCTTGAGAGCCATGCATTTGCTTTTAAATACAACATGTACAAGTATTCATGTTTTTTGCTCTATAATAATCTTTCAATTTCTTTTATTTATTTGAGAATTTGAAAAATATACGTAGCTTTGTACAAAATCCCTAAAGAATTAGCAGGGCTTATTTGATTCCATATAACTTCTCACCTGATATGCAGAGTTAAACCGCTGAGTTCAATAGATGTGAATTCTCATCCCTTCTGTGTCTTAGGTCAAGTTTTTATTAGCATTTGGTTAACTCAGTTCAGCTAACTTAGCCTCAGTTTCTTCACCCGAATAATGGGCATAGGTGTGGATTCTTAGAAGGATCAAATGCTACTGTATAGGAGTTCCATGAAACAAATAATGCCATCACAGGTTTAAATTCTGAAATAAATTGGAAGCATTATGATTTAGGCAACATGGGACACTAAAATAGACTGACCTGTATGTTGAAGTCACACAGCTTGAATATGAATTATATAGTCTTTGAAGTACATGCCTACTGTAAATGCTGGCTTTGACTTTCTTTCATAAGCTGTGTGGCTTTGGGTAACTTATTTAACCTCTCTGAGCTTTAGTTTCCTTGTCAGTAAAATAGGAATAATAATAGGTTTCCTTTTATAGGATTGATGATGATGAAGGTGCTGGTGGGGATGGTAAAGTGCCGATGATGGTGATGACGTTGATGATGTTGATGAAAATGCCTCACAGTTATTAAGCCCTTACTTTTTTGCCAGGTACCATGCTGAATACTCCATATGCATCACCTCATAGTATTCTCACTAACCCTCTGGGCTAGCTACTGTTATAATCTCATTATTTTAAATGAGAAGGTTGAGGTTTAATGGAGTTAACATGTCCAGGTTCGTCTAGGTAGGAATTAGCTCATCTAGGGCTCCAGTGTAGATGTGATTGACTTTTAATGTGTACTGTATTTCATTTAATGTTTTTATTGTGCTCTAGTGATTTGAACTGCATTTTTTTTTTTTTGTATCAAGAGATCAGATGTTATGAAGATTAAAAGAGATATGATATATGTTAAATGTTTAGCATCCGTCCCATAGTAAATGCTACATAAATGAGGTATTTAATTAATATTAGATCTATTTCTTTTTACTTATGAATTATAATCTTTATTCATTCCATTTCTATTATTGCCTTTAACATTTAAAACCATCTTGAAATGATTAAATTATTTATTCTCCTCTCTAGAGATCCAAACGTTATCAGTGCCCATACATTTGAAGATGAGAGAATGACAGGATTTCTATAATATCTACAGAAAGTCAGAACCAAATTCTTTATTTCGGTCAAAGTTACAAGTTTGAATATGATGCACTCATCTTTTCAAATAACTAGCTTGTATCTTAAGCAAATATCACTAAGTCTATAACACCATCATCTTGTGATTCAGTTAAGAGAAATGGGTTGTTTAAGCATGATGGTTTACTACTTTATTTCAGAGCGAATGATGCACTCAATAACTGTATTTGTGAATTTGTCTCTATGCTATGAAGTAACCAATTTATCCGATTTTGATCTTTGAATTATTACTTGTTTTGGCTTCAAGGAAATGTGGCGCAGTAGACATTGCAGATTATCTGTAGCAAATCTTCCTTGTAGGCTTTTAGTAACACTCCATTTCAAATTCTCAAGAGAGAATCCTGTCGTCTTAGCATTTCGGTCTTTGAAAATCAAGTGTGTTTTAAATGCTGCAGTGCACATACCTGCCTTTGAAAGCTCTTTGACCTACAGCCTTTGCTCAACACTTGGACTCTTGTTCCAATGCTCATGTTATTGGGCTTCTCCTCTTTCAGTTGACTGGACTAAAGACATCTCAGTAAACTCCTAATCCAGCTCCCTCCTTCCCGTTGCTAGGGCTATCAACCTTCAGTCGTCCTTGGCTCTTACCTTTCTCTCACATTTTATTTGGTAATCCCTTAGCAAATTCTATTAGCTCTCTGTTCAAAGTGCATCTAGGATTTAGTTCTTGGTACCCCTACTGTTATGCCCTGGGCCAAAACTCCTTGTATTATCACCTGGACTATTACAACAGCTTCCTAACTGCTGCCTTGCTTCTGCCCTTGCCCATCTTTGGTGGAGATTATTTTTGAGGCTGTAAATCAGATCATGCCACCCCTCTGCTCAAAATTCCACAAGTCTCAAATCTTAGAATAGGGGTTTCTTAGGAGTTTCTTTGGAGGATTCATTATGTAGGCATGATGGATTGATTCATTGGCCATTGGTGATTGAACTCAATCTGCAGCCCCTCTCCCCTCCCCAGAGGTGGGGGGATTGGGGCGTGGAGCTGAGAGTTCCAACCCTCCAATCACTCGCCCGCCTCCTCTGGCCCATCAGGAGTCACCTCATTAGCGTAAATTTAGGTGTGGTTGAAAGGAGTGAGTTATGAATAATAAAGATGTTTCTAAATTCCTGTCTTTCCCGTCACTCAGGAAATTCCAACGGTTTTAGGAGCTCTGTTTTTTTCTCTATATAATATCTAAATATTTTCTGAAGAATGAATGATTGCTCAAAGGAGAAAGGCTTGTATTTCCCATTGACTAGAGGGAGAAGGCCCACACACATGTTATTGCTAGCTAGTGCGGGGCAGAAATCGGAAACCCATTAGGCACTCTAAAAGGAGACACTGACCATGGCCTCTTTGAGCACGCTTAACTTCAAAACTCCAATAAAAATGTTACAAGGATTAATTAAATAACTGTCTTTAAGGTCAGCATCAGGGACCAAATTTGTTCTGTCTGCAGAATTGAAGCACTGAGATGCAGTCCTGCTAATCTGCTGCATACTGGGCTTGAAAACTGGCGCTGGGCTAAAGGCTGTGAAACAGGGTCAGCCATGGTCCACCCCCCCTTACCTCTCACCCGCGCCCCCTGCACCTTCCGGTCTAACCCAGCTTGAGCGCCGTCCAGGTTTGAGGTGGCGGAGGGCTGAGGGAGGAAAGCAGTGTGCTGGGAGAGGGGAGGAAGGATCGTGGAAGGGGAGTCTAGGATTGAAGAAGGGAGGGGCATTGGTGCTACAGCAGGAAGAAATGAAGGGACAGCTCTGCTGCGGGTAAAGACGCAACTTGGAGTTTTCGTCCCTTTGTCCCTTTGTTCTCATCTATCATTCTGGTCCACTTGCTAACATAGACAGTTATGAGCGGGTAAGCGTCTTCGTTAGGATGCAGTGAAAATTAACCGGATTTGCCCTTTGAAACCCCTACAGCTCCCAGGAACTCCAGTCTCTGCTTTTCTGTTCACATAATCTCCTTGAGTGATCTGATTTTAAGAATATCTATTATGGTGACTAACACTGACATGGACCATTGTCTGCCATCCAGACCTGCCCTCCTCCTGCAACTATGCTGTGGGGGCAGTGAAGGCGTTGGTTGTATTTTCTTTGTAATTCAGCACAGGGGAAACTAAGACTCAGGGGAGTTAGGGGATTTACTTATATTTGCCCACGATCACACAGTAGGAGGAGGGCAGGTTTCCAAATCAATGTTCTGTGACTCTTAAAGCAAATTTACAACACACCTCATATCTTGGCATTTTGATATTTCCCCTCGGCTATCTTATTTTTATCTTTCTTTTTTCTGTATTTATTGATTGATTGATTGATTGATTGATTGATTGCCGTGTTGGGTCTTCGTTTCTGTGCGAGGGCTTTCTCTAGCGGCGAGCGGGGGCCACCCTTCATCGCGGTGCGCGGGCCTCTCACTATCGCGGCCTCTCTTGTTGCAGAGCACAGGCTCCAGACGCGCAGGCTCAGCAATTGTGGCTCACGGGCCTAGTTGCTCCACGGCATGTGGGATCTTCCCGGACCAGGGCTCGAACCCGTGTCCCCTGCATTGGCAGGCAGATTCTCAACCACTGCGCCACCAGGGAAGCCCTATTTTTATCTTTCTTAATAACTAATTTTCACTAAGATAATTAGCATGCCCTTGAGCTTGCAGCTGAAATTTATCAGATTAAACATCAGGCCTTCAAAAGAGAACGAGAAAGACTGGGTTTTTGTCGATCTATAGCTTTTAATTTGTGGGCGCTTGGTTGCAATTGGTCTTCAACCAGAGGACAGCCCTTTGGAGAAGAACATTAGTCAAGGATGTTCCTCGGTGGGTAATGGTCACTGTCTGGAGGAAGAGCAAAGTTCTTGCTCTGCTCACGTGTTAAATACTCCGAGTGACACTGCTCTGAACATCCAGGTTATTTACAGTGGGTCTAATCATGACTGGCCCTGCCCTGAAAGGAAGCGTTTTCCCCGAGGGTGATGGGAGACTGGCTGAAGAATGCCCGAGCTCGGGAGGAGAGGGTGGAATCCTGCTCTCCTAGTTGGTTAGAAGTCTTCATGTTAGTCATCCCTTTCACTGCGGGATACAGAGAGACATTACAGGGACCGGTGGAATTTCACCAGACAAGCCGGAGTGAATTCTCTTCTGGACATGAGCATTACAATTCTTATTTCATTTTCAAATGTGAGTTTTTCAAATGTTTTAATGCAGGGAATAAGTACTTGTAGGAAAAACATTCCTTGAGATGCCCCAAAGAGCAGGAAACACATTATGTTTTTGTTAGTTGTGTCATTTCTTCAGGGCTTATACTAATTGTGGGTCACCTTTGGCTACCGGTGGGAGGGATTATGGAAAAATCTGGATGCCGATCTGGTTTCAGGATGTCAAAGTCTGTTAATTAACCTTTGGGGAATTTCTTCATCCATAAAATGGAGATGATAATAACAATCCCCTTGTTGGGAGAGGTCAGTGGGCTGTGTTAATAGAGAAACCCAGAGTTGAAGCTCCCGTTAAATATTGACCCTGGACTTCCCTGGCGGTCCAGTGGTCAAGCTCCACGCTTGCAATGCAGGGGACGCAGGTTCGATCCCTGGTTGGGGAACTAAGATTCCACATGCCGTGCGGCGCGTACAAAAAAAAAAAATTGACCCTTATTATCATCCATTTGAAAGTAAACTACTTTAAAATTTGTGCTGCCTAGCCTTACAACTTAAACATCGTTATTATAATAATTTAGGCAATGATAAAAAGATAATAATTTAGGCAGTCCTTTCATCTTTACTGAAATCATAAAGCGATTTGGTAGAAGTTGTATTCAGGTCTTCTAACGCTTCCCACTTGGCGATTCGATTTATTTTGAAGATTTGCCTGCAGATTTGGGGCCAAACACTAAGAACCAAATCGCTCTTTTGTTTTCAGTGTGTTTGCGTGAGTGTGCGATTTTTTTCACGCCGCTGCCCAGCCACAGGCTGCATTGTCCCCTTTCTGCTCTAACCCCCTCAGTAAGTCTCCTTTTTAAATTTGTCTGCTCCTCCCACTTAAAGTTCATGCTTCTCTGATCTCTGGCCAAGAAGCCTGCGTAAAAAGAAACCAAGAATTTCTTTTAACCGTTTCCCACATTCCTCTCTTTTTAGGTTTGATGGGGTCAGATTTCAGAATTGCCAACCTGTCAGTTTTCTCCTTCTTCCATTGATAAGTTTGGATAAAGGCAGGCTGTTTAAAGAACACTTTCCCATCTGAGAGGTGTCCTTTCTCTGCATTGTGAAGGGCGAGGCCCCAAAGCTGGGCCACCGACAGTCTGGCGCCAGGATTCGTGGAGTTCTAACTGGTGAATATTCAGGAAAGAAATGAATTTGTTCCCTGTGATCCAGAGCTGGCTGCCAGGGGGGCCAGCTGGAAAGGGAAAGAAAATGTAGAGACTGACTACTCACTCGGGTATTAAGAACGTTAGAAATAATGATTTTTCTCTTGGGGATTTGAACTTTCTTGCTGCAAACTTGTGGTTTGATTATAAATCAAGTGAGGATTTGGCACAAACGAAGTATACTTGGTTAAACACACACATACACACAACTTGAAAACCCAAAAAAAGATGTCCAATTGCTGGATGCTTCCTGAGCCACATAATTAAATTAAACTGTGCTTTTCAGAAATACCTGGAGCAAGTCCATCGTCCAATAACAGATATCTCTTCATGCACATGGCTATGTCTGAACTCCCAGAGAAAACTGTAGGGCTGCCTGTTATCAGAAAGCAGCCTTTTTTCCCTTTCTTTCAGAACACCAGTGTGAAAAGCGAGTGCAGTTTCTTACTCAGAGGCAGAGATGTTTTAAAATCAGTTGCTTACCACGAACAGGTACTGTCTATGAAATAATGAGATTTTATTTATCAGAGACAATGTTTGTTAAGGTACAGTTTGCCTGGTCTTGTATTTTACCGAGAAGTGGTTCAAAATAGTTGTGGTTTCTGTGTACATCTGATAAGGACGCTGAAATAATTGCACTTTCAGCATAAAGGGTAATCTTGAGAATTTCCTTGGTTAGTTTTTCTAAAATTCAAAGCTTGAGCAACTTGCCTGAAAACATGGATTTGGTCTTCGAATGATACATGAGATGTGTTTTACCTAAGCAATTGCAATTCCAAGTCCAATGGCAAAATTCAGGCACTGTGGTTCACAGTCTGCTTTCTCTCTGGGAATGGTGGCTTTAAAAGTTTTTTTTTTTATTTTATTCTCTGACAATTAATAACTGTTTTGTGGTTTGACAAATGAAGATACATTTTAAGTGTATATTCCTGTGCTTAGAATTTCACGAAGCTTCTTTATACTTGCAACTCCCTTGTTGTTCCCAAGGTTAACAGCCCTGAGCTTCTTTCCTCTTACAGAACCATGTGCTGTCACGGCATCCACTGCTGAATTCAAATCCAAGAGCAGACCTCTCACATTGGTGTTGTTAGATAGTATCCGCTCCAGTACCCGCTATGGGGCATGCTAACCCCAAAGGGCTTTTTGTTAGTTTCCCAAAATGGAAGCTGGGAAGCAAAGTTGCTTGTCTAAGAGCAAAATAAAACTCCGTGCCTTGGGAAGGCAGAGCTGAGTAGAAATAGATTTTTTTTTTCAGAAACAGAGAGCAATTTGAATTTAACAAAGTGGCAAAGGGATGCAGGAAACCATTTGAAACTTTAACAGTGGAAAGCTATGCATTCATTCAAAAGAAAGAGTTAGGGCTATGCATATTGAAGTGGAAAGGTGCTTTTGATTTGTTTTCAAGTGGAAAAATAAAGGAGAAAGTTATGAAACATAATACTTGGTGTGATCCTCTTTATTAAAAAAATAGAAATGTTTATATATAGATTGAAAGGTAGACTGATATCACTTTTTGGGTTTGTCTGCCTATACTTGAAAACTCAGAATCATAGTGGCTTACTAAGTACAAGTTTAGTTTTCTGTCATAGAAAAGAAGTCAAAGTTTGTATGGTATTGCAGTTCCATGGTCATCAGGAAACCAGGTTTCATCTGTGTGTCTGCTCCACCATTCTGCTCTGTGGCTTCTCACCTATAGGTTACCTCATGGCCCAAGATGGCTGCTAGAGCTGCATGCATCATATCTCTTATAGGCCAGAAAAAAGAGGAAAGGCCAGAAGTGCAAAATAATTTTGACGCTTCACATTTTAAGAAGCCTTCTTGGAAAACCTACACAAAACTGCTTCTTCTATCTCCTTGGTCAGTATTTAGTCACCTGGCTTCACCTAGAAGCCTAGAAAATACAGTCCCTCAGGTGGCACATTGCCCAGGATTTTGTTACTATTGAATAAGAAGAGAAAGGTGATTGGGTGGCAACTTGCTAGAATGGCCAAGTGGCAACCTCCTACACTTCCATATCATCTATTGTCTTAAATGAGCATTTTTACGTAAACAGTAAAAAAAAAAAAAAAAAAAGATTAAGAAATGCATATTTTAAAGAAGAGGAAATAAAAATATAAGGCGATATATAAGGTGACCCAGGAGTCCACCATTAGCAGCATGATAGAAATGATAGTTCTCTGGCTTGTTTGAACCTCTCTTTTAATGTCAGAGCATCTTGGCATGTTTGAACGGATCCTCTTGTCATGACCCAGTGCTGGGCCCCAAAAAGTGTCAGATGAAAGGGTGTTTAGATTTCAACTCAGTTTAGATTTCATCATTTTCTTATCTGTATTAAACCTGTTTGCAGAGGTAGAATTCTAATGGCAAGTACTCATCCTTAGCTGCCACTCAGCCTCCTAATAGCTGCTCCAGCCTTTGGATGTTCAAGGCTGGAGACATAATTACACAGTTGACCTTTGAACAACACAGGTTTGAACTGCACTGGCCCACTTATACATTAGGATTTTTTTTCAATAAATACATACTACAGTACTACACGATCCACAGCTGCTTGAATCCACGGATGCAGAGCCGAAGGTATGGAGGGCTGATTGTAAAGTTATACTCAGATTTTCGACTGGGAGGAGAATCGGTGCCCCCAACCCCAGAGTTGTTCGAGGTCCAACTGTAGTAGTAAGACCAACAGAGATTGAATGCTTTAGTGAGGTAGTATCGTCTGATGGAGAAGAATGTGGGCTCTTGAATCAGAATGGCTCTTTACTTTTACTTTACATATCCTAAACCTCAATTTCTCACCTCTAAAATGGTAATAATAAGAGTTCCTCTCTATGTCATTGGACCCTCATAAGAATTTAAGAAGATATAGCCATCAGGTGACTGGCCATTAGTAAATGCTCAAGATCACGATGATGATGGTGTTTTTGTTGCTGGCACACTATGTGTCAGGAGTTCTATAGTTATTTTGAATTTTACCCCCAAGACCCACAAGTCTATAAGGGTAATACTTAGGTTTTTTTTTTATAACAGCTTTATTGAGATACAGTTCACATAGCATAAAATTCAGTCGTGTGAAAGTGTACAATTCAGTGATTTTTAGCACATTACCACAATCCAAGTTTAGAATATTTTCATCACTCCATAAGTAAATCTCCTACCCATTAGCAGTCACTTCCAGTTTTCCCCTCCCCTCAACCCCTGGCAACCACTAATCTACTTTCTATTTCTATGGATTTGCCTCTTTTGGACATTTCATATAAGTGGAATTATACAATATGTGATCCTTTGTGTCTGGCTCCTTTCACTTAGTATGTTTTCAAGGTTCCCCCCACATTGTAGCAGGTATCAGAACTTCATTCCTTTTCCTGGCCGAATAATATTCCTTTGTATAGATATACCACAGTTTGTTTATCTGTTCTTCAGGTGATGGACATTCAGGTTGTTTCTACCTTTTGACTATCATGAATAATATTACTTTGAACATTTGTGTGCAAGTTTTTGTGTAGACATATGTTTTAATTTCTTCTGGGTATTCACTTTGCATTTTCCCTTAGCAGTCATTCTTGGAGGAGACCAGTTCATTTTGGTGGATGCAGGGTGGCTTCAGTCTTATTAACAACTGCATAGTCTTCTGTGACATTCTTGTTTTACTCTGCCAGTACCCTAATAATGGATACCCTAGTTGTTTTCAATCTTTTGCTTGCTTTTACATATAGTGCTACAATGAATACTCTTAGCCATTATTTCACACATGTAAGCATATAAGGGTAAGCGAAATCTTTGCAAGTGGAATTGCTGGGTCAAAGAGTGTGTACATTTTGGGGAAAGATCTTGCCAAATTGCCCTCCATGGAGATTGTCCAAACTGTACTCCCATGTGTTATAAAGATCCTGAGGAAACATTTCTGTCTGGACCTAGTATAAAGAATTATTGTGACTTTCCTCAGCAATTGGTTTGTTTTTATCTTATGGAGAATGTGACTCATACTTCATCAGGTTTGTATTACATTACTTGCTTAGAGCCAACTTTGTGGTCCAGCATTAATCAGCATATGAAAGTACCTTATGGATTTTTCTGTTAATGTCTTCATTTTTGCCCATCTTGTGGGACTGGAAAAGCATTACACTGGATCTTAAAATTCTCATTTGGATGAGTCTTGAACCAACTTTGATTCTAGTTGTAGGACCTCAGAGCTCCAAAAGACTGAAACTACAACAGAACCTGGTTTATAAGACAGGGAAGCTATTAAATTTTGGGTGAGTCTGAGTAGAATCTACTGTAGTTAGGACACCTAAGGAAAAATTGATATTATAGGGGAGAGAAAGCACCAGCTTTGCTTCATTTCATAATGAATCGGAATGAGAATGCCATTCCAGGGTCTTGTGATATTCAACAGCTTCCTGTGTAGCTTCCTGCTGGCTGGGGTCCAAGGAGGATGAAAGTTGAGCCTCTTACCTCCACATATTACTATTGGAGATGAAGTCTTAGGGGAGTTGGTTTCCAATTAGTTTCTAGTGGAAAAACTCCCCCTTTCTTCGTATCCTTTGTAAAAGCAAAGGCATTTCCAGTAAAACTTAGTAGAGACGAGTTTATAAGAAAACAAAATATGAATTCTGTTGGCTCTACTGACAGTCTTATTTATTCTTTATTTTATTTTTATTTTATTGAAGTATAGTTGATTTGCAATTTTGTGTTAGTTTCAGGTGTACAGCGTAGTGATTCTTTTTTTAAAATTTATTTACTTGATTTATTTTATTTTTGGCTGCGTTGGGTCTTCGTTGCTGCGCGCAGGCTTTCTCTAGTTGTGGTGAGTGGGAGCTACTCTTCATTGCGGTACGTGGGCTTCTCATTGCGGTGGCTTCTCTTGTTGCGGAGCATGGGCTCTAGGCGCCCGGGCTCAGCAGTTGTGGCTCGTGGGCTCTAGAGCGCAGGCTCAGTAGTTGTGGCGCACGGGCTTAGTTGCTCCGCGGCATGTGGGCTCTTCCCGGACCAGGGATCTAACCCGTGTCCCCTGCATTGGCAGGCGGATTCTTAACCGCTGTGCCACCAGGGAAGCCCTGATTCTTTTTGTTTTTGCAGGTTATATTCCATTATAGGTTATTAAAAGATATTGGGTATAATTCAATCGTATTTATTCTTTAAGTTTGACATTCACTCACTTCTTAATTCCATTTGGGAACTATTTTGTGTGTGCTCAAAACGGTCCAATAATTAGAGTGGTGCATAAAGCAGACGGTGCCCCTCACAGAACTTACAGTTACTACAGAGAGAGAAAAAATGACACAGTTGCCATGAAGTATAGTTTGTTTATGATGTGGAAGGTCAAGGTGCTCTGGGTGTGCATAAGAGGGGCCTCTGGCAGTTCATTTATTTAGCAGTTGTTTATTGAGTTCCTGCAATATGGCAAGCACTGTGCTGGAGCTGAGGATAAAGCAATGAAGAATATAGACAAATATCCTCTAGTCATGGTGGTTGTGTTCTCTTAAGAGGGTCTGTCATTTATTAAAGGTTTATTATGTGCCAAGCATTGTTCCAAGGTGCTTTAAATATAGTAACTCATTGGATCCTCTTGAAGGCCCAGTGGTGTAGGTCCTATGACAGTTATCCCACGAAGAACTTGCCCAAGGCCACAGAGCGTCTACATCTTGCAATTCACATTTGAGCCTAGGCAGGTTGACTCTTGAGACTGTGCTCCTGACTTCTGCTGTATATGCTTCTTTGTATGGTCTGTATGTATATTGGCTTGGTGGGGGGGTGACAGGAAGTGATGGCTTTCTAGAGGAAGTAACACGACCCATGGAAGATAAGGATCCAGGTTGAAGGGTGTGAAGTGGGAGGGTTGATCCATGTAGAGGTATTCCACCCAGATGCAGCAAAGAAGCTGTGGATAGTTCGGGCAAAGAAAGGAGCCTGGTGGTGTGGAAGGTTGCATGGTATGTGCCCAGCTTGGCAGCCAACTTCTAAGTGTCGTGCAGACTTGAGTCTTCCTGTACAAGGACTTCTGCTGTTCACAGTCTTTGCTGTGCTTCTTTCCCTCCTGATTAATCTTCACCATATGCCACTTTTTCTCATGTTTTCCCTATCTTGATCGGCAGTGACTTTTCTAGGCAGGCTCAAATTTGAGCAGGGTGCCAGGAGGCTTGGAGACCTGCAGTCTGAGTGGCGGTTCCTCAGGCTTTATCCACACCTCCTGGCCCAGAACTAATTACTGCCACCTGACTTCAGAAATTCTTTGAAGTTTGAAATATCTCGTGCTGGGACTGTGGGCATGTCTCAGCTTGTTAGGATCTGTGTCTACCTGACCCTAAAGTATCGCATTAACAGAAGTGTTCGGGCATCTTGATGTTTGGGTTCCAACATGTCAAATACTTGGTTTCACTGTATTTTATAACTCATCAAATAGACTTAACTTTGATCAATGAGTCCTTCTAAACTGGGATAAAGGCTTTAATTTTGAGAAGACTGTTTACCTGATGTCTTCTTTTTCTCGCCTTCAGCAGTGTTGACGTTTTAGGGAAGATAATTCCTTGTATTGGGGGCCTGTCCTGTGCATTGTAGGATGTTGGCCGCATCCTTGGCCTCTACCCGCTAGACACTGGTCAGCATCTCCCCAGCTGTGCCAAGTAAATATGTTTCCAGACATTGTCAAATGTCCCCTGGGGACACACTTGCCCTAGTTGAGGACTACTGATCTAATCACACGGGAGGATTCTTCATCACTTACAGGCCTCTGTCATTCAGATGTAGATTGTTTTTTTTCTTCACCTGGATGATAGATAGCGAAGGCTATTTCACAGCTTTTTAATAATCTGAGATTTAGACAGTTTTTCCTAACCTATTGTAATTAAATTAATATGAATAGTAATAATAAAATAACAAGATCAGGAAAACAATGTGTAAAGAATAAAATAATAAGTAACCTTTACTGAACATTAATGATGCACTGGGTACCTTATACACAATATGTACTATTATCACCCTTTAACAGATGAAGACACTGAATCTCAAAGAGGGTAAGTTATTTGCTCAAAGTCTGATAAAAGTACTGATCATATTTTTATTAACCTTGATTTTACCAAGGCTTCCTGTGTTTAGAGCTTGCGGTGTACCTCTCTTAATATTAAATTTGTGATATAACAAACAGTAGTTTTATTTTTTGACCATTGTTTATTATTTGATTTTTTCCACAAGATAGATTATTACCTTTTTCTAAAGAAATGTCAAAAATTAAAGGATGAGAATCGTATTTTTGGATTGATTTTGTAATTTTAGAAAAAATACGTCCCCCAAACCCTGTTTCCAAGCAGCAGTGTCTGTGGACAACAACGGGATTACAGTTCTTCTTTGATAATCACCTCATTTTTGACTCTTCGCTAATGACCTAGTGTAAGTATCACTTGACCGTCAGGAGTAAATTCAATCACTGAAGAATGAATTCAGGGGGCTTGCCTGGTGGCGCAGTGGTTGAGAATCTGCCTGCCAATGCAGGGGACACGGGTTTGAGCCCTGGTCTGGGAAGATCCCACATGCCGCGGAGCAACTGGGCCCATGAGCCACAGCTACTGAGCCTGCGCGTCTGGAGCATGTGCTCCGCAACAAGAGAGGCCGCGATAGAGAGAGGGCCGCGCGCCGCGATGAAGAGTGGCCCCCACTTGCCGCAACTAGAGAAAGCCCTCGCACAGAAACGAAGACCCAACACAGCCATAAATAAATAAATAAAAATTTAAAAAAGAAAAAGATGTTGGTCCTTTAGTCAATTTTCAAAAGAATCTTTAAAAAAAAAAAAGAATGAATTCAAAAAGAAAATGGCTAGTATGGCTGGACCACCAATTATTAAAAAATTGTTGGTCCTGAAGATTTGCTTCTGTTCAAACATTGGGGATTTGAGCTCAGAATGTAGGTCACGTAGATCAGACAGACCTGATGAAGTGTTCAGGTGCTGTTCAGGTGTTGACTCAGTAATATATTAGCTAATATATCAGTGTGACATGTAATATATTAGTGTGACCGCAGTCACATTGCTGAAGTCTCTGGGCCTTAGTTTTTTCATCTGTGTAAAGGGGACGTTAATAGGTCCTAGCTCACCCCGGCATGGGTGGCACTTAAATGAGAAAATGCTTGTGGAATACTAACTCAGGTCCCTGTGATGAAGTCAGCCCTTAGTGAAGGGTGGTGATGGTGATCATATGTTATAAATAGTTAATGTGTTGATGATGTTTAATACCACTCATCCTTAAACCAAACTGAGCCAAAAAAAAAAAAAAAGAAAACCCCTCAAAGCAAAACAACCAACCAACAATCTTCCAGGTACTGTCAATTTTGCATCTCTTCACAACAAGAATAATTTCTGAAAATATGCTTCTTTGTTGTAAATTACCCATGAAAATCCGAAACTGTTTCCTCCGTGGCCACCCAGGTTTCCTTCTCTTGAATTTCCTGGCTTCGAAGTTTTTACAGGGCTATTATTTTTCACCCTTCTGCCCCTTTCTGGCAACATCTGTTCCTTATGTGTGTGTATTTTTTTAAGAGTGCTTTCTCAACCATGGAATTCATTTCTTTTCCTTTCTTTGAGAGTGACATTCTAACTTTCTGTACTGAGCCCTCTCACGGAATGACTTACTCAGTGCTGTGCCCCAATAATGTGGAGATGTGGAAGGGCGAGCCTTGCTGAAATGTTTCCTTCTGAAATCATTACAGTGGCTCAACTTCAGAAGTAGCAATTTCTAATGAAAACTCCCTAATTTGGAGTTTTTAATTTTTATTTTTTTGGGGGGGTCATGGCAAATAAATCTCTCTCCAGTTTGGTTAGAGCCTGTTTCTAATTATAGGAAAATATTTGCTTTGGTCTCTAGGGAATTATAGTCATCTTGAGGTTCTGTGGTTTTAGAACAAAATCCATTGATGTTTGAAAACACTGATGTAACAAATGGCCAGTGGAGCCTTTCTTCATGGTATAGAAAATAGCATTTTGTGGAATGCACTTTTTAAGGAAAAATGTGGTTTTATAATTGTTTCTTTTAAAAGAATGTCTGTCAATATAATGTGAATGTGTGTGCTCTACATATCTTGAGTTGTTTTTTAAAAAGAAATACTCTCGTATAAAGATGTTAAGGCTTTTTCGGAAATGTCAGGTCCATTCTGAGGTACTTTGATATCCAAGGACATCATTTATGAAATAGTGGAAGCTCATGAGCACTGAATATGGCTTTTCCCATGCTTTTGTTTGCTCATTAGTGTATTCACTCACCATTAAAAACAAATGAGAACCTATGCTCTCCTAGGTCCTGAGAATTCAGGATGATCAAGATAAAATAGGATGTTTTTTTGCTTTCTAGGGAGGAAGATAAAACATAAATATGCAGACAAATCAATGAGCAAGATGATTTCAGAGATTGATTTGAAGTTGCAAGGTGGGTGGGTAGGGGAGTACTTTAAATTTCGTAGGAAGGAAGATGTTTCTGAGGAGGTGAGATTGTGGTAGCATGTGAGTACGTTGATGGCCTCAGTTACTTCCATGACCTTTATTCTGATTGTCTCTATCTGCCCTGACTCTGGGCTTGTGAGATGAAACACATGTGAGATGAACTATTAGCAAACTTGCCACAAGCAGAGGCTATAAAAGCATTTTACACAAAGCCTATAAAAAATTTTACCTGCTGCTTCTGGGATGAGTGAATAGACATACCTTTCCCTATTGTTCTTGCTAAGTACAACTACAAACTCTGGACTTTATATATAAATCAAACTAAGAAGACTCTGAAAGGTGGAGAGACTCAGACTGGCTAGAGACCTCAGCTTTTGAGGAGCAACAGAGTGGTGATTTCCCTCTTGTCTCGTACATCCCAAAGTTGGAGCTAAAGAAGCCAGCAAACCAGAAATGCCAGCGGGTACAGAGAGAAAAAGCCCCAACAAAAACCCATTTTCTGGTCAAAGAACCAGGAAATGAGGCAGCCAAGCAACACAGAAAACTTTTAGAAAATATCTGTTCTAATATCAGCCAAATATCACAGAATAGACTGTGCTCCCACCCCCCTTCATGCCAGCAAAAGCTGAGTAAGGAGTCTAGACTTCCATCCTTGTGAGCCTCTGTGAGTAAAATATTTTCCTCTACCCTCTTAGGTGCGGTACCCTGCCATTGTGAATTAAACTGACAAAAGGCATACAAATGTCATTGATAGCTTCATATCTATGGGGACTAACAGAAAAATAGTGAAAATCTAAAGAAATGGTTAGGCTCAGAATCTTTTTTTTTTTTTAATAGATCTTTATTGGAGTATAATTGCTTCACAATACTGTGTTAGTTTCTGTTGTACAACAGAGCGAAACAGCCATATGTATACACATGTCCCCATATCCGCTCCCTCTTGAGCCTGTCTCCCATCCTCCCTATCCCAGCCCTCTAGGTCATCACAAAGCACCGAGCCGATCTCCCTGTGCTATGCTGCTGCTTCCCACCAGCCAACTATTTTATATTTTGTACTGTATATATGTCGATGCTACTCTCACTTCGCCCCAGCTCACCCTCCCACCCCTTGTCCTCAAAGTCCATTTTCTATGTCTACCTCTTTATTCCTGCCCTACAACTAGGTTCATCAGTACCATTTTTTTTTTTTTTAGATTCCATATATATATGCATTAGCATATGGTATTTTTCTCTTTCTGACTTACTTCACTCTGTATGACAGACTCTAGGTCCACCACCTCACTACAAGTAACTCAATTTCGTTTCTTTTCATGGCTGAGTAATATTCCATTGTATATATGTGCCACCTCTTCTTTATCCATTCATCTGTCAATGGGCATTTAGGTTGGTTCCATGTCCTGGCTATTGTAAATAGTGCTGCAGTGAACATTGTGGTACATGTCTCTTTTTGAATTATGGTTTTCTCAGGGTATATGCCCAGTAGTGGGATTGCTGGGTCATGTGGTAGTTCTATTTTTAGTTTTTTAAGGGACCTCCATACTGTGCAGGAGGGTTCCCTTTTCACCACACCCTCTCCAGCATTTATTGTTTCTAGATTTTTTGATAATGGCCATTCTGACCTGTATGAGGTGATATCTCATTGTAGTTTTGCTCTCTCTAATAATTAGTGATGTTGAGCATCTTTTCATGTGCCTCTTGGCCATCTGTATGTCTTCCTTGGTGAAATGTCTATTTAGGTCTTCTGCCCATTTTTTAACTGGATTGTTTGTTTTTTTGATATTGAGCTCCATGAGCTGTTTGTATATTTTGGAGATTAATCCTTTGTCTGTTGTTTCATTTGCAAATATTTTCTCCCATTCTGACGGTTGTCTTTTTGTCTTTTTTATGGTTTCCTTTGCTGTGCAAAAGCTTTTAAGTTTAATTAAGTCCCATTTGTTTACTTTTGTTTTTATTTCCGTTACCCTAGGAGGTGAGTCAAAAAAGATCTTGCTGTGGTTTATGTCAGAGTGTTTTTCCTATGTTTTCCTCTAAGAGTTTTATAGTATCTGGTCTTACATTTAAGTCTTTAATCCATTTGGAGTTTATTTTTGTGTACAGTGTTAGGTGGTGTTCTAATTTCATTCTTTTACATGTAGCTGTCCAGTTTTCCCAGAACCACTTATTGAAGAGGCTGTCTTTTCTCCATTGTATGTTCTTGCCTCATTTGTTGTAAATTAGGTGCCCATATGTGTGTGGGTTTATCTCTGGGCATTCTATCCTGTACCATTGATCTATATTTCTGTTTTTGTGCCTGTACCATACTGTCTTGATTACTGTAGCTTTGTGGTATAGTTTGAAGTCAGGGAGCCTGATTCCTCCAGTTCCGTTTTTCTTTCTCAAGATTGCTTTGGCTATTTGGGGTCTTTTGTGTTTCCATACGAATTGTAAAATTTTTTGTTCTAATTCTGTGAAGAATGCCATTGGTAGTTTGATAGGGATTGCATTGAATCTGTAAATTGCTTTGGGTACTATAGTCATTTTCACAATATTGATTCTTCCAATCCAAGAACATGGTATATCTCTCCATCTGTTTATGTCATCTTTGATTTCTTTCATCAGTGTTTTATAGTTTTCTGAGTACAAGTCTTTCTCCTCCTTAAGCAGGTTTATTCCTAGGTATTTTATTCTTTTTGTTACAGTGGTAAATGGGAATGTTTCCTTAATTTCTCTTTCTGATTTTCCATTGTTGGTGGATAGGAATGCCAGAGATTTCTGTGCATTAATTTTGTATCCTGCTACTTTACCAAATTCATTGATTAGCTCTAGTAGTTTTCTAGTGGCATCTTTAGGATTTTCTATGTATAGTATCATGTCATCGGCAAACAGTGACAGTTTTACTTCTTCTTTTCCCATTTGTATTCCTTTTATTTCTTTTTCTTCTCTAATTGCTGTGGCTAGGACTTCCAAAACTATGTTGAATAAGAGTGGCAAGAGTGGACATCCTTGTCTTGTTCCTGATCTTAGTGGAAATGCTTTCAGTTTTTCACCATTGAGTATGATGCTTGCTGTGGGTTTGTCATATATGGCCTTTATTATGTTGAGGTAGGTTCCCTTTATGCCCATTTTCTGGAGAGTTTTTATCATAAATGGGTGTTGAATTTTGTCGAAAGCTTTTTCTGCATCTATTGATATGATCATATGGTTTTTATTCCTTAATTTGTTAATGTGGTGTATCACATTGATTGATTTGCATATATTGAAGAATCCTTGCATCCCTGGGATAAATCCCACTTGATCATGGTGTATGATCCTTTTAATGTGCTTTTGGATTCTGTTTGCTAGTATTTTGTTCAGGATTTTTGAACCTATGTTCGTCAGTGATATTGGTCTATAATTTTCTTTTTTTGTGATATCTGTTTCTGGTTTTGGTATCAGGGTGATGGTGGCTTCTTAGAATGAATTTGAGAGTGTTTCTCCCTCTGCAATTTTTTGGAAGAGTTTGAGAAGGATCGGTGTTAGCGCTTCTCTAAATGTTTGATAGAATTCGCCTGTGAAGACATCTGGTCCTGGACTTTTGTTTGTTGGAAGATTTTTAATTACAGTTTCAGTTTCATTACTTGTGATAGGTCTGTTTATATTTTCTAATTCTTCCTGGTTCAGTCTTGGAAAGTTTTAGCTTTCCAAGAATTTGTCCATTTCTTTGTGGATGTCCATTTTATTGGCATATAGTTGTTTGTAGTTTTCTCATATAATCCTTTGTATTTCTGCAATGTCAGTTGTGATTTCTCCTTTTTCATTTCTAATTTTATTGATTTGCATCCTCTCCCTTTTTTTCTTGATGAGTCTGGCTAAGGGTTTATCAATTTTGTTTATCTTCTCTAAGAACCAGCTTTTAGTTTTATTGATCTTTGCTGTTGTTTTCTTTGTTTCTATTTCATTTATTTCTGCTCTGATCTTTATGATTTCTTTCCTTCTACTGTCTTTGGGTTTTCTTTGTTCTTGTTTCTCTAGTTGTTTTTTTTTTTTTTTTTAATTTATTTATTTATGGCTGTGTTGGGTCTTCATTTCTGTGCGAGGGCTTTCTCTAGTTGTGGCAAGCGGGGGCCACTCTTCATCGCGGTGCGCGGGCCTGTCACTATCGCGGCCTCTCTTGCTGCGGAGCACAGGCTCCAGACGCGCAGGCTCAGTAATTGTGGCTCACGGGCCTAGTTGCTCCGCGGCATGTGGGATCTTCCCAGACCAGGGCTCGAACCCGTGTCCCCTGCACTGGCAGGCAGATTCTCAACCACTGCGCCACCAGGCAAGCCCTCTCTAGTTGTTTTAAGTGTAGGGTTAGATTGTTTATTTGAGATTTTTCTTGTTTCTTGAGGTGAGATTGTATTGCTATAAACTTCCTTCTTAGAACTGCTTTTGCTGTGTCCCATAGGTTTTGGATTATTGTGTTTTCATTGTCATTTGTTTCTATGTATTTTTTTTACTTCTTCTTTGATTTCTTCAGTAATCTCTTGGTTATTTAGTAGTGCACTGTTTAGGCTCCATGTATTTGTGTTTTTTACAGTTTTTTTCCTGTAATTGATTTCCAGTCTCATAGCGTTGTGGTCGGAAAAGATGCTTGATACAATTTCAATTTTCTTAAATTTTCTGAGGCTTGATTTGTGACCCAAGATGTGATCTATCCTGGAGAATGTTTCATGCGCACTTGAGAAGAAAGTGTATTCTGCCACTTTTGGGTGGAATGTTCTGTAAATATCAATGAGATCTATCTGACCTATTGTGTCATTTAAAGCTTGTGTTTCCTTATTTATTTTCTGTTTGGATGATCTGTCCATTGGTGTAAGTGAGGTGTAAAAGTCCCCTACTATTATTGTGTTACTGTCGATTTCTCCTTTCATGGTTGTTAGCATTTGCCTTATGTATTGAGGTGCTCCTATGTTGGGTGCATAAACATTTAAAATTGTTATATCTTCTTCTTGGATTGATCCTTTGATCATTATGTAGTGTCCCTCCTTATCTCTTGTAACAGTCTTTATTTTAAAGTCTATTTTATCTGATACGAGTATTGCTACTCTAGTTTTCTTTTGATTTCCATTTGCATGGAATATCTTTTTCCATCCCTTCACTTTCAGTCTGTATGAGTCCCTAAGTCTGAAGTGGGTCCTTGTAGACAGCATATATATGGGCCTTGTTTTGGTATCCATTCAGCCAGTCTGTGTCTTTTGGTTGGGGCATTTAATCCATTTACATTCCAGGTTATTATTGATATGTATGTTCCTATTACCGTTTTCTTAATTGTTTTGGGTTTGTTTTTGTGGGTGTTTTTCTCCTCTTGTGTTTCCCACCTAGAGAAGTTTCTTAAGCATTTGTTGTAAAGCTGGTTTGGTGGTGCTTAATTCTCTTAGCTTTTGCTTGCCTGAAAATCTTTTGATTGCTCCTTTGAATCTGAATGAGACCCTTGCTGGGTAGAGTGATCTTGGTTGTAGGTTTTTCTCTTTCATCACTTTAAGTATATCCTACCACTCCCTTATCGCCTGCAGAGTTTACGCTGAAAAATCAGCTGATAACCTTATGGGGATTCCTTTGTATGTTATTTTTTGTTTTTCCCTTGCTCCTTTTAATATTTTTTCTTTGAATTTAATTTTTGTTAGTTTGATTAATATGTGTCTTGGTGTGTTTTTCCTAGCATTTATCCTGTATGGGACTCTCTGTGCTTCCTGGACTTGGGTGACTGTTTCCTTTCCCATGTTAGAGAAGTTTTCAACTATAATCTCTTCAAATATTTTCTCAGACCCTTTCTTTTTCTCTTCCTCTTCTGGGACCCCTATAATTTGAATGTTGGTGTCTTTAGTGTTGTGCCAGAGTTCTCTGAGATTTTCTTCAATTCTTTTCATTCTGTTTTCTTTATTCTGCTCCTTGGCAGTTATTTCCAACATTTTGTCTTCCAGCTCACTTATTCGTTTTTCTGCCTCCATTATTCTGTTATTGATTCCTTCTAGTGTATTTTTCATTTCACTTATTGTGTTGTTCATCTCTGTGTGTTTGTTCTTTAGTTCTTCTAGATCTTTGGTAAACATTTCTTGTATTTTCTCAATCTGTGCCTCCATTCTATTTCCAGGATTCTGGATCATCTTTCCTATCATTACTCTGAATTCTTTTTCAGGTAGATTGCCTATTTCCTCTTCATTTATTTGGTCTTGTAGGTTTTTACCTTGCTCCTTCATCGGTGACATATTTTTTGCTGTCTCATTTATTTATTTTTTTTTATGAGTGGGATTGTGTTCCTTTCTTACTGGTTGTTTGGCCTGAGGCTTCCAACACTGGAGTTTGTAGGCTATTGGGTAGATCTGGGTCTTGCTGCTGAGATGAGGAACTCCGTGAGACCTCACTCTGTTGGATAGTCCCTGGGGTCTGAGGTTCTCTGTTAGTCCAGTGGTTCAGACTCGGAGCTGCCACCGCAGGAACTTCGGCTTGACCCCGGGCTCATGAACCAAGATCCTACAAGCCTCCTGGGGCGGCAAAAAAAAAAACAAAAAACAAACAAACAATAACAAAGTAAAAAATAAAATTAGACTGGGAAGCTAACAGGTATGTTAGGAAGAACATAAAAATAAAAATATAGATGAATCAACAACCGGAAGGTACATCAGTACCACAGTAGTAATAAAGAGGAGGAGGGAAAAGAAAAAAGAAAAAAAAGGGAGGGGGGCAAAAAGCCTTGGCTGTGGAGGGCAGGACCTAAGCAAGGGCGAGGTTTGGGTGGTGGGCCAGGCTCCCTGTGCCCAAGTGGGCAGGGCAATTGCCCTCTGCTCCTCTCCTGCTCCTACCAGTGGGTCCCTCCCGCTAGCCTCTCCTGTTCTCCCCTCAGCCTCCTTCCTATGCCCCCAGGACCCATGAGATCTGGAGGGGGCTTTTGGTGGGGGTACCAGCCTGGGAGCTCAGCAGACTCCACAGCCCAAGTGGGCCAGGCGATCGCCGTTCACTCCCCTCCCGCTCTTCCTGGAGAGTCCCTCCTGCCTGCCTCTCCTGATCTCCCTGGCCTCAGGGGCACCAATCCTGTCTGGCCTCCACTTCTCCTCCCCCCTTGGTCCCCCTACTTCCTACCGGTTCACTGTGGGGTTCCCCCCGTCTCCTTGGGCATCAGAGTCCCCCACCAGTGGCCGGCAGGTGCCCTAGTTGTGGGGAGGCGCTAACTCCGCATCTTCCCACACCGCCATCTTGACTCTGCCTTCAGAATCTTTCTTTTCTTTTTTCTTCCTTTCTTTCGTTTTTTTTTTTTTGTCACTCCACTTCCTAAAAGTCCTTTATTTGCCCCAACTCAGATTTGTGTTCTGCCTGTTGTTTTCCAAGTAGTGCCCAGATTCATGACTTCTTTCTCTCCCTTCTGCTGCTTTTACTTTTCTCTCTCTCATTTCTACTTCTCTCAAAGTATCAAAAAAAAAAAAAAGTAAAGAATTTGAAAGAGAGAAAAAACCCAAATCACTCTTTTACAGAACAGTTTGGCCATTTCTTTTGTTGCCTTGACTCCTGGTAATACCAGTGCCCTGGAGGTCTCACCTTTCACCAAAGCTGTTTAAAGCATTCCCCTCTACAATGAGTGTTACTTTAGGCTCAGAATCTTATATACCATTTTGACACAGGGTTGTAAGTTGTGGAGAAGTGACTAGAGAAAGGAAAGGGAATTTGAGCAACTAAGGGTGGTAAATTGTGGGAAGGTGACCAGGAAATTTTTACTGTAGATTAGGGTTGTTTAGTATGGTTTGGTATACAGACTCGTCTTGGTGCTGTCTCTTGTCTTCCTGGTGTAAGAGAAGGAAACACATTTACACGTGTAAGTCCATGTCACTTAAAAAAATAAATGTGTGCCTTGCTTGTAGGCAGAAAGGGGGAAGGCAGAGAGATCCTCCTGTGTCTGCGGTTTCTCAGTTGTTTTCAGCTCAAAGAAATCCTGATGTCAGAGTAGCATATTTTGGGGTGGCACACTCTGATCCTCTTCAGCTGTAACAAGGTCCTCCGCCCCGCCTAGTTGGTGTCTGTGAAGGCCAAGTAGGGAGCCAGGACTTTCATCTTGGCCCGTTGGTAGTTAGCCCTCTCCACCGTGGTGTCAGTGGAGACCATGTTGGGGGTCTGTACACCTCACTCAGCAGTAATGAGGTGCCTCTCCCTCTCCCCACTGGGGCGGGGTCAGAGGGGGCCTCGTGGAGGGTCAGGATTTTCACCAATGCCCAGTGGTAATGAGACCACCCCCACTGCTGTGTCAGTGGGGATCACAGAAGATAGAGCTCCCCCCTCAACCCAGCAGTAATGAAGGGACCCTCGGGAATAGAGGACTTTTCTGCTTGCTCTCTCGGACTTCTGCTTGCTCTGTGATGATAAGCCCCAGCTAACCTTCTGGAGAATCCAAGACCGTGCAGTGCAGAGCTGAGTCACCTCAGGCAAACTCCAGTCAACCTGCCTTGACTGCTCACCTGTGAATGAGCCAGGAGCCAGGTCAGATCAGTAGAGCTGCCTGATCCACTATCCAGTTCATGAGAAGTGAAAGATGGCTGTTCTTTTAAGCTACTAAGCTTTGGGGTGATTTGTTACATAAAAATAGCTGTGATAGAGAAATTTCGCCCGAGATCTGAAGGATGAGAAGGAAGCAGCCCTGTGAACAGCAAGGGGAAGAGAGTTTCAGCACATTCTCTCATCCCTCATCGGAGAAGAATGGAACATTTTGGAGACTGGGGTGCCATGAGTGAAGCAGGAAGTGGTGGTGAAGAGGTCTGACAAATAGGCATGGGTCAGCTTGTATAGAGCCAGGCTGTGAAATTGGAACTCAGTGTTGGTGATTTTGGTTTGGTGATCACTTAAAGACTGCTTTGGAAGCCACGATGACATCATTTCTTGTTTAACTTCACGAAATATTTGTTGGGTGCATACTACCAAATGACGGTATTCTGCAAATGTAGTCTGTAATCATTATGACCCCATGCTAGGCATTGTGTTTGGGGCTGGGAGACAGATAATTATCTGTCTCTGCACATGAGAAAGTGAACTCTGTGGACTCTGCTTTATACCCTGCCATTTCTTCAGTGCTTGGAACAGGGCCTACCTAGCACATAGTAGATGCTCAGTAAATATTTGCAAAATTAATGAGTAAATGAAGGAACCAATATGGGTGTTGTCCTTGTTTGCAGGCCAGTCACTGCCTGATTGGATGGTATGAGCTGCTGACCTCTATGAAGTGCTTCCCAAGCAATATAAGCCCTTTAAATGCACTAACTTATTCCATTCTCCCAACAGGCCTATAGAGAAGATAGTGTTATTAATTTATTTTAAAAGTACAATAAAACCTTCTATGAGATATATATATATATATATAACATACACAAATAACTGAGTATTCATCATGTTTGATAATATAATGTTTATATAAACTTAGATGTTTAATAGGCATGACAGACTCCTTACATCCATCATCATGTCCCATATCCTCCCTCAGATCCTGGTCCTCGTCCAGGCTCGCTTGCTCAGCTAATGGAAACCCCATTCTTCTATCAGTACTTGCTTGAGCTAAAAATCTTGGAATTATCCCTGTCTCTCCTTACTCTCATCCTTATATCCAGTCTCATCAGTGGGTCTTGTTGGTTCTGCTTTCAGAATATAACCGGATTCAGACCACTTCTCGTCCCCTTCCCCACCTCCATCCTGACCCAAGGCACCCTCACCTCCCATGTGATTTATTGCAGCAGCAGCCTCCTGACTGGTTTCCCTGATTCTGCCTTTAGTTCCCTGCAGCGTTCTTAAAAGTGAATTGGATCATATTACTTCCATTCAAAACCCTCCATCTCACTTCCCATCTCATGCAGAGAAAAATTCAGAGTCTTTGCAATAAGACCCATAAGGCCTAGCCACCACCACCATCTCTGAATTCTCTGGACTTCTGATGGCTTCATCACACCAGGCATGTTTCTGTGTCAAGGCCCATTTGCTACCGCTTCTGCTTAGCGCCCCCTTCCCCCAAACCTCCTGTCTCTTTCAGGTCTTTGCTCAGATGTCACTTTTTCTTTGAGAACTTCCCTGATTACCCTATTTAAAATTGAAATACCACTAGCAATTCTCCTCTACTCTCTTGGCTTATTTTCCTTCATGGTACTTAGCACCATATGACATATTGTGACATATTACCTGTGTACTATAAGACACATGAACATGTATGTGTGCATATATATCTTGTCATCTTATTGGTTGTCTATAAGTGCAAGGAAGGCAGCAGATTCCTCCACTTTGTTTATAGCCGTGTCCTTAGTACCTAAACAGTGCTTGGCACGTGGTAGGCACCCAATAAATATTTGTTGAATGAATTAATGAGTGATGTGATATCAGCTCCCCAGTTTTTTGTTTGAATAGAATGCTCACCCAGTAGTCAAGATTCTCTAGCATTTCTTAGAGTAGTTTGGTTTTTTCCTCAGAGGCTGCTTAAAAGTAGAAGCTAAATAAGGACATATAACTGTGTGTGGCTTCTTCAGGCGGCTCTCCTGTTTCTTACTTCTCTTCCTCCTGTGTGGATCCGGGGGACAGAAAGGAATTGGGGAGAGAAGGAGTGGAGCCATCACGTTTCCCTCTCTACAGTGTCCGCTCTCTACAGTGGTCAGCTTTGTCTGACAAGGGAAGGGTTTCCTATGTGTGGCAAGAACAGCTGGTGGCCGATACTGATTCCGTGAGAATTTTTCCAAATAACCTTGTATTACTTGTTTGATTATTACTAAAAATATGTGTATATAGTTACATGTGAAGAATATATAAATGAAGCAATCAGCAAAATAAGGCAAAAAAGGTAGGGAGGGGGCCAGTTTTTGCAGGCTCTGGAATGTCTTGTTAAGTCTTTGGTTTCTTACCCCAAAGGCAACAGGCAGCCACAGAAATGCTTAAGCAGTGGATTGATGTGGTCAGATGAGTGTTTTAAAGGTCACCCCAGATGTCCTGCAGGAAGTGGATTGAAAAGTGGCAAGAATGAAAGCAGAGAAACTCTGAAGCTCAGGAGGTGGTGGCTTGGATTAGGGTGGTGGTCCCTGCAGAAAAACAGATACTCCAGGTTTAACCAGAACAGGACTCAGTGGCCGATGGATTGTGTTAAAATTTTTTTTTCGAAAACAGTTAACTGTTTTTATCATGACTCTCGTACAGATGTAGAAAGAGCACGTGTTGAAGATTCTACTTAGCTTATTAATTGAATGAGAGAGCAACACAGAATATTATAATAACTAGTTCTAAGGGGAATCCAAAGAACCTACATGTTTATATATCCAGCATAGCGAAATGCATGTTCCCAAGGAGGCAAAACTAGCTTCATGGCAGTGGGGGAGGGAAATCAACAGAACCTCTACAGAATTTGCATCTTTATGGACTAGAATTATTTCGCATTTCTATCAGTAATCTACAGTTTAGAGTTGTAGAATAGCTCCCACAGAATCAGAAGCAGATAATACTGGATGTGTGTGTCCTAGAGAACGCATAGTTTTCCATTGAAGCAGACATTTTCGTCCTGTTGTCGTGTGTGCATGTTTGTGTGTGTATGTGCACGTGTGTGTGTGTATGTGCACGTGTGTGCGTGTGTGTGTGTGAGGGGAGGTGGGAAAGGGTGGAAATACAGCTCTCAGTCCTTTTGGACGAGCAACTGGGCCTTATTTACTGAATGAGTATATATACTGGAGTAGAGACAGATTAAAAAGCAGGGACAACCTACTTTTTTTACTTAATAACTTACTAGTAGCATTTTCTATGGTATAAATATTATTTTACAACATCATTTTTAATGATGGCAATTTCTAGTTTACAGAGATGCCATAATTAATTAAGCTAGTCCCCTGGAACATTTAGAGTGCTTTCAGTTTTTTTTGGCCAAAGAACCCTATTCCCATATGTTTGCATATTTCCTCAATTATTTCCTCAGGGGAAAGTTCCTAGAAATGGTATTTCCAGGTCAAAGGGTAGCATGATTTACCCTCTAGAAAGGTTGTGCTAATTTACTTCACCATCAGCAAAGGATTGACATGGTAATTTATTGCCTGTGGATGCTTTTGAAGTATTTTTAATCCTCTTTGTACAAATTTTATTTTATGATTAATTATCTCATTTTTGCAGGTATTTTTCTTTGCAGTGAATTTAAAACGAACCTTGCTACCCACTGTGCAAAACCTTCTCCAAATTAGCATTTTTTTCCTTACAAATGAAAGGTATATATAAATGATAGGCATAGAGTCATGTTGTTTACTCAATGAAAAGATTTTTCCCCCTCATAAAATACATAATTCTGAACCAGCTCATTGTTTTGGTAGGTGGAGTTGGTAGCAGCCTACCTGTTAACGATTCCACGATGCCAAAGAACTACTTCTCTTATACTCTTCATCTGTCACCTTCTGAAATCCCATAATGACAGAGTCCTTCATAAGACTAGAAAGTTTTAAGCATCTTGGTCTCAGAGATCATCCCGGTCAAAATTCTAATATTGTGGAAGGATTATTTGCAGACAGTGGCAGACAGGATGGAGGGGGGATTATCCCTCTGCTTCCAGATTGCGTCATCCAACGCCATTTTCTATGGCTATTGGGTTGAACTTGGATTGTGGTATTTCATCAGTCACGGAGGAGCCCAGGACTCTGGGTGGGCAGCTGGTCACTGTGGCCATGCATCGTTGGCCAAAGTGGAGGGCTGGGCACTCCTAGAGAAGGGACTGGTCAGCTCTAGGGAGCTGACCACACATACCAGCAGGGAGCCAGCTAGCCAGGACATTGGTTTACTGCAGCTGTAACTAATGAATAACGAGAGACTAAAGTTTAGAGAGGGAGGGAAGGCCAAGAAAAGCTGAGAACTTACATGAGATACTTACCACATAGTTAGAAATACTCGGCACGTTTGAGTTTCTGGACTGCAGTCAAGGATACTGAATACTTTGTTGCTTAAGGAGAGAGAGAGTGGAATTCTTTTCAAAGAAAACACATCTTACAAACTGCTGGGCTAACTTGCAGTCCTGGAATAGGGTCTTCAGACCCCAATTGCAGAAATACTCCATTAAAAACTATCACTCTTGGTGAACACTTGGTGCCAGGGAACTTAAAATCACAAATGCAAATGTCACACCAAAATAGCTAGACGATAAAGTCGTCGTCCAGATGAAAGAGCATATGGTTACAGCTAAATGTCTCTTTTTAGATTATGATAAGCATGAAAATCAAATTCTTACAGACAGCTCGACCCTCAGCATAAGTTTATGCATCTCTAGGAGATCAACTTTTCTGGGAAAATCCTGGAGGAATGGTTAAGAGCTTGTTCTTCAGAATCAAGCAAACCAAGGTTGGAATGCTGGCTTGTTTCTACCAGTTCCACGCCCTTGAGTAGTACTCAGTGAGTAACCTCACCAAGGCCTTATTTCCTTGTTGTAAAATGGGAATGATAACAGCATCTGTCTTATAGGGCTGTTGGTAGGGTTAGTTGAGATAATGCACAAAGAGGGATTAGCATTCTGCCGTGCACAAAGGGTTCGACCAATGCTAGGTGTTGTTACTAACACCCTGGATAAGAAGAATATTTGATTTGTTTTGGAGAATAAATAAAAACAGGATTAGAATGTGAGAAATGAGGCTAATTTAGCATTATAAGACTGAGGATATATCTTTAGAATTGGAGAGAATGCCCTGAGAAGAGAAGAATCAATCTGAGTACAGGAAGCGGATGCTGGCAAAATGGAAAACAGTCGTAACTTACCTTTTCTCCCCAAAGGGCACCTTCCCTGCGTAGAATACGATAACTATAGAAAGCTAGAGGTGAGATGCTAATGCCTCTGCCTGTAAAAGGCCTCTTGAGCACAGCATCTGCATCCATTGTAGAGCAGTGGGTCCCAGCAGTGGACGGCGAGACGGGAAATGTGTGGAGTAGGTGGTGGAGGGCACTGAAAGGCATCAAGTCAGCATTTTCATAGAAGTTGAAGTTAAATTTGGCTTGTGGGGAGATACGGGATATATAGGGATCCTCGCCTGGGGGATATTTCCTCCCCTCTCTCCCTGAAGAGGGACATGTCAACCAGATTTTTATGTTCATCAAAAGGTGACCTGAGCTTAAACAGTTGAGAAATACTGCCAAAGACCAGAGGCTGGCAAACTGCAGTCTGTGAGCGACATCTGGCCCACTGCCTGTTTTTTTAAATAAAGTTTTATTGGAAGATAAACACACCCTTCATTTACATGTATCCTCCTATGGCTGCTTTCGTGCTACCACTGCAGAGTTCAGTAGTTGCAACAAGGGCCTGTGACCCTCAAAGACCAAAATATTTACCGTCTGGCCCTTTACAGAAAAAAGTTTGCTGATACTTGCACTAGACCGTGAAGTCCTAAATGGTCACATCTTACTTAAGCTTTCTGCTTTTCTTGAGCTTATGTAAAGGCAGTATATAATTTTCCTTTTAACAGAAATTTTGTGACCAAAATTTGCTTTCTGTTATCTTCATAAGTTGCATCCTATAGGGAGTTTCCTGCTCGGGAAACTGGGATCCCACAAGCCACGTGGCGTGACCAAAAAAGAAAAAAAAAAAAAAATACGTCCTATAGAAGTTTAGTTTGTGACTCTGTTGTTCAAGACATTGTGATGGACTGCTAATGAAATTAGGAACTCCAAGCAAATTCTGAATTGTTTCAGCTGTTCCTTGGCCCTGGAAATCTTGGTGAATTTACCAGACCAGTCTTTGTTAGGAAAAGTAGCTAGTAAAGATATCAGGGATTTGAAACCAGAGCTAATTAGTTATTAAGGATCTCAAGTTTTAAAGAAAGGGAAGACAATGGAAAAAATAATAGAAATCTTATATGGTTTGATGACAGTTTAAGGCTGAAAATTAGGTGTAGTAAAACGACCACCACCAAGAAAATACACACTGAAGGAGATTTTTATGTAACTGCTAAATCTCGTGTACATCCACTCAGGTTGTCAGAACTGTGTGATGTGCTTGTCTGTTTTAGCTTTGACAGTGGCTTGTGTGGATTGACTTGTCCAAAGCCAGGACTTTGAAGATATTCCCATAACCTCATATTCTTCAACTCTGCAGTCTCGGCTCAGCGTGCACTCACCTGTAGCAGTGGTTCTGACGTTGCCCCCCAGGGAACATTTGGCAATGTCTGGAGACAGCTCCGGTTGTCAGCAGGGTAGGAGGGGTGTGCTGCTGGCATTCAGTTGGAGGAGCAGCCCTGCCCTTCCCACTACCCCAGATTACCTTGTCTAAAATGCCAGCTGTGCCGAGAATGCGGAACCCTGATGCAGAGAAGGTGGGATATTTCAACATGAAAATTATTCTGTCATTAGATCCTCTTAGAGTATAGTTATCATTAGGATTACCTACTCCTCATGTCCAGTTGGAAGCTGCGCTTTGCTCTCATGGTTGGGGTAAACATTTTTTAGTTAAAAACAAGTCAATTGAAAGAAAAATGTTAGCTCAGAAATACTATAGATGGTCAGTGGATGTGTTATATGAAATATGAAGGAGATGGTTGAATGAATTAATTTAAGAAAAAAAATGCCCTATGCTATTATGCAAATGAGATTGTTCTCCAATTGTGGTCCTTTTAACCATATCAGTGTTACTCCAACTAGTCTCCACGTGTTCCCATGTTCAGTGAGTCCTCCTGTTTCATTTCCTCTAACCAATTTTGAAATATTGAGGACAAGTTTTTAATTCTCTGATACTTGGTGGCTCTTCTGTTCTTGGGACCGAGAGTGTAGGGCAGGTGAAATGGGGAGTTTACTGTAGTTCAGCAGATTTCACTTTCACCTTCACTGTGTCTCAGGACAGCATCGCACGCTGCTCCACATCCAAAGCCACTGCGCATCACTTGTTGGAAACCACTCAGCCCAGAGGCCCTCATCGTGGATGGAGCATTGGTTGGAGGGCTCTTTGTTGTCAGTCCCACGTGGGAAGCACTGGGTTGTCTGAAAGTCTTTATGAATATTCATGGCATTGGTTTGCAAATTACAAACAAAATCCCTGGGGGATATGGTACAGAGCCAATTTGGCCCTACCCCAAGAGGTTCTGATGCAGTCGACCTTGGCTAATCTCTAGGAATCTGCATAATTAACAATTATCTTGAGTGAGGCTGGGCCAACACGGAGAATCACTGAACCCCCTTTCCATAAACCAAGTTTTGGGGTTTTCCTTATCTCCTGATGAACCAACATGTTTTAATCTGTTCCGGGGTGACTTTCCAGCCAATAGTTATAAGCAATATTGCATGTGAATTTATACAATAGTACTCTTGCAGTTATTTGATTATAACACTGCACTTTTGCTCTTACTATTGATACTTAATAGAACAAAAAAACCCAAAAATCCCCTAAGTGTAATATGGACGAATCAAAGATGGAAATCACTAGGCATGCTGAAATTGAGGGATCTTTAGCTTGTGTTCGATAGACTTCAGACAGAAGCCAGGCAAATAGAGGTTTGATTGTGAAGAAAATGAATAAGTTTTTGTTTTTTTTTTTAAGTAGAAATACTGTCGTTCAAGATTGGGTCTAAAAGTTGAGGCATAATTAGGAAATATAAAATATCCCCTTTGGTGAAAATATTTTTTTCCCCATAGTAGGCATATTTCTTGCATACCTTAGCATGCTGTCTTTAACACATTTTCAGGGCCATGTCCAGAAGAAAGGGGTTGCCAATAATAGAATGACAGTGAGGAACCTATTTTCCACATCCTTTATTTGAACAATCAGGGTGACAGTCATTCCCAATGTAATTACAGTCCTCTCTCTGGTGGTTAGGTTTTAAGGGAGCTGGTGATCTCATCTGTTATTCAGACGTCAGCCAGATGTTGGTAAGTCTTCTATTTGCCAACCACAGCCCTGAAAATGTTAATTTGCACGGCTGACTCTCCACCCTGAAAAGGATTTTGGGTTTGAATTCTTACCAATGGCTCTTGCCAGTTGGCTTTCTAAAGTTACCTAGTCTAGTGGCTAATTAGACTTCGGTCTGGTAGCAAAAGAATTAGGTAACTGTTATTAGATTAGGCTGTAATTTTTAAGATCTTTTACATTTTTTGTTAAAAATTTATCAGCATTTTGTTTTAAGATAATTGTAGACTCACATTTGGTTGTAAGAACTATTACAAAAAGGTCCTATACCATTTATCCAGTTTCACTAGTGGTAACATGTTCGAAACAACAATGCAATATTATAACCGAGATAATGACATTCATAGAGTCAAGATACAGGACAGTTTCATCACTGCCAGGATCCCTCATGTTACCTCTATAGACAGCCCCGCTTCCATTCTGCTCCCTTCTCACACACCCCTAACCCCTGATAGCCACTAATCTAATTTCCATTTCTATAGTTTTGTCATTTCAAGAATGCTTTTAATGCAGTCATACAGTATGTAACCTTCTGGGTTTGGCTTTTTTTCCCCCACCCAGCATCATTCTCTGAAGACGCATTCATACTGTTTTTATAGCTGAGTGGTTATTCTATGAAATGGATGTTCCCCAAGTTGTTTAACCATTTACCCATTGGAGAATAGATGGGTTGTTTCCAGTTTTGCGCTGTTACAAATCCAGATGCTTACGAACATTCATGTTCACATTTTTTTGTGTATGGGATGTTTGCATTTCTCTGGCATAGAATCCTAAGAGTGCAATTCTAAGTCCTATGTTGCTTGCTTAGTTTTTTTTTTTTTTTTAATTATTTATTTATTTATTTTTGGCTGTGTTGGGTCTTCGTTTCTATGCGAGGGCTTTCTCTAGTTGCGGCAAGTGGGGGCCACTCTTCATCGCGGTGCGCGGGCTCTCTTGTTGCGGAGCACAGGCTCCAGACGCGCAGGCTCAGTAGTTGTGGCTCACGGGCCTAGTTGCTCCGCGGCATGTGGGATCTTCCCAGACCAGGGCTCGAACCCGTGTCCCCTGCATTGGCAGGCAGATTCTCAACCACTGAGCCACCAGGGAAGCCCGCTTGCTTAGTTTTTTAAGAAACTGCCAAACTGTGTTTCAGAGCTGTTCCATTTTACATTCCCACCGGCAATGTATTATAATGTAAGTGACCCAGTTTCTCAGCATCCTTGTCAACATGTGGAGGCATTATTATTATTATTATTATTTTTTTATTTCAGCCAATCTGATAGGTGTGTACTGATGTTTCATTGTGGTTTTAATTTACATGTCCATGAAGGCTTAATGATGTTGAACATTTTCTCATGTGCTTCTTGATCATCTGTATATTCTCTTTGGTGAAATGTCTGTCTTTTTTCCATTTTGTAATTGGATTGTTTGGCTCTTTACTGTTGAGATATGAGGACTCTATATATTCTAGATACTAATCCTTTGTCAGATATGTGGTTTGCAAATATTTTTTTCCCAGTCTGTAGCTTGTCTTTTCATTCTCTTAGCAGAATTTTTCACATAGCGAAAGTTTTAAATTTCGACAAGGTACAATGTGGCAACGTTTTCTTTCATGGATTGTGCTTTTGGTATGAGGTCTAAGAACTCTTTGTTCAGACCATGATCCCAAACATTTCCTCCTTTTTTTCCCCCAAACTTTTTATAGTTTTTTTAATATTTAAGTCCATTTTCAGTTAAGTTTTATATGAGTGTTTTGGGTTAAGGAGTTTGTTTATTCCCTATGGATATTCAGTTACTTGAGCACCATTTGTTTAAAAGGCTACCCTCCCTCCATTGCTTTTCCACTTTTGTCTCCATGTTTTTATGACCCTTGGTAAGTTCAGTGACTATGCAAGATGAAAGCCAATAGAATCGATTTTAATTATTTTACTGGTATCTTTGGATATTTAAGAAATAACAGAAATTCTCTTTCCTTTAATTTACAGTATTAACTTTTCACAGTATCACCTTGGACTGCACCCTAGCCTGGCAATAATCTTTGAGTCTCTGGGTTGAATTTTCTGAGGGAGAATCTGCTTGGTGTTCATCAGCATTTATTAGCTAGTCTAGTGTCTGGCCCAACTCTTGGCCATCAGTTATGAGGAATGTCACATGACACATAGGGACTGTCTCTTTCTAGGACTTAAAGTCTTTGGCATATGTCAGGCCTATGATTTCCATATATAATGGCATTTGAAATTAGAGCATGTGCCGTAAATGCTTATATTACTTGCGCTGATTTGGGATTTTTATTTCTGGGACTTTTTCTGCAGTGTTTCTACTGGTGTTGTTGTCCAAGTATGAAGAAATTTGCCTCCAAATACTTATTTTTCTTTTGATTGCAGTGATTTTCTGAATGACATAATACACCCATTGTGGAAACAGTTCGGGGTTTTAAAATTTTATTTTCCCAAAGCAACATCACATTTATGGCTTATGAATATTTTACAGGTGAAAACATCAAAAAAGAAAATATTTAAATGTAAATGCCAGGACTATCTGAGTCAGTAGTGATGCTGAGTGCTGTCTTTGTATTTCCTTGCAGATTTATCAACGATGTTGGTTAGTATTCAAGAAAGCTTCAAGCAAAGGTCCAAAAAGACTGGAGAAATTTTCCGATGAACGTGCTGCATATTTTAGGTGTTATCATAAGGTAAGACTCGATTGTTGTAGCTTTCCAGAAATCTGTTCATAACTAGGGAACTCAAGTTCATTCAGTCTGAAAACTTGTCTTGCTTTTTTAACAAAGGTACAAATGATACTTTTTCCAAGGACAAAACATCTCTAAAATAATATCTACTTGCTCATTGTTTAAAATAATTGACTGATGTGAAGTCCCTCTTCTGGTTTCCTACTATTTGTTGTATTTTCCCCATCTCTACTGTAGAAATCACCATGTTTTGTAAATTTTCAATTGCGTGGTAGGCCCTTCTCCCAACACTGAAGCCCCTGGAGGGTCAAGATTGGATCTCATTACGTCTATCACAGTGCCTGATACAGAATAGATCCTCAGTCAGTGCTTGGAATGTGGGGTGAGGAGGGAGGGAAAGAAGCTGGAAGAGGTGGATCCAGTAGCACAGAAATTTAGCCAGGTGAGGGGAAGTGAATAACCTTCCCTTTTGTGCAAATTCTCGAAAAGTGGTGACTTTCCAACATCTTACTAAGGGCCTGTGTTGACACCTTGGTTTATACAATAATGAAAAGCAGTAGAACAAGCTGTATTCCTTCTCAGCTTGGAGACATAAAGAGTATGCTATGCTTTAAAGGTGCATCTATACAGACATAAGGGAAGGAAAAGCACAGAGCAAGACTTTTGAGATAAGTAGGAAAGGGAGTCAAGAGTAGCATCTTCCATGTGGTTCATTTCCCCACTATTTCATAGCGAAGTTCTGCCTTCCAAGGTCAGCCCCATTTCCAGCCTTCCTTCTCTCCAAAGGAGAACCCAAGTATACTTCTCTATGAGTCTAGATTTCCTCTACTGTTTATCTTCCATATGCCAGATATTACCACTATTCAAATAAAATTTTTTTTGTCCTCAGGAAGGAGTTGTTGCGAATCTATTATTTAGGAGCGGTGATCCAGGAAGCCAGGGAGAGCATAACTTTGAACCATGGAAAATAATCTTGAGCCAGTTGCTCCATTTCTGTAACACCTGAAACTATTGATGTCCAGTCATTTTGGACCAGATGTAATACGTCCCACTTATCCCGTGCATACCCAGTGTCTGTTCTTGTAACAAGATGGCGAACAATGATATAGGAATGACGTGCTTCATTTTGATTTGAGAGGTCTTGCCTTAAAACGGAGCTCAAGATGCCCAAAGGGGTGTTTGGTTTATCTCTGGGACAAGGACAGAGTTGCTTCCTTTCTCCTTCCCTTACCTGGCACTGATTCCTCTCCTCCACCTCTCAGGTCCATCACATCCTGGTGACTAGATTTTCTGCTGTGGTTGAAAATAATTCATTCTTCATTGCCTTCACACTATAATTAACAAGGTCATCCAAAGGCTTCACCCCTAGGCAGCCAGAACTTGTGGTTGTACATCAGTTCTTCTCTTGAGAATCCCAGCCAGTCTATAACTTTACAGTCTCCATCTGCGCTAGGTTGTGTGCTTGTGTCCCAACCACCCAAATTCATATGTTGAAACCTAATCCCCAGTTGTGATGGTACGTGGAGATGGGACCTTTGGGAGGTGATTTGGTCATGAGAGTGGAGCCCTCACGAATGAAATTAGTGCTTTTATCAAAGAGACCCGGGAGAGCTCCCTCCTCCCTTCCGCCAGCGGAGGACACAGAATCTATGAACCAGGAAGCAAGTCCTCACCAGACAGTGAATCTGCCGGTGCCTCCACCTTGGTCTTCCCAGACTCCAGAACACTGAGAAATAGATTTCTGTTGCTCTTCAGCCACCCAGTCTATGGTGGCTTGTTACAGCAGCCTGAATGGGCTAGGATACCGTCAGACTCGTTCTGTTTGCTCATTGTGTGTGGCCGCTGACGTCGATCAGTGCTTCCTTGTTTTGGAAGAGTTGCATATATTTCCAGAAATATCTGATTCTTCACAATCCCCTATACCAACCTTTCTGAATGCAGAAAAATAAATAGGCTGTATTTTGTTTACAGACCTATATATTCCTAAGAGAAGAAAGAGGACAGGTGAGGAGTATTTTATAGGAACTCCCCAAATCCAGTCCATCGGCAGATGGTGTCGGCTCTGTGTTCAGTATGCAGAGAGACTCTGAATGTTTCTTACAACCTCTGTTGCTACTGCTGTGGTCGAAGCCACCAGGCTGCCTAATTCCCAGCCCTCCGGAGTCTATTCGAAACACTTACATCACATCCTGATACTCTAGCTCAGAACCCTCAGCCAAGCCCTTATAATGGCCTACACATCACACATGTGACTCCCTGCCGCCTGTTTAACTTCATCTGCACAGTTTCCCCAATCCAACTTTACTCTGCGACAGGTGCCCTGGGCTCCTTACTCTCCGCAGAACATGCCAAGCACATTCCTACCTTCGAACTTGCTCTTCCCTTTGCTTTGGCTCTGCCAGCAAATATCTGCAAAGCTCATGTCCTTACTTTGTTCGGGTCATCGTTCAAATTCCTCCTCTACGTGAGGCCATTGCCTGCCCCCATTATTTAAAATGGAATCCTTGGACCCCCTCCCTCTCCATCTCCCTTTATTTTTCTCTTTAGCACTTATCACTACATACATATCTACTTGGTTGTTTCTTATTGTCTTTACTACAACACCACCCAAAATAATTTCCACAAGGGCAGAGATTTTTTTGGGGGGCATAAGTCTGCTTCTACTCCTTATCAGGGCCTAACACATAGCAGACACTTTTTAAACTATTGATTGAAAAGCTATGAATATTACCGACAGAGGACATGGAATACATGTAGATGTCTTTGTGTCACACTTTTATTTAGCTTATCAGAAAATCTTGAGAAATCTGAAACCAGGAAAAGGAATTTTGATTTGGAGGAAATGGGGTGCGTGGGGATGGGAGCAGAGAAAGCCAGGATTGGGAAGTTTGATGAGGACAGACTCAAATGTAAAACCAAAGTGGACTGAAAAGATTCCCCTTGAATGTGAAACAACTAAGGGGAGATTGAGGACAAATGAGCCCTATTTCCCAGACTTCTACCTGCTGGCTTTGGAATTTAATATGTAAATCTTTGGGGAATGTGATAAGCCACATTCTCTTTCATCTATAATAATCATTAACCAAAGCTCAAAGCATTAGAATGGAAGAATTATCTACACTAACCCTCCAAGCCCTTGATGAGTTCCTGTAGCTTATTCATCGTCCTTACTCTTTCAGGCCTGATACGTTTAGTATTAATCTCTCGGGGGCGTATAAAAAGCTGGACTAACTCTGAGATGTGCATTTTTTATCTAAATTCTGTGTAATTTATGAATCTTGATAATACTAGGGTGATAAGTAGCACACCGTGAACAGATTTCAGAGTTCATTTGAATACAAATAAAGCAATTTCCAAAAGAAATGAAGAACTGTATATTATGCTGTTTGATCAACACATAGATGATGTGGCATATACACCCATATCTCTCCTGTAGGACATCTGTAGCATTTATGGGAATATAGTGCTTCTTTTGTTTCACTTTTAAAGCTATTATTATGGAAAAAATGCCAGCTTTATGTATGTGATTCTTTTTAGAAGTTTTTAAAGCAAGAAATTGTCGGTAGAATTTTAAAACTTGGTGCTTTCCTCGCTGACAAGGGAGCTAAAGGTGCTCTCATAAAAAATTGGAAAATAAATATATGAATAATGCACGTACAGAACCATTCATTTTTCGTGTCTTCTTCTGTGAAGCACCCCTCAAGCACCCACAGCTGTCAGAGACGGCTGTGAATTTGATTAACTGTAGTTGCAACGATATTAAGACTCCAGTGACTTTATTTTTCATTTATTTCTTTCCAGTTTTATTGAGAAATAATTGACATACATCACTGTCTAAGTTTGAGACAAAGGACTCCAGCGACTTTAAATATTATAGTTCCTGACCTTCTTGTGAAACACAAGTTTATTGTTTTCACTCAGCAAATCAAAGTTGCTCACACCAACCAGAAGGGGGGTTGAGAATTTCTGTGCATCCTTTTACTTTTTTGAGATGAATAACAACTGGGAAGAAATCTAAGTGGAGAGGCGATTGTCTGTTGTTTTTGAGACCAAGGCAGTTAGTGTGGTGGGAAGTATGCTGGCCCTGGGCTTGGTAAACCTACTTTCTCTTTTCCCTTTTTTTCTTTTCTTTCTCTCTCTTTTTTCCTGTTTCAGCTAACCTCACTTTATTTATTTATGTATTTAAGTAAAGTGGATATACACATATTATGTTAGTTTCAGGTGTACAGCATAGTGATTCAGTTTTTTTTTCAATTAATTTTTATTGGAGTATAGTTGATTTACAATGTTGTGTTAGTTTCTGCTGTACAGCAAAGTGATTCAGTTATACATGTACCATATATCCACTCTTTTTAGATTCTTTTCCCATGTAGGTCATTACAGAGTATTGAGTAGAGTTCCCTGTGCTGTACTGTAGGTCCTTATTAGTTATCTATTTTATATATAGTAGTGTGTATATGTCAGTCCCAGTCTCCCAATTTATCCCTCCCCCCCACTTTTCCCCTATAAAACTCTTAGATGAAAATATAGGCCGAACACTCTCTGACATAAAGCACAGCAATATCTTTTTTGATCCACCTCCTAGAGTAATGAAGATAAAAACAAAAATAAACAAATGGGACCTAATTAAACTTAAAAGCTTTTGCACAGCAAAGGAAACCATAAAAAAACCGAAAAGACAGTCCACAGCATGGGAGAAAATATTTGCAAACAAAGCAACTGACAAGGGATTAATCTCCAAAATATACAAACATCTCATGCAGCTCAATATCAAAAAAACAAACAACCCGATCAAAACATGGGCAGAAGATCTTAATAGACATTTCTCCAAAGAAGACATACAGATGGGCAAAAAGCACATGAAAAGATGCTCAACATCACTAATTATTAGAGAAATGCAAATCAAAACTACAATAAGGTATCACCTCAAACAGGTCAGAATGGCCACATCAAAAAATCTACAGATAATAAATGCTAGAGAGGGTGTGGAGAAAAGGGAACCCTCTTGCACTGTTGGTGGGAATGTAACTTGATACAGCCACTATGGAGAACAGTATGGAGGTTCCTTAAGAAACTAAAAATAGAGCTACCATATGAGATCCAGCAATCCCACTCCTGGGCATATATCCAGAGAAAACCATAATTCGAAAAGATATACGCACCCCAATATTCATTGCAGCACTATTTACAATAGCCAGGACATGGAAGTAATCTAAATGTCCATCGATGGAGGAATGGATAAAGAAGATGTGGCACATATATACAATGGAATATTACTCAGCCATAAGAAAGAAGGAAATAATGCCATTTACAGTGACATGGTTGGGCCTACAGACTGTCATACTGAGTGAAGTAAGTCAGACAAAGACAAATATGATATCACTTATATGTGGAATCTAAAAAGTGATTGACCATTTTTGCAGATTCTACTCCATTATAGGTTATTACAAGATAATGGGTATAATTCCCTGTGCTATATCCTTCTTGCTTATCTATTTTATATGCAGTAGTTTGTATCTGTTAATCCCGTACCCCTAATTTGTCCCTCCCCTCTCCCCTCTCTCCTCTCTCCTTTGGTCACCACAAGTTTGTTTTCTGTATCTGTGAGTCTGTTTCTATGTTGGATAAGAATTCATTTGTATTATTTTTTAGATTCCACATATAAGTGATATCATACCATATTTGTCTTTCTCTGACTTATTTCACTAAGCATAATATTCTCTAGGTTCATCCATGTTGCTGCATATGGCAGTATTTCATTCTTTTTTATGGCTGCGCAATATTCCTCTGTGTGTGTGTGTGTGTGTGTGTGTGTGTGTGTGTGTGTGTGTGTACACACGCACATCCCATCTTCTTAATCCAGTTGTCTGTTGATGGGCACTTGAGTTCCTTCCATGTCTTGGCTATTTTCTATAGCGCTGCTATGAGCAATGTAATCCCCTTGAGATTCATCCAAGTTGTTGTGTTGTGTGTTTCAATATTCTGTCCCTGTTTATTGTTAAGCAGTGTTCCATAGTATGGAGTACCACAGTTTATTTACATTCATCCACTGAAGAACTAGTTGTTTCTAATTTTTTATTATTATGGATAAAGTTTTTATCTTTCTTGGATAAACTCCCAAGAGTGCAACTACTGGATCATATTGTGGCTGCATGTTTATTTTTATAAGAAATTGCTAACCTGTCTTAACAGAGTGGCTGTGGATTTTGCATTCCTACCAGCAATGAATGACTGATCCAGTGTCTCTGCATCTTCACCAGCATTTGGTGGTATCACTATTTTTATTTTAGTCATTCTGATAGTGATATCTCATTGTGGTTTTAATTTGTATTCCCTAATGGCTAATGATGTTGAACATATTTTCATGCACTTAATTGCCATCTGTATATCTTTTTCTATGAAATATCTCTTCATATATTTTTACCAATTTTTAATAGATTTTTTTTTAACCATTGAGTTTTGGTGATTTTTTATATAGTCTAGATTCTACTCTTCTGTCAAGTATGTGGTGGCAAATATTTTCTTTTCCATAGCTTATCTTTTATCCTCTTCACAGGATCTTTTGCAGAACAAAAGTTTTAATTCTAATGAGGTCCAGTGTTTGAATTTTTACTTTTATGGATTATGCTTTTGCTGTCAAGTCTAAAACCTCTTTGCCTAGCCTTGGATCCTGAACATTTTCTTTTTCTAAAATTTTATAGTTTTAAGTTATATATTTAAGTTCATGATTCATTTTGAGTTTAATTTTTGTATAAGGTGAGAGATGTAGGCCGAGTTTCATTCTTTTTACCTAAGGTTGCCCAATTATTCCAATACCATTTGTTGTAAAAAAAAAAAAAATTATTTTTTCCCACTGAATTACTTTTGCACATTTATCAAAAATCATTTGGGCGTATTAGCAGAAGTCTATATCTGGGTTCTCTTTTCTTTTTCATTGAGCTATGCATCATATTCTCTTGATTACTGTAAATACATACTAATCTTTAATACTGGGTAGAATGATTGCTTCCACTTATCCTTTTTCTAAAGGTTGTTTTAGCTATTTTAGTGCCTTTCCATAAAATTTTAAATGAAGCTTGTCTGTGCTTACAGAAAACCCATGTTAGAAGTTTGAAAATAATTATATTAAGCCTATAGATCAAATTGTGGGAGAACTGACATCTTTTCTGTGTCAGGTCTTTCAGTTCATAAACATGGTCACTCCATTTATTTGAATTTTAAAAACTTCTTTCATCAGCATTTTGTAATGTTCAACCTCCATATCCTGTACATGTTTTGTTAAGTTTATACGTGATTATTTCATTTAATGTGGATTAAATTTAAAGCCCTTTTGAATTAAATACTTGTGTGTAAACCAGTCATTTTTGGCCTATAATCTGATAAAACAACCATCTAGTTTAAATTATTTTTTTTCCTACCCCACAATTATTAGACTAATCATTTGAAATGATTAGTTTTCCTTGCATTTTGGAAAGAACCTCAGGTTTTTGAGGGTTTATGAAAATGTAATCTGTTTAGTCTGTCACTGGTCTATTAGTTTGTTTGACTTAGTTATAGTCTCAAGAAACACACGTATGCACATAGGAAAATAAGAATAAGAAACAAACAAACTTAGCTACAAAGTTCGTTGAATGTAAATGCTTTTTCCTCCCCATTCTTATGTATTTCTTACATGAATTTCTTAAAAGCCTGTATCTCTAGGACTTGATCTATGTGATTTCACATTTGTGTTTATGTGGAGACACTTGACTATAATCCAAGAACATACAGAAGCTCTCTGTAAATGATGTCAAAAGGAAAAGGGTGGGTTTTCTCAAGTTGGTAAAAAAATTAGTCAAATGGTTTTTGGGTGTGGGAGAAACTACAGGATATTGTTGGTCAAGTAAGTTACTGCACAAGAAGTTGTGTTGACAAAGGATAGAGATCCACTTACCTCATTTTACACTTTTTTGCAGATTTCTTTTTCTTTATTTCTTGTCACTCATTGTTTAAAATTATAAATATCCTGCATATTCCTTGTAACAAATGTAAACAATTCTCAAGTGTATGAAGTAAAATGAAAGAAAATAATCCTACCTTGGGCCCTAGTCCCTGTCTTCAGGAAAAAAAAATACTAATAGACTGATGTGCACCCCTCAAACTCTTTTCACTCTCTACACAAATAGAAGCATATTCTCACACATATATAGATCACATTTTTAAAGCAAAAATAGAGTAATTCATTATATACTATGCATATTGTGTTTAAGGAGACCATAAATACAGATTTCCCCAGGATGTTTTGATGATCCTGTAGTCTTTATATAACTTTTAGTAACAACTTCTTTCACATTCAAAATATTCTGGTTTATGAGATAAAATAAATGGTCACATTAATTACACCCTTTCTGTCATGCTTTGAATATAATTCTAAGTCAATACTTAGTGGCTGCACCTCATTAGTTTAACAGCTTCAGACTACTCTTTAATATTGATACACCACAATCTGTTTAAAAATACCCAAATTGATGGGCAAAAAGGTTTCTAATTTTTTTCTAATATAAATTCTATTGTGGTGAAAAACTTGTGCATCTGTCTTTATATGCTCATGCTAATCTTTTTGGAAGGGAAAGTCTTGGATGTGAGAGGGTCAGCTAATATCCTGTACCTTTAACATTTTTGTAGCTACTGCCAAATTGTCTCCAGATAGATTATCCAGAATCCCACACCCACAGACAGCTTAGGAAAGTGCCCTTCACCCCAGACTCCATTCTCTCTGTAAATTTCAGATGCAGACTTTTCAGTGTAAGTACACTTTGGTGTGTGTGTGGCTTTTTATTTTTAAGGAAGACACAATGAACAGATTATTTCAGTGATTTCATGTGTACAAATAAAGCTCCACTCTCCAGGGAGGACAGTCCAAATTTGTACCTCAGACAGGCGCCAGTCCAATTTATTTTAAGTCACCAAGGGCATATAGATATTTTTGGAAAGAATGAAACCATCTCTATGGGGGCTGGGATATAACTGTCTAGACTGGTTCTTTCTTAAGAAATCTTTTATAAAATGTTTGCTTATCCTGAGGGGAGACTTGTGGATAGAAATGTTTTATGCTGACAACTTTTGATTAGAACTGGGGATGTCTCTCCTCATTTGTCTGTCCCTGCTTACTGGCACTGCATTAAAACCATTGGTACTTTTTTTTAGGAAAGACAATATGAAAAAGTTAAAGGTTTGGAACACATTATAAGAAGTCTTGCAAAATTTTAATGGAAATCTTTATTAGAGCTTTTCAGAGTGCTCTGAAAATTTCAACAGATAATAATAATGTAAAAACAATAATAATAATGTAATGGATTATTTTATTAATCCTGTACTTGAGAAAACATTATGGACCCAGAAATGGATTGCTTTTACCTGACTTTTATTTTCAAGGGCAACCTACGAAAGTTAAAGGGATTTATGCCTCTTCATTTTCCGTAGGATAATGGCTTTATTTATTTATTTATCTATTTATGTATTTTAGAATGAAATAATTTGAAGCTTCTGCAGAGCTTCACAATTTGCATATACAAAGTGAATTGCTCACTTAATTCATTCAGTCCCACAAGGGGAAAAATAATTAGGATACAGCCTACAAAAGCAAGGCGGAAAAATTGCCTTTTAGGTAGCGGTCTCCATTTCACTCTGTAAACATAAATAAATCATTATCTGTAAATTATCATCAGCAAAAGAAGGGGAAAAATTGGAAATCAAATCCTTGTTTTCCTAAATGGCTTTTGACTTTGCAGCACACCAGAAACATACTTAATATTTCCACACAATGCTGACGACTTGCATAATTCTGACAGGAATATACCAGTTCCTCAAGGGAATGTACTTTTAAAAATCCGATTGTATTAATCTTCCCTTGAAACACCAGAAAAAATTTCAACAGTTTCTCTCTCTAGTTACAAAATAATCCATTTAGAAAATTGAATTGTGTAATTTGTAATTGTTTTCCAAGTTGTTAATGCAAAACTATATCTGTAGCAAACTAAACTTTTAAAGTATGGCCACTTTGTTAATCGCTGGCTGTTAAACATTTATTTCAATGAATACTATCATTTATGATGAATAAGACATCTGGAATATGGCTTTAAACAGACAAATTGATTTGGCAGTCCTTCTTTTGGAGCTCCTAATTAGATGGCATACTTAAAGATTTATCAGAAATTTAGGAGAGTGTTGAATATTTCTTTTCTTTGAGGGAGTCATAGTACTTTGGATTTTTGATACTCAGAAAACTAGAAAACAAGAAATGCATGGTAATTAAGTAGTTCTTAAATCTCTCCCTGTTTTTCCATTCCTCCCGCTCTAACCTACGCTAAAGTCATAACTATTACCTGGTTGCTTCCTGGCCTCCGTAGACCTCATTTCTGCCCTCTGGTCATGATGTTCCCTTCCTTCCCCGTGGTTAGGTCCGCCATGTATGGCCAAGCCAGCTGTTCACCGCTCAGCTCCAGAGGGCGCCATTCTCATCAACTCCGTGTGCAGAGAACTCTCTAGTTGCGTGATGCATCAACCTTGTTCATTCTCTACTTTTACTGTAATGGGGTTTTCACCCACTGCGCTGTTAGTTAACGTTATGGCTGTGGGGCAGGCCTGTTCACTGTAGGATGTATAGCAGCATCTCTGGCCTCTACCCACTAGATGCCAGTAGCACCTCCCAGTTTTGGCAACCAAAAATATCTCTGGACTTTGTGAAATCTTTTCCCCTGGGAAGGAGGGAGGTGCAAGCTCTCCCCCAGACTGAGAACTACTGGCCTGTAGAATAATCTTTCTAATGCGTAGATGTTACCCTTCCGTTTATTTGCTTTAAACCTCTTAGTATATGCTCTGCAGACGTCATGAGTCACACTGCACTCCTGATGGCATCACACCGGGCCTTTTCGGATGTAGCCGCAGTCCAACTGCTGCCGCTTCACGCTTTGTCTGTTGCCCACTGCTGCCCTCCTCGCCGCCGCTCTTCCCCAGGTTTTTATGTACCAAACTGCAGTTTCGTGATTGTGCGTATGTAGGCTCTGTTTGGTCTGGAAGTTCATCTTTCCTTTCTTTGCCTCATAAACTCTCGTTCATCCTTCACCACCCACCTTAGGAATAACCCTGCCTAACTCAGGAATGATGGCCTCTCTGATTCTTTTCTGTATATTCATTTGGTGGCAGTTGGTGGTTTAGTAAAGAGTCGCTGGGTCATCTGTGTTTGAATCCCAGCTCTGCTGTTTGCCTGCTGGGTGAACAAATTCACCTTTGTAGACCTCGACACTCTTCTATGTACAATGGGAATAATATCACAGTGAGAAAGGATGTGAAAAGTTCAATAGCATAATCCATATGAAGGGCTTAGAACCCAAGATCGGGCACATAATTCAGCGTCTGCCTGCTGGGAGTCAAATCCTGCCTCTGTCACTGGTCAGGAATTGTCTAGCCCCTGGCAGGTTAACAACATCACCGCGCCTCAGTCTCCTTGTCTTTATGATGGGGATGGTGATTAGGAAGCGGGGCTTTCATTTAACGTGTGCTTATTGAGGGTCACTGGAGATCCAGCAGAGAACAAAGCAGGTGACCCCCTGCTTCGACTCCAACATAAAGGAAAAGTATAATATATAGGGTGTTGGCGTGACTGATACATGCTAAGGAGGAAATGAAAGCAGGGAAAAGGGATAGGCATGTGGAATGAGAGTGCTGCAATTTTATTTATTTTTTAAAATTAAAAAAAAAATTAATTTATTTTTGGTTGCATTGGTTCTTCGTTGCTGCGCGCGGGCTTTCTCTAGTTACAGTGAGCGGGGGCTGCTCTTTGTTGTGCTGTGCGGGCTTCTCATTCCAGTGGCTTCTCTTGTTGTGGAGCACGGGCTCTAGGCGCACAGGCTTTGGTAGTTGTGGCACGCGGGCTCAGTAGTTGTGGCTCGCGGGCTCTAGAGCACAGGCTCAGTAGTTGTGGCGCATGGGCTTAGTTGCTCCGCAGCATGGGGGATCTCCCCGGACCAGGGTTTGAACCCGTGTCCCCTGCATTGGCAGGAAGATTCTTAACCACTGTGCCACCAGGGAAGCCCCTACAATTTTAAATACAGTCATCAGGAGAAGGTGATGTGTGAGTCGCTGAAGAAGGCAGGAGTGAGGCTTCTTTCTCTAGAGGAAGAGTGTCTCCAGGCAAAGCAAGAGCAAGCCCAAGTGTTCTTGCTTGGCGGGACTGAAAAGACCGCAGAAATGAGAGGGATTTCAGTTGGGCTTTTAAGATAAGGAAAACATTAAATTGTGCACTGCCTTTGTTTCAGTAGAGTTGTGTCTCTTCAATATAATGACCTCTAGCATCACAATAGGCTGTGTGTGCAGAGAAGTATTTGGAGGAACATTCTGAAAGTCCCAAAGAACTGTCTACTAGATAAGTGGGAACTAGGTGGAGACTTCAGTGTGCAGCTTTTTATTTCCTCCAGCTATTGGAAAGAGATCCATTTCTCTTAGAGGAGCACAGAGTGTGTGGGAGGAATACACGTGGTTGGGCTCTATCTTGAGAAGAGTGAATCAAAGTTTGTTCAGACTGATTTTCAGGCAGTGCCATCCAATGTAATCACACGCTAGAGCCAAAAAAGCACACCACCAACAAGGTAGCCTTCTGTCATTTTCTGCATTGGCGCAGGAAAGGCGAGTTGGACCGCCTTCTCCATCTGCCTGGAGTCTCTGTTGAAGGAAGGATGCTTCAGTGCAAAGGGAAGATTGGAAGTCCCCCATAAGGTGGTCTGCAAATGCCACCAAAAGCTTTGAGAAACAAAGAATCGCCAACATCCCTTCTCAACAGGCTCTAGAAGTGTAACCTAAATGGACCACCATATTCACCTGTGCATGGTTTTCTTCAGATTCAAAGTAACTACAGTTAGAACTTGCAGTTGTGATAACAGCTAGCTGGTTGTCCTTCTGGAATGCCTGTAAAGAGACTGATGATGGGGTCAAGTCACAAATGGCTTGGTTCCCTTCTTGAGTAAACTACCCAGTTGTGTACACCAGCTCACCTATTGACAAATCTAAATTTAAAACTGTGGATGAGGATGTCCAAATGCATAAAGGGTGTATGGTGGGCACCTCTATCAACTAAACATGCAGTAAATTCTACGTAAACTTGCTCACCTGATTAAATGCAGTAGTCCACATTTTTGAAATAAATGAGTAATCATAGTGATTCTAGTAATATTCATGACCTGTGTTTCCAGATTACTTTAACAAAAAGCAGTATGCAGGTGGGAACAGTAAAACCATCCTTGGTCAATATTTATCTTGACTCTGGCACTCATAGATATATGGGCTTAGGTTGACAAACCAGTTGGATTAAAAAGAATAGTATTTTGATGCAGATGAGTCTTCAGTGGATGCTAAGACAACTCTCTGAAAGGTGGTTGGGTAACAGCTTATTCACATGATGCCAAAGTATCACCGAGCATGGATGAATCTCATAGACATGATATTGGGTGAAAGAATCCAAACACAGAAAAATACATATGATATGATTCCATTTATATAAAGTTTTCTAAAAGGCATAACTAACCAGTGGTGATGGAGGTAACAGTAGTGGTTTTATCTATGGTCAGTACTGACCCAGGAAGTGGTGATATTAACTGAAATGTTTTGTATGTCAATCAAAACATTGGTGGCTGCCCAGGTGTGTACATGTGTCAAGATTCACTGGACTGTGGTCTTGAGATTTCTGTCTTTTACTATATGTGCTTGATCCACAGGACCTGATATTTGGATTCCTTGCTTGCCCCAAGCAGAATTTCACTAGAGCAGTAGCTCAGGATACAGACCATGGTGCCAGGTGTACCCACATAAAAGCAAGTGGTTTTTGAAAAGCTGAGTTTCTTCAGCATTTTAAGGTCTCAGTAGGAAAGATGACTTTAGTTCAGAGTGTCTTCTTTTGAGTTGACAAGTACTTTATTTTTCCTTAGGAATTAAGATTTGCATTTCTTTTTTTTTCTCTCTCAAGATATGATTTACAACTTGCAGAAATAACTTTTAATATGTTTCCAAAACTGTTTGCAACTTTAGTTTTATTCATTTGCTCATTTATTCAGCCAGTCACTTTTCATGCATTTACTTTTAGTATTTTTTAAGGAGCACACCCTATGGAGTGTACTGCTAGAAATAACATACATCTAGAGAAGCCAGAAGTTCTAGCTTTGAGTGTGGCTCGACCCTTCCATTCTACCTGAGCAATCATAATTAAGTTACTTCTCTGATTCTCACTATTCATCCTTGTAATGGGTTTAATAATAGTACCGAGGATGTTATATCATCCTGAGAATTTAGTATTACATTGTAGCCATTCAGCATTCTGTGGTTGATTGAACCACATTGTGAAGTGGTTGATGGAAGGCTTCCTTCTTGAGAAGTGGATTTATAACTGAGGAGTAGGGTGGGATTCATTTTCCTCATGTAGTTAGACTAGTTCTACTTATATATAATGGTGACACTGTAAGATTTTCTTTGAAAAAAATTTTTAAAACCAAATGATTCAACTACTAAATTAAAACTGATAACCAATGTTCTAGTGGATTATTATGTATCTGAGTAGGAAATCTGGTCTCCTTTGTACTAGAAGCAATATTGTTATACAGTGGAATTTGAGAGAAAAACTCTATGAAAATTCTTGGCCAAAAGGACATCAAACAGAGGGTGTATTAGCCAACTTCTGCTATGGCAACAGTTCCAAAATCTTAGTAGCTTATAGCGGCTCATCTTTATCTTCTGCCCTTGTCGCCTGAGGGATCTGGGTTGGCTGTGGGTGTATTGAGCATAGCTGGATTAGTTTGACTCAGGTGCAGTCCATCTGTCCTGCATTCAGAGATCCAGGAAGAAGGAGGGGGATATTGTTATTGTAGTGGAGGGCTGACGCTCAAGGAGAGTGGAACTGACTTACACACACATTTAAAGCATCTTCTTGAGCACATCAGCTCACATTCTGTTGGCCAAGGCAAGTTGCGTGACCAAGTCCAAACTCATCAGTAAAGAGTCACGAGGGCCAGGAGGCGATGGATGATTTTGAACAAATAATTCAATCTAGACAGTGAAGGTTGCTGTGAGGTACAGAATTTGCCTTTGGTCTGATTGGAAATACTTCCAGATTCTAAAGAGAGAATCATTTTTGCCAAGTCTTATCTTTACTTAATCTTTCCATCCTCTGTGCTCATAAGCATATTTTGTGTATCAGGGAAGCTCCTATTTAGTGTTCATTATCTCTTACCAGCAGAATTTTCAAGGAGCCACTGTCTTCCATGCATTTTGAATCAGTCCAAGGATTGAATTGGGCCCAGAATGTATTAAATCAGATTAAGCCTAGAGCTAGCCTGGGCTTTTGAAAGTAAACACCCAATTTCTAGAGAAAATCAAGCATTTCAAAGGTCCTAATATTGACATTTTCAGTAAACCATATAGATGTCTATGGTCTTCTTTGGCAGATTTTAGCTCCATTTCAAGAGAAAAACCTCTGGAGTCAGGATGCTTAAATATATCCTGGAAAAAGAAAAGGAAAGTTAGAGATTGAGGGGGTCACAGAATAATCTGAAAGAGTAACCAGGCAAGTAGCAGCCCAGAAAATAAACAGAAGTTATTTTGATTGTCTAACTTGGTCAACTATTCCCTTAGCATGAAGATTATATAAAAGGGTAGGTCAAAATATTTAAACTGTATGTATATACCATGTTTAATCACACAATTTGACTTCCTTTTGTTTTCTGCTGACTATCAAAACCCTCTGTTAGTAATGAACGTTTGTAACTGGATCTCATGTTAGACCTCTCTTGGGAACTGTTCTTTTGATCTTTAAATCATAATTCGCAGACATATTTCAGATTTTGGTCATGAGGCTTGAAATGCTTTGTTGTCTCTCATGTAGGACATGCAATCGTGAAATGGACAAAAAAGGCAAAAAGAAAACAAATGGTCCTATTCAGATGGGTGACCTTTGGGATATCAAGTGAGCACCAAATCTTTACCAAGTTTCTATTGAAATTTATTGTCACGCCTCTGCGAAGCAAATGAGAATTGTTCTGGGTGACTCTGTGACCTTTAGGTCAATTGGTTGTCACCTGGACTGTTGACTCAGTAGAAAATGAAATGAAAGTCAGTTTCATAATAGTAGTATTAGATTAAGAGTAGTAGATTGATGGTGTTTCTCCTAATTTTTAGTCATTTGTCATTTATTCGTAACTGTTTGTGGTCACAGTATTACCTCTACTCTTATTTACTTAATATTTTGCTTGAAATCGTATCACTTCTTTGTTTAAATAAATTCACTGTAAAAGAACATTTTCGTACTACCATCAATAGAAACGGGTATCGTTTGCCATGAACAGGAATTAACAGTTAAAAAGAAGTACAAGGGAAAGAAAATAATATTTTTAAGGCTGAATAATAACCTGTTGTAGGTATATACCACGTTTTCTTTATTCATCTATCAATGGACATTTAGGTTGTTTCCATATCTTGGCTATTGTAGATAATACTTCAGTAAACACAGGAGTGTAAATATCCCTTTGAGGTCCTTTGAATTTCCTTTGAATATATACCCAAAAGTGGGATTGCTGGACCACACGGTAGTTTTATTTTTAATTTTTTGAGGAACCTCCATACTGTTTTCCATAGCAGCTGCATCATTTTGCATTCCCACTAACAACGCACAAAGCTTCCGTATCTTATCCCTAGTGAATAGAACAGTACTTGACACAGAGTAAATTTTACAAATAAATAAATGAATGGATGAGTAAATGAATAGTAAATAAACAATGAATTAAACATTTTGATGAATGAATGGATGCAAGGAAGATTCTTGAAGAGGGAATGTTGTTCTCCTGCGATTGTGCTTAAGTGGTTCCCTCCTTGATGCTGTTACACCTTGAATAAGTTTTTACATTTTATCTGTGAATCTCTACACAAAGACAGCATAATTCATGTAAAGTTTAGGGTGTGTCTATTCTCCTGCACTGTGGAAGAAAAATAAAATCTAGAAAACTATAAATATAATCTATAAAACACAGGAGGGCGTTTTCCTTAAAAGTTTTGAACTTGGCAGGAAAGAACTTCTGGGTGATCTGAGGCATAAGGAAAAGACAATAAATGCATACTGAAGTTGAACTGAAGTTATTACACACAAGTGGTCCCGAAAGCTCATCCTCTTTGAGACGGTGCTGAGGATTCCATAGAGTCATTTTTGATGGTCAGTTACACTGATGTCGCCCCCATTTAAGATACTGCTCATATTAAATGAGAATCTGAGACCTTATCAAAATCTCTCTTTACTTCAAAAGTAATTATTTAGGGGCCAATTATTTCTTTGGGAAAGGAATATTAAAAAAAAATATGTCCTGCCTCGTTTTTCTCATTTACAAAATGAAGTGATGGTGGAAATAAATGTCTCATAGAAGTTTTTGTGTGACTTATAAATATATCTGCAAATGTTAATTCTCATAATTGTCACTGTAGCATGTGTTTTGAGGAAGATTCTATTATGAATTCGAGCAGATTGCAATTCTTTTGGAAGTAAGGTGTGCACGTGAGCATACGTTTGTGTGTGTGTGTGTGTGTGTGTGTGTGTGTGTACACGTGCTCACTGAGATGTAGTTGTGAGTTGGGGACAGAAACTGTTGCTTCAGAACCTGATGGGCCTTCCACACATAAAACATAACCGTACCCGCTCCTTTGCTCCTTGAACGTTCACCCTGAGCGGGGCGTGGGGTTCCTTATTATCTAAACCAGTTTCCAAAATGGGTGATTGTGTCCAGACTCATGCAGCTCTCCCTGCACTTCCTGACCCTTTCAGGTGACTTATTCCTTCCTCTTTGCCCTTGATGGATGTTTAATGAAATGACATATTTCAAGGTCATTGCTGAGTTTGAGGCTAGGGTGGACTACTCTTATATAATATCTCAGTAGAGGGTTAGAATAAAACCTACCCCCGTGAAAAGAAAGAGGTCCTCCAGTAGGAGATGACTTTCGGTGTTAAAGATTCTCTCTGCTGAACTTTTGCAGAGTTAGTCATTATTAGTGTTTCAGACGGTGAAGAGCGGAAGCTTTGGGGTCAGTTTGCCTCATTCGCAACTCGTTTGTGCCATCTTTTAGCTGTGGACTTGGGCACATGAATTTAACCTTTCTCAGCCCCAGTTTCTTCATCTGGAAAATACTGATAATAATATCAGTCATAGGATTTTTATGAAGATCAAATGAGATGTTCTATATAAAAATATTAAGCAGAGTGTGCATAAATGTAGGCTGTAGGCTCAATAAGTGTTGACTCTCAAATGATTGTTTTTCATTGATTCAGCTCATCAGTAAGTTACTGATAGGTGACTCATGTCTAGCTGGAAGCTGGAGAGCTAAATGGATTAATTACAACAACAGATAATAGAATACAGCTTCATGCAGCAGACATGGGAACAGAAAGAGGGAACAATGAATTCACACTGAGGTCAGGGCAACTTTCCCAGAGGAAGTGGACCTTGAAGGAAAAGTGAAATTTCCCTGGAGAAAAGAGACAGGAGAGAGAGGCATTCACCCTGGAGAAGCACCATAAACGTAAACTTGTGGGTGAGTTTGGTCTTTTGTTCAAGTCCACCTACATTCATTGAATTCTCGCTATGTGACAGGCTCTGGGTTAGATTCAGGGGGCAAAGTGGTGAGCAAAAAATATACCGTTTCTGCCCTATGGAACTTTTATTCTAAGACAGGCGCTAAACCATAACCCGTATAGCCATCCGAGGGCTGTGAGGGCAAAGATGTCATTGGATCGTAGAGCCTTGAGACGTTGATTTGATGGGGGCTGGGGGTTGTCCAGTGGGGCTCTGCAGGTAACTGAGATTTAAACTAAGACCAGCAGGGCGAGTGGGAGTGAAGTAAGGAGACCATGGGGAAGGCTCTGTGCCGGGAGAATCATGGTGCCTCCTGGGAACTGAAAAAAGGCCAGTGTGGCTGGGACATAGGATGCTCAGGAAGGTATCAAAGAGGAGCCTGGTGAGAGCTCTAAGGAGGACCACAGGGGGCTTTCATTATCATTCTAAGGATTTGGGCTTTTGTTGCAAGTGCAAAAGGGAAGTCATTGAACTGTTCTGTTTTATGCCTAGAAACGCTGGAGTCAGAACTGCGTTTTAAAAAGCTCATCTGTGCCCCCTAACCCTCACTTGTCCGAGTGCCTCTGTTCACGTTAAGGCTCCTTTTTCCTTTTTCACCAAAATATCTTTGCTTCCGCCAAAGCTACTTCCTTCCCAAAGCTGACTAGGGTTTTAAGAAGAAAACATTAAAAAAAAAAAAAAAAAGAAAAGAAAAAATCATCTGGATGCTGTGTTTACAGTGAATGAGTGGGGTTGGGATAGAAGTGGAGAGACCAGTAAGCAGTTATGGCAAGAGGATAGTGGCTTATATTGTGGTATTAGCACAGAAATAAGCAAAAAATAAACAGTCGCATCTGGTAAACGCTGAGAGACTTGGTGCAGTTGGGGAATGAGATAGGTAGTGTTTAGCCACTAAAGAGTTTGCAGCTTTTGGGAAACAGTGTTATCTGTTTGGGTTACTACAACAAAAATACTATAAACTGGGTAGCTTATAAACAACAGACATGTATTTCTCACGGTTCTGGAGGCTGGGAAGTCCAAGGTCAAGTCACAGGCAGATGCAGTGTCTGGTGAGAACTCACTTTCTGGTTTCTAGAAGACGACTTCTTGCTGTGTCCTCACATGGCAGAAGGGACAAGGGAGCTCTCTGGGGCCTCTTTTCTAAGAGCACTAATCCCATTCACAAGGGCTCCACCCTCATGACCTAATCACCCCAAAGGCTCCACCTCTTAATACCATCCCCTTTGAGGTAGGCTTTCAACATATGAATTTGGGAGGGCCACAAACATTTGGTCCATAGCAACTGTTGTGATAGTTCATGCTAAGAAGTTTACACTATCCTATAAAGAGAGCCAGTGGAGGTTAAGAAGCAGGGAACCGAAATCATCAGGTTAGGATGTGCATGGAGAGTATTTGCTTCTCTCCTCACCTACTTCCTGAGCCAGGCATTTATTGAATTTAGAGTAATAGATGGGAGAAATGGCATGACATTACTGATGGCAAAGACTGATGGGAGACACATTCTTTTGTGTAACACAGAAGAGATAGACTAAGTCAGTGTGAAAGGGTTATTTATCTTGTAAATACTCTGCCCCAAGCCACCTAAACCTTCTCTCCTGCAGGACTCAATGATCACAGCCCTGGAATGCAGCAGGGAATCTGGATGTAACTGGATGAGAGATGGCATTTTGGAAACACAATGAGCCAATACCCCTTGTGGGAGGGAAACGGTTCATAAAAGAGTTAAAGGGAGAGAGGGAGGTGAGGAGAATGGCTAGTGGGGAAAGCTTTCCCCTACTGTTAGGAAGAAGGTGATTACCATGCAGTATTTTCAGACCCTAAAGCAGTGGCCCCATAACCATGGAGAAGCTAGGAGTAAGTCAGAGAGACTGGAGTAACATCTCACCAACCAGCTCTCTGTGTTGGAATATATGACTTCAACCCTGAGTAGAGGGGCATCCTTGAGAATCCTAAGACTCTATCTCTGATTATCAAAGGGTGAGATCATCTAGTTATGAACCAGACCACCATTGCCTTCTCTTCCTCGGGGTCAGTGTGTTTAAGATGCTTGCGTTGGGAGTACTCTGAAGAGACGGGGTATTTGAAAGTCTGTCCACATTGATGGAGATAAACATGATGACAATGGAGAAGGCAGAGTCTTTGACAGGGGCGGATAAAAAACTGAAAAAAAAAACCAAGCGTCTACGTCTATGAAGCTTTGAGCCTGTGCCTCTTAATAGGCTTCAAAAAAAAGAAAAATCTAAAAAGGGGAGGTAATTTGTTAACCTTCCTTGCTAGGCGTTGAGGATGACGCTGAAATAACTCATCGCTTTTGAATACACACTCTTCTGTCAGGCTGTGTTCGCCTGGGATGTGCCTTCTGCCCTCCGTGCCTCCACTCAGTTTGATGGTGTTGATGGGGAGCTTTCTTTCCGGAGCGCCCTTATACTCACCATTGTTCATTTTTCAGGTTACAGAACTCAACAACGTGAAGAACGTAGCTCGGTTGCCAAAAAGCACCAAGAAACATGCCATAGTGATTTATTTCAGTGATGATACCTCCAAGACCTTTGCTTGTGAATCAGGTTTGTCGGAGGCGGGGAGGGCTTTGGCTTTTTGTTTTTCAGCGGGTGCTGGGCATACACGTTAATCTCTGGACATTTCCGCAGATCTTGAGGCTGATGAATGGTGCAAAGTTCTCCAGATGGAGTGCGTAGGGACACGAATCAATGACATCAGCCTTGGAGAGCCTGACTTACTGGCTACGGGGGTTGAGAGAGAACAGAGTGGTATGTAAAGAGAATTTTCTCCTTCGCTCTTTTCTAAAACTGTTTTTGTCCCCATATAATGAAACATGAGACATCTTCATGATGTAAAATTTTTGAAGGTACAAAAATGTATAAAGAAAGAAGTAAAAATAACCTTTTATTTCACCTAAGACCTGAGCAGACATTTCAGTGTGTTTCTTTTCTTAACATGTTTTCAACGTATAATAGGAATGTATCTACATTAATAATATCAGATAGAAGTTATGGGGGAACCTGCTGTGTGTGTGTCAGTTTTGTGCAGAAGATGCATTAGACCGTTTAATTTTCCCGGCAGCCCTATGATATAAGTACTATTACTTCTCCATTTTACAGATGAGGAAATTGAAGCTTAAAAGAGCTAAAGATCTTGCTCCAATTCCAATAACTACTGTTTGATTCCATACTATACTCTTGAGCCTATATTTATAGTGTACAGATTTTACAATGCAATGAGTTTTTATCTTGCTTTTTTTCACTTAAAATTTTTACTGAACACTTTCCAGTGTTTTTAATAGAATCCAGACTTCATGAATGTTTCATCAAGTTTAAACCCACCTAAATCTGTGATATATTTTTTTAACTCTAACAATTGAGCCAACTCTTTGAGCTCAACACTCAACCTGGGAATACGTCATTATAAATAATAAAGACCGAAATATTCATGAACACTTCAACAGAATCAATGTTGGTTTGCAGTATGAGCTTGGAGGTGAGGAATCATTTCTTTGGCTCCAAATAACTGGGCCTTGTGATGGGATAGATGGGATCCCATAGTTCTGCTCTTAGCCTATTGACTTGATCTGTGAGGATATATCACAACCGAAGAGGCTGTGGGTCACCTGGCTTGATTACGAACATGGCAGAGGTGGAATTGTACTGACCCTTTCCATGGATTCGCACTCCAGTTGTTAGTAAAAAATGCCCTTTCTCCCAATTGGAACTATGTCTTCATGACACATTTACAGTCGGCGACTATTTTGGATGCATCATATCTGCCAGAATCCATCTCCAGGGAAGTGTTATTGACAAAGTCTTAGAAGTGCTAGCTAATTCAGAGGAGCCTCTTTGCAGACTGGGAAATTGAGCGGCAGAGAGCTTAATTAAGTCCTTTACCAGGGTCACACAACCGAGCCCCAGGCTCCTGCCTCCATAGTTCACTAACTCAGGATGCTCTTGGGCTGAACGGCACCTGTAGTGCCTCACCGACAAATGCACATGAAACCAGACATAAAGAGGAAAGCATGACAGGTTTTGATTATTTTTTAGAGGGCTCAGATCAGCACTTATTTTTCACATTTTATATTTGCAAAGCTGTATTCGGATAGTGCTCCAAACTGAATTCAAGAATTGCCTGTGCCTAGGAGTTACCTTTCTGGTACCAATTTTCTGTGCCTCAGTTTCCTCTTCTGTCAAATAGAAATAAGAACGCCTCTGGTATATAACTACTAGGGATTATAATGAAACTCAGCTCTGTCTTTTAAGGCATTTTACAAGATTAATTGTACGACTTCAAGTAATTGTAACTAAAGTAGTCACTCTTACGACTTTTGCTGTTTTTCTTGGATGAGGTAGTTATATGGAAGAACTTCCAAGCAAAGAAATTGGTAATGGTCTCTCTTACTTTTTGCTTGATGATGTCAGTCTTTCTTACTTGTTTCAGAACTCTCCAGGGAGAAATTTGCTCCACTAGACTATACTTTTAAAATAATAGTTATTAGAAAGCAGTAAATATTTGGTTACTGGGAGTTTGAAGTAACTTAGAAAACTTGAAGAATAGATGCTTGAATACATTTATGAACACAATCTTGGCACTCCTATTTACTAAACTAAAGTCTATGGAAATTCTAATGACTTCCTTATTATAAAACAATTAATTTAGAATACCAGTGATATTATTAGTGCCACACTATTTTCTCAGATGTAGGCAATCTACCATAACAATGGATAGATAAAAGTGTGTTTGCTATAGTAATAATATTTTTGTTCATATTTCACTTAAAATTTTGACTCTATAGCTTCCTAAATTAATGAATTTTCTAGAAATGTAATAGAAATACCATGACTGTATCTGTGGGGATGAAAATTCAGTTGCAATAATAAGCCAAGTAGTTTATTCAGAGCAGTCTTGGTTAAATGTTAACAATCATCCAAATAAGCAAATGAATATTTCTTTCCGGTATTTGGCTAAAGAGAGCTCTTTGTTAAAACTAGTTCAAATAGATCCACTGGAATTCTTCCAAACTGTTGGTCAGTTAAGTGCATAGTATTAGTTAGTATTAGTTTATTTAAATAATTTGGGGTAGAGTTGTATTCCTTTAGTTATGAAAATTATAAATTGATCAATATAATTTTAATATCATTAAACCATGCAACAATTATTTTGCACCTGCATCTTTTGTGAACACAAAAGTGTGGGTGTAATTAACATGTACTTGGCAAGAAAAAAATTGTTTTTAATGGTTTCATTGCTTTAGTCTTTTACTGGCATACAAATTTTTATTATGCAAATTAAAAAATTCTAAAAAGATCTTTGCTCATGTAAATAGTGTTGCATGTATGTTGACAACCAGACTGTATCATTATTATGTTATTTAATATGGTCTTCATTTAAAAAAATCATTTTCTGGAACTGTTAATTTATGAGAAAGGTTTATCTTCCTGAATATTCAACCAAAACCTAGAATAAGAGCTTGAATTACTTTGAAATGCCTCTTTGTTCCTACAATGTCTTTGATGTTTTATTTCTGGGGATTTTAGACTAACCTTTTGTTTTTCTCCCAGAGAGATTCAATGTGTATTTGATGCCATCTCCTAACTTAGATGTACATGGCGAATGTGCCTTGCAGATTACATATGAGCACATCTGTCTTTGGGACGTCCAGAATCCCAGAGTCAAACTCATCTCTTGGCCGCTAAGCGCCCTGCGGCGGTATGGACGAGATGCTGCTTGGTTCACTTTTGAGGCAGGGAGGTGAGTTTCATGACTGTTTTTCTACATTTTTTTCCCCAGGTTCACGTCATGTAATGCTGCACTCACATTCATCTGTTCACTCCATTATAAACAAAGCCCAATCATTTAAAATTCACTTTTCAGAAATATGATCAATTTGATGCTCTTACAACTATCCTAGAAAGTGTTTAAATTCTTCTTTTCCACACACCTCTTCTTTGGTCTATTTAAATTTTAAGTACCTGGAAATGGAAATGGTAGAAACGCATTGGTGAATCTCCCAGAGGCACAAAGGTTCTCAAGTTAGCAAATAAAACTTTAATCTTTAGTGCAGCATCCTTCTCATGTCAGAATTACTTACTTATTATCCTTATAGGAAAATCTTGATAGAAAATTAAGAATTTGTTTGGGAAGGTGGGTATATTTCCCTGCTTCGGTCTCAGAAATTATTATTATTATTATTGGCCGTGCCGCGTGGCTTGTGGGATCTTAGTTCCCTGACCAGGGATTGAACCCATGCCTTCGGCTGTGAAAGTGCGGAGTCCTAACCAATGGACCGCCAGGGAATTCCCTCAGAAATTATTTATGTATTAACTGTACCCAGTGAAATCTGGTTACGAAAGATGTTTTATCATAGAAAATAGACTTTTCTATTGACTGTACACCTCGTATTTCATATTGATGTGCAGAAGAATTCTGCATCGATCAAGATGTTTGGGGCCTATTTGGGGCAGCATTTATTCCAACATGCGTATTTTTCAGTTTTTCTTTGATTCACTCTATTTATAGGAAATAGCAGTAGGAAATGGGTGTGTATGGCTTTATATTGTCACTTCCAAAGGCCAGAAATTCAGTAAACCTTTGTAGTATCTCATGACTATTTGAAACTTTTTAAAAATTAGCTCAGTCTTCCAGGTTTTAATACTGCTCATAGCTTGCAAAAGTTTAACTTCTTCATATTGACATTTAGTAGAACTGCTAAGGATCTAGGAGATTATTTTAAAGGCTTTGATATTTCCCCCAAGTGTGATAACAAACCATATAGATTTTTAAGTAGGTGTGTGTGTGTGTGTGTATATTGTATAATCGTGTTCATATTTTGTAAATAATGGGATAGAGGTAGCAGATGTGGATGTGGGGAGATATTGAAGGACCTCAAGTGAAAGAAATGGTGGAAGAAAAGTGAGGATATATTGGAGACATGAAGTTCAGAAATATTCCAATGGCCTTTGACCAAAAGTCATAAAGTGCTGACTCGGGAAATGAAGGAGGTTTTTGGTTCGTGACTTTGGTCTCTTTATGGTCTGACTTTTGGGTATTTTGTCCAAGAACTCCAGTGGTTGGATGATTGTAGTACCTACAACCCACAGCACACAGTGTTGTGCCTCAGATATGGTAGGGACTTAGAATATTTATTGATTTTGAGCAGCATTCTTGTTCAGTGGTCATGCTTTATGGGGCTGATGCAAACCTGAGATTGAACGAATAATCAGAAGGACGAGTATCGGGAATGTATTCTTAGGACCTCACTCATTTCTCAAACAGTGTGGTTCGTAGCGTAAGGAGCACTGGTTTGGGAGTCAGAGAGACCCTAGGTCCTGATCTCTATTCTTTATTAGCTGTTGGCCATGGACAAAGTGTTTAACTTCCCTTGTAAGTTTATGTAAGTAATAACTTCCTTCTGGGGATGTCTTAGGCAAAAGCAGCAATGCATATAGATGACCCAGAAGGTGCTGGGCTTCTCTTAATAGTCTCTTTGAGGTTTTATCATAATAACTTTTGGAACAGGACTGGGTTTGCAGGACCCAGGCAGTGTTAAATGCAAGGTAATCATACTATTTTATATTTTGCCTGAAACTCAAATAAAGATGAATTTTTATTGTTACCATCAAGATGCTCAGGATAATAAGATCATTCATGTTCCCCCAAGTGTGAAGGTTTCACATCTGCCTTACTTTATTAGTGAAGATAATTCTTTCCCTTGGCTATTTTTGGATGTGTTCAAAATAAGGCAGTGTCATATTAACTAAGATAATTTTCTCCCTGTCTCACGTTGATAGATGAACAGGCGTTAAATCTCCCTAGGCAGATAGTTTTCACATATCCAGCATGCGTCTGCAAAAACGTCACAACATTTCCCCTCTAGAATGCAGAGAATCTTCCCAAGACCTTGGGCAAAGTTCTGCTCTGTCTAGGCGAAACCTCTGTTAGACTTGGAGCTAAGTGTTATTCCTGCTGAATGGCCCATTTTGCCACACCAATATTGACAATGGGGCAAGCGTAATAAACTGGGCTGGGAGGTGGAGGAAATGAAATGAAATTATAGTCAATCACATACTGGCTGTGGGACCTTGAGTGAATGACCTAACTCTCTGAGCTTCCATTGGCCACCTATAAAATGGGTATAATTTATGTCTCTCACAAGATGGCCATGAAGAGTAAATAAAGGTACATATACAAACACCTGGCATAATGCCTGGCAGGTAGTAGGCAGTTGTGTCAACACAAACTGACACAAGCAGGGAAGAAATTTGTCGGCCTTCAGAACCCAAAGTCCAGGGAGCAGGGATGGCTTCAGGGTTGGGTTGATTCAGAGTCCAAATGGGGACCCTAGGTTTTATCTCATAGTCTTGTTCCTTCTAGGTGGCTTCACTCTGCTCCACACGGGGCTTCCAGGAGCTTTGAGATCTTCTCACACCGTCAGCCAATAGAAGAGAGATAGATTCTTACCATACGTTGACCATTCCATTCACTATGTGTCAGGAACTGCACTGAGGACCTTATGGAAAGCACACAGGGTACAGATAGAATGGGTGTGGTTCTCCCAAAGCAGGAAGAGGTTACTGACACCATCAGAAGGGATGTGAGGTTTAAAAAAAAACTAACAAAATGTATCCAATACGGTATTTAATAATTGCTCAAAGCAAATAGGGTGAAGCAGCTATTTGACTATAATGAATAATATCACTCATAACGGTGCTGAGATGCCGAACAGTGGTTCTCAACCAGGGGTGATTTTGCACCTAAGGGACGTTCGGCAATGTCTGGAGACATTTTTAGTTGTCACAACGTGTGCTGCACAAATAAGCCCCACAACAAAGAATTATCAGGTCCAGTTATCCAGGTGAAAAACTCTGCTCTAGCAAGCATATCAACCATTGAAAATAATTACTGATATTTATTGAGCCCTTACTATACGAAAGTTGCTGTACTAAGCATTTTACATGCACTGTCTCATTTAAGCCATTTGCTGGTCATATAAACCAGGGGATATTATCATGCTCATCCGAAGGGGAAACTTGGGCGTCTGTGCGACTGATCCAAAGGCACGAGACCAGTAAGTAAATGGTGGATTCAGGAATACACTCAGCTCTTCTTACTTCCAAACCCTACAGATTTCTAAGAAGGCTAAATATCACCACTCTACTAGGTTAGCCTAGTTCTGAATGAACTCTACAGAGCTAAGGAAGAGAAGGCATACTGCATAACCAGCACTCATGTATAAATTGTCTTAGTTTACTTTAATTCTGGAACCTCCTATTTGTCCTTTTAGTTCGGAGTGTAGGCACCTACAGTCAGAATTGTTCATCTCTCCTGGGCGGCAGTATCATGATCAAAGGTCATTAGAGTCTTCTAGATGCTGTTTCCCCCTCTCTTCCCCAATATAGGCAACTCTGACCGTACCTCTGTTTTTTCCTTGAAGAATTCCACAGTTGAAATATAATCTTTTTAATAAAGTGCAGTTGCACAATTAATTGCCACTTATTGCCCCTGGAGATAAAGAACAATTAGCTTATCTGGGGGGAGGGATGGGGGAAGAGACACATTGCTTATTTTATTTGAGTTTTTTCTAGTTTTTTTGTTTGTTTGTTTCTTTCCACTTGGAATGCCCTGAGGCTTCAGTGAAGCTCATCAGATTGGCAGGGTCTCTGATTTTTTAATGGGAAGGTCCAGTTGACATGAAGTTTTAACTGCGGCAACATCCCTCATGGAACTATTCTTGAAACGTTACTGTTTAAAGCACGGTGGCAGGTGTCCAGTAAGTTTCCCTGTGAATTTCACAGCTGGCTGCCCAGTTCGCATGCTTCAGTGTCAGGCTCTGCCCTACCTCCTGACTGATTTAAATGACTACCCTCGGTTTAGCACCTGCAGGGCTGAGGGCAGCTCAGGTGACATTTGGCAGAAAGTGGTGAATAATTACCACACGTGGGTGCCTCTCTTTACCAGCTAGAGAATGTCCCTCTCGTGCTTTTGACATCGTTTTAAGAGAAACTTTTAGGTGTGCCAAGAATATGTGAAAATTGACATTGCATATACAAATTCTTTTCCTTAAATGGAGTGCACAAATTGGTGAAAAAGGCTTTTTTTTGGATGTAAAGACATCTGAACAGTCTTGGAAAAGAAATCATCTGTGTCTTGTGTATGTTACTCTAAAAACAATTCTAACTGGTGAAATAACTTTTCATTGGAGAAGAAAACTGTAGATGAGTGTACAGGTAAAAGGACCATTATTCTCATATAAACCTTTGGATATTCTCTATTTTTCTTCTTGATTCTAAGCTACTTAGTAATCCCTCACTTCTAAATATTTTGTGGAGCATATATTCATTCTTACTAAAGGATTGAAAGCAAATTAACAAATAAAGTGTACTTGGCACTTACTACTATGTTGAATAGAGAAATTTAAATACAAATGCGTTAGATCCCACACAGCCTTGCTCAGAGGAAGTGAAATTCTCTTCTTTTGAAAGAAAACAGAAACTACAGTTGTGCCATTTATATGGCCATTCATTCTTCATTAGCATCGATCTAAAAAATAATTTTAGATTTTTTATTTATAAATTTTCATTTATAATTGTATTATAAATATTGCTTGAGTGGAGGCATGTGTGAAATTAGAAGGGAGAGTCCCCTTTCCACTCTACAGAGTAACCTCTTTAATCATCATCTTTAAAGATCTTTCATTATTGCCCGTCTGCTCTCTGCCAGACACTGTGCTAGGTGTGTGGGTGTGAACACAGACAAGACAAGGCCATCGTAAGAAGCTTAGCTAGGTCCCCTCTTACCTTTGAGCTTCTGTGGTTGGTTCTAGCATATGAAATCCTTAAAGGAAAGGATGACTTTCTTGTGACCTTCGGAAAAAGAAATTAGACACTCACCAATGCCTCCTGTCTTGTGGCCATCTTTAAAAAAAAAATTTAAGGTGTATTTTTTATTTAATTTATTTATTTTTCCAGCTTTATTGAGGTATAAATGATACAGAACATCATTTAAGTTTAAGGTGATGGTTTGATACATGTATGTATTGCAGAATGATCACCACAATAAGGTTAGTTAACACCTTCATCACCTCACGTAATTACCTTTTTCTGTGGTGAGAAACATTTAAGATCTACTCTCTTCGTAACTTTCAGGTGTACAATACAGTATTTTTAATTATAGTCACCATTCTGTACATTAGATGCCCGGAACTTAACTCATCTTCCAGCTTGAAGTCCGTACCCTTAGACCAACATCTCCCCTTTTCCTCCTCCCGCAACCCCTGGAAACCACCTTTCTACTCCCTGTTTCCATGAGTTTGGCTTTTTTCAGATTCCACATGTCAGTGAGATACAGTGTTTGTCTTTCTTTGTCTGACTTACTTCACTTAGCATAATGCCCTCAGGTTCCATCCATGTTGTCACGAATGGCAGGATTGTCTTCTTTTTTTTACGACTTAATAGTATTCCAGTGTCCATGTATATACACACACTCTACATTTTCTTTATCCATTCATCCATCAATGGACTCTAAGATTATTTCTATGTCTCGGCTATTGTAAATAATGCTGCAGTGAACATGGGGTTGCAGATATCTCTTTTGAGATCGTGATTTCATTTCCTTTGGATATGTACCCAGAAGTGGAATTGCTGGATCTTTTGGCAGTTCTGTTTTTAATTTTTTGAAGAACCTCCATACCATTTTTCATAGTGGCTGCACCAATTTACATTCCCACCAACAGTGCACAAGGATTTCCTTTTCTCTATGTCCTCACCATCCCTTGTTATCTCTTGTCTTGTTCACAGTAGCCATTCTAACAGGTACGAGGCGATATTTCATTGTGGTTTTGATTTCCCTGATGGTTAGTGATGTAGGGCATTTTTCGTATACCTGTTGGCTATTTGCGTGGTGCGACCAACTTTTCGTAGGTGATGGCCCACTAGTGTATGTGACCACTTTATGTATGCCAGTACCTCAGAATTCTAGTAAAGGACTAGTAAAAAATGAGCCATGCCTTCTTTCGTCACATTCCCTGAGTGTACCCTGAGAGCCTGGTGTGGTTCCAAGCACTGTGTATGTAGCAATAAATAAAACACACATGTGTTCTGTTGTTATGAAACTTACTCTCTAGAGGAGAGGGGATACAGACTATAGCAAACATTAAGAAAAAGTACAACAGATGTTAGAATGTGTAAGTCCCACAGTGAGAAATAAAGGTGTTCGATAGAAAGTGTCAAAGGAGGGGTGCAGTTTTAAATAGAGTGAACAGGACCGGGTTTGCTAAGTCAGTGATGTATGAATAAAGACCTGAAAGAGGCGAGAGAGTGAGCCACGTAGGAATCTGGAGGAAGAGCATTCCAGCCAGAAGTAGGAGGATGGGAGAAGGTGCCTAGGGGGAAGTGTATGTATCTGGAAAGCAGAGCATAAAGTAGAGCCAGGAGGCCGGCGAGACTGGAGCAGAAAAAGTGAGGGGGAAGCAATGCATGGTAGAGGTGGAGCTGCGACGGGGTCAGGCCACGTGGGGCTTGATGGACATTGTAAAGAATTTGGCTTTTAGTCTTAGTCAGACGGGAGCCACTGGGGGCTGCGTAGTTGGACGACTACACGGTGTGAAGGAACAGTCCCCAAGACCTTTCTCACTTCTGACATCAGTTGCAAGTTCAGGGGTTCCCATATCACCTAAGGTTTGGTCATTTGCTAGAATGACTCACAGAATTCACTGAAAGCTACGAAATTCATAGTTACAGTTTATTACAGAGAAGGCTACAGATTAACATCAGCCAAGAGAAGAAGTGCCTGGGGTGGGGGCTGGAGAAGTAGGTGACATGGAGTTTCTGTTACCCTTTCCCCGTAGGGCCAGGGCATCATTACTTTCCTGGTGTCAATGTGTGACAATACAGAGTGTTGCCAACCGGGGAAGCTCCCCGATCCACAGCGTTCAGAGTTTTTACTGGGGCTCCATCACATGCATGATTGATTGATTCATTGATTGCCCGCATGGATGACCTCAGTCTCCAGGTCCACAGATACCATGTGACCCAAAGCTCATCCTAAATCATATTGTTACTCTTTGCCTAGAACCCCAGGCAAACAAAAATGACCTCCCAGGAGCCCATGGCAAAGGCCAGACCTCTTTTTGGACAGGATTAAATTCTTGACTACACAGGGAGTGTTAAGCAAAGAAGTGACATGGTCTGACTTCTTTTTAGACTCTCTCTGGCTAAAACCAGTTAGAAGGGCATCGTCGTGTTCAGGGTAAGGGACAAGGGTGTCTGCAACGATGGTGGTAGTGGTGAGTGAACGTGGGCTTAAGTGTTTTGAAGCTAAAGCCAAAAGAACTTACTCACTGATTGGATGTGGGTTAGGAGAGAAAGAGAGGGGTTCCCGACCCCCCAGGAGTGGCTGCTACTGCAGAGCTTCCTAAATCGGGGGGCCGGGGAGCTGGGCTGACGATGATCAGACTTCAGCTTTGGACACGTTAACGTCAAGGCTCGTTCAGCAATTTCCCTAAATTGGCTTTTCATCCCGTCAGGGATTCGTAAAGCTACACATTATATTTGGGTTTAAACACTGAGATTGGCACTTCATTTGCAACCTGCTCCTTATAAACTGCTACAGCAGGAAGGATGAGGGAAAATGCGTCCTCGACAGAAGGACTTAGATCTAGCCACAGCTTAAGATGAGAAAGCACAAAAGGAAGAAAAAAAAGTCATCTTTCTTTGACTTTGTTTACATGTTAGGTGATTAAGAACAGATGCAAGTGATAAGTCACCGCTCGCTTTTATTCTAGCCATGCTGTATGTCTTCGGATAGTTAATTCTTTTCCCCACAAACCTTCAAGTCCACAGACAGAAGGGTTCGAACGTATATCTAAAAAGTGATAATGATGGTCTGTGTACACATTTAAGGGAATTGGTCTTAGGAAGCCTGGTGACATTGAAGATGAAACCACAGGAGAAAGGACAGCATGTAGCAGTGCACACTCGGAATTGGGACCTTTGTCTTCATCCTGATCGCTTGGCTCGGAAGCTTTACTAAGGTGTTGCTGACACCCCATGACCGACACCGTGTTCTTCCCGGAGCTGGAGAAACAAAACACCCGCCATTTCGCATCATAGTTCTTATCCAATGAAAGCTGATTCTTTTCTTAAAGGGAGACTTGGTCTGCCTGAATTCGTAATTCCGTTCTCGAGGAAGAGGTTCCTATTGCTCTGTTTTCACACGCCCGTGAGCCTCAGACGTGAACGTCCCCCCAGCCACACAGCTTCCTTTCCCATGCATCTTATCCTTGCTTCCCCACTGTTGTCCCGGGATGCGATCACCCACATTTCCTTTGGGCAAAGAAGTGGCCCTTGTGAAGTTTTCCCCGAGAACCCCATCCTCATTGGCTTTGACATTTTAAAGGGTTCAAATAACAGCAACAAATCCTAATTAAATGTTTACTTGATGTCAGATCCTTTGCTAAATATAAAACACGATTTCCCACCACCTTCTGAAGTTTGGGTGAGTTTATGACTCACATTTGAAATATGAGGCTGCTGAAACTTCAGGAGGTCAAGGAACATGCGCAAGGTCATGATTCCAGCATCCGAGGGAGCTGGGATGGAAACGTCTCGTCTCCCACACCACCCAGAGCAGGACTCTGCAAACTGCACCTGTAGTTCCTCAAAATGTGAGATGATTTTAGGTGATAGAGACATAGTGTTAAACGAATGTGACTCTTAACAGTGATGAAGTCATTTTCTTTTCAATTACCTTTTTGATCTTTTTGATTAAATTATACAGAAACATTTCAGTGGGCGTGCTGGCGTGTCTTAAACACTTGAATCGTCTAACACTTTTTAATTGACCTGTGTTACTGAGAAGTAAGCAAACTTGCAGCTTGGATCTTTGACAAGAGGACCTAGACAAGAGTTTAATGACTTACTAACTATTTTCATTGTATTTATGTACATGTCTGCTTTCAATTTATGGCAGAGCATACTGGCTTATGATGTGGATTTGATGATTCCATTTACAACACATTTGTTTAAGAGGGGGGAGAAAAGCAAGTTGATTAAAAATATTAAATAGGTGACACAAAGGTTTGACAAACAAATGAAAGTTGTGTGTGAATGACCGATGTTCACAGAGCTGTCCCCTGCTCAGAAGCCTGGGTGGCACATCCGGTGGGGTCTCGTGTTGATTCCATATCTCGCTCTACAGGTTGCAGCAAAGCCCAGGCAAACAGTCTCACGTGACAGCCTAGATTGGCCTGATCTTCAGCCAGTACACACACACACACACACACACACACACACACACACACACGGCACACACACACACGGCACACACACACACACACGGCACTAGCAAAGTCAACCGCCATCTCTTCTCAAGTTGAGATCAACCAGGCAGCAAGGCCAACAATTGGAACGCACAGGACAAAACAGACCCACCTGAGCACGGTCTGCAGTGAGGCAGGCTCCCCTGAACCCAGAAGCTGCCTGCGTGTGCAGCCTCTTTTCCATTTAAGCATAAGTCAGGTGCTCCCTCATCCCCTTCATTTGGATCTATTTCAGTGATTCTTAGCTGGGGGCATTTTGCCACCCAAGGAACAGTTATCAATGTCACAACTAGGGGACGCCACTGGCGTCCAGTGGGTAGAAACCAGAGATGCTGCTAAGCATCCTACAATGTGCAGGGCGGTCCCCACAACAAAGGATGATCTGGCCATCCAGGTATCGCTGATGTTAGTTGTGCCAATGGAGGGAGAACCCCTGTTCAGATTACACGCTCCTAACAGACTTCTCTCCTCTCCGGATTTTTCTTTGAGATGGAGCTACTAGATCCCATGTGGTTAAGCCTCTTGTTGACTTCACTTGAGTTTCTGTGTGTGTGTCTTCTTTGGCATCGCTGCGGCCACAGGTGGGGAGCGGTGCTCCTCCTTTGCTCACCTGACTTTCAGGGACAGAAGAATATCAGCATTCTGCAGGGTTTTGCTCCTAGTTTTGTATCCCTCTCTGCAAGGTGCTTCTGATCTGTTTCTCCCAGGTTTTTGGCTGACTGATTTCCTTTTTTGCTGTCTAGCACAAACCCGCCTCTCTTCCCAAGTATACCTTTCCTTTCTTGATTGTTCCTCTGACCTGTAACGGCTCACTCTACCATTATATTATCTTTGAACCCGTTCGCATATGTGGATCTTGTCTAACCAGACAAATTGTAAACTCCTCAAAGACAAAGCCCGTGCCTTTACCTTTGTTTACATCCATTGCAGCCGCTATTATGATTTGCCTAACGTTAGTGTGACAAGTACCGCATTCTTTCAGTTATAATGTATAATCGTAAAAGTGAAAAATCAGTACTGATCTAATAACCCCTATGACAGGGATGGAGAGAAGAAAAGATTATGTTAAATATACATGTTGAGGCTAAGATACATTCTGCTTTTAGCAATGTTTAAATATCCTAAAGACACACACATACACGTGTACACACGCACATGCACAAAATACATCTTGAAAGTGAGGAACTGTTGAGTCGATTGGCTTTCTAACTTCATAAGTTTGCGTATTAATACTGTCCCCCATGAGGTCATTTATTTTGGTCATCGTAATTTCAATTCCGTCAGTATTTTTCTAATAAACTATGTTGGTGTGGAATGTCATTGTCAAAGGGAAGGAGCAAAGATTAGAAAGTTGGGCGTTCAGTGCCAGTGCAGGGTGTTGCATCCAGGTGGTGACTTGGAGATAGTGAAGAGCCTTGTTTCAGAGCCCTTGTGGGTCACGGAATGCGGGCCGCCCCACCCCCCGCCCTCTCTCCGACGTGTCATCTCGTCTCTTGACTCTGTCCCGCCTCAAGGCATTCTGTGTGCAGTTGTTTCTGTCGCACTGTTCTTCCTGCTTTCTCCTCCAAATCACTTCCCTCCCCACGGTGGCTCAGTGACCCCTCAGTTTAAATAAAACTTGCTCAAGGAAGCCTGGGTCAAGTTCTCAGTCACTCCTTTCCTAGCCCTGTCTGCTGTTTCTTAATCTATTCTACAGTTATTTGTTGGACACTAAATACAGGCCAAGTCCTGTGCTGGGCCCTGGTGGAAAAGCTGTGAATAAATTAGAAAACAATCTCTGTCCACGTGGAGCTTACATTCCAGTGGAATAAGGGAAGTGCACATTATTTGAAGATGTGCTTTGTGCATTCTGAGTATCATATTTAATACTTTTAATAAATCTAGGTGACAGTTACTATCATTATATTTATTTTACAGATGGATATGCAGGCTTAGGGAAGTTAACTAACGTGTACCAGGCACAAAGCTGGTAAGGGGCAATCCCAGACAGGCGGCCTGGAGCCCAAGTCTGTACCTTTACCAAGCCTTTTATTCCATGCTGCCTTGATACATGCTTACTGTGTGCATGAATGAATGAATTTCCCAATACTTTCTGAGCTCTTGGTTCTCTTATGGATTCTTAACTAATTGCATAATCCATGGTTTGGAGTCACAGGCATATCATTTAGGCAAAGTAGTTACTGAGAAATTCAAAGCTGTATGTGCATCTATATGGCCACAAAGTCCTTATATATGAATCCTTATCTTCACAAAAGACATAGGAAAGGCCCAACCTAATCTCATTATTTTACTTCCTCTGGGTTTCCATCCACTGGTTCTGTTAGCATAAGGCCATCAGGAAAGAGGCTTGGGGCATTTGGGACGGCTTCGGATGCTAGAAGTGTCCAAGGTCGAAGTCAGTGGGTAAAGCGAAAGAAAGGAATCGGGACCATTAAAAGTCAAGACTTGAAGGGAATTCCCTGGCAGTTCGGTGGTTAGGACTCATTGCTTTCACTGCCGTGGGCCCGGGTTCAATCCCCGGTTGGGGAACTAAGATCCTGCAAGCTGCGTGGTACGACCAAAAAGAAAAACGTCAAGACTGTATATTTGCAAGTCTGTGATAGATGAACCCATTAGAACATCTTTGCTCTGTGTTGTGTTTTCTCCAGAGATGTGAAGCAGACGTAGCTGTATTAGGTTATGTAAGACCATTACCCCTTTGATGTGCTTTTCTTTTGACTTCCTTTCCTTTCCTTTCCTTTTTTCTTTTTTTCCCTATTTTCTTCTTACTTGCCTTGGGAAGTTGGCCCATTATATTATTTTGCCAAAGGCCTCTAATAACATTTTAAATGGCTTGTAAAGCTGCTTATGAAACAGCACCAGGGACTTCCCTGCTGGCGTGGTGGTTAAGAATCCACCTGCCAATGCAGGGGACAAGGGTTCGAGCCCTGGTCCGGGAGGATCCAACGTGCCGCAGAACAACTAAGCCCATGTGCCACAACTACTGAGTCCGCGAGCCACAACTACTGAAGCCTGCGCACCTAGAGCCCGTGCTCCGCAACAAGAGAGGCCACCGCAATGAGAAGCCCGCGCACCGCAACGAAGAGTAGCCCCCGCTCACCACAACTAGAGAAAGCCCGCGCGTAGCAACGAAGACCCAACGCAGCCAAAAATAAATAAATAAGTAAATTTACAGAAACAGCACCAAACAAGTCTGTTGGGTTGAGGGGCGTGAATGAAGTAAAAGAACTTGTGGGTAGAGGTTAGACGAGACTGTATGGAAGAGCATCTGAGGTCAATTTTTGTACATTACCCACACTTTCTGGGTCGCTGCTGTCCCACTGAAGGGCATATACCTTTGAACAGTATGGATGAAAGTCCCAACAATTAGGAAAGCCAAAGGCCTAATTCCTGTTCTGTTTAGAGCTCTTTAGTGCATGTTTGTGCCTTTAATGCAAACTGGTGGCCTCTTGGCCAGATCTGGTCCTTAGAGGCGTTTTGGCCCCTACAGCTTAAAAAAAAAAAAAAACCAAAGGAGAAAGTTGCCAACATTAAAAATTCAGGTTATTTCATATAAAAATCAAAATTTCTGATTTCTCTTAGACAATCAAAAGTGTGGCTACATTGGGCTCGTATTTCCCCATTTAAATGTGACCGGGGCTGACTGGTGGCTGGTGTCCATTAGCTACGCTGCCTCTGTGTGGCTGTGTGTTGTAGGGGGTCTGAGCATCTTTATCCGTTCACGTTCTTTGTCTGAACCCTGATGGAATTTGAGGTTGTGACTCCTGGTTCTTCCTGTAAGTGGTAAGTGTGTATGTGTGAGTGTGTGTATGTGTAAGTGTGTGTATGTGTGTGAGTGTGTGTGTCTTTCAGATCCTTAGGTGGAGGCAGGGAAAGTCTGTGTACTTTCAGGAAGAATACTTGATACTCTGTTTTGATTTAGTTTGTTTTTGATCACAGTAATTATTTAGAGAGTCAAATGTCATTAAAGGATGGTGTGGCTTCATTATGTTAACCAAAAGCAGACATTGGATAAAAGAGTGATTTTCAAAGAGTAGGTTTCACCAGTTAGTGAGTCATAATGTCAATTAAGCACTTCACCACTGGTGTTAAAAAATATAATAGAAAATATTAGCATATTATAAATTGATGATAGATAAATAGATAGCTAAATAATAACTAGGTGATAGATAAATAGATCAACAGATGTACTAGGTCACAATCTAAGCTATATTTATTACTGTGGGTTGCCGTTACAAAAACCTTAAAAGCCACTAGATTGTCAAGTTTTAGAAACACAGCTGCAGGGTTTGCTATGAATCAATCATCCTACAAATGTTTCCCAGTAACAGGTGCCTTCATCCTTTCTGGAACCAAGGTTGGCATCTAAGTAAGTAAAAATGACCTCTGCCCTAGAGGAAACAGAAGACCACTTCTTCCTCTTAAATAATTGATTGAGGTTACCCTCCTCTTAACAAATTATATTTCCGTATTTGATGGGAAAAAAAGAGGTGTGAAAAAATTAAAACGTTGCAGAATTAGGTGCCAAGTAGCAGAGTCAAATTTGTATGGTGGATCAAATAAAGAGAGGATAGCAATGAGGACTGAAGTATTTTAGGAAGTCTTCAGGAAGGAAATGGGACTTGAGTAAATATGCTTTGAATTTTAGTTTTTAGTTCTTCCTTGGATTAGGATGACTTAATAATTAAAATCACATGATTAACCTCATAAGCTAGTTCTTTATATTAGCTGGTTGAAAGAGCCTTCTGGTTTTTCTCTTTCTTCTTACATGGTCCACATTAGTGAAATTCAAGCGAGGCAGGTTTTGACCAATTAACATATGCTATGCTATATGTGCTGAAAATTGCCATATGGCCGTGGTATTGAGCCAACTGTGGAAAATAAGGATAAGTCTTCCTTTCTTATTGCACTAACTGCATAGACTGGAATAGATAAAATATTTAACAGGTTTGGGTTGAAAATTTGCTTGGTTTCCATGCTGTGTTAAAAAGTTCTTTAGATGTGAGCCTCTAGATGGGAGCCAAACTCAGGCATTAAGGCCAGTATTCAGTTTTTCAGCAAGAGATTCTGAGGTGGAAGGAGTGGAATTGTGTTTTAGAATAATTAAGTAATTATTAATAATTATAAATAATGTAATAATTAAAGATTGTTCTTTAAAACAAAAACAACCTCTTAGTTTATCTTTGATATATGTATGTATCAAAATCAGAACTTTAAAAGATATCCTTTTAAAAATTATCCTTGATAATAGGATTTTGTCCAAGTCTTTAAAAATATTTAGAGTAATTAAATATATTTATTAATTATATATAACACACTATACATATATATACACATATATGTATGTATGTATGTGTGTGTGTGTGTATATATATAGTAGTTAAAACACATTTATTTGGTTCTTGCCTAATTATGTGTACCTATCTTCCCTTATTAATATAATTCATTTTTTTAACAGTCTGAGGTAGAAATGATCCTCTTCTTAATCCTTAACATTAATGTTGAAACCCATCTAGCTTTCCTTGAGTAACTTCTCTTATGTTCCACACATTAATTCAGCAAAGTTATGTTAATTAAAAAAAAAAACTCTTAGCTGCATTTGGTTCATCACGTGGAGTGAACACCTAGAGTAAAATTTGATCTGTGATTCGGGAAAGCATAGTTGCTTTTGGAAATGAAATCATTCTTCAAGTCATTGTCTGTAAGGAAGGTTAGGACAGAATCTGAGAGTCACAGGATCCTTCTTTTACCTCTGAGCTGCATGGCGCCGTTTCTGATGAGTTTCTGATTCATCGACTGGGATGGGAAGGCCATGGCACAGGTGTCCTCTTTGAGAGTCACACAGGAAGTAGAGGGATTGTACTAAGAATCCAGAAGCAGCTTATTGACCTTCTATGACAAAACCTTCAGGACAAAAAACACTGGGCACCGTGTTGGCTTAGAGTGATTGGTTCCCTGTCCTTATTAATACCAGTTCATCGAACACTTTGATTCTAGTTAACTCTCTTTAGCCCATGTGAACAAGAATCCTAATCTCATACAAAATAAATGAGCCTCGTATCAGACTATTCTAGGCTCTAGGTGCATTGAACTTGTAGGAGCTGGTGTTCAGAAGCTCTCTGTCTTTGTTTTCACAGGATGTGTGAGACTGGTGAAGGGCTGTTTATCTTTCAAACGCGAGATGGGGAGGCCATCTACCAGAAAGTCCACTCTGCTGCCTTGGCCATAGCCGAGCAGCACGAGCGCTTGCTACAGAGCGTGAAAAATTCAATGGTACGTGTGGAATTTCTTGCTCATGACCCAGTGTACGCCGCTGTAGAATGCAGTCTTGGAATCTTTGTGCTGAAAATATGGTCAGTATATTTTTGGGCAGAAGATTTACTCCTGTACTCAGCAATGTAGTACTTGGATTAAATGCCATCCTTGGAAAGTTCCAAAAGGCCACCTGGTAACACAGTAACCATACACCACCTCATCATCTGCTTACCTACTTTGTGCCTCAGTTGTTACCTGTGTGTTTAATCAATGTGGGCTCCTACAACAAAATACCACAGACTGAGTGAGTTATAAAAAACAAATGTATTTATTTCTCACTGGGAGGCTGGGAAGTCCAAGATCAAGGTGCCGGAGGATTCTGGTGGGACCCGCTTCCTGGTTCATGGATGGCTGTCTTTTCACTGTGTCTCATATGGCAGAAAGGGTGAGAGATCTCTCTGGGGTCTCTTTTGTAAGAGCGCTAATGCCATTCATGAGGGCTCTGCCCTCATGACCTAAGCACCTTCCATAGGCCCTACCTTCTAATGCCATCACTTTGGGGGTTAAGATTTGAGCATATGAATTTGGGGGTGGGGGACACAGTATTCAGTCCATTGCAGTGTGTAGTATGTACATTAAAATCAATTTGGATATGTATGGACATCTATAGACACAGCTACGTGGGTTATCTATCTATAGATACAATATTTTTAACTGTAGCAGAAGTTGTCATTTCAAATGTCAGCAGAGGTCAGAGAGAAAATGAAGGTGAGAGAAGAGGGCTGAGAGGAAACTGGGGTGAAATATCAAAAGCTCAAGACCAGACAACTGTCGACATGAGATCGTGGTTTCCGTGTAGGAGAGTTCTTGATTTTTTCCAGATAAGTCAAGAATTTGACTGTTCATAGTATCTTCCCGTTTGTAACTGTTGGAAATTAATTCCAGCTGAAACCAACAACAAAAACCAGTAATGCTTTGTGGGACAAAGGAAACCTACCTGTAAGACCCCATCCTGCCCACAGCCATGCATTTGCCATCTCTAGTGGATAAACCTTCAGAGTCATCAATGTATAAAAACACTGCAAACGCAAACACACATGAGCGTACGTAAATGCTCTCTCAGAATGCCTCCTCTGTTCATTGCTTAGTGCCAGGGACTGTGCATTGTACAGACAATTATGATTCATGAGTTTCTTCTTTGAAAACAGTAAATTTACAAAATCCGAAATGAATGTACAACAGTTAAATAATGCAAATCATGCAACGTGGCTGCAAATACATGCATAGAGATCCACATCTGGAAAGAAATCTGCAAAACCAAAAGGAAGTGGGTTGGCATGGTAAGGTTAGGGCCATTTGAGAAGTTATGATTTAACCATGTGGGGTGGTTGGATTTAAAGAGGGGAAGAGCATGTAGTATGATCTATCCCAAAGCATCCCCAGATTATTCCCAAACGACTTGTGCATGCAGCGCTCTGGGATTTTAGAGCAGGGATCAGCAAAACTTTAGTGAAGGGCGAGATAGTAATATTTTAGGCTTTGTGGTCAAAGATGGTTTCTGCTGCAACTGTTTAACTTTGCCATTATAAAGCAAAAGCGAGCATAGGTAATATGGAATCAAGTGGGTATGGCTTTGTTCCAGGAGAAGCTTTATTAATGGACACTGACATTCAAATTTCATGTAATTTTCACGTATCACGAAATATTCTTCTTCTGATTTTTTCCCCAACCATTTAGAAATGTTCTTTCTGAACTAATATAGTCTTGGTATCCATTTCCCCATATGCTTCCCAATTCTGGATATTGTAATAGAGGTAGGTAAATGCATGGATGGAAAGAAAGAGAGAGAGAGAGAGGAAGGAAGGAAGGAAGGAAGGGAGAAAGAAAGAGGGAGAGGGGGAGAAGGAGGGAGGGAGCAGAATTCAAGTCGTTTTGAACTTACAGGGCAATGTCATTGCATTAAAGTTGTGAGCTACACAAGATGCCTTTAAAGGTCTGAAGAAGTTTTTTTAAGGTTACCTTTTTGTAAAGCCATCGATTAGCATACAGTGGTATCTACTTGAAAAGCAGGTTCTGCACGCACATGTTTTTCCATTTACAGCCTCCTCATTACTTCCACTAAAAATTAATCAGGAGTATGAGTGATTCGTTCAGATCATCCTTTTGCAGATTTAACTGGAATATAATGTTGTTTGCTCTTAATTTGCTGTATGCTTAACAAGCTCTATAAAATGAATGCTTTTAAAAGTAAACACATCCTGTTTTAGATGGAAATGAGTAAGCTTCAAAACGGGATCTGAATCTCAAGGAAGTTAAACTGGGGATTGTGAAATGCTTAAAAATCAACATCCTTCAGTCCATCTCTGATTAGGGGAGAAAACAGATACTGTGCTAAAATGAAACAAATGCAGGTGATACTAAAGCCCCTAAGTTAGAGTTTTGCCTTTTCTGGTCCCTGGGAGTGGACCCACACAGATTGGCTCTATTCTTGACTAGGAATTGCCTTTATGCCACTACTGGCTTGCTTCTCTGAGATGGTCAAGGTCACGAATGGAGAAAGATGGTGAAGCTAACCTCATTATTAGGAAGCCCTAACCCACTGTTAGCTGCCACTAACTCCCAAGACAGAATGCTTCACTGTGGAACGCATGACAGTTTGAAGTTGCAGCCTTGAGTGAAGGGGTTTGGATCAGACTTATGACCTTGAATCCCAGAAGTCATAAAGAGGAGACTTGTGGGTCAGATAGTAATAATAACTTTTATTTTATTATCATCATCATTATAGTTATTATTGCGATAGGCTGAACAATAGCTCCCCCAAATCTTTCCTACCTTAATCCCTGGAACCTGTGAACATTACCTTATATGGCAAAAGGGACTTTGCAGATGTGATTAAGTTAAAGCTCTTGGGATGGGGAGATTGTCCTGGATTATCCAGGTGGGCCCAGTGTCATCACAAGGTCCTTGTAAGAAGGAAGCCGGAGGAGTGAGAGCCAGACAGAAGGTGATGTGGCGATGGAAGCAGAGGGACAGACAGATTTTTGAAGGGTCTGTGCTGATGGTTTGAAGGTAGAAAGAGATGTGACCCAAAGGATATAGGTGGCCTCTAGAAACTGGAAAAAGCAAGGAAATGGATTATCCCCTGGAACCTCCGAAAGGAACCAGCCCAGCCGACACCTTGACGTTAGCACAGTGAATCTGATTTCAGACTTCTGGCCTCCAGGGCCGTTAGGGGATAAATTTGTGTGGTTGTACGCCACCAGTGTTGTGGGAATTTGTTACAACAGCTATAGGTAACTAATACAATAATAATATCAATAATAATAAAAATGTATCGTGTCTCTACTCTGTAGCAAACAATATTTTAAGGACTTTGTGTGTACTTTCTAACCCTTCCAATGACCCTTGGATGGAGGGCCCAGCACCACCAGCTTGGAAGTAGTGGGGCTCCAATTTGGAGCAGGTGTGCTGGGATAACCCCACTTTACACTTTGTCTCGGAATCAAGCCCCTAGACACGTTTCCTTTGCCCTGCATGAGATCACATCACTGATGTTCTAAAAATTCCAAATTAATGGCTGACATTTAGAAGTTAAGAGGTTTCACATAAAACTCAGATTTCTGTAATATCTTAAAAAGTGAAAAGGCCACACTGATCTCACACCCCCATGTGGCAACCATCGGATATGCCTGGTGGTGCCTTCCCTCTTTAGGTAGAATGGGGATCTTCAGTTCTCCGCAGTCCCTACCACTCTCTATTGTCACTCAGCAAGTGGTCCTTCTCTGGGCATTTGCTAGACATGCTGTGGCCAATTGATGTCCTGCCTATGTTACTACATGTATAAGTTTTCTGTTGCTGTGTAACAAAGTGCCACAAACTGTGCACCCTAAAACAACACACGTATGTTATCTCATAGTTGCCGTGGGTCAAGAATGTTGGCAGGGCTTACATGGGCCCCCGGCTTCAGATTCTCACAAGGCTGAGATGCTCTAGTCTCATCTTAAGGTTAGACTGGGGAAGGACCCACTCACAAGCTCACAGTGGTTGTTAGTGGAAGTTAGTTCCTTGGGGCTGCAGGATCAAGGGCCTCAGTTTCTTGTTGGCTGGTGGATGGAGGCCATCCTTAGCTCCCAGGGGCCACCCTCAGCTTCTTGTTATGTGGGCTTCCCAACATAGCCACTTGCCTCATCAAAGCCAGGAAGACTCTCCTTGCAAAATGGGGGCCACAATCCTATGTATCCTAATCATGGTCGTGACATCCCATCATCCCGTCGTAGGCTATTGGTTGGAAGCAAGTCACAAGTCCTTCCCACAGTCACGAGAGGGAGGGGACCACACAAGGGCGTGCGCACCTAGAGGAGGAGATCAGGGGGCCACCTTCGTGTCTGTCCCCATACCATGCAAACTTCTGGAATAATGTTTATTTAGTGCTTTGATTTTACCTTTTAAGTATGTTTCCTGCTTTATGGTGTGTTGCTAATAATGCCGTTTATTTATGAAGCATCTGCCAAATGCCAGGCTCTTCAGCAGCAACAACCATACCACTTATCAAGCCAGGCATTTTACTTGCTTTTTCCCTAATCACCACGATATCTCTGTGAAGTAGACTTATTCATTCGTTCTCATTTATTAGTTCATTCAAAATGTTTATTGCGGACGTAATATGCTGTTATGTGCTGTAGGATATAGCAGTAATTGACAGGTAAAGCCCATGATCCCATGGGTCTTATAATTCAAGGGAGTATTATTCATGACCCTTGACCTGGAAGGAATCACTCTCCAGATCTTATAGACGAGAAAACAGATGCTCACAGTGGTGAAGTCACTTGCCCACAGCCATAGAGCTCATTACTGTTGGAGCCAGAAATGCAGGATCCTTTTATTTGGTTCCTAAACCTCTACCTCTGGCCACAATGCCTTACTCCCCAGAAGGGTTTTAAAGCCCTTCTGTTTCTCTTATATCCGCACTGAGAACTGTCTTAGCATTTTCAAATTACCCTGAATATCAGAGTACCTTTCAGAAATACATATCAACTCAGAGTATATGTTAAAAAATTACTGTTAGAAGAAATCTCGTTTCTTTTGGCACTTTCGGGACCAGATAGCAATCATGTTTCTCATAATTCTTCCCCCACCTCCTCTCTTTTTAAATTCAGTGTATTATGATTCATTCTCAATAGGGTGTAGAAGAGGGTGGGCGGGCCTGAGGTATTAGGGGAAGGACTAACTGTTGAATGAGATGGAGCTGCAGGGACTCGTTTTGCTCACGAGCTGCCAGCTGCCTTGCTGGAGCAGCTACAGGGAAACTCTGCCGGGACGGTTTGGGACTTCCCCGAGCAGCCAGCTATTTTTGCCACCTTGGAGATCAGTGTCTATAACAGAGTCTAATTTTGGAACAAGGAGTGGCAATGTGGGGATGTTCCTCATTCCACGACCGGGCCTGTCATTTTTAGAACTTCCTTCAAGGCCAGAGTGACAAGGTGGAGAATGATGGCAGTTTAGCAGCTCCCTTGGGGGCTGCAGGGCCGGGCTCCACTGGGGGTGACATTCAGACCCCAGGGTGACGTCTCCCCCATCCTCTGCGGTCCTGACTGTGCTTCCACGTTTGAGAGTTTAATCTGAGCTCTTTCTGTGTCCCCTCTTTTTTGTTGTTGTTTAATTGATTTACTTCCAGACTTGGTTTTGCAAATAAAATTTGTTAATGAATTTGTAGAATTCAAGTGGAACTCTTCTACAGTTCTGCAAACCAAAGTAATTTATATTCAACCTACTTTAAACAATGATAGTCTGCACTTTTTTTTTTTTAATATAGAGGGCATCAAAGAAAGCATAGAATCGATTTCACTACTACTCAGACTGAAAAAGACCCACACCTGCTGGGATTTTATGTGTAGAAACAGTCCTCACAACTCTGTCCCCACTCATCCACCCACAAAAAAATCAGTTTTTACCTCTTCTTCTGTTTATGAGCCCTAGTTAATTGCGTTAACTTACAGATTTTTTTTTTTTTTTTTTTTAGTGTACTACTTAAAGCAGTTATCAACTTTTTTCCACTCCTGAATATCCGATCGCTTTTCATAGCTTGGTATATTAATTATAATTCAAAAATCTTTTACTGAACATCTATCTACTGCTTGCAAAGTAGATCTTTGCAAAGATGTAATAATTTTTTTTTGCATCTTTAAAGGAGCTTGAAATTTAGATAAGAAGTTATGATTTAAGCCCTTCAAAACATGCAACAGTATAATCCTGTGATTCAATTTGCTCTGGTCCCCTTTAGAGGGCAATTTGTCCCTGTTGATCAAAATTCAATTCACACGTCTCTTTACTCAGCAATAGTACATCTAGGAATTTACTCTAAAAATGGACTACCAGAAGCAAAGATGATGTGGACACAAATGGAGGGAGTTTTTCCTTTTTGCTTACATTCCGCTGTTTTACAAACATTTGCTAATAAGCCCTGCTGTCCACAGGGTGCTGGGGAAGTGATTGAAGAAGATGAAGTTCCTATTCTTGGGGAGCTTGTGTGTAATAACAGAAATGTCACCCAAAGGGGATAATTAGATAAATTATGGCACATGATGTAACAGGAATTAAATGAGGCAGCTAAATAGGGTCACACTTGGTACTATCGAACTTGTGTGAAGCACATGGATGAGGAAGAGGCAGGACAGTAGGTGGAGTCCGACACACACTGACACTAATACCCACACTCACACTGACACTCTCACACCCACACTCGCACTCACACTCACACACTCACACGTGCTTTATCAGCACAGAGAGTGAACTTCTGGCGGGATACAAACGTACTGGGTAATGTTGGTTACCTTTGGGGAGCAGGACTGGGGTTTGAGGGTCTGAGAAGGGGCTTTTATATTTCTCTGTATGTCTTTCTCTTCCATTAATTTTTTAAAAACCGCAGCTACATAATTATATTTACGGGAACAGAAATAGTTGAACTTCTGGCATATGGCAAACTGAATGGATATACTGGTGAGAAAGAGGAAGGATTCTCCCACTTGAACGCATAAAAATGCAGGATAAGAAAGAACGATTTTTAAAAGCTTGGTAGGGAAGTTTGCAGGTGCTAGAAATGGGGTCTCCATCAAGGGATGATATCATCTTTTTGGAGAAGTTTGTGCCTGACCTGAGTTTTCAGACGAACCAGAGTTAGCTGTGCATTACTGTGACTGCTGCTGCTGGAGATGATAATGAATCTGACATTCATTGAGAACTTACTATGTCCAGGCACTCTGCCGAGCTCTAGACTTGAATTAACATTTCACCTTCAACGTGACTCCATCGACGTGGGCACTGTCATCCCATTTTTATAGTTAAGGAGTTTGAAGTGTGGACCCACAGCTAGAAGTGATGGAGCCAAGATTTAAATCCAGGTGTTGCTGGCTCCAGTGTCCACACTTTAGCCACCGTGCTCTACTTACTCAGTTAAAATAAAATTAACGGAATTATAGGTCACAAAGCACTCTTCACGATTTCATGAGAAAGTAAAAGAGGCTAAGTGCTATTAACCTACGTTAACTAATAGGCAAGATGGGCTAAACTGTTTCTTTAGACAGGATAGATGCAGATGCAACTCAGGCTTCTTCCTTAAATTTGCTATGACTTTTGTTCCTATATATTTCGGGGAAGATGTCATCTTCTGGGTCTCTTAAAACAACCTAATAACTTGCAAGGTGCAGTGGCACGTTTTAATGGTCCTTTCACCTGGTTATTAAATGCTGCCCGACTTCATACAATATCTCTCCAAGCCGGAAGCTCCTGTAGCCTTTCCATGGTCATTATTTAGCTGCTGGCTGTGCCTCTTTGGGAAAAGGAGACAAATTAAATGTCGCTCGCAGGTTGTAGCTTTGTTTATAAACTCTAAAGCTAACATTAATGTTTAAAATGGGGGCTCCATAAGTAGGCAGTAAATTGAAAGCGTGATGATGGCAAGACAGCAGGTCATGACGTGAACCTGTTATTCACATGAGAGCAGGGGGTGCATCTGGTCAACCGGATGGGCAGTGCAGAGGAAGACGGTTTTCCCAATGTCAATCGTGGCAGAGGCCAGAGAGGGGAATGGTGATGGGGACTGAGCGATGAATGGAATCAGTTCAACGCCATTTTAAACCTAATATTTTGAGAAGTTAGGGAATAAGTGATTTATCCATTTCCACCAAGAGTTGGCGAGCATTTTCTGAAAAGGGCCAGATGGTAAATATTTTAGGCTCCCGGGGCCAGGTGTGATTGCCGCTCCCGCCTGCGCTGACCCCCACTCTACACCCTGGGTTTTAGGCATTAGATACAAATGCACTTACTTAAACTAATCTCTTCCCTCCAAGCCACGTGGATTCACTTCTTCTCCTAGGAGTTTGCCAAAGGAAAAAGCAATAACCTCAAATACCTAGCAGTAAAATCAGAGTCCACTTATGATTTTAACCAGAATCAGTCACTTTTAGAGATACCATAGACATTCTTCAGTAGAGGTTCCTGCTATTGGTCGCACCAGCAGACACATACTTTGCCTTGTATGGCTGTTTTTTTCTTATGATATTAAAGCATTGGGCGTGACCAGAATCGGACAACCAGAGCGCAGCATGGAGAGGGCATTCGGAGGAGGTGCCAGGATGAGAGGTTGTCACCAACTATGGAGGTTTCAACATTTTGGGGGAGATTCAGTCAGTTGCTTCTGCAGAACTGGAAATTGACCACTTTATAGGTTCCTGCTCAAATATTCATTGACCTGTCCAAGCATGAAATACAAATCCTCCTCCAGTATGTAAGTAGCAAGAGGGAGGGGTAAAGTTATCTACTGGCTTGCCTTCAGGCAGCAAGAAAACTTAGGTAGATGTCTCAAATGGCCAGAGCAGGGAAAAGGAGCAAAGACTGTCAAAGATTGCAGGGCAGGTGTCATCAGCGGGCACATGCAGACCAGTTTTTGTTTGGTCTACAAGGTATTGGCACAGATGATATTTTTTAGAGATTAAATTAGTTCCCAGTGTTTAAAATGGAAGGTTTCACATAAAATAATAGTTCTGTCTTTTGAAAAAAATGAGAATATCTGGTAACACGGTGCCTGCCTGAGTCAAAATTGAATAGCAACTACCATTTTGAGGTGCTGACTGCTCTTCAGCTTTTTATAGTTCTTGTCATTTCTTGTTGTCTCAGTAACCAGAAGGTTTTATTCATATCTGATACCTGCATGACCCATGTAGATATTCAAGTTTGCAGCCCCTGGTTTAGGAGAACCACACATACCTCTTGTCCTTTAAATTTTTGCCAAGACATTTGTTTCCCTGATAATCTCTTTTTGTGGAAGATTCTGGCCATTTCTCTGGCTCTTACTGGGGAAGATGTCAGGGTAGGTACGCATCTCGTAGTTTATGATGGAAAATGCAAACAAGTTATAAGCATGACTGTCACGGTGTGATCTGTTACAGAAGAGTAAACTAGGCTTTTGTATTTTTCAGATCAATAAGGCAAAAATTACCTGATGAGCTTTTAAAGGCTCTGTTATGTATAATGAGAAGGGTGACCATAGGAATTTTTTCCCAAGCTGGGGCGCTTTTGAGAGTCAAGTCTGATCCTATTAAGAGCAGGATTGGCTATGTACTTTGTAGGCCTGGTTCAAAAATGAAGACGCAGGGTCCCTTGTTCAAAAATTATTAAGATTTTCAAGATGGTGATAGCAGAGCATCTAATCAAGCATGGGGCCCTGTGTGACTGCACAGTTATAGCCCCTGAAGCTGGCCTTGGTCAAGAGTTATGCCTGGGTAACAGATGTAAACAGGATGCAACCAGGATACTTACCCTTAGCCAGTGGTTCTCAGTGGGGAGTGGTATTGCATCCCAGGAGACATCTGGCAATAGCTGGAGTCTTCTTTGGCTGTCAGCACTGGTCAGGGGGCTGGAGGTGGGAAGCTGCTGGCATCCAGTGCATAGAGGTCAGGGGCGCCGCTAAACATGCTACAATGCACAGGATCGTATAGTCCACGGCAAAGAACAACCTGACTAAAATGTCAATTGCGAGAGGTTGGGAAACCAGCTCTAAAGATAGGACAGGTTTTGCTTGAAGTCTGGGCAAGAATCTGATGGGTCAGTGTGTCCAGGATGGAATGTCACTTCTGAGCTATGCAACTTGGCCTCCTTTTGCCCTGTTTACTTCATACGTCATATGCGGGCGACAACGGTAGTGTTTACGACTCGCATTGTTGTGTGGTTCACGTGAGCTAGAGCATGGGAGGCACCTAGGAGAGGCGTAGCAAGATGCAGCAAACGTGAGCCATTACAGTGATTCCCCTTGTACTCACACAAACCGGCATGGGATGGGCCAGGAGAAAGAGACTCACCACGCAGCAGTGGAGACACGCACGGGTGGCATCAGGAATTTGCGTGATGAGGCTGAGCGCTGGCGTTTGTTGCTTCCGTAAGACACGGCTGGTGTTTGTGTAAACGTGGCAGCATCAGACTGAGGTAAGGATTCTGCCTCCTGCTTGGCTTCAGCAGGGCCAAGCACTCAGCATGACCTTGTACATATGCACAGGGTTCGTTACAGTCACCTTGCAATGCGAAGGGCAGCAAAACGAAGTACAGCACATCGATGTGGTCCGGGCCTTTCTGCTCACCAGCCCACCACTCCACTCAGTGAACTTGCTCACAGTGAACCGTAGACACTCTTTCCCTCACTGGTCCCAGTTCCGACATGCACGTGGCATCTTGTCACTAAAGCACCTGCTTCTGTTGAGTGTGAGGTGTTGAGTTTAAAGGTTCACTCTGAACACGTGGGAGTTCTGCCTTTGCATCAACTTGAAAAGCTGGCCTCCGAGTAAGTGGCTTCCCCCCTCAAGGCTTTGGGCCTCTGGAGGGGAGGGAACTAGGCCCCATGTGTCTGCAGTCATCGCAGGGCCTGGCACAGGGTTTACTAAAGTTTTGTTGAATGAGCAAAATAGGGGTTGAATAGACAATTTTATGAGCATAGAGAAAAAGGAAAATGAAGCCGGAATCCCAAATCGCATTCCCTCCCAGTGCCAAAGCAAGGCGCAGGTTCCAAGCAAGTCTGCTCTGAGAGGCTGGGGAAAATAGTCCCGGAGGTTATTAATTTCAGTGTACAGGTGGGGAGAGGGTTTCCTCGGTAAGGAGTTGTAAAAAGTTACCAGAAGCAAAGGGAGGGATGATTCTAGTTTATGCATATGGCTGAGAATTCAAATGGCTCCGAGTAAATTGATGCAAATCACTTTCATTGCCCATGCAAGTAACCATTGGAGCACATCTGGTGCTCAGCGAAATGCTGTATTTGGAAAGTTGGCCCCAAGTGGTTGATTCCACTAACAGTCTGCTTTACCAAAGCTGCGGCGACAGCGGAGGCATTGCTTCAACCAGAGTTCTGCTCACCAAGTAGTGTCTGCTGCATTTTTTCCCTTAGCAATCTTTCTCTCCTGCTCACTTTTTCTTTTCTGTCTGTCTCTCTCTCTCTGTGTGTGTGTTTTTGTAACATTCAAGAAGTAAGCCTCTGCTCGCTCTATTTCCTTGACAGTTCGGTAATATTCTGTGATATCTCGGTAACACTTTGATGATAGGAATACCCATCACTTTTGCTCCAAATGTCAGAACAAGGGAGAGGAGCTGGAGAAAGTGAAGACAGCTCTTTGGGTGGTTCCTGCCAAACATCTGTCAGAGCTGGATTCGGCAGCCCAGAAGCGCGGGTTTCATGAGAAAGCCGAGGATGGCCACCTGTTTGGCAGACGGTTGATTTTCACTTGAGCAAAGGCCCCTGGGACAGTGAGGGCTCCACGGGCTGGGAGAATCACTGGGAGATTCTGCTCCTCAAGATTCCATGGGTGTTCCCACCTCCTTGCACCTCCTTCGACTGTTTGCCATTTCTCTAAGCTTTGAAAATTTTATTTCTAAAATAAAATTTATTTCCAAAATTCAGATGCCTTTTATCACTATGAACAGAACATGAGCCCATCCTTTAAAGTCTTCATGACATCCTCTGTGCTTTCTTGAGACATACACAGGATTCTGATATGAACTTTAGCTCTGCAGTAGGAGGCCAGGTCTTACATCCTGGCTGGGCATCTTTACCAGCTCAGTGTCCTTGGGCAGGTCACTTCGCCAGCTGTAGTGTTTGTTCCCCTTCCTGTGAAAGAGGAGGTTGTATTAGTACATACCTTGCTGGGTGGGATAATGCCTGTGGTTTCCTGACATCGTGTCTGGCACCTACTAAATCCAAGTCCACCTGCGTTGCTAATGTTGACTTGGGAGTTAGAGAGGATAAGATGGCAAGGGGATGGAAGATGAGGGAGGTTTCTCATCCACTTACGGGTTCACCTCTTCAGTCAAGTCAGCCAGTGTGTCCATCAGTGATTCAGTTATTCAGCCACTTTTTATTAAGTGCCATCATACGAATCACACCAGACACTAGGTATGTGAGCATAGATGTGGAATCTTCTCCACCACGGGAAGGAGAGCTCTGCTTACAAGAGGGTCTGCTCTCTTTTGTAGAGTAGGGGACACCATTGTGCAGGCAGACGGTGATGTGACCTAAGCTGGGCTTTAAACTAGCTCTCTGGCCATTTACTATAAAATCCTGGGGGAAACAGCGGTTCTGTGTTTTATTTAAGTTTCCAGCCCCCAGCAGAGTGCATGCCTTGTAAGTGATGCCCAGAGTATATAAATGCGTGGAATGAGGGAGTGAATGAACCAAAGAAGCCAAGTGCAGAATTCACTGAAAGGGGTGAGGGGGAGGCAGGGACGCAGGCAGGGAGAGCGTGAACGGAAAACTGAGTTTGGAGGCTTCGTCTAATTGAGGGATAATTTAAGTTGGAATGAGCAGCTCCATCTGGCTCGACGCTGAGTGTCTGCATGCTTTATTTTGTTGAATTTTCACAACTATCCTTGGAGATCGGGATTGGTTTTTTGAATCCTATTTAATTTATTTTTACACAAACACATGTATGGAAATTTTAACTAACTGCAAAAATATAACCGTATAGAGGATGATTTGTGCTCTGTTTTTTCCCTTTTATTATTGGTTTGCATGCCTCTTTCCCCTCTTTAGCAACTCCTAAAACTTAAAAGTGTGCACTTACCTTTCCTTGTTTTCCTCTGTACCCATATAATCCTACACAGAAATCGACATCTACATACACACAGAGGTGGATAGACACACACATAGATGCCTACACAAGATATGGGTATTTGGGGGTCATTGTTGATTTTACAAAATCGTGATCATATTACACATTTGAAGAAACTACCCCCTGGTATTCTCATTCAACAGTAAATATCTCATGGGAGTAGTTTAAAGTCATGTAGCATAGGTCTGATTCAGGGGTTGGCAAACTACGGCTGATGAGCAAAATCTAGCCTGTGCTTGTTTTTGTAAGTACAGTTTTATTAGAACACCACTACACCCAATCCATTTTTACATTGTTATGGCTGCTTTCACATGGAAATAAAAGAGGGGGTTCATTGGCACCATAGAGACTGGATGGCCTGCAAAGCCGAAGAAATTTAATATTTGGCCCTTGACAGAAAAGTTTGCCAACCTTGGTCTCATTCATTCTTTTTAATGGTTTGCATTTTATTGGCAATATTAGGTCCATTTCACAGAGGGAGAAATTGAGGCTCCATGGCTTACAGTCAGTAAGTGAAGAGCCAGGACAGGAACATAAAGCCCAGGGTGTGAGTCAGTGGAAGCTGAAAGGAAGGAGGAAATTTGGGAGGCTTTGGAGGTAGAAGAGAGAGAATGTCTAGGGCCTGAGGGTAAGTGTGTCTGTGGTCTGGGCGGTGATGAGGTGAGGGAGCAGAAAAGGTGGGCTCTGGGGCAGTGGTTCCCCACCTTCTGCGGGCGTCAGAGTCACCTGGAAGGCTCACTAAGCCACAGGTGGATGGGCTCCACCTCCGGGGTTTCGGCAGGTGTGGGTGAGGCATTGGAATTTGAATGTCTAATAAGTTCTCAGGTGATGCTGATGTTTGGTCCAGGGACCACACTTGGAGAACTAGGGCTCTGAAGCGACTCTTGAGAATCCGGCTCCTTGTTCCCTGGAAGAAATGGCACTGGAGCTAGAGAGAGCACAGCGTGGGACCGCGTGCTTTGATGCCCTTTATACATACAAAAATCTGCAGTAAGACTTACACCCATCATTCAGTGAACATACATTGCGCTGACAACAGAGGTGTCAATGCAGCCATAATTCCCTCCTGGTCTAATTATATCGGACCTTAACCAGTCTTTACATGCATCTCAGCAGGATTATGTTCACGGTGTTTCATGTGTTTACGGAAGCAAGAACATGTGGTTAAGCTCTCTCGCTGGAGAAAGCTAGATCCTTTTAAGAAATCACTCCTCTAAGTGAAGTGGGAGTGCACCTGTCCATTAGGTGGAGGAAAGGTGGGCGCAAGAGCCGCTCTGCAGACCTCTGTACACCTTAAGGACGATATAGCTCCTGTCATCAACCCACAATGATTACAAAACTTGTTCAACAGCATTTGCGTCTAGCTTCCAGAGGATTTGGTTACCGCCACTTAGCGTAGCAATTAGCATTTTAAGCGGTTTGTATTGATTACATGAACGTGCTTCATCAGGCAGAAAGAACCCTAAAGAATGCAGCAAATGTAGTTATCTCAATGAATTACTCCCAGCACCAATCCGTACAAGTTTGCTAGAACTTTACAAGGGTGTTTGATAAACCTCAGAAATATAGATTTACCTCAAACTGGGTAAATAGATCACATACTACACAAACACATGCTTGATTTTTATGTCTTTTTTAAAAAAGTATTGTCTAAGACTATTGTTCTCTTTTAAGAGAGGCATTTGGTCTGGAATTTGTAGGAATAAACCTAACATTTTAAAGATTCTGTTCAAAACACGTTTACTATTCATGAGATAGTTGGAGTAATTGTCTCTGGTTAGAAATTTGAAATTAAGGTTAAGCTTCTTTGAGAGCTATTTTCTACTTTCCTTTTAAATTCCCCTCGTTTTCATTTTCTAGTAAGTGTCATCTGGAGAGGATCAGGGGGCTTAGGGCTGGGGCTGGGGAGGGCCTATAAAACGACAGTGTGTGAAGTGGGAAGATCTTTCCCTCCACAAGCCTGTTCTTGGAGGAGCGGGGACACTTACATTGCTCAGTGCCTTATGCATAGTTTCAGAGTTCTTTAAACTAGTGCATGCAGTGGTATGCAATTGAGGAAAAGAGCTATGATTTCTTTGAAGATTTCAAAAGAAGGCTTTTGGATTAAAATATTTGATTCACACATGATATAGAATTGTACAAAATGTTACACAGTGTAAAATAAGTCTCTTTCCCATGCTTAATCATCTCAGGTCCCCAGTTTACTTCCTCGGAAGCAAACCCATGACCAGCTTCTTTTGCATCCTTCCGGAACATCATATCCCTTGATAGATATAAAGGTATCTATGTATTAATAAGTACATTCATTTTCTGAGTATCTACTTTGTGTCAGACCCTGTTCTAGGAAGCAGGAGTACAGCAGAGAACGAGAAACAGTCCTTGTGTTCAAAGAGTGTACTCATTGTTATGGAGAGTGAGACAATCATCAATAGATAATAAACATAAAACTGTATCAAGAGTTGGTGAATGCTGTGAAGGAGACTGCATTGTAAAGTAGAGAGAATGAAGGAGGTTTGTTGCTCTGATAAGGTGATACTCTGGCGGGGGGGGGCGGGGAAGGGAGGAGTGGAAATTTCTAAGGGCCAGTTTTTTTTTGTTTTTTTTTTACATATATGTGTATCTCTTCTTTTTCAAATTCTTTTCCCATTTAGGTTATTACAGAGTATTGAGGAGAGTTCCCTGTGCTATACAGTAGGTCCTAGTTGGTTATCTATTTTAAACATAGTAGCATATAACATGTCAATCCCAAACTCCCAATCTATCCCTCCCCCCATTCTTCCCACCACCCCCAACCAGGTAACCATAAGTTCATTCTCTAAGTCTGTGAGTCTGTTTCTGTTTTGTAAATAAGTTCGTTTGTATCATTTTTCTTCTAGATTCCACATATAAGCGATATCATATGATAGTTGTCTCTCTCTGTGTGACTTTCTTCACTCAGTATGACAATCTCCAGGTCCATCCATGTTGCTGCAAATGGCATTTTTCATTCTTTTTAATGGCTGAGTAGTATTCCATTGTACATATGTGCCACATCTGTTCCAGGCAGAGGGAACAGTAAGTGCAAAGGCCCCGAGGCAGCTCTGTGCTTTGCATGTTCAAGTACAAAGCTATGACTTTGAAGCAGATGAAATGAGAAGAGGGGTAGGAGGTGTTGTCTAGAAATAAGTAGGAGCCACGTCCTATATGACCTTTCATTCGTGGTCAAGAGTTTGGATTTTGCATGGGGTCAGTTGAGAAGTCATTGGAGGGTTCTGAGAAAAGCTGAGATAAGCTGGCTTTACTCTTGAAGGGGGCACTCTGGCAGCTGTTTGGGAAAGACTGGGGGTGGGTGAGGCGAGAGTACAAGTAAGAAGCAGAGTTAGGGACTATTTCTGTCATCTGGACATCCAGGTGAGTGCTAATGATGTGGGTCAGGATGGTGGGGAGGGAGGTGGTGAAAAGTGGATTCTGGATACATTTTGAATAACAGGATTTGCTGATGGTTGAACTTTCTTGTAGGATAGAGAGGAAACAAGGTAGTCTCCAAGGTTTCTCTTCTTCTTTAAACAGAGCAATGGGTTGAATGGAAGAACCATTTACCTAGAAGAGGAAGAGCTTTCGGGGAGTGGAGTGTGAGAAACGATGGTTCCAGTTTGTACATGTTAGATGAGAGCTGCCTACTGGACATCTAGGTGGAAGTGGGGAGCGGGCTGTGAAATACAGGAGCCTGAGGTTTAGGGGAGAGATTGGAGGTACAGACATGCATTTGAGAATCATCAGAGTGTGGATAGATGGTATTTAAACCTGTCCCAGTGATGATGAGCTCTCCCCACCAACATGCATAGGTAAGGAATGGTGGCTCTTTGGTTTTAGGATTGTTTCATATCACTTCATAAAGATCTACCCTTTTCTTTTTAATGGCTAACAGGTTAGTCTGTTGCATGGATGTACAATAATGTGAAGGTAAGACTGCTTTGTTTAAGAATAAAATGAAATTACCAACTCATCTACCATTCTGATGTTAGTCACATTTAAAAGTAATTTTTGAGTCAGTCTAAAATCCAATTTGACATGTAAATTAAAATTAAATTTTAAAATTCCTTTAAAAATTGGTTATTGGAATAGTTGTCGATAAAGTGGGTCTCAGGATAAAAATTGTGGTTAGCGGGGAAAAAATGTTATAAAGGAGACTGGGTCACAGTTTAATTCTGTTATCTTAGCTGGTGAATTAAAAATGGTTAGGGAAATGAACAAATAAAGTATAGTACAACAAAAGGATGGGCTATGATGCAGACTTTAAAATGACAGCATAGAAGATGGCAGTATTTAGGAACATTAGGATACATTTATAATTTATTAAATAAAAAAGAGGACGGTATCGGTATAACAGTATATACATTATCCTGCAGTTTGTGTTAAATATACATCATGTATTCACATTTTTTAAAAAGGCCAAAAGAAAACATTAACATGTTAAAAGTTCTCTTTGTTTCTTTGTTTTTGTTTTTTGTTCTCTGTTTTTGTTTTTTTCTAAGTGATTTTTTTCTAAGACATTTTCTAAATGATTATTTCAAATCTATCTGTATTCTTTTCTGTATTTCCTGATGTAATAAAAATATATCAATATATTAAGAAAGAATACAATTTATTACAACTTTTAAAAATGGGTAATACATATCATAAAAATGTGGACTCTCCCATCCCCTCCTCTTAGGTGTCAGCAAAATACTACCAAATCCAAAGATAAAGCTGCCTTGGAGAATATAAATTTCTCGGGGAAGGGGAGGGGGGACCGTAGAGCCTCTTGGATTTTCTCCTGTTCCTACACTTGTTCCATGTTTACAGTAAGAGCTTCATTCATGCTTGTTCATTAACTTCATTGTATCCCAACTGGATCAGGTGATTAAATATATTCTCTAAGCATATTTATTTATTTGATTTGATGTGTGGCTTTTTTGTCGTTGCCTGAAAACTTTTAAAAACTTCTCCCCTCAAGCCAGAAACACAGTCCAGTATCAAATATTTAGGTTTGAAAAGAAAATGTGAATGTTCCTATTAGGACCTTGTTCGGAACTCTTGGTAAAGATAGTATTTTGATTGACATAGGGCTAATTAGAAATATTGCTAACATTGATAGAACCCTGCGATGAGTCATGTGTGTTCTTGGAATTAGCTGCAAAGGAGGAACTTTTTTTCCTTTCTTTTTTTTTTTACTGACGTGATATTAATGACTAAAGGAGGTTAAATAACTAGCCTACAGCCATACAGTTATTAGTGGCAGATTCCAGACTTTAACCCTGGTTTCCTGACTCCGGAGTTTGGGGTCTTACTACAGTGGAAAACTTTTTCCCAGAGTTATCGGTCCAAAGGTGATAAATAGCATAGGACAGTGGTTCTCAAAGTGTGGTCCCTGGACCAGTACAATCTGAATCATCTGGAAACTTGGGAGAAATGCAAATCCCCCATCCACAGTGGGGATGCGGGCCAGGAATCTGCATTTTAATGAGCCCTCCAGATGATTCTTGCTTGCTAAAGTTGGAGAGCCTGGAGAGCTGCTTACCCAGGGTCCAGAAAGCATAGGTAGAGTCTATTGCCAAATGTAATTTTCACAGGAGAATATGTAGGCAGAACATGAAGGCATAGTTCAGGAAGCCGAGTGGAGAATGTCGGTGAGTTGAAGGGTGGTGTCACTGGTACAGCTGAGTTTGGGTGGAATGAGAGAAAGACATTGAAGTGCGGGTTTCTTTTAGAACCTAGTTTTACTTTTTCTCTCTCGGACTGAATTGTTCCTTCTGATTCAACTTTGTGCACGTGTTGTGCTTAAAATACCGAGAGAAAATAAGTTGGTTTATATATACTTCCGTGAACTGAGGGCTACTACCAGCATCAGATGAGTTTTGGAAGTCTCATGTTGAGCAGACATTCGGCGTCAATGTAACTGTGACTCACAGCACAATCTTGTTGTCAAAACCGTGTCCTTGTTCGGTGACTTCAGGGCCCAGGTTGAGTTTGCATATGCAGAGCGGCTATTGGCAGACACCCCACTTGAGTTACTTTAAGGGGCAGCCCAGTGGAAGTTTAAGAGTCTGATGGGGAGGGAATTAGGTCGTGAAGTCGTCATCGGTTTGCCATTGTGATGATTTGTGCTGGTTTCCGAATGGATCCAGAACACAACGTCATATACGCAGCATATGAGCATACTCACGATGGACTGACTGTAGCATCCTGTCGTGCTGTTCAGTTTTGCAAAACACAATGCTCTGTTGTAAAAACAGATGGATTCCAGAGAAGGACGGTGTGGTGCAGTGTTGTGGCAGAGACTCGCCACTGCCCTGCACGCCTGGTCTCAGACTCATAAAGGAAGTGCACAAGCAACGGGTAAGTGTCAGCCAAACCAAATGAAGGATGAAGAAACCAAAACTGTGCTTGGCAGTGGAGAGGACGGTTGTTTTTCTTGCTGACATGCCACGTATAGCGGTCATTAGAATGTTTTCTCTCCCAAGAGGGTTGATAGGATTTGCCCATTATTATGAGAAAAGGGCCTTGACAATGAGCAGTTCCCTCACTGTGAGTATTGGGAGGTTGTTAAAAGGATCTGTCTGTGTTGTTGACGATGATAATGATGGGGAGCCGTGCTTTATCCAGTTGTCACGCAAATTTAAATGGTACTTGCCCTGCCACTGCTTGACAGGAAGCAGCCACCCACTACGTCATTACATCATGCTTTTTAAGAAAATAGTCCATGTAGCACATACTACGATGTGATTTTATTTTACATTTTTTGAGGACAGCTTTATTGAGATATAATTCACATACCATACAATACACCCTTTTAAACCGTACAGTTCAGTGGTGTTAATATATTCACGGAATTGTGAAACCATCACTGCAGTCCACTCCAGAATATTTTCATCACCCCAGAAAGAAACCCATCTCCTTTAGGCGTCATCCGCCCAGCCTTAGGCAACCACCGATCCGCTTTCTCTGCACTTGCCGGTTCTGGACATCGCATATAAATAGAATCGTACACGATGTGGTCTTTTGTGACTGGCTTCTTTCACTCAGCATCAAGTTTTCAGCTTCATCTGTGTTGTAGCGTGTGTCAGGACTTCATTCCTTCTTATGGCAGTCTTTTTCTTTTTTATTTGTTTAGTTTTATTGTCTGTCTCCTTAGGAAGGGATGTTCCATGAGAGAGGAGATTTTGAGGCTTAAACGCGGGGAGGGATGTGTCCCGTGTCACACAGCTCATGTGGAGCACAGCCTGAACGGGAGCACGGGTCTCCACTCCACGGTCGGCTCCGTGCCACCCTCGGCACCACAATGCTTTGTGTGTCCTTGAAACCCAATCAATTACATCCGTTGATGGATTATCTCAGGCCACCGGGCAGCGTCAGAACTCGCTCAGGCTGGTTTAGGAAGAGACCTAACGTGCATCCCTGTTCTTTAGGGGGAAAGTTTGAGTATTGAAGTACAAGAAGGCATTTGTTTGACATTCACAAAGCCTTGTCTTTCTTCCCTGGCGGGATCTTGAGTAACACTGTTAGCAGAATGAATAAACGTGTAGAGCTGAACTCCCCCGCCATCGGACTGTCGTGACCGATTGTGCATACGCACATAAGCAGGTCTTTCCCCGAGGCCCTGCTTCTGCTTATCACTTGAATGGCAGAGTAGAATGATGCAGTCTTATTTTTTATTTTTTTAACATCTTTATTGGAGTATAATTGCTTTACAATGGTGTGTTAGTTTCTGTTTTATAACAAAGTGAATCAGCTATACATATACATATGTTCCCATATCCCCTCCCTCTTGCGTCTCCCTCCCACCCTCCCTATCCCACCCTTCTAGCTGATCACAAAGCACCGAGCTGATCTCCCTGTGCTATGCGGTTGCTTCCCACTAGCTATCTATTTTACATTTGGTACTGTATATATGTCCATGCCACTCTCTCACTTCGTCCCAGCTTCCCCTTCCCCCTCCCCGTGTCCTCAAGTCCATTCTCTGCGTCTGGGTCTCTAGAATGATGCCGTCTTATTACCACGTTCCCCACAGCCCCCGAGAACCATGTTAGTTTAACCTGGACCTGGAGCTTCAGCAGGAATCCAGCTCTGGGCCAACAGTGCTTCTGATTGGCTGTGTTGATTAGGATTTACTCCCTGGGCAAGAGCTGGGCTCACTGGCTCATTCATCCATCCTCTATTTGTTCAGCCTTTGGGGGCCCCACATAGGTGTCGGGGACACAGAGATAAAAGATATAATCCCCACTTTCTTGGAGTGCATGGGCTACAGGAGGAGGTGGGCTAGTTTAGCTGCTGTCACAAAACAGTGAAATGATCAGAGTAGGAGCAGGGCTGTGGGATGTCTGGTAGGAGCACCTGGTGTCATTAAGGGGGCAGAGTTGTCAGGAGTTGATTCCTGAGCTACCTCCTGAAGGGAAGGTAGGTGTTAGCCAGGTGAGGGGTGGAGGGAGCTCTCAGGCTTAGGGATCAAGGCAGTGGTGGGAAGGGGGCAGGGGGGAGGCACCACAGGTGGGTGGAAATGGCAGGCCCCCGCCATAGTGCAGCCTGAGATGGGAAGGGTAGCAAGCTCAGAGGGGAAGGGTCACTTAAAGCAATAAAGAAGGATGAGGGCAAGCACAGGGAGATCAGCTCGGTGCTTTGTGACCACCTAGAGGGGTAGGATAGGGAGGGTGGGAGGGAGACGCAAGAGGGAGGAGATATGGGGATATCTGTATACATATAGCTGATTCACTTTGTTATAAAGCAGAAACTAGCACACCATTGTAGAGCAATTATACTCCAATGAAGATGTTAAAGAAAAACAAAAACAAATACATCCATATAATGGAATACTATGTAGACATTAAAAATGCTGTTGTAGAAAATGCCAACATGCTAACAGTACATTGTTCAGGTGAAGAAAATAAGTTATAAAAAAGATATGATATATTTGAAATAAAAAACAAAAAAGAAGCATGAGAGCGGACACCTTCCAGCTAGACTCTTCACCACATGACTTCCTAAGTCTTCTCAATCTTTGAGAATTCAGACATTTTTGCATTGTTAAATAAGAAGACTTTTCTCAGCATTTTTCTCCAAAGACAGTTAAAATGCCTCTTTCATAAAATTATATATTGTTTCAAAGGTTTGAGGAAGAAACAGAGAACCTGGCTTTGTAATGTTCTCTGTGACACATGACATTAGTGTCATTTTATTTTTGTTCCTAAATAAGCTTTCTAAAAATACAGTCAGATCATGCTGGGCTGCAGAAATATATTCACAGTAATATAGTGAGTAATTTGAATTTGACAGCTATTTCCCAAATATTTGCTTTCTATTAAAAATTTTATTACATTAAATATAATCCCTTTATATTAAGAAAATCTTATAAGCAGTACCTTGAGAATTCAGTGCTTTTCCTCTCTTTATTTTCTTGTATTCCATGTTATTGAGGTTGAATGTCACCAGAAGTCACTGGTAAATAGATTTTTTTGGTTTGTTTGGTTTTGGTTTTTGCTCTTAAACTTTTGAGACTTTCGTTTCTGCAGAAATAGAGAAACAGCCACAGAACTTCTCTACTAGCTTTTGTTTTCAGCTTTTTGCCCTTTTGATTTAACAGGACATGTTTAGGAAAAAATGTCCCCATGAAACCTAGTGCTATGTAATTCTACTTGGAGACTCATTTTGGTAATTGTGCTATTGTGATAAAGAATCCAATCCATCACATGTAAATGCAAGACATATAAATTAAAATTGTCTTTAGAAAGATGGTTATACTCTTTTTTAAAAAAAGTCAGTCTCGTCAACTACAATGAGTTTTGTTCTCAGAGTGTGAAGCCTCATATTATTTTGGCTTTATTGAGTGAATATGCAGGTATTATGCCTGGAACTACCATGTTAATGAGATGTGTAGAGTGGGGAGTTTTCTCTTAAAAAAAGAACTTTCAGTGGGCATTGCAGTTTATACTCATCAGAATAATATCCTCCATTTTTTCCTGCACCTAGTTTGTGCTAGGCAAGTGCTAAGCAGGTATCATCTCACTGAACCCAAGTGGATAAATATTTAATGCCAGCTTTCCTCATATGAGCAATTAAAATGGCATTCTACTAGAGTGGTCTGATTCACTGTTTCCTTAATGATACAATATGTAAATGTTTCCTTTTTAGTTGATGTAAATCTGCCTTCCTCTGGTTTGCAGTTGCCAAATATTCCAATGTATCTCTGCAATTAACCAGGTCCTGAGTGATGGAGACTTAAGTTGCCCCCAGTTTTCCATGATTGCAAACTGTATCCTAATGCCCATCCCTGTATAAATCCATGTATCTGTGAGCACATTTTTATAAGACTGGGGTGGGTTATTTGATATTCAAGCAATTCCAGGGAATCAAACATTGTGAATTGTCATTTCTCATGTTATGACACAATAAAAGTATATCATGCTTGTGTCTAGACCAGGGCGTAGAGGAGAGGGTGGCTGGACAGCTGCCTCAAATCATGAGCCCCACCCACTCTTCCTCGTGCATTGTCCCCATTTGCCTTCTAGTCACCTCCTGCCCATCCCACTGAGCTGTCTTCTCTTTGACTCTTCCCCCCGATGAGTTCGGACAGGCCACTGACTACTCCCCAAGGACCTGGGGCGAAAGATACAGACCACTGTATCTTTCAGGATGGATACTCCTAGATGTTTGGTGCCAAAAGCTACGACTTCCTCTTCCTCCCTCAGTGTCTGGAATGCGGATCAGGTGCTTGTAGGGGCAGACAAGGCTCTTTTTCTTATACTAGTGATAGAACCCAACTCAAATCAGCTTAAACTGAACAGAAATAATCGGCTTGTATAATTGAGAAGTCCCAGGCTAGTCTCTTGGTTCAGGTAGGATCCAAGGTCTCAGTGGAGCTTGTCGGGACTCTCCCCTCCTTTTCTTGGCTGTCTCCTTTGGAATAGTGTCCAATGACTGGCATGTTCTCCCTTTATTGTTCCAAGATAGGCTCCAGGCCCATCTCCTGTCCTCTCAGCAACCCCACAAGAAAGCTCATAAACATTTAATTCAATGGGTATTTCTTGTGCATCTACCACGTGCCAGAAATAATCTAGACCCTGGGATTCAGCAATGAAAAAAAACAGGCAGAAAAACCCCTTAATTTACCTCTACCGATTCTCTCTTCCACAAAAGTCCTAATAAATGTCCCCAGGGATTGTGTCTTATTGGCCTGACGCAGGTCACCGGGCCGTCCCTAGAATCAGTGGTGGGGTCTGACCATGACCGGATGGGTTGAGCTGAATTGGAGGGAAGTTCCCCCAAGGAAAATCAATGCGCTGTTGCCAGCTGGCTGAAGAACGGATGCTGCGAAGTCAGTGAAAGCGACCGGCGTCCACCGCCACCACGGGGCCATACGCGCCGACTGGCTGACGGGCCAGCTCGTGCTTCTGCAGCTCCCTGCGTGCAGCTCCCTGGGCCAGGTCTCTCGCGGCCCCGGGGTTGCTGACACACGCTCTCTTCCTTCACACAGCTCCAGATGAGGATGAGTGAGCGGGCCGCCTCGCTGAGCACCATGGTGCCCTTGCCTCGAAGCGCCTACTGGCAGCACATCACGCGGCAGCACAGCACAGGGCAGCTCTACCGCCTGCAAGGTGAGCGCGGGCGGACTGTGTGCGGGGAGGGGAGGGGTGGGGGGAGATGGCTGGGGAGAGGGCTCAGCTCCTCACCTCTGCTGCACGCCAGGCTGGTGAGCCCCCTTCCTCCCAGAGCCTGGCCCCTGTCGAGGTCTCACTCCCCGTCACTTACACTGTATCGCAGTGTCCTGGGGGGAATTGTTTAAAATGCAGATTCTTGGGCCCTCAACCCCAGAGATGCTAGATTTTAAGGTGTAGGGAGCGGCTGGGCAGCGTGCACTTCTAACAACCTACACGGGGTCTGGGCACGAGGTCTGGCCCACGCTTGGGGAAATAGTCTAGCTGACTGATGACTAGCAGCTCGGCATTCCTGGGAACGTGCCGCCGGCGGTGCGGACGTTCAGGCCCCCTCAGGACCTCGGGGGGTGGGGCCCGGCCCCGAATGTGTGATGCTCGTGACTCTCAAGCTTGGGACCCACGCTCTCCTGGGAGGGGAACGGACGGCGGGACAGGGAGGCCTGGGCTCTGCTTCTGCTGTGACTCTAAGCCAATCCTGAGAGGCCCCTTTTCCAGAAAAGTGGTCTCTGGAGCAGGGTACAGAACGGCCCATGGAGGGACCAGGGGAACAATTAGAAAAATGTTAAAACGTTTTCTTATCCTTTCAAATGTATCTTTGTGTGTTTTATGTATAAGGATACCTTGTGTGTATATAACTTATAAATAAATGAATAGGCCTATGTAGGGGGTTCTTGCTGAAGACCTTTTCACTGATGAGGAGCGAGACCCCCAAACATGGAGGAATATCTACGAGATGGCACCTAGTTCGTATGCAGAAAGTTGCTAAATAAATGAATGCAAGAACGAGTGAATGACCACAGGAAACAATGGCCTCGGCCATAGATACCTGCTCTCTGTACCCTAGTCACCCAGCCTTCCCTTCGGCCCTTCCTGCTGGTCATCTCTGCCCCAGAGAGCTTTTCCTGGTCTTTCTCCCTGGAATTCTGTGCCTTTCCCCTGTGTCCGAGGTAACTCTTTGTCATCTCTAGGTCTTACCTCCAGGGCCCTCCCTGACTCCAAGGCAGGCCCCCCAGACTTCATCATAACTGGTGTGGAATCTCCGGTCGTGTGTACCCCTAAGATGCAGACGAGGGCACCCTCTTTTACAGCACCCCACCACAGTTTTCATTTCATATTTAATTGTGTGGCCAGTTGACTCATGACTAACTCTTCCAAGAAGCAGTAATGCCAAGGAGGGCAGGAGACCTGTGTCTTTGTTTTTTCCTCGTTATTTTATCCCCCAGTGCCTTGCATGGAGTCCATGAATATTTGTTGAACGACCGTATAATGCTAAGAGGGCACTGAAGGTCCTTACATTCTAGTCTTTATGACTGTAGGCTCTGTTCACTTGTGGGGAGCATGGCATAGTGTAGACGCTCAAAAATTATGTCCTGAGTGCCTGTAGGAGTGACAAGTGACTGCCTTGATAATTGATAAATAAGCTGACCTTCCAAGACACATCTACACAGAGAGAGAGGGTTGGGTTAGATCAGGTTGTTATAAATGCCATTGGTTTCATGTCAGAACAAATTCAGAAAATTTTGCAGCATTTGACATATCATCACAGTTTTTGTCATTTACATATTGCTTGTACCATTATTCAATTTTCTTCAGTCTCTTCTATTTAAATATATTTATTTTTAAAAGTATAGTTTACTGTCTTTATACTGCTATACCAATTACCTATATTTTTTCTAATACACAATAAGATCAACTGTACCAATACCAATAGTAATTACTGAAGGTTTAAAAGAAGCATGTGTTATGAACATATACTCACAAAAAGCTATGGAGTTGCTTTGTAACTTGACTGTCTACACAAACCCAAATAATCTTTACAAAAAAAGGTATGTCTTTTCAGATTCTGTGTGTCTGGAATGCAAAAGAAAGTTGAGAACCAAAGTGATGTAGGCTTCGTAAAGAGAAAATGGATAAATTGCTTGAATTCCTGAGAGACAGCCTGGTAATTTGAGAATAGTCAACTTGTATCAAAGTTGATGAATCACTGGATTTCCCCAGAATACCATGTTTGGAAAGATGAGAGTGGATGTCATGAATATTTAGTATGTGTTGCAGTTTCAGAATTTATTAGCAAATATCCCAGAGTTTAAAAATCCTTAGGACTATCTGGACAGAGAAAATGTCATATGAAGAAGACGCTCACTTTACAATCCTTACTTTAACTAATCTAACTCTCTTTAACCAAAACGAGTAGGCATTCATCAGAAATGATTTTAAGGCTAAGGGTCTTATCAGACCCTTTAATATTTTTAAAAATCTTCTTAAGTTTAAAGCAGATGTTTTAGATACTGTTAGCATGCGGTTTGTATGCTCCTTGGGTTTATACAACTACCTCTGACAATGTCTACATCTGTTTGCTACGAAGAAAACAACTCTGTTTTCCAGCATACAGACATAGTTTTCTTAAACCACAACGACAAAAAACGCAGACTTACGTGCATGCAAAAAGCCCGTATTATGGTTGGAAAACCGTACATAGCTGCCAGGTCTGGGATGATCATCAAAGACGAGTGACCCACTAATTCCAAAATAACAGTAGTGATACTGTTATCTTTAGAAGTGGAGCAGAGCAACACAAAACCTCACCGCAAAGGAAAAAAATCATGTTCTTTGAGAAGTTTCTGTTGTTTTTGTCAAAAATAGCAAGCCACCAACCAAACGACTCATCAGAATTGGATTTGGGTTTATTTGATAAATCTTTATCTTTAGGTTTGTTATCTATTATTTTTATAATTCAATGCTCAAAAGATTCAGACAGACCTTGGAGATATTCGGGATTCGATTCCAGACCACCTCAAAAAGGCGAATATTGCGATAAGGCAAGTCACACAAATTTTTTGGTTTCCCAGTGGACACAAAAGTTATGTTTACGCTATACTGTAGTCGATTAAGTGTGCAATAGCATTATGTCTAAAAAAGATGTACATACCTTAATTTAAAAATACTTTATTGCTAAAACATGCTAACCATCATCTGAGTCTTCAGGTCGTAGTAGTAACATCAAAATCACTGATCACAGGTCACCATGATACATATAATAATAATGTACAAGTTTGAAATATCGTGAGAATTACCAAAATGTGACACGGAGACACGAAGTGAGCAAATGCAGTTAGGAAAAATGGTGCCAACAGACTTACTCGATGTAGGAGTGCCACAAATCTTCAATTAAAAATATGCAGTATCTGCGAAGCATAATAAAGTGAAGCACAATAAAACAAGGTTCTGCCTGCATTACTGTAAACTTAGGTTCAAGTTTATTGGTATGGATTTCCCAAATGAGCACAGTAGTAATACTTACAAAACAGTCATTTGAAGATAGTGGTAGCTTAGTTTCTAATGAAATAAATACCAGTGATGAGAAAAAAATGCCACAGAATTCCCTCAGAGATGATGGATTATCAGATTTTGTGATTGATTTTATAGGGTTTTGAAGATGACTGTGTTCTAGGTTTTGAAGATGATAATTAAAACTATTATTGTTTGCTCTTTGTTATATAGTATGACCTTCATTAAACACAAATTTCCAATAGAATTCTTATATTATTCCTGTTTTGACTGCATGCTGATACTCACTGAAATGTCCTATTATCTTGGAATATTTCTGTGCATGAGAATGGCATTGTAATTGCTTCATTTTTTTTTTTTGCTTCATTTATATACGTTTTTTGGTACCAGTTATTTCATCAAATTATTTGTTTTCACATTCTTTTGTTACCTGTGTAGGAATTAATATAAATGTATTTTATTTTGATATTTAATTTGTACCAATGTTTACTGAGATATTTCCTCACCAGCGTGTTCTGTGTGGATTTGTCCATATTTATTTTACCTTGCGGATTGCTTTTTAGTCGCCAACATTCATTAAGATACAGTGCTAATACGTGCTGTGTATGCAGTTTGGGGGCTCAATTTACCAGTAAATTTGATAGATTAAAGAAAATATTCACAGACTACCTAAAATTATCTTGCTTATTATCAGGGGTGGTTATTTACACAACAAATAAATGGGATAAGTTCATCTATTCCACCTATACCACCTGCTCTCCTTCTTCCCTTCTGCCCACCCCCAGAAAAAAAATGAAATTGAGAAAAACTAATAACATCATGACCCTGTGTGCCACAGGATGAGATTACAAAGCACGTAATTTCTTCTTGTTTTGCTGGTATCCGTGAGTTGTAATTCCTCTGGCCAATTCACCTACGCTAATGTATTTCAAGCCGACGTTTTCTGACAGATCTGGTGGCTATTCTTGGAAATCAGACCCTTATGAGGGAATTTATCCGACTGGTCTGAGAAAATTTTCTTCTCCAAATTTAGTCCTAGAGAGCCACCTGCTGGTTACTTTTGGAATTACCACCTTATTATTGCCGTTTCTGGTGGAGAGAGGAAGGTGCTGGTTCGGACACACCCACCTGCACTAAGACGTGTTCAATCCACCTTCACTGCTTCTCCCACCCCATTTGCCAGCTTTCAAAACTAAATTCTCTTCTATGTTTAGGTATATATAGAATCAACTTGTGAGGTTTATCATGAAAACTGGGAAGGAATTCATGAAACGGAAGCATCCAACAGTGTGCTGAGCACCGTATTCACAGGATTCTTTTAAGAATTCATTGTATAAAATAACCAGAGTCATCTTTTTCCAATTGTATTCTGTATTGTCCTAACCCTGGTTGATATCACCTTCCTCCAGAAAAGGACTATGCTCCAGTAAGTTTGGGGCAAAATGCTACATGTTAAATTCTCCTTTAGGAGGTTCAGAAAGCAAATCAGTATTTTTCAGACTCCGAGATGTCCTGTAGTAAAAAATCTGTTTAGTCTTGCTTAAATCAGAGCTCTGCAAATATATTTGAACATGCAACCTTGTTTCTCCTTCTTTATATAAACAAACATTAACATACCTCTAGTAAAGTGCCAGATTTGTTCCATACAAGGGAGACAGGACATACTCATTGAGTATCTTTATAAAAGCTACCATTTCTTGAGGATCTGCTGTGTTCCAGGTTTTGCACTAGGAACTTAACATACATGGTCTCATTTAGTCGACAAAGCAGCCACCTGAGAGTATTTTACACCCATGTGCAGCTAAGACACAGAATTTGAAGGGTTAGTGATGTGTCCAGGATCACCTATCTAGTAGGGAGTTGAGGTTTTCATCTCTCCATTCATTCATTGATGCATTCATTTATTTGGCAAATGTTAATTGAGCATCTACTTTATGCCAAGCACTGTGCTAGGTGATGGAGGTACACTGGGGCTACTAGACAGGCTTGTTTCTGCCCTCCTATAGCTTATAGTCAAAAGGAGAGTCACAGTCAGTAATTACACACATATATTTAATTTCAAATTTGGTCCATGTCAGGTTGAAAAGAAAGTGTTTGTAGTAGAGAATGGTGAAGCAGAGCTGTTGTCGGTTTTGGGAGGATGATGACAACGGGACTTCTTTAGAGGGGCTGCAGCATTTACCCCAAGACCTGAAGTCTGAGAAGAGACAGCCATACTGCGAAGCAGGGTAAAGCATTGTCCACAGAGAGATCAACAAGTGCAAAGGCCCTGAGGTAGAAACGAGCTGGCGTGTTCAAAGAGCAGAAAGGCGGTGGCGTGGCTGGTGCATAAGGGCCTTTAGGAGACAGCGGGTGTGTCCAGCTCCATTGCGATGTTCTTCTCAAATGCCCTCACCTCCTTCTTAAAGTTAACATCTTAGGAATTTTGCTCTTAATCTTAAGGAGCTCCGTTGCTCAATATTTTAGAACCTTTCTGTTGGAATTGCCTCGGAAGATAGCATCCCTTGTTTCAAAAAAAAAAAAAAAGAGGGAAAAAAATAGGCATGTATCATTGATCAGATGTGACTTTAGATAATTTTAGGAAGTCAAAGAGTGGCATCAGATGTTTGCGTCACTCTACAGGACATCTTCTGTGTTGCTTATTTGGTTCACCTGGCAACAGCTCGAGTTGGCAAGAGTGGGACTATCTTCTCCATTTCAATGAAGGCAGAAACTGAGACCCTTGGAGGTCGAGTACTTGCTCAAGATCACATAGCCACTGGGTGGAGGGACAGACATTAGAACTTCAGTGTTCTTACTTTTAGTCCAGGGCTCGCTCTTTCTTTTATCATATGTCCTTGCCTTTGGGGGGAAGTTTTGCTCCTCCCGAAGTGTCTCCAAGACAAATACCATGTGATGGAAATAGCTCCTCCAGAGGGTTGGTTCCAGGCCATGAGATTTACATTTTTATTTTAAGGATGATAGATTCTTGGAGCAAGTGGCTACTTTGGAGGAGTTAACATTGGTTTTTCTTTCTTTTTTATAATTTATTTTTTATTGAGGTATAGTTGATTTACAATGTTAATTTCTGCTATACAGCAAAGTGATTTAGTTACACATATACATACATTCCTTCTCACATTGTTTTCCATTATGGTTTATCACAGGGTATTGTATATAGTTCCCTGTGCTATACAGTAGGACCTTGTTGTTTATCTGTCCTATGTATAATAGTTTGCATCTGCTAATCCCAAGTTTCTAATCCATCCCTCCCACCCGCCTCCCCCTTGGCAACCACAAATGTGTTCTCTATAACACTGATTTTTCAGTATTAATTCTAACACAGCCACATACATTGTATATGCAGCTGGTAAGAGAGAAGTAATAGATTAAGATCTGAGCAAATGTGAAAAGATGAGGAATAAACCAGGGTCTCAAGCTCACATGTCTATAGGGGCCAGGAGGACATGCCAGGACTGAGTGGTGGGGTCCCTGGTAAAAAACGGCAGGGAGAGTGCAGGCCTAGAAAACAGGGACATCCGCCTTTTATGGGAAGTTTGCAGTCATTCAGATATTGACAAGCAATTCCAAATGTTCCAAGCCCTGCGCAGGCCAGAGAACAGGGCTGGGCCCAGATGGGGTCCACAGGCCACTACCAGCTTGTGACCTTTGTGTGAACTGCAAAAATGTAAAAAAAACCCCTCTCAATCCATCTCCTGGCATTAAGCTTAAAAACAGCATTCCAACCAAGCCAGGAAGATTCAGTTAACCATCGTGATAGAAGCTGCAGGTGTATGCATTTCGACTTGACCCCAAGTGAATGCTGTCAGTCACTTTTCTCGAAAACTTTTAGAGTCTAAGGAGCTACCGTTGAAGGTTCAGGAAGGGCTTTGCACTTGACTGAAGATATGGATTTTGCATCAATACTGTTTGTACGTTGTCTACTTCCTGCAGGGAATTTTTATCAAACTGTAATAAAGATTTGCCTGGATTTTTACTTGTAGGACTCAAACCCATTGATGCAGTTTCTCTGCGTTATAGCGTGTGTTTATGTGTGCGTGTGTGTGTGTATGTGCGTGTGTGTGTGTTGGAAAGAGAATAGAATTAACGTCCAGAATGGCTGGGAGGCTGGAAGAAATGATTTCTAGTGATTTGGGATATTTTAATATTCAAATTTACTTTAATAATAATCACTGCTATTGTGTACCAATGACTGTATGACTAGATATATATAATTTTCTTATGGTTCAGATTTGAGGCTTGCAAATATCCGAATCCACGATTTCTTATGTCAGAAAGAGACTCAGCTGGGGTGTGATGGAGGCCAGGGCTGCTGGTGATAATGGGGTAGAGCTTAAGGCTTAGGGGGCCAGAGGCCACTGTGAACCTTTTTGCTATAGGTCCAGTGTTTTGAACGCACGTTGGTGGGGTGAACATGCTCCAGGGGTCCCATCTCCCTGTGTGTTGGGCCGGCTTGAGCCACACATTGGGTTCCAGGAATGCTGTACTGTTGTGTAGGTTTTGCTTTGCTCACTTCTGACAGCTGTTCCCCTGGTCTGCGGTGTAAATTCCTTTGCTTGTGGTACCCCTTGGCCAGCAGATGGTGCTCTGTCTGCAAGAACTGGAAAACTGGCCTCCTGGCCAAATCCAGCCTGCTGTCTGTTTTTCTTCACAACGTTTCCTTGGCACATTCACGCCCATTCCTTACATATTAACTGGTTGCCTTTGTGCTACAGGCAGCAGAGTTAAGTAGTTGCTATGACACCATACAGTCTACAAAATCTAAAATATTTCATATCTGGCCCTTTATAGAGAAAGTTCGCCAGCCCTATCCTGTGTCACAAAGGGGGCTCACAGTCGCCTTGTGTGTTGCCTTCCTGACTTCTTCATTTTTCTTGGTTTGGAACTTAAACCTGAAATAATAAAGGCTAAATGGATTTTAAGAAGTCCTCTTTTACTGCAAGATTTCCTAGGTATAAATATAATATTGTCTTACTTCTGGTCCGGTTTCCAAAGAGTGTCCTCACCAAAAGATTCCACAGTCCTTTGATTCTATATCATTTCCCCTAAATATTCTGGGTGTAGGAGTTGAAAAAGACGAAACATTAAGGAGGAGGTTGTCCTTAACTGCTACTGGTCTGATCACAGCTCAGTGCAAAGGCCACATGCAAATGATATGTTAATCATGCCATCTCTTACGACTTTCATTTGCATATCCCTGTGAGTGGCCTCTGGGAAAAAAATCCTGTGTCCTATGTTACTTATTTCCGCTATAGAGAAACTTGTGATTAGCTAATCTGGTTGTGGGCTTTCTTGAAGTATAACTGCCGATTTCTAAATCTTTTTTGGAAAAGATGTCACCAGCCCTCTGAAGCTTCATCGAACAGAGACTTTTCCTGCCTACCCATCTGAGCACTGACGGAACTGCCAAGAATTGCTGTGTGACATGCCTGTGATGTGTCAGGCACAGATCCACCCGGGAGGTCAGAGGATGACCCCGAGGGAAGCGCTGAAGAAAAGAAGCTACACGTCCTGGCTAACTGGTCCTTGGGAAACTCTGCAATACCATGTTTGTCTTTTTCTTTTTTTCCTTTTTTTTTTTTTTCCCCCCTTAAAAAAAACTTAGCATAATTGAAACCTTTTCCTTAAAAGGTTTTTCTTTTTTCTTTCCTTAAAAAAAATTAGCATAATTGAAACCTGCTCTGTAGACATTGACGTTTTCTTCCCTCTTTTACAGTTGGACAGAAAGGAGTCGATGCCACAAAATGATTTTCTATTGTAGATACCATGTCCCTTGCACCTCTCTGAATCTATCCTTTTGCCGATTCTTGTGGTTTTTCCTTCTGAGTGTTTCAATTGTATGACAGTACTGACAATAAAATGGCTCTTAATTATTTGTTATTTGTTTAGACCGTATTCCTCAGTTATTCATATTATGGTTCTGCTTAACTGTTGGCCATCATATTTTATTATATTCCCCATTAGTTAAATCAGTGCTTTAACTCAGTATTACCTATTATGTTAATAAATCACCTTTCCAAGCTCCCTTTATATTCTTTATAGGGTTACAATTTCTCTCTCACACTATCTCCCCTCTCCCTCCTTTTTAAAAAAGCCTTTATTTTGTTTGGTGTACTTTCCCAAAACATTTTAAAATAAAAGATCATTCTTCACCCATATGGTTTTGGGATTCTGGGTATATGGTTTTCTCTGTATCTCCAGTGTTTCTGAAGGTATGTGAATATTTTCCTTATGAGCCATGAGTGCGGTTTGGCATCGCGTTTGATGGAATCCAACCATTTATGCGTTTGTTCACTTGTTCATTCAGCTGGTCTGTGCTGAGCATCTACTAGACAGAGTCAGGAGACGTAGAGATAAAAAGACACAGGCCCTGTCACCAAGGACCTTAAGTGCAGAGGAGTATGACAAGGAAATAAAGACACAATTCCAATACAGAGTGACATCTGCTAAATGGACCCCCAGAGGTGATGTACTTCTAAAGAGATGGTCACTCTATTCCCCAGGTTTTCCCACCAGGGAACTGCCAGATGGGAATTAAGTCTTGTGAGCTTCTGAGGCTAGAATTGCTGTAAAACTGCATGAGAGAGCAGAGATAGTGTCTGTCTCGGTCACGACTCTCTTCCCAGTAGAGTTGCCAGATAAAATATAGGACATCCAATTAAATTTGAATTTCAGATACACAATGAATAATTATTTAAGTATAAGTGTATTGCATGGGACATAATTGTACTTAAAAATGTCCATTGTATATCTTAGATTCAAATTTGACTGGATGGTCTATATTTTTCCTTGCTAAGTTTGGCAATCCTATTTCCCAGGCCCTAGAACTGTACCTAACACATAGCTCATGCTTGAGAAATATGTGTTGAATGAATGGAGGAATAAACTCCTATCCTTGGGATAGAATTCTTTCTACAAGGGGAGGCAAATTAACATTGATGGTATACGTTCTCAGTGTCAGGCCCGGGGCTAGGCCCTTCCAAAATGATTATTTTCACTAGGAAAAAAATAAATTTTGCTAAGTCCTAAAAAAAGGGACATTAAGAAGGTTCATTTTCATTTATGTTCCTTCCAAAAATGCATAATTTCCTAAAATGGAGATTGACCAATAAAACCCCAAAGGCCCTGCTAAAATCCCACCTGGATCTGAGTTGGTTGGGGTTTCCAAGGACACTGCTGGTTAGGATGTGTTTTTCTCAGGGGTGGAGAAATACTGGGGGAGGGAGGATTAAATTCAGCTAAGAATTAATTAGTGGATTAGCGATATAGAAATGATTTAGTGCTAATGGCTTCACTGGGATACACTTGTGTTCTGTGTTCTCTGTAGCTACTCTTCACATCCTTTTAGCTCATCCTACTTCTCCTAGATGTATTTGTATTCATGTTTTAAAAATTTGGTTTGCCACACACGTTTGATAATTTGCTCACTGTTCATTTTCCTGACTCTATCTGGCTCTTATTTATTTATTTTTCTCATCTAAAACTGCCTCATAAGAGGTTCTCCCTGATTCCCAGGGCCTTGGCAGCCAGCACGGGGGATTAAGTTGAAGAAGTAGATAAAGCAAATGGAATTAAAGACATAATTATAATTTTAATGAAGTCAGAATTGCTGAAGCAAGTCTACAGCTAATGAGTGTGTGAAGAAATGTTGCTGAATGTAGTTAACTACAAGCCAGAGCCTCTTTTAGGACTTTTCAAAAAAGAGACATATTGACAGAAAAGAGTTAGAGTGCTATTAGATTATCCTAACAGCTTCTATTTATTGTCTCTGCTATTCTTAGAGCTTCACTTGTGTTATCTTACTTAATTCCCACAACAACTCCATGAGGTAAGTATAACTACTGTTCCCATTTAACAGATGAGAAACTGAGCCTTAAGGAGCTTAAATAATCTAAAAATATGCCCAAGATCTCTTAGCTCTGTTAAAAGGTAAACTGAGGCAGATTAAAAGAGTTTATTTGAGTATCCATCTCTTTGGATCAGGCAGCGCCCAACCAAAAGTAGTTAGAAGTGCTCCATGAACAGGACGTTTTTACAGAGAAGACTTGGAAGCAAAGCAAGGAAATTATTTGACTGACTCTAGTGGTTGCCTTATCTGGGAAAGAGTAGTTGGCTGTTTGTGGTTGGTTGTTCCTAAGTTTCATTTTCTTGGATTTTTGTGCACTGACTCTAGCTTACGTTTTCCTTTGCTCATGTAGGCTGTCAAGGCATTAGGATCACCCCAGTCTAATGGCCTTCCTGTTTGATTATGTTAACAGCTACTAAATGGTAGACACATTTGAACCCAGGCAATCTGATTCCAGAGACTGCTGTGTAAAATCCCTTACACATGCTGCCTTAGGGGGCAGCAAACTTTTTCTTTAAAGGGCCAGTATATAAATATTTTAGGCTTTGGGGGTCATATGGTGTCACTGTTGCTACTGTATTGCAAAAAAGAGCCATAGACAATAATACTTAAAGGAGAGGCATGGCTATGTGCCAATAAAACTTTATTTACAAAAACAAGCGACAGGCTGGATTCGCCCACACCGTACTTGCCAACCCCTCCCTACTCTAGATAGTAAGAACACCACCCAATACTATCTTTTATCAGTTTCAGGTTTTTGGTAGAAGCCATGAGAAATTTAAACACTTTAATCTCTGGCCTTAGATAAGAGAAATAGTGATTTGAAGTTGTTTTGAGTTTTCTTTTTCTAATCCCGAACGTCAGTGGTGAATATCCAAGTGTGAGAAGGGGGAACATTTCAAAGCTGTGGTGGATTTGCACACAAACCAAACTGAATTCTCAAGCACTTACGCCAACATTGCGAAGAAACAAATCCAGAGGTTAAACGGCAGAATTTCACTTAGACATAGTTGTTTCTGTTTTAATTATATACTGAGAAAAGTGACTTTTTTTTGGCAGAAGGTGTGGTTTTGTCTTCCCCTTTGCGTGCTTATTGTAGCCGTCGCTAAAAAGACCTTTTACCCAATTTAAGGCAGCATGATGCAGTAGTTATTAAAATGCTTTCCACGTAAGACTGCTTGGGTTTCTGTGATTCGTTTATTCATTTACCAAGTATTCTGTCTTGTCTCTGGGTATTCCAGGCTGTGTGTTAGTTGCTAAAAATACGGTGTGAATATAACCAGCGGTGTACCTGCCTTCACAGTGCCTGTTCCATGACCTCAAAGCGCTTAGGCCAATGGTGCAGAAGACAGAAAAGACTAAGGAGAACGTACATTTACATAAAGAGACATTTTATGATTTTTGGGGGGGGGGTAATCTTGACCTTTCAGAGGGGAATACTGTACCAACTATTAACAAAAGTTTTTCCTTTCAGTCCCAGAAAAAATAAATCCATTTTGAGATTTCCACACAAACTCAGTACTTCTCATTCATATTGAAATTTTAAGTTCTCTTGATTAAATGTTGGAGGTCAAGCTGCTCATCTTCTGATGAAAGTCAGTGCTGGCTGATTTCAAAGAGAGCTTTTGGCTCAACCTATAGGGATTTGGGTCAGCCAAGGCAAGACCAGGTGATAATCATTTGCCTACATTTGTGCTAAAGGAGATACAGCTGCCCACATTCTACTGTCTGAGCTTGTAGTTATCAAATGTTGGCAAAAGATACTTATTTAGTTCATCCGGGGTGGAGCTGATGAATCTATATTTTCAATCAGCATCTCTAGGTAATTCCAATGCAGGAGGTATAAATCCCATTTTTAAAAAAAATTTATTTATTTATTCATTTATGGCTGTGTTGAGTCTTCGTTTCTGTGCGAGGGCTTTCTCCAGTTGTGGCAAGTGGAGGCCACTCCTCATCGCGGTGCGCAGGCCCCTCACCGTCAGGGCCTCTCTTGTTGCGGAGCACAGGCTCCAGACGCGCAGGCTCAGTAGTTGTGGCTCACGGGCCCAGCCGCTCCGCGGCACGCGGGATCCTCCCAGACCAGGGCCCGAACCCGCGTCCCCCGCATTGGCAGGCAGACTCCCAACCACTGGGCCACCAGGGAAGCCCATAAATCCCCTTCTAAGAAACCTTGAGGAGATTGAAATGGAGAGAGTTCCCATCAGGTGAGATTTGGTACCTGGAGGCAATCAGCAAGGTGTTCTTAAGACGCCTTCGGGGAAGTCAGCAGGAGGGGCTGGGATGCGGGCCGGGCTGAGGGCACCAGTGAGGTTCCGCGAGGGAGGCGCTTGCACACAGGAAGGGGAGCTGTGTTGTGACTGAAGCTCAGGCAGTGAGGTCTGTAGTGGCGTTTCCCGTGCCTCTGCAATACTTTCTTTGTTGCCATAACAACTAATAAGGAGACTCAGTTTGACCTTCTTTGTTTCTCGGAGATGCCTAAAGTGCAAGGGCTTCTCGCACTGTTGTTTTTAATAGGAAAAAGCCGGCCAGAAGCTGCTGGGGAAAGCAGAGCACGGGCTGCAAAGACCGTGCAGGGTGAAGCAGAAAGCCGGATACCCAGCTGCGGCTGTTAATGACCCAGCGCTCAGCCGCTAGCCAGCCAGGCTTCCCCCAGCCTCCCTTCCCCCGGAGCGCTTTCCTCCTTGTTATAATAGTAACGTTATGTTATTATCTTTGGCCTTTGGTAATGATGCAGTCCCCTCCTGTACTAGAAGAGCAGAGGTTGCTTGGATGGATTTAAAGATGTCGGAGCAGAGGTGGCTTGGATGGATTTAAAGATGTCGGAGAGGGGTAAGGATTACTATTTTTGCTCTGAGTTCTGACCGGACGGTGACTGCTTCCTCTTTGTTGTCTCTCTGCTGTGTTTACATGTTGTGTTTATTTACTTTTTTTCCATTGGAAACCCTAGGAGGCCAGGCACTAGCTTTAATTGTTTTTTTCAGTAGGTAGCTACCCTCCTTTGGCCTAGCTAATGAGGCACACGTGGAAGGCTTCTGTAGCAAGGGTCTGTAAATGCTGGCCAAAGCCAGCCTATCCCTGCTTTTGTCAAAGTTTTGTTCAAACACAGCCATGCCCATTTGTTTGTTACCTGTGGTTGCTTTTGCACAACAACTGGGGAGTTGAGTGGTGGTGTCAGGGGCCACGTGCCCTCTACAGGCAAGGTCTGCAGAGACCCGCTCCGTACGATCCGGGCCTTCCGGAACCAGCTGATCCTCTGGGGACCCCGGTCCTGCAGGCGTCTCTTGTCCTCAGCGTCACCTGTGAAATGAATCTTCTCGGTGGAAGGGAATGCTTAGCCCTCCCCTGAGTGGGACCTGCACCCTCTCACTGCAGCGGTCATTTTTTCTGCTGTTCCTTTTGCCTGGAAAAACCTTATTTTCTTCTACTCTTGCAAAACCAACACTTTCTTTAGACATTAATTAAAACACCAGGCTCTGAGTTCCTTCCTGGGACCCCCAGACCAGACGAAGCCGCCAGTTATAAGCTTTTAAAGTACTCAGAGCGGTTCCTGCGTAGCACTAATTACTGTTTATAATGACATGTTCATGTGCTTATTGCATTGTCTGCCTTCTCCATGCTTCTCAAGCTCCCTGAGGGCAGGTACTGTATCTAATTGGCTAAGCTCTGTCCCCCCAGCACCAAATAAAATACTTTGTTAACTTAGCGGGTGCTCAATAAATCTTCATTTCATAAAGAAATGGAAAGTGAGACGGCAACAAATACATCATTAAATCACAGTATTAGACAATATAGGTTCTCCCTCAGATGAGTAGTGTAAAGCGTGCCAGGGAGCCCTAACTTTTCTGGAACTCCTGTGTGTGCCAAGCATAATCCTTACGCCATCCCTGTGAGGGTGATGACTCCGGAGCCCACATGCTTTACTTCTACACTTGTGGTTCCCAAACTGTGTGCTGAGGTGCCCAGGGCGCCACAGTGAGTTCACAGAGGTGCTGTGGGATATATTAAATTTTTGCAGCAAACAGTGATATTCAACATCTATTGAACCCTTGGGAACTGCTGGCTGGAGGCTGTTCAATTTCAACATTAGATCACATTAACTTCATTTCTATGATATCAGTTTTGTGAAACTGGGTTTTCGGCAATAAAAAGCAAAAGTACCGTGTGAAAAATCGGTGCGGACCAGGAAATGAGGGTGGCAGTGGGTGTCCAGTCTGATTCCCAGATTTGAGGAACTTCAGTGCCCTATAGACACACACATCCCCTTAGCAAGCAATTGTGGTTAAGAATAAAATTAAAAATGTTTTTTCTTTTGATTTAGGTGTATTTTTTAATGGTTCCTAATTTGTTAGAACAGCTTAAATGGCTTGGACCAAACAGCTTAATAAATGGAACTACTAGGGGCAGGACAGGAATAAAGAGGCAGACGTAGAAAATGGACTTAAGGACACAGGGAGAGGGAAGGGTAAGCTGGGACGAAGTGAGAGAGTGGCATGGACATATATACACTAGCAAATGTAAAATAGACAGCTAGTGGGAAGCAGCCGCATAGCACAGGGAGATCAGCTCGGTGCTTTGTGTCCACCTAGAGGGGTGGGATAGGGAGGGTGGGAGGGAGACGCAAGAGGGAGGAGATATGGGGATATATGTATATGTATAGCTGATTCACTTTGTTGTAAGGCAGAAACTAACACACCACTGTAAAGCAATTATATTCCAATAAAGATGTTAAAAAAAAAAATGGAACTACTCAGTATTTCTCTTGGCCTAAGGGTATTACGGAAAACTTACTGAGCTACGAAATGCACTGTGAACAGAGAAAGTGTGAGAAGCTCTGCTCCCCGTTATATTCTCCTGCCGTGCAACAGCCCTCAGATATGGGCTCTCAGATTTAAGCCTCTGGTTCTGTGTCTAGTACACACGTACACACAGCAGGGCTGGCTTCATGGGTGCAAAATCCATGCAGTCACACAAGGACTCCATGCTCACAAGGCCCCACATTTGGCTCTGCTGGTGCCATCTTGAAATCCTTCATACTTTTGTCTTTGAACTTGTGTTTGTACGTCAAGTCCCATGGGACAATGGAGCATGCGTATGAGCAGAGGAGGTGCCTGCAGTGTGCATCCACTCACTGCTCCCTGATGCTGTGTTTGCACATAGCACTCGTCGTGCCCCGTAAACACAGAATTCCCGAGGCCCCAGGATGCATGGGAGTTCAGGGATCCCCAAAGCAAGTACAACACAAGGGTGTCATATCCATCATGGAGTAAGCAGGGGCCTTGACAGCCCGAGACGCTTTCCCTTTGAACCAGAACTTGCTTCAAATGCAGAAGGAAGGTAGTGGTGGTCTATGAAACACAACCAACCAAAGAAGTCCATCATATCCTTTCTTACACACGGTCCTCCCCTCTATCATAGAAGGAAAAGGAAACCTGGGAAAACCCACAGTTCCTTTTCCTTTCAATCCTTTCTCATTCATCAGGAAGGCCAAGCTAAAGGGTGTTGGTAGAATGTCCATGTCTCAAGAAGTGAAGTAAAAACAAGTGTGTTAGTTTTTGTGCAGCTTTTCTCCTGTTCTGACAAGAAGAAAATGCATATGCACATATGAGCTGAGGAATACGAAGTGTGTAATTTTGGTGATTCAGCACGTGAATTAAATGTTCTTATATGAACATTAAAAACGGACATGGCATGATGTAAAAGATGACCACTAAAATTTGTGCTAATTTAAAATCTTAATTTTTCTTAAGACATTAATAGCAGATAAGAAACACAATGACACAATTTGTATGGAAACACAAAAGACCCCGAATAGCCAAAGCAATCTTGAGAAAGAAAAACAGAGCTGGAGGAATCAGGCTCCCTGACTTCAGACTACACTACAAAGCTACAGTAAAGAAGACAGTGTGGTACTGGCACAAAAACAGAAATATAGATCAATGGAAGAAGATAGAAAGCCCAGAGATAAACCCACGCACATATGGTCACCTTGTTTTTGATAAAGGAGGCTAGAATATACAATGGAGAAAAGACAGCCTCTTCAATAAGTGGTGCTGGGAAAACTGGACAGCTACATGTAAAAGAATGAAATTAGAACACTCCCTAACACCATACACAAAAATAAACTCAAAATGGATTAAAGACCTAAATGTAAGGCCAGACACTATAAAACTCTTAGAGGAAAACATAGGCAGAACACTCTATGACATCAATCACAGCAAGATCCTTTTTGACCCACCTCCTAGAGAAATGGAAATAAAAACAAAAAACAAATGGGACCTAATGAAACTTAAAAGTTTTTGCACAGCAAAGGAAACCATAAACAAGAAGAAAAGACAACCCTCAGAATGGGAGAAAATATTTGCAAATGAAGTAACTGACAAAGGATTAATCTCCAAAATATACAAGCAGCTCATGCAGCTCCATATCAAAAAAACAAACAACCCAATCCAAAAATGGGCAGAAGACCTAAATAGACATTCCTCCGAAGAAGATATACAGATTGCCAACAAACACGTGAAAGGATGCTCAACATCACTAATCATTAGAGAAATGCAAATCAAAACTACAATGAGGTATCACCTCACACCCGTCAGAATGGCCGTCATCAAAAAATCTACAAACAATGCTGGAGAGGGTGTGGAGAAAAGGGAACCCTCTTGCACTGTTGGTGGGAATGTAAATTGATACAGCCACTATGGAGAACAGTATGGAGGTTCCTTAAAAAACTAGAAATAGAACTACCATATGACCCAGCAATCCCACTACTGGGCATACACCCTGAGAAAACCGTAATTCAAAAAGAGTCATGTACCCCAATGTTCATGGCAGCTCTATTTACAATAGCCAGGACATGAAAGCAACCTAAGTGTCCACTGACAGATGAATGGGTAAAGAAGATGTGGCACATATATACAATGGACTATTACTCAGCCGTAAAAAGAAATGAAATTGAGTTATCTGTAGTGAGGTGAATGAACTAGAGTCTGTCATACAGAGTGAATTAAGTCAAAAAGAGAAAAACAAATACCGTATGCTAATACATATATATGGAATCTAAAACAAAAAAAGGTTCTTAAGAACCTAGGGGCAGGACAAGAATAAAGATGCAGATGTAGAGAATGGACTTGAGGACACAGGGAGGGGGAAGGGGAAGTTGGGACGAAGTGAGAGAGTGGCATGGACATATATACACTAGCAAATGTAAAATAGATAGCTAGTGGGAAGCAGCCGCATAGCACAGGGAGATCAGCTCGGTGCTTTGTGACCACTTAGAGGGGTGGGATAGGGAGGGTGGGAGGGAGGGAGATGCAAGAGGGAAGAGATATGGGGATATATGTATACGTATAGCTGATTCACTTTGTGATACAGCAGAAACTAACACACCATTGTAAAGCAATTATATTCCAATAAAGATGTTAAAAAATAGGAACAGTGACCAACAGAGAGAATAAGGAAGAAAGGAAAACACGTTACATTTTAGTTCCTTGAGTGGCGCTTCTTTCTTGCTTTTTGAACACAGAGGCTCACATTTTAATTGTACACTGGGTCTCACCAGCTCTGTGGCCGGTCCTGTGTAGAAGGTGCTTCTTGAAGAGAAAGCAAGCTGAGTGGGGCTGAGGATTGGGTTCCTGTTGAGTTTTTCTGCCTCTTTCCTGCTTCCACGTGTGGCTTCCACCCAGGACCCCTGCTCACCTTTCAAACCTTCCAGGACAGTCTTTTAATAATCAGCCTCTATTGAAGACAAGCCGCACAGCTCCTATCTTAAGCGAATGCCCCAAGCCAGTCACGGTGACTGCGCAGAACTAAATACTGTAGAATTATTTTCCTCATCACTGAATTCCTTTTAAAGCTGTCCCTTCAGAACAAAGAAGGAAAGAGAAACATTTGGTTATCAAAGGGAGCCAGCCCCCAAATTTACTTTGCTTTAGCTGTCATGCAAATTTCAAGCAAGAGGCCTAGCCGGATGGCTTTGAAGATAGAGATCACAGTGCAGTCCTAGAGAGGCTTCAATGGGGTTTCTGACGATCCTGTGATTTACTTGGAGAAGGAAGAAAAGAGCCGAGAACAATAGGAAAGACTCGGCTCTGAAGGCATAAAAGCCCAGTGTCTAATTCTGGTCCTTTCCTTTTGCTGGGGGAAATGTCAGTTAGCAGCAAGGGGGGTCAGATACGGCTAGACCAGGATTCCCCAGGGCGGCCTATGAGAGGCCAACTCAAGTTCCTGGGCAAGAGAAAAAAAGGTCTATCCTGAAGTGAAGTTTTGGTAAATGTTACCTCAAACCAGTTTCTTTACTTTGCAAACTTCTTGGCACCTTACATTTAGTAAATGTAATGTAATAGCCAAGGGCGGGCTATAGGATGCAGAGGGTTTTTTTGCTTGTTTGTTTTTTTCTTTTATATATATTACCTTTTATTTACTTATCTTTATAACATAAGATGCAGAGCTTTTTATTGTGACATGTCTTAAACCAGTTTGGCTGGTGGTGGTTGTTTCTGCATCAGTTGTTTCCAGCGATTAGAGATAGGTACGTGAGGGCAGGTCTCCTCACCCTCCAAAGGGCCATCGGATAGTTGTCTGCAATGCAGCTGTACCAAATGTCTAGATACATGCTAACGATTATTAGCCAAGAGGTATAAAAACAGTGGTGTGGCCAGACTGGGGACCCCCCTGTACTTTCAGGTGTTCTCAGTGTAGGTGTGGTGAAGATTTCCTTGAGGCAGATGGGACAGTAGTCTAGCAGCAGATTCAGCTAAGGTTCTAGCGGGGTGGGTGTGGGGTGGAGGAGTCCCATAGCTATCCACTGAAAAGAGGAACACTTAAGATTGCGAAGCCTGTGAGGGACCATCTCTCCAGAGGAAGGTTCTTGGGCCCACAGGAGTCTTATCCCTAATCCTGAAAGGGGTGGGAATGTTTACAGTGTTTCCGGTGATTCCGTATGTTCTCGAACACCCCTTTATTCACCAAGAAAATCCACTTCTAACACCCATTCTGCTAATTAGCCAAGCTTCTGGTGTTGACCAGATGGAAAGGTAGCTGAAGCCACTTCTGGAGTTGAGGGAGTTTGGTGAATGTGCTTTTCTGTTGTTTGGCTTTTGTTTTGTTTTTCTTTTTTTAGCCAACTTACAACTCCTAGGATGCAGATTTCCAATTAGGGTACTGCAAGTATTAAACATGTAGCTTAAAACGAATGTAACTCTTTTCTCTGGAGCATCTTTCAGGATTGGGGTTCCAAGGACCCCACTTTAGGAGCTGATGTGTAGGAGGAAAGAATTTTGGGCTGGGAGTCCTCGCTCGATTATCATGTAGTTGTTTTACTCTGTGCAAGTCATTCAACCTCTCTATGCTCTGATTCCTGAAGCAGAGGTAACAATAAAAATAACTTTTAAAAATGCCTTGCAGGCTACTATAAAAGAGAGAGTAAGAGCTGGAAAAGCTCCAGAAATAGCTGGAATGCAGAGGTGACTCAACATCCTCAACAAAATAACAGCAACAATTCTTCTGTCCATTTGGTTAAGACCAAATGAAGTCATAGGTATGAAAACTCTTTGGAAATTGTAAAAAATGCTTCAGATGTGAGGTGCTTTTAGAGTTACTGCCAAGTGTCTTCTGGGGGTAAAATTGCCTCCTGGTTTGCACTGGATAAAATGCCTCTGCCCACAAATTTCTTCCTTCTTCCCCAGCTGTAAGATGGAAGTTCTCATGCACATTAGCGATGCAACAGCCTGAGCAAGTAAATGGGCCTCAGCTCACAGGGCCTGACGTCTTCAGAAGGATCCGGGGGAGGCAGGAGCTTGGGTTTTAGAGCCAGGCTGCCTGGGCTCGAGTCCACCTCTGCTGCTTCTAACTGTATATCCTTGGCTCAGCAATTTAAAGTTCGCACCTCTCTTTCCTTACCTGTAAAATGGGAATAACATTAGTCCCTTCCTCTTAGAGTTCTTGTGAGGACAAAATAATACAGGTAAACTGTTAAGAGAGGGCCTGGTACAGTGTTATCACTCAGTCAATGTTTTTGTTAATAATGATGATATTATTTCCAATCGGTTCTAAGCCAGTGCTGCATGGGTACTGTACCCACCACGGCCAGCTCCTCCGGCTGGCCTGGACTTTCCTGGTGTTAGCACAGAAAGTCCAATGTCCAGGGAAGCCCCAAGTCCCAGGCCAACCTGGACAGTTGGTCACCCTAATCCTACCCCAGCAGAACAGCTGAATATTTTGTTGAGTCATGTTCACACTTTGTTCACAAACACTGACTGTGTACCTTAATGACCAAGAATTGTGCTCAGTAGCGAGGGTTCAATGTATCTCACTGTCCGGTAGGAGGGGTGCCAATAAGGTGAATTTTGGATCCCTGGGCCCGGAGAGCACCGAGAGGCATTTTCAGCCACCTGTGATGCAAACAAGCCACCTGTGCTGCAAGTTTTTATTGAGAGAATAGCACTTGAGCTAAAGTTTAGCAAGCAGATCAGATCCAGCCAGGCAAAAGTAGATGCGAATGACACAGCTATTTTTATTGGCCTAGAAAGACAACTCCAGTGTCTTGTACTGGGAAATAAGACATTTATTAAAAATAAATACAGCCTGGGGAGGTGGTTACTGCAGACATGTTAGCTAATCGACAGTATGCTATTATGTCTATTTTGCTCGAGTGTTAACAGAGGGCAGAGTGACCTGGATTATCGAATTCTGGTGAAAACCAAAGAACTCGCCCAGTTTTCTGCTGAGCTGAAACTTTCCTGAACTGGGTAGTATTTTCAAAGATTTGGTCACACACTGGGACCAGGGAGTTATTTTGTTTTATAGGAATTATGGCTGTTGAAGCAGACACTGCTGATTGCCCACTCAAGCTCCATTTTTTTCTATACTAAACCTTTTTCCTTACTAACAACCCTTTGGGGAAAGCAGTGATTCTACTTGAAAATACTTACTTTTCCAGATTCTCTGGAATGTCATGGGACCCAATTCCAGCCCGCAGAAGGCTTCCTTCCCCCCATAAAACAAAGCTTCTAAGGCAAAGGCTTTTATCCCTCATCCTTGGCATTTTCTTCTCCATCTTGCCTGGAATGTAGATGGGATGGCTGGAGGTGGAGAAGTCATCTTGCTTCCACGAGGAGCAAAGACACTTGGTAAGGATGTCAGAGAGGAAACGAGAAGGCGTAGGGTCCTTTATGACTCCCCGTGAGTAGCTGGACCAGCCCTTGTATACGGACTGCCCTTGTCTGGACTTATTTCATATGAAAAATTCCTACTTGAGGGTCTCTAGCATGTGTAGTGAACCATGATCCTAATTGACCTGTTAGGTACTGATTTCAACGGTGTTTGGTAAATGTTGCGAGCATCAAAACCTTGCAGGGATGTGGACTCACTATAAAATTTTTGTGTGTGCAGTGTTTCTAGTTGATGGAGTTTTTACGTGATGCTGTCAGGGCCACGGTCTCCGTAAGACACAGTAGGTGCAGTGCCTGGGACCCATGATTCTCTCAGAGGCCCATAAAAATCTTTTACTTTCTTTTAAAATCAGAAGAAAAAATCCAATTTGGATTATATTGGTCTTCATACAAACCCAGTCGTAAAATGTAGCTTTTAATACCATTTTATGGAGGAAGGGGCCCAGGAAGGCAAAAGTATTTATCGGCCCTTGAAAGTCATTGTGTGGCCTGGGATACCGCCTCATCTCAAAAAGGAACTGGTCTCATTGCTTCCTGCTCATTTTCCATTCCAAAATCTTCCTTCTCTGGATACAGAAACATGCCCCCATTCAACAGAGGAAACAAGGGGCACCGGAAAGTCTTCTGGGTCCAACAGAACTGGGTTTGAACCCCAGTGTGATTTTAGGCAAATTTCTTAATTTCTCCTGGTATCAGTTTTATAAAATTGATTGATTCATACATTTATTCAACAGTGATTTGAAGGCCCACAATGTAGCGGGCACTGTCTGTAGGGCAGTTATCTTTAGAGGATTATAGGAATTGATGCATAGGAAGCCCAATATCTGGTACTCAATTCTGTTTTTAATTCCCTTGCCCTTGGCTGTGAGCTCCAAGCCTAGGACACGGTCCACTGTTATCTTCTTTCTTGCTGTGCGGAACGTTGGGATTATGAAAAGAGGCTTCTTCTCAAGATGGGATCCATCTACCTTTTGCAAAAGAACAGTACTCTTCACTTGAATTTAATTAAGGCCCAGGGCTCCTTCCCACAATCATTACTGTGGTGTCCCATTATCTCTTCTCTAATGATTTTGTTCTGTATAAGTGTCTGTAAAACTCATTCTCTAAGTACAACAATCAGACAGCAGTGTAGGGTAGGATAATTCAAAGACCCACTTAACCACTTTTCATTGGAAGAAGCTGTCAGAATTTCAGACCTGGTTTATTTTTTTGTTGCAGGGATTTTTTTCTTTTTCTTTTTTTTTTCCTTTTGCCTTCTTATAACTCCCTTACAGATCCATCTGTGAAAAAAGCAATTGGTTAATGGAAAAATGTGTATTTCCCCATTATAATATACTGTGCCACATCAGAGCACACTGAAGATTCTGTAGTACGTTATAAAAGTGCCAAATATAATTTGTATGCAAATATCTGATGCAAAGGAGTACTTTTATTGTTTTCAACTGCAGGCAGAAAAACATACCAAGTGAATTTTTGACAAACAGAGGATAGATCCTCCTGTGATAAGAAAACATCCTAATGCAAAGTTGCCTGCAGAGAAGACGAGATTTCCCTTGTATTAACTTATTCAGATTCTATGTAAGAAATAGCGGCGCTTCTTTTCTCCAGGAGACAGAGACTCAAGGTTTCATTCCCTCTTCTATCAAATGTGTCCATTCTCAACCTCTTTGCTCCCTGCCTGGTTCAGGAGTCCCAGAGAGGCAGTCCACCCAGAGCAGGAACAATTCCACTGAAGCCTTGTTGGTGTGTAGCACGTTAACTCAACAATTGCCAAGTCTCCACTCTCCTGTCGTGTGGAGAGGTAGTAGGCTGGTTTAGATCTTCATGGGACCGTCCTGGTGACTGCATATTCCTTTTCTTATTTGGCCTGTGATCAGATGAGGTCTAGAATATGCCCAGCAGTGCACAGGGCACTTACTTTAAGAGATCTGATAGTTGGAAGTTTCAAACATAACCAACACATTATTTAACTATGTATACAGATAATTCAGGGACGCTAAGAAGGCCCGAATCCCCCAAATGAGCTCCCTGTCGTGTCTTCCATTTCAACTCTTCTCAGCGTCCTCTTCTGCTTCAAGCTGAACTTCTCCAGGGGAGCAGGGAATAATAATTTATTGAGTGATTGTATTCTTTCAGTCAAAAAAAGCCCAGAGTAACACATATACATACATTCATTCATGCATTTATTTTTCATTCCTCAAGTGTGACTAACAACCTTGGTACATGTCCAGCATCATGTTAGATGCTAGGAAATATGAAGAACTAATACACTGAAGTGATTTTTCTCCAGCTGCTTAAGCCCGTGTGGGAGAGGTTGAGAGGCCAGAGGTGCAAGGTCAATGTTCCCGACCGTCCCAGCATACCGGAAGCCTGCCTGTCCCATCTCCTTGTGTAGAAGCCCCTGCTGCCCCCATTTCAAGGAACTATTGAACAGGCCTCTCGCTATAATTTCCTGCCGGAGAGTAGATGCTGTGATGGGGCGTAGAAGAGGCAAAGCTGTATGAGCCGGGCTCCGGACAGCTGCTCACTGGTGCACTTACTCGGCCATTCAGCACATGTTAATAATAACAAGTGTTATTATGTGCTTGAGACACTGGAGATAGTGGTGAATAAAACAGACGAGATTCTCTGCCCTCACGGGGCTTACAGTCTAGTTGAGGGAAGTAAAGAATACGTAGTATTTGGTGATATTTATATTTTGCCAGCTGTTGATAGTTGCTGCCAAGAAAACCAAGCAGGGAGGGGTATAGGGAGTTCTGGGTGGGGTCTTGTAATTTTAAGTGGGGTGGTCAAGGAAGGTCACAGAAGAAGGTGATTTTGAAAAGGACCGAGTGGCTCAGCCTTCTAGCATCTGGGAACATGCTAAGAAGGGAAGGAGTGAGAGTGAAAGCCGTGAGGCGGGGATGTCTGGGGACCAATAAGTGGGGGGCCACAGTCTTGCTGGAGAGGAGTGAGTCTGTTGGGGGAGCCATGCAAGGGCAGGTCAGGGTGCCATGGATCACCCAGGTTTGGGGAACGGCACGGAAAAGACTTAGGGGAGGAAAGTACAGATGGCATCTCTTTTGTCCAGAATCGCGGAGCAGGTGGCATCTGTGGAAGATGTCGATTTCCAGCCCCTAAAAGCTGAAGGGTTTATACTTGGTAGTAAAAACCTGTGTGTCAATCAGCTCATCTTGTATCCAGAGGAATGTTCTCGCCCTTGTCCCTCTGTGCGTGCGTGTGTGCACCTTTCCGTCACTGCATGAAAACGGCCAAATCAATTTTTTACAGGTAGGTTTGAATCAAGTGCTGGAATACCCACTGTTCCCAGCACAGATCTGAAATATAAAGGTCATATTGCATCACTCACCCACCATACTCCTCCTTCTTTAAATTAGTGGGCCGGCAGGGATCGTCTGAAGATGTACCCAAGGATGCACCGTCATTACATCGATACGCAGAGGTTGCCTTCACTTCTGTATTCATGGCAGCTATTGCCCATCAATCACATATCCTTTCCTGCCAAGCGTGGAGGAAAGGCCAAAGTCCTCAGAGTGGCCTTCAAAAAGTCCTATGTGGTCTGCCACCCTGACACACCCCCCGCCACCAGTTTCTATTTCCTCACCTCCTCTCTCTCTTGGTCACTCTGCTCCCCCCACCTCGGCCCCTTGCTCCTCGCTGGGCGCTGGCAGGGGCCTCTGCACTGGCCCCTCTGCTTCACTGCTCTTCCACCAGCAGTTTCCATCCTTGATTTTCCTCACTTTGGCCAAGATCTCTGCTCAGAAGAACCCTTCTCAGTGTCCTAACCTGACCACTCGAATTAAAAATGACCACCTCCCATCCCCTGGCCATTCTTCTGGTCCCCAGCACTCTATACTCTGTCTTTTTCCCCTATAGTACCCTTTTTTTTTTTAACACGTTGTAAAATTTAATTCCTTTTTCATGATTTTTATTTACTGTCTTCCCCTTCTTTATAAGTTCCATGAGGGCAAAGATCTTGGTTTTGTTCACTGCTCTATTCTAAGCACCCAGGAGAGGATTTGGTACATGGGAGGTGCTCAGTGAATATTTGTTAAATGAATGATGTGTCCCTAAGTGGGAAAGAGAGAACAGTGCACATAAATCACACCATATTAGGGACAAACTATGGATTTATATATGTACGTATATTTACATAGAGAAAAGTATATGTGTGTGAATAGTGAAGGCATGCATGTCTGCGGTGTGAGTATATGTGTACACACACACACAACTCACAGAGGGTGGAAGCATATCTGACAGCCTAAATATTAAGTATTAATATCTGGGTTGAAGGATTTGGGGTAAATTTAAATGTATTTTTGGTGAATGTCAGTTTACATTGTCTGATTTATGCAGGGAATAAAGAATGCCTTTATAATCTGGAAAAAAGAATCCATAAAGTCTATAAAATATAGGTTCTTCATATTTTTCTGGGGTATTTACTCTGACTGATTTTTACCAAGCAGGATGGTTGAAACTGCAAGTGTAATTGGCTTTCTTGAGGCAGTTCATTGCGTTTTTGTTGCATGTGTCCATGATGGAGTCTGGTGGGTCAGGTCTGCGGGGCTAAGTAGAGCCCCCAGTTTGGGGAACTTTCAGTCAATGAGGAAACAGCTGCTCTTTTAAGCAGCAACATTATTGAATTCAGCAGCAGCTTCTGATATGGAAACCCCTGTGGACACCAGACGAGATAATTATTAGTTTGCTCTTAACTTCCTTTCAGCTGATAACCCCACAACTCAACTTCCTGGAATTATAAACTCTAGTTTTGTGCTGTTCTTGTTTCCTTATCGAAAAGTCCAAACAAGTGCGTTGTTGAAAATACAGACATGTGTAAGAGTAAAGAAGAAAATATAATGAGCTGTAATCTTACCTACTGTGGATGACCACTTTTAACACATTGGTGTCTCCTTTGTCTTTCCTGTGCCTATATGTAGAGTCCATTTTTATTTCAAAAATCATAACTATACCTTAAGCAGTTGATTTTTTTTTTTTAAAGCAGGAGCTTGTTTTATTTATTTATTTATTTATTTATTTATTTATGGCTGTGTTGGGTCTTCGTTTCTGTGCGAGGGCTTTCTCTAGTTGTGGCAAGTGGGGGCCACTCTTCATCGCGGTGCGCGGGCCTCTCACTGTCGTGGCCTCTCTTGTTGTGGAGCACAGGCTCCAGACGCGCAGGCTCAGTAGTTGTGGCTCACGGGCCCAGCTGCTCCGCGGCATGTGGGATCTTCCCAGACCAGGGCTCGAACCCGTGTTCCCTGCATTGGCAGGCAGATTCTCAACCACTGCGCCACCAGGGAAGCCAAGCAGTTGATTTTTTTTTTCACTCAAAATGATACTAAGAAATTTTGGATCATAAAAGAAACTTCAAACACCTGTCTTTTACCGGTTGCATTATATTCCAATATGTTAATTTTCCATAAATTAATTATTGCTCTTCATTTGAACATTTGTTTCGAAAAAGCTTCTTATTATTAATGATGTTGTAATGAGCATTCACAAATATTCATCTTCAGCTGTTAGTCCTAGAAGTGGGACCAATGAGTCAAGAGTGCCTATTGCCCGGGTTGTTTTCAAAAGTAGTTGAACAAATTTGCACTCTTTCAACTGTTTTTTTTTCCCCCTCATTTTATTTATTTATTTATTTATTTATTTATTTATTTATTTATTTATTTTTAAACATCTTTATTGGAGTATAATTGCTTTACAATGGTGTGTTAGTTTCTGCTGTATAACAAAGTGAATCAGCTACACATATACATATATCCCCATATCTCCTCCCTCTTGCATCTCCTTCCCACCCTCCCTATCCCACCGCTCTAGGTGGTCACAAAGCACCGAGCTGATCTCCCTGTGCTATGCGGCTGCTTCCCACTAGCTATCTATTTTACACTTGGTAGTGTATATATGTCCATGCCACTCTGTCACTTTGTCCCAGCTTACCCTCCCCCCTCCCCGTGTCCTCAAGTCCATTCTCTATGTCTGTGTCTTTATTCCTGTCCTGCCCCTAGGTTCTTCAGAACCGTTTTTCTTTTTTTTTTTTTTATTTTAGATTCCATATATATGTGTTGGCATAGGGTATTTGTTTTTCTCTTTCTGACTTACTTCACTCTGTATGACAGACTCTAGGTCCATCCACCTCACTACAAATAACTAAATTTTGTTTCTTTTTATGACTGAGTAATATTCCATTGTATATATGTGCCACATCTTCTTTATCCATTCATCTGTTGATGGACGCTTAGGTTGCTTCCATGTCCTGGCTATTGTAAATAGAGCTGCAATGAACATTGTGGTACATGATTCTTCTTGAATTATGGTTTTCTCAGTGTTTATGCCCAGTAGTGGTATTGCTGGGTCGTATGGTAGTTCTATTTTTAGTTTTTTAAGGAACCTCCATAGTGGCTGTTTCAGTTTACATTCTGTTCTCCATAGTGGCTGTTTCAGTTTACATTCCCACCAACAGTGCAAGAGGGTGCAAGCAGTGACAGTTTTACTTCTTCTTTTGTGATTTGGATTTCTTTTATTTCTTTTTCTTCTCTGATTGCTGTGGCTAAAACTTCCAAAACTATGTTGAATAATAGTGGTGAGAGTGGGCAACCTTGTCTTGTTCCTGAACTTAGTGGGAATGGTTTCAGTTTTTTACCATTGAGAACGATGTTGCCTGTGGGTTTGTCATATATGGCCTTTATCATGTTGAGCTAAGTTCCCTCTATGCCTACTTCTGGACGGTTTTTATCATAAATGGATGTTGAATTTTGTTGGAAGCTTTTTCTGAATCTATTGAGATGATCATATGGTTTTTCTCCTTCAGTTTGTTAATGTGGTGTATCACATTGATTGAATTGTGTATATTGAAGAATCCTTGCATTCCTGGGATAAACCCCACTTGATCATGGTGTATGATCCTTTTAATATGCTGTTGGTTTCTGTTTGCTAGTATTTTGTTGAGAATTTTTGCATCTATGTTCATCAGTGATATTGGCCTGTAATTTTCTTTCTTTGTGACATTTTTGTCTGGTTTTGGTATCAGGGTGATGGTGGTCTTGTAGAATGAGTTTGGGAGTGTTCCTCCCTCTGCTATACTTTGGAAGAGTTTGAGAAGGATGGGTGTTAGCTCTTCTCTTTCAACTGTTTGTTGCTATGCCTATTTGCCTATCTCCTTGCTATGAATAAATATTACTATTAAGCAAAATAAAACAAACTTTTTTTAGCTAAAGAGATTAGTCATGGCACACCCGCTTAGAGGTACTAGAGCAGCAGATGCCATGCAGTGTCTGTCATGGAACGTGCTCTCCTGCTGCCCTGGAAGAGTGAGAATTCTGTACCTGTTAAGGACTTGCTCTGTAGTGGTAAAGAGCATTTGTGGGGCAAAAGGTACCCAAATCCTTTCTTCTTCCGTAAGGGACGTATTTAACCTTGGGCTAACTTCCTACCTCAGTTCCCCTGGAAACCTGATAAAGATGGCATGCCAGCTGTGTTACCAGGAAACATTGGTCAGGACACATAGGACCACTGGGTAGAATACTGCATGGGCCTGGAAGCAGCCCCAAGTGAACCATATAAGATGGGAAGCCCCAACTTTGGGTTCCCCGGTGAGTGAAGACTTGTCACTGGGCATGTCCCTTGCATGGAACATCTGCTCCACCTGAAGAGGAATGTCTTATGCTGTCCTCCTGTCTTGCTCTCTTTCCTGGCCTGCATCCCCCTGAGGGGCTAAGTGTGGTCAATGATGATCTTATGCATCTGAATATTTAGTTAAGCCAAGAATGACCCCTGCTAGTGTTATAGCCTCAGAGTCATAAAGACCTAGATTCCCAAATCTATGTTCCCTCCATCAACTCACTCAACTGGACTCAATCCCTTGAAACCTGGTTTCCTTATTTGTAAAACAGGGAGGTTAACGGTGCACATCCCCTAGGTATTATGAGTGGAATAAAATAATCGACAAAAAAGAATCTGACCCCAAATCAAGATGTTTATAAACAGTAGTAGTGGGAACTGTGGCCATTTTATAAAAATTAATGTTAATATAACTGACCTGCTGGCTCCATGGCTATGTGACCTGTGCGGTCACTGGGACCCCACACTCTTAAGGGCTCCATGCTTGGTTGGATGCTCTGCTGTGGCCATCCTGAAATTCTCAGTAATTCTTGAACAAGGGGCCCGCAGCTTGATTTTGCAGTGGGCGCCACCAACTATGTAGCTGGTTCTGATTACAGTATAAGATGTGCCTAGTACGTTAAACATATTTTATAGAGAGTCCAGAGAGTCAGTGCTTTCGGAGCTCACTCAGAAGCTTAGGAGGAGGGGGAAGGCTTGGCAATAGCTCACATGATGCGTTCAGAACATCTGACTTATTCGTCACCACAACTCCGTGGGGGGAGGTAACGTTCTTATATCCATTTCATCGATTAGAAACTTGAGGGATGTAGAATTTAAATTGTCCACAGCCACTGGGCTGGTAGGCACTACCTTCGTCGGCTCTGCAGACTGGACAGTTCACAGAAGACTCCGAGTGTCCACGGGCTCTTGCAGGTCCGCACGTAGCTACCCTTCTCAGTGGGGTCCTACCTAGTGGAAGAGGTGGGTCCTCTCCTGCAAAGCCTTTCCTGTGGGCTGGAGAGTTTGTTCAGCAAGTGGTAAGCTCTCCAGGTCTGGGGTTCTGGAGACACTATACAAATAAAACTCCTGCACTCGCATGGAACAGCAAAGAATGGTCTCAGCTTTGTTTCTGTCAAGCTCTGAACAGTGCATAATAATGTGACCGCTCCAGCCGCTCAGCACTCAGGTCTCCTTGTGATATTTTCATGTCCTCATTAACTTTCACAAGGACAGATTGATGTTGCGTGGCACTGAGCACTAATGATGCGTTTCCGTGGGCACTGCTGTCTTGTAGCCCTGTTTGGTGTCTTGACCGTTGTCAAGCTTTGGCTCTTCGGGAAATGATTATTCCTGTCTCTCAGAGCAAGGAGAGTTTGCTCTGAAGAGTGTGGGTATCATCTGCCAAACTGGGCAGTTCTGGGTCTTCCTTACTCCTTGCATGCTCTTCTGCCTTTCTTGGAAGGAATCTTCTAGAACACTGGTTCTTAACCTTTTTGATCTCCAACTTCACCTGAGCTAGTCTAAATCATTCTTTGTTACTTCCTTGACTCAAGTCACGTCCTTGACCCCGACCACTGGTTGCAGGGCCCTTGCCGTGGCCCCTGTGCTCCTCCTTAGGGACCTCATTCACCTTTTTGGACTCTTTACTACCTGTTGTTCCTATTAGACGTGAACCTTCATAAGGGCAGGGACTTGTTCATCTCTGAGTGCTCTGCATTTCCAACAATATCTGAGGAATAGTCAGCAAACATTGCTAGAATTACCTCTTTGGAACAATCCAGCCATGTACATGAAAGTTTGAGATAATCTACAAGATCTCAGACCCCCTGAGTTATTCATGCAGATGTCCATGGATCTCAGGGCATAAAACCTCCTCTCAGTGCTCTCCTACATCAAATACCTTAGTCTCTACTACAACTCTGTCAGTGTAGTTCAGGCACCATTTGGATGCCTCCAATGATGGTGAGCTCACTACCTCCTTGAATGTCCCATTGTGGGAACTTTAAGTGTTGGAAGTTGGATGGGTGGGTGGATGGTTTCACTCATTGAATAGTTTTTATTGGGAGCTGTCACTGTGACAGGCTATTTTCTAGGATAACAAGGGTAGACAAAACCAAGCCACTGTTCTCTCAGAGTTATATTCTAAGAGAGAAGGCAGAAAATATTCAAATAAACAAACAATTAACATGTCAGGTATGATTATTGCTATGGAAGAAGTAAAGCAGGGTAAACAGAGTGTGGCAGGGATGGGAAGGAAAGCAAACAAACAAATAGAAATATCAGATGGTAATAATTTCTATGAAAAAAAATCACAGGATGGAGGAGGGGTGTTCTGCTTGTGTGTTTCTGGGAGGGGCGTCCTATGAAATCTTGAACATTCCAGGCAGCAACAATGCAGAAGTCTGGAGTAGCGGCATGCCTGGGATTTTAACAGTAACTAATCCTTACGGAGAACTAACTTACTTATATACAAATGAATAAATGAAGTAAAAATGGTTGTAGCAGAGTCTCTAATGACTTCTTCTAGTTACTTCGACTGACATTCACCTATGTTTTGAGAAACGTGCTCTAGAATTTAAGCTCTTTTGTGCAAACACAGTGGTGGGAGTTGGTACAGCCACCTGGATGCTGGGCTTAGCAGCTGTTTCTTAAGGGACAGAACAAGTTAGAAGGAGCCTGGGTCCCTGATTCAGTGGAAGTCCCATGTCAGCTGTGGTGTGCTTGTGCTCAGATCTGTTGCTGGAGAGAGAAGCAGCCGACTTCCATCTCATTGCAGCCAGAGCTCTCTGGACTTGGTTATGGCATTCATCTGCCGCCCTTCACAGTCATTCTTTAGCTACGCTTATGTGTATCATAGGACTCTGCTGATAGCGCTGGAGATACAGGAGTCCTTGCTCTTGGAGTTTGGTGCTTTCAGCCTAGTGGGGAAGGAAAGATTTGAAGTAAAGTGTTATTTCACTGAGAACGTATCACAGGTGAGCCTGACCATGGCTGGAGGAAGTGATGTCGAAAGGAGGATGGCACGATGGATAGATATCCTGTTGCAGGGATTGGTAGCCTGCCGTCTGCTTATATGAATAAAGTTTTATTGGCACACAGCTATGCCTATTTGTTTCCATGTTATCTGTAGATGCTTTTGTGCTATAACAGTAGAGTAGTTGTGACAGAGACCATATGGACCGCAAGCAAAACCATATCTGGTTTTCCTATCCTTTAAAGAGGAAGATTTACCGGTCTCTAATCTATAGGCAATGGGAGAGAAGAGCATGGGCAGGGCTGGGCAGGGAGAGCATTTTGGATTGAACAAAAACCTGGTGGGAGGTCTAGAGCTTCTTATAGCAAACCGAGGATTAACAAATTCAAATCTCACAAAGGGTCAGACAAATAACAGAAATAAATAAAGTGGATTGTATGTTTGTGCGTTACATAGATAAGATCCCGAAGAAATATGCCCTCTGCCTTTGTTTTTTGAAAATTGGGCTACTACTTATTTCCCCACATTTAATAGAGACATGGATATAAAAATATTTCTCAAATATAAGAAAAACTCAGAGCGAGCATAATGATAAATGGCAACTGAAATTCAGACCTGGTATTAATGGTACAACAAAGTACAGTGGGGACTGTGGGAAAAAACCAGAAACATGCCTCTTTCATGTGGGCCCAGCTCTAGCAGAAATTAAGCTTTTTTAGAAGAAATTCTAGAAATTCAAATTTTTATGTGAAATCTCCCAACGTTGAAACAACGGCTTTTGTTTTCATTGTGTGAATGTCAAACCCCAACCTATCTCCAAGCTGGATTGTCTCTTTGGCCTCCAGTTGGAGACGTTGGCATAAATGTTTAAGAGATCCAGGGACTCAGACCTTAGTTGAGGAGAAAGTTCAAACAGCCCAGGAGCAATGAGCAGATTATTTTATCAAGTTGTGTATTTTGTGGCACAAAGGTGCGTTGGAAGGCTGGAAGAGGGAGAAATCCAACGTGGTTGGAGCGGTCTCAGTGGACTCTTGGAGAAGGTGGGTAGTGTACTAGGCATTAAATAATGGATTCAATCTGAGTACCTAGTAGCAAGGAGAGCCGGAAGACCCGGAAAACCACAATCAGGGAAGACGAGAGTTGCAGAAGAGAAAGAAAGATTGGTAAGAGATTTGGTCTCCTGGGAGCAAGTTGTATACGAGAGACTCTACGAGGCCAGCAAGTAATCTGAAACCTGTGCTCTTCTAACATCCAGTTCCTCCTTTCTGCTAGCCGCTGACCTCTGTGCTCAGGTTTGCGTTTAATTCTGTCTCTGAGTCGTTTCGGAAACTGCCGGTGGTGATTTGGAGATTCCCACCAGGTGGCGATGTTCTCATTTGGAAAAAAAAGGAAAGCAGAGCAAAAGAATGCGCCACTTTCTGTTGAATGATGTCTGCTGGTTCTCTGATCCCTGCCTAAGCCTGGGTTTTATAGCTAATAAAGTAGAAACAGCTTACACAGTTTTCCTTTTTTATTTATCTTATGGCACTGTCCATAGATCCTGCCATGCCAAGCCCATAATATTTATTTCTGCAGCAATTGCTATACAAACTATATACAAGGGGAACATCTGTATTATTCCCAGCATCCTCTCTGGAAGCAGAGCCACAAAAGAGAGAGCAGAACAGAAGCACATGTGCATAGGGGGTTGGAGGACGTTCTTGAGGGTGAGGGGAGAAAAAAAATAAGCTGTGTCTTCCACTCCAGCTTTCCAAGACACGTGGATTTAAATAGAAGATCTGCTGCTGAAAGACCTGTTTTAAGAACTAGGATATGCAACAGTTTCTAAAAGGTCTTTTTTTCAGCCTATCTGGAGAAGCGCAGTGCCAGAGCACCCAACCAGAGGTGAATGGCCCGTTTCTGAATGACAGCAAGGGGCAAAGAGCAGAGCTGTGAGGGCTTGGGGGAGGTGGGAGGTGACGGAGGGGCAACGACTAGGCAGGGTATAATTTTTTCATCTATTTCTTTGACCCCACAGATGGTGACCCATGTAGATTTCCTCCACCCCATATGACAGTGTTGAATCAGGACAGTTCATTGTCAGCCTTCACCGCAAGAAAAGAGTTTGATTCGTAGGAGCCGGTTCACGACCCAGTGAAATAGGAAATGACTGGAAGTGCTTGTCTGAGGCCAGAACCTACAAAGTGCTGGGCGAGTGTTATCATTTCTCCTTTGAGGTCAGGTCAGTGTGTTAATACGATCAATCTATTCATTCTACTCAGACTCACTTCATTCCTCTTCTGCACCAGGCTCTGGGGTTACTGAGATCTTCCACTTCCCCCCAATTCTGCCTCTTTCTTCCCCTTTTTCCAATTCTGCTCCTCATACTTGTACATTCAGAATCTGCCTCTGTTGCTCTGATGGGAATAAAACCCTTCCTTCCTCTTTCCTGGTGCTTTTCTTTCCCTTCCCATTGGCCCTTCCTGGTTTCCATCTCTCCATCCCTCCTCTTCTCCTCTCATTTGTGGAAAGGTGATGCTGTGCATTTGTTGTCTGCAAATCTGCTGGATCTCTCACTATGAAAGGTGGGGTAAAGCCTGTTCCTTTGCTACATAAAAATCACATCCCTTTGAGGTGGGCTGGGGTGGGGTGGGGTAGAAAAGTGGGGGAAGAGATACAGACTAGGAGACCTGCTTTTAGCATCAGGCTCAACTGAAGCAGTGCATGTGGCCTGCCTGCTATTCCTCTTCCCAAGAGGTCCCGGTGGGCAGTCACAGTTCGGGCCCAAGCGGCTGAGCCATCCTCCTTTCAGCCATATTCTGCCCTGTGAGCTTCAACTGTGGCCACCGGACTGTATCACTTCGCAAGGGACTTTGTCTGGAAGGCTTCATCTGGTCTGCAGGTAGTTGGCTGAAGCTGATTTCTAGGCTCTAGGTTTTCTACTAGGGGTTTTTAGCTGGCCTGCCCACAGAGATCCCAAACGCAAAAACCAGGGATGAGTTCCCCACTACAAAGGAGCATGCAGCCCCCAAGTCCCACTTGCTTCTCCTCACTGGGCCCTGCAGCCTCATCTGCAGCTCTGAGAACCTCACAGCCCAGCTTGGTAAGGATGTGGCATCTAGAACCTCCCCGACAGGCTGTGCTGAAAGGGCCCTTTGCCAGTGGCTGGCTCTCGTCTGAGCTGCCTGTTCCTAACTGTGATGTTTCTCAGGATGTTGATTTCAGAGCACGAGTTCACCTGTATGCGGTGTGTCGGGCATGGTCTTGCCCTCTTGGCAGGGGTGATGAATGAGTTGCCATCTCCATATCCCTCCCAGCTCAAAACTTTGTGACTGGCAGCAGTCTGGTCCAATGGGATCAGTCCAGCATCATTCATGCAACAAACATTTGAGAGTCTCTCAACACTGTTCTGGGCACAGGAGCTGTAAGGTGAATAAGATAAGGTTCGTGCTGTCACAGAGAATTCATTAGAATGGAGTAGATACAGGCAATAAATGTTATGTAAACAATGTGTTAGGTGACAAAAAGGTTGGGAGGGAAAACTAAGGGAGTGAGAGGGGTGGTCAGGGAAACCTGTGTGTTAGAAATGATATTTGGCAGGGAGCTGAGGGAGTGAGCTGAGCAGCTTATCTGGGGAAAGAACATGCCAGGCAGAGGGAACAACATGTGCAAAGGCCCTGAGGCCAGAGTGGGAGGAATGTGTGAGAGGAACAGCAAAGAATCCAGGGTGGCTCTGACGAAGTAAGAAGAAAATGGTAGAAAAGGAGGTTGGTAAGACTGGGGGCGGGGGTGGAATCATAAAGATTATATGGAGCTTTGCAGGTCCTGGCTTTTGAACTTCATTTTGTGTGAAATGTGAGGTTTCAGAAGGTTTTGAGCAGAGGGTTTTCATCTACTATGACTTCTACATTTTATTTATTTATTTTTTAAATTTATTTTTGGCTGTGTTCGGTCTTCGTTTCTGTGCGAGGGCTTTCTCTAGTTGTGGCAAGCGGGGGCCACTCTTCATCGCGGTGCGCGGGCCTCTCACTATGGCGGCCTCTCTCGTTGCGGAGCACAGGCTCCAGACGCGCAGGCTCAGTAGTTGTGGCTCACGGGCCCAGTTGCTCCGCGGCATGTGGGATCTTCCCAGACCAGGGCTCGAACCCGTGTCCCCTGCATTGGCAGGCGGATTCGCAACCACTGTGCCACCAGGGAAGCCCTGACTTCTACATTTTAAAAGGCTGGTTCATTTTCCTCATTTTCCTAAAGGGGAACATGGTATATGTGCATGTGTGTAAAGCTGTGTGTAAATATATGTGTGTGTATAGCCACAGGTATATACATATATGGGTGCATAAAGTTATGTATATGTTATACATATAATTTGAAAATAATTGGCGTCTATGTCTATGAACCCCTTTTCCACTAAATCTCTGCTGCACACAGGTCCCTGTTCCTCAATTCACTTATCCCTAAAAGCAGGAAACTCATGATGGAAAAGAAAATAGAAGCCCAGGAGCCCCTTTCGGGTTGTGACACAGTCCATCCATGTGCCCCCTGGGGACATCTTAGCAGAGAGTGGTGACCTGAGCCATTCCCTTTCTTAAGTAGAAGCTAGAAGCTGAGATGTTTGAGATGGTGGGGAAAGGATGAGGAACATAGAACACAAGCAAGGGAAATGATTTCTCAGATGTCCTTGGTAACTGCGTGGCCCTGTAGGAATGCACTGGAAAAGCTGGTGTTCAGCATGACACAGGATGCCTGCTTCTCCACAAATGTAAAATGACTCAAGAGAACCTTCTGGTGATAATGAAGTACTGTGTGTATTTTTAGAAGAATTCAGGAGACGAGAAGAAGTGATTTCCAATGAGAACGCAGGATGTTTCAGGTAGAACGTGTGTGTGCATGTGTGTATAATGTTTTTAAAAATGGAGATTTCTTAAAAAATAGCTCTTATTGAAAATAGATGCTCAGATTCTCCCCAAACTAAAATAATCAGGTTTTGTGTCTGAGTTAAGAGTCTGTGGAACATATTTCGTCTAAATCAAGGATCTGCTTGGGCATCTTTGGCCAACAGTTCTGAGGCCTGACTGCAAACCCAGGTGTTCTCCCAATATTAGCCTCTTAATGGATCATCTACTAAAAGTTGACTATAACTTACTGGTGGTATTGGATTCATCTGAAAGTTTTTTTTTTAAGGTGTGTGTAGGGGGGAAATTTTAGGAGCCTTTCTTTGAAATCTTTTAGGGGATGAACCCAAGGGTTCTCTAATCGAGTTCACCGCCATTCAAATGTTCTATAAATCAGACTTGCATAGCAGGACAGTTTTCTGATTTCTTCCTAATGTGATTTGAATCAACAACGTACAGGACATTGGTCAAATAAAGTCTCTATGGAGACACTACGCATAAACCCATGTCTTTGGCTAACTAGGGGAGGAAACCGAGGCAATCTAAAAGTCGGCTTTGAGGACAGCTTCGTTAGTCTTACGGTGACTCTTGCCCAGCTGTGGGCTCCAGCGCCACTGTCCACATCACAGCCATTGGGGGTTAAATGACTAAGTTCTTAAAAGGCCCTTTGTAGTTGTCACCTCGCCTTGAGCTCCTCTGCTCTGCAAAGTCTGTGTTCTAGACACACAGGTGTCCCCCTTCCTCCCTCATTTCCCCCAAAAGCCCGCACTGTTACGGTCTTTCTCATCCCTGAGCCCCTCACGTGCCATGTCCTCTGCCTTTCAGAGTCCCCCTGACCCCACCCCATCTGAACTCAGTTTAAACAACCCTTTCTCAGAGATGCTTTCTCTGACATTCACTACCCAGATCGCAGGATGCGGTCGGTAATCAGGACCCTCGACTGTCCCTTCATAGAACATATCACAGCTGGAACCAAATAAGTAATTGAGTAATTAGTTGGTTAAGGTCTTCCTCCACTAGAATATTTTGGTTTAAAAGAGCTTTGTTGAGGTACAATTTACATATTATAAATTTACCCATTTTAGTAAATTTATAGAGTTGGGCCACTATCACCCTAGTCCATTTTTAGAACATTTCCTTTACCCCCCCCCAAATCCCTTGTGCCATCTTCATTTCAACCCCATTCCCATCCCCAAGCCCAGGAACCCCCAGGGAACCACTGGTCTAGTTTCTCTCTCTCTGGATTTGCCTGTTCTGGGCACTTAGCACAGATGGAAACATATTACAATACAATACAATACAATACAATACAGTACAATACAATACACTAGGTGGTGGTTTGCACCTGGTCCTTTCACCTGACATACTGCTTTTGAGGTGCTTCCATGTTGTGACCTGCATTAGCAGTTTGTTCTCCACTAGAATTTAATCTCATTGGGGGCAGGAACCTGACATGTTTGTCCAATTCATAAATATTTATAGTGTAGGACACCTATGACAGGCCACATGCTGAGGACATGTCAGTTGGGAGGGGGTTGTGCCTGTTAGGGGCTCCCCAAATATTTATTTAAATCAGGATAAATGAATAATGATATAAGGTCCCTACAGATACCAGAACTGTCTAAAATCATGGTGCAGAGGCCCTGGTGAGAGATCCCGCATGGGCCTGGCAGGATGAATCTGAGCCAGATAGAATGTATATACTTCAAGGCTGAACAGGGGAGACAGACAGGAAATCATTTAATTGTATTACAGCCTGTGAGTTGTGTAAAATGGTTTAGGCATGTGGCAGAAATTCTCAGTTCAGCTCTGCCCATAATTTACTCTTTGCCTTTGGCAAAAACCACTTAACCTAGCAATAGTTACAGTAGATGAAATGTACTGCACGATTTCTCGATGTTTTTACTAAGTATTTAACATAAATTATTTATTTGATCATCACACTAACCCCATGAGGTAGTTACGTATATTATTGTTAAATAATAACCATAACAATAACAACGATTATTGTTGCAACATTCTTATTGTTATTCTAACAATTGTGATTATAATCATTACATGCTGCATACTGCTCTAAGACTCTATTATTCCTCATTTACTTTTCACAGCAACCCTAGGAGGTAGTACTACTGTATCCACTAGATTGTAAGCTCCATGAAGCTTCGCACACACAAACTCTTTTGCTTATTCTTCAGTGTACCTCCTACACCAGCAGAGTGGTTAGAGAATATTTGTTGATTTAATTGAATCAATGACTCTCCTCTTTACAGATGAGGAAGCTAAACCACAGACTGTACGTAATACAGTCACCCCTCCATATCCACGGATTCTGCATTTGTAGATTCAACCAACCCAGAGTCAGACCCACAGTTGGTTGAATCCACGGATGTGGAGCCCACAGATACAGCCGGGCGGGGGGGAGGGGGGCGGGGTGTCCACTGAACTACACCGTTTTGTATACGAGGGACTTGAGCATCTGCAGATTCTGGTATCCGCAAGCATTCCCGGAACCAATCCTCCTGCAGATACCGGGGGTGGTGGTGGGGGTACTGTATTTCTCCCAATGTCATGAAGGCTGTAGGGGATCAACCTGGATGTGAACCTGGGAGTCTGAATCCAAAGGCCATGCACTTAACCTTTTCATTTGTTCTGCTTATTGAGTTTTTGGTTTCCTCTTCTGGAGGATGCTACCTTTGTCTGTGATGGTCTCTGAGGTCCATTCTGGTTCTAGATTTCTACATCAAACCAAGTCACAGCCCTGTGTACTTGAATTATATCCCTACATTTTGGGGACGAACCAGGGAGAGACAAATTTAGGAATGAAGGACTCACAGATGCAGGCCCAGGAAAGGTATCTGGAGGAAACAGCAGCAGCGTCTGAGTCCGTCACAATACGTAAAAAGCGGTGGTAAATAAAAGACAAACAGCTGCACCATCTACACGGCTGACACGCGGGAAGAGCATGTGAGTCGTCACCCCACCTGTTGCACACAAACCCCATGTAGGAGCAAGAATGGGAGGGGTGTGACCATCCAGGCAAGCTCCGTGGGTAAGGAAGAGGTCTAGTTAAACGCTCTCAGGGTTGGCCTTTCTGGCCATTCATGTTTTTTGTTTTTGTTTTTTTAATTTAAAGACAATACTTGTAAAAATTATACAAAAAAAATCAGGTTTATCACAAATAGTGGCATAAAACAAATAACTTCTTCAGATGAGTGCCACTCAGAATCAAAGCATTCCGCATGTCTGCCGGTAAACGCACAGGCACCATTTGACTGGAACGAGCTTCTGTCTTCAGTTCTAGGGTGTACGCTTATAACGTTGGCAGCCCTAGGTTGTGTTCTAAAGGTTGACAATGAATAAACTCAAAAACCCAAAACTGAATGGCAGCCGTCTTGGAAGCTTAGCATCAGAAGATGCCTTTCAAGAGTCCTGGTATGGAATAACAGGAATTTGGTGAAAAGATGGGTGAGCCCACCCGATCTAGATCACATTTTATTTTATTATCCTGTTTTATTTTCTCTATAGCCACTGTTCTCTCCTAATGCAATCTTGTATATTGGTTTGTTTATTCAATTGTCTGGCTCTTCCTATTGCATGATTAACTAAAGTTACCTCCTCCAATGCCTAGAACGCTGCTCAGTGCAGATGTCAGTTGCAATGAACAAGTGACACAGGAGAAATGTACTTCTGTATTCTGCCTCCCCTCCCCCTCCACTGGCCTCCTTCTAGCCCAGCTGGATAACCAATATTATCAGCAGAGACTGTATCCTTTCAAATATTTCTCTATGCTTGATATAAATAAACAAACATACTCACTTTTCCTTAACAGCAATGACATGTAGATGTTATTCTGAACAAAGTCATCGTGGACATTCCTCCAGGTCAATAGATGTTGATTACTTATTGATATTTACTCTATCTAATATTCTATAAAATGGACTAACAAGTTATTCAACCATTCCACTATTGATATGTATTCAGATTATTTTAATTTTTTCCATTATGAATAATGCTGCCACAAATATCCTTGAACATACAACGTCATGGACTTCTACTTCATTTCTGTAGGCTGGAGTTCCCAAATAGTGTTTGGACTAGTTTTCTTTTGCTGCATGAAAAATGACCATAGATGTAGCAGCTTAAAGCAACATACATCTATTAGCTCACAGTTTCTGTGGGGCAGGTATGCCTTGGCTGGGTTCTCTTCTCAGGGCCTCATAAGGCTACAGCTAAGGCGTCTTCTGGGCTGTGTAACTGAGGTCCCCATTTACTTGTTGGCTACTGGTCCAAGGTCCGCCTCAGCTCATAGAGGCTACCACAGTTCCCTGCCATGTGGCCCTCTCCTTGAGAGTTTATGACATGGCTGTTTCTTCTCCAAGGTAAGCAGGAGAATCTCTCCCTCCAGTCTGTTAAGATGGAGTCTTATATAACATAATCTAACTGTGGGTTTGATATCCCATCACTTTTTCCATATTCTATTGATTAGAAGCAAGTCACATGACCTGCCTGCACTCAAGAGGAGAGAATCATATAAGGGTATGACTCATGGGGGTCACTTAGGGTCTGCCTACCACTGGATTGCTTAAATGATTGATATAATTAAATATTACAATATGTTGCCAATTACATAGCACAAAGGCCATAGACTTCCTCTTCCTACCAGCAGTGTATGAGACTACTGGCTCCCCAACTGCCTTGGCTACTGTTTTTCTAATTCATCTATCTCACTAGTTTCGAGAGATTTAAGAATTTTAATTGTTGAGTTTTACTTACTTTATACAGAATCATGTGTTTGCTACACTAAAAGCCACAAGTTAATGGATTACAGCATAGACTATGTGACCTTGGTGGAAGTTCTCAACCTCTCTAAACCTCAGTTTTCCTCTCTGTAAAAGGGGATAAACATAACACTCATCTTATTTACTACTTGTGACTATTTAATGGAACAAAACATGTAAATTATCTAACCTAGTGCCTGGCAAATAGCTTTAAATTTACTGAACGGTTCCTGTGATTATTGGTCCATTATTAGCAGCGGCAGCAGTATCTTCAGCATCATTACCCACACGTAGTCACCTTCTTGACCAACATTATGTGTCTTAGTTCTGATTCTCTTAGGCCTCAAATATCTAATGATGGGGTCTGTGCACTGACAGGTACCACTGTCTATGTGATTACATAATTTCATAATTATGACACAAATAGTCCTTCAATAAACACTTGAATTTTGGAACTAGAGAAACAGGCTTAGGGCCATTGAGATATGAATGTGTGAGCCAAAATGTAGAGGTCAGGGATGGGAAACCGGATTTCTGTAACAGGGCAGTGTGATTCCAAGCAAATCCCAGCATCTTCCCATCCTCTCTGAGACCAAAGGGAAAGAACACTGGGTGTGCATCCGTGTGTGTGCACGTGCACACCTGCACACGTGTTCATGCGTTGTCAGAGGGGAAAGCTGCAATAGCCCTAAGTCTCTACTTTTAAAATATTCTTTCCCTTACCATCAATTTCTTGAGAAACTGAGATCCTGTTCTCAGGGCCAACCACCTCAACCCTTCCTTGGGCGGGGGCATTTCCCTCTGCTATATTCTATCCTTTATTTTTGGAGGTGATCTTACGCAGCCATGTGCAATGCAAATTTCATTTAGACCAGGTTTGGGGCAGAGCAAGCCTGTTACTTCTGCCATTTGCTTCTCAAATGGAATATTTCATTTACTTGTTTACACAGTGAAGCAAAATCAATCCAAAGTCGTTTTCTCCCTAGGGCACGTGACTGTCCAATCCCAGTGGAAAAGTGCTTAGATTGCGTGATCCATCGCTTAAAGTGGGACAGAGCATTTAATTACAGTTTAATTATCCTTGCAGATGTGGAGTTTGGTGGTCATTTGGTTGTTCGGTGGGCAGCTGCAGCATCTGGGTTTCCTGCTGCCTTTTTTTTGAGAGCAAAGTTCTTTGTAACACAGTCAGGTTCGCCGGTTATAGCTTCCCAAGCCCTATCAACTGAGAATTTCATTGCTTTAAATTGCAAGGCTTTTGTTATCACTACAACTGTGGACCAGACAGCCAAAATCAAAGCAAAAAGAAATACCACCAGATGAGGAGGATTGAGTCATAGCTTTGGTCTGGCCCAAGCTACAGAGAATGCAACTTTCCAAAGATTATTCGTAACCTCAGTTCTTTATCCATGATGTCATCTGTTAATTTTTATTTGCAACTTTCAGATTATCACACTCAACTGAAGTTTAAATGTGGCCTCTTTTGCATTTCTGCTGCAGAGCTGTCTGAAATTGTTAATATATATCTTTTTCCTCACACAGAGAAAGGGAGTAAAGACTGTTTTCATAAAAGAAGAGGCAGGAATATACGCATTGTGTAGATGAGGCAAGAATATAAGCATTGTGTAGATGACTTTGGAGCCTGTCTGCATCTGGCTAATAGGATAACAAAAACAGTTATCAGACAGAAGAGCCAAAGAATAAAATGTCATTTTGCAGAACCTGGGCTACATTCCTACTTGTAATTTCAGCTTGGTGTGCATTAAAGCACACTTGAGCCATCAGGAGAGAATAAACTTCGTGGTAAGAAAGTTTTGGCTGTTGTTTGTCAGCTGTCACCTCATGTGAAGGTGCAGGAGCTAAAGCTGAGCTTGTCACAAACTTCTACTCCGAGGGGATCATAAATTGAAGGCAAGGACAAAAAGCAGTGAAATCTAAATGAATCCTCAAGACTCAGGGAAGACTTTTTTGGACCAGAGGGTCCAGAAAGATGTTTCAGTGTGCTGCAACAGGAGAACTGCTGGCAAAATGGTTTCTTTTTCTAGCTTCAGCTTCTGAACTTGGCAATTGTGTTTCCAAGGAAGCTACTCTGGTGTCCACCTGCTAAGTTATGTGGTGTGACTTTTCCCAGAGAGTTAATGCTCAGGTGGTAGTTTTATGTGGCACTAGGTTGCTCTTATGTGTAATAGAATTTGCACAAACTTATCTCCAACTTATTCATAGTGGTACCCGATTTACAGTTGCTCAAATAAAAATAAAAGGGTAGAATCCATTGAAGCAGTTCCAATACATGAGACAAAGTTCAGGAGTCTCTGTTCTCTCCCCTCTCATCCCTTGCACTTTCACTGGAAAACCCAGTTGTAGAGAAAAAAGAAATGTTGCCTGGAGAGGCAGGAGTCCTTTTTTCTTTTTTAAATTTATTTATTTTAATTTATTTTATTTTTTGGGGCTGCATTGGGTTTTCCTCACTGTGCGCAGGCTTTCTCTAGTTGCAGCGAGCGGGAGCTACTCTTTGTTGCAGTGCACGGGCTTCTCATTGCGGTGGCTTCTCTTGTTGTGGAGCACGGGCTCTAGGCGTGTGGGCTTCAGTAGTTGTGGCTCATGGGCTCAGTAGTTGTGGCTTGCGGGCTGTAGAGTGCAGGCTCAGTAGCTGTGGCTCATGGGCTTAGCTGCTCCGTGGCATGTGGGATCTTCCTGGACCAGGGCTCGAACCCGTGTCCCCTGCATTGGCAGGCGGATTCTTAACCACTGTGCCACCAGGGAAGCCCAGGAGTCCTTTTTTTGTTTTTTAACTGAGTGCTGACTGTGACAGCCAGGTAAGGGAATTAACTTTTGTCTCATGCCTACCTTGTAATATTTCATCTTCACTATTTCCTGCGAGAGAAGAACTCCCCCATTTTAACAGAAGAATAAAAATTGAGGGTGGGAGAGGCTACGCACAGCTAAACCATATGACCAAATATATTAGTTTCCTACGGCTGCTATAACAGATCCCCACAAATTTAGTGATTTAAAACAACACAGATTTATCATCTTAAGCTCTGGAAGTGAGATGTCCTAAAATCAGCGTGTGAGCAGGACTGTTCTTTCTGGAGGCTCTAGAGGAGAATCGCCTTCCTTGCCTTTTCTAAGCATGTAGAGCCCACCTGCCCTCCTTGGCTCATATAAAGCCACTTCCTCCATCTTTAAAGCCAACAGCCCACAGTCTTCAAATCTTTCTATCTCTAACCTGTGCTCTGTTGCACATCTGTCTCTGACCCTCTATTGGACCCACCTGGATAATCCAGGATCTCAACATCATTCCATCTCAAGATCATTACCTCAATCACATCAGGTCCCTTTTGCCACATAAGTGAACAAATGCCCAGGTTCTGGGAATTAGGATGTGGACATTTAGGGGCCATAATTCAGCCTATCATACCAGGGCCACAGAAATTAGAGTTATGAAAGAGGAAGAACCCTATTTCTGTGGATATCTCTGGAAGTCCCTGGACAGAAGAGTCTGTGGTCCACAAGCTTTGTGAAAGTTTCTAGAACTGTGCAGGTTTACTCTAAAATGAACGGGTCTCAGTCACAAGATTTATTTTTCCCTATTGCATAATCTGCAAATTTCAGTTTCCAGTTTCAAAGCCTTTCAACTAAACTTACTTTTTAAAAGTTGATTTAAATTAGAAACAGGAATCTGAGGACATTAATGGCAGATGCCTGGATCATTGGAACTTTTGGTTTGTGTAGATGCAGTCTTTGCTTAGAGGCACTGTCACTGATCCACTTTTTCTCATATGTCTTAAAACACAGAAATAACTCCCCTGCCTTTTTTGAGTTCTTTGCTTCCATTTCCTGGCTATATTGGGCTCAAGAGGCCATGACTGACCTCATTATTTCTGTAGCCTCTTGTCACTACAATGTTTACATCTTCAGGACCCCTCATGCTGAATCTGGAGAATGTTTTTCCTGAAGAGAAGAGAGATGCTTACAAGCGTGAGTTGTGGAGTCAGACCGCTGGGGTTTTAATCCGGCTTCAAGCTTTCTCAGCAGTGCGACTTTGGGCAAATGTCTTAACTGTGCCTATGCTTCATTTTCTTACCTTTAAATAATGCTGATCGCGATGACCCCACAGCACTCACGCTGTAAGGTTTATGGGTTGAATGAGATGGTTCTGCCCCACACAGCAGGCTTGGTAAAGGTTAATTCTTACTAGTGTCATTGACCAACCATGGCCACATTTAGCAGAGACTCCACACAGTATACGAATCGTTTTCAATGAACACTTCTTTCTTTTTTTCTTTTTAAATTCAGTCTAAAATGTAAAATATAGGGAATTCTAGTCCAGTGGTTAGGACTCGGCACTTTCACTGCCATGGGCCCCGGTTCGATCCCAGATCTGGGAACTAAGAGCACAGGCCACATGGTGGGGTCAAAAAAAAATAAAAAAATAAAATGAAAATATATACACATGTGTGTGTATATATGTGCGTGTGTGTGTGTGTGTATATGTGTGTGTGTGTATATGTGCGTGTGTGTGTATATGTGTGTATATGTGCACGTGTGTATATGTCTGTGTATATGTGTGTGTATGTGTATATGTGCGTGTGTGTATATGTGTGTATATATGTGTGTGTGTATATGTGCGTATGTGTGTGTATATATGTGCGTGTGCGTATATATGTGCGTGCATGTGTGTACATATGTGCGTGTGTGTATATATGTGTGCGTGTGTGCGTGTGTATATATGTGCACGCGTGTGTATATATGTGCGTGCGCGTGTGTATATATGTGCGCGCGTGTGTGTATATATGTGCACGTGTGTGTATATATGTGCGTGTGTGTATATATGTGCGTATGTGTGTGTATATGGTATGTGTATATGTGCGTGTGCGTGTGTGTGTGTATGTGTTATACCTATATATATGTGTATATATGTTCCTTTCTTCTGGTTTCTTTAAAGCTACCTTTTATGGTTGTTAGGTTATATAAAATCCTTTTTACCTCATTATTTATGTCCTAGCAGCCTTCTCTCCTCGATTCAGGTGGATGACTTTAGGCTCTGCAACACCCACCTACCTTCCTCTTGGAGAGAGTGATTACTGCACTCATGTCCCTTTAGGCTTTCTCACCCTACAACAATCTCCCTGTGTTTCCCTTTATACCAGGAATCAGATTCCTTATGTGTTAAAAATAACAATTCTAGAGGAGAAGTAGAAGTGATGCATTTCCCTCCAGTTTTATATGCATTTCGAAGTTTATCATCAACTCAGTGAGCTGGGAATTAGCATGACTCATGAAGACCTGTACTCGTGTATGTTTGCTGGGTGGGTGTGATTGGCAGAATTTTGGTCCCCATGATCTTTACTCCTAGTTTCATGCCTGTGAATGTGTTTTGTTACACGGTTAAAGGAACTTTGCAGATGTAATTAAGGTTGCTAATCAATTGACCTTAAAATAGGGAGATTATCTTGGATTATCAGGGCAGGCCTGATGTAATCACATGAGTCTTTACAGCAGAGCTTTCTCCTGCCTGAGGGCAGAAGAAGAATTCAGAGAGACTGGAAGCAACGGAAGAACTGGATGTACTCTTTCTGATTCTGAAGATGGAGGAGGCTGTGAGTCTAGGAATGTGGGAATCCTGGGGAAGCTGAGACTTACTCCTGGCCAGCAGCCAGCAGGGAAATGCGGACCTCAGTCATACAGCCACACGGAACTGAGTTCTTCCAGTAATCCGAATGAGTCTGGAGGTGGATTCTCCCCCAGAGCCTCCAGATAAGATCCCAGACTGACGGAACCTTCACTTCAGCCTGGTGAGACCCTGAGCAGAGAACCCAGTTGAGGCTGCTCAGACTTCTGTCCTACAAAACTATGGGATGATAAACGTATGCTGCTTTGAGCCATTAAGTTGGTGGTCATTTGTTACAGCAGTGATGCAAAACTGATACAGCGGATTACTGAGAGTGGATATATAAAGTGAAAATTATCCCACATACTCCACTGGTGATGCCTTAGCTTTCACTTATGGCTCTTGAGTAACTATACAAGTTACACGTTTTCCTCATGTCTTTCCAATTGAATGTCTCATTCCCACAAGTTATTGGTCACTTACCTCTTTAACGAAGCCAGTGGTGCCAAAAAAGCATGCTGTAGAAGTGACAGTGCCAGGCTCTATCTTGGTTGACCTGAGCTGATGCTTTTCTTTTTCTTTTTTTCCTTTTAAAGGGGACCTTTCCTTTTTTTAACACTATTTTCCAAATAGGAGCCGTAGTCAAGTTTATGCAAATTCCTATAAACGTAGAAAAAGAAAATGGAGATGATGGGAATCGAAAACACAGAGAAGAGAGTTGGTTGGACAGCCATGTGGAGAGGATGGACAGAGAATTTGGAGCTTGACTTAGTTTTAACCCCATTTCCTCCGTTTGCTGCCTGTATCATGTTAGGAGAGTAATGCTGTTGCCCTTGCCCCTGTTTCTTTTTCTGTAAAATATGTAGTAAAATGTTTTCATATTATTTTAAGCTAATTTGTGGAAGTGCCTGTTGTGGACTGAACTGGCTCTCCCCCAGATTCATAGGTTGAGGCCCTGACCCCCACTATGACTGTATTTGGAGAGAGGGCCTTTGAGGAGGTAATTAACTGAGGTCATAAGGTAGGGCCCTCATCCAGTAGAACTAGTGTCCTTATAAGAGGAGGAAGAGACACGAGCAGTATGTGCACACAGAGAAAAGGCCACGAGAGGACAGAGCGTCTTCAAGCCAAGGAAAGGGGTCTCATCTGAAGCCAAGCCTGCTGGCATGTTGACCCTGGACTTCTAGCCTCTCAAACTGTGAGAAAATATGTTTGTTGTTTAAGCCACACAGTCTGTGATGCTTTGCTATAGTGGCTCTAGCTGACTAATACAGTCCCTAACGAAGACATTTTTATGTTTTAGCTCGTTTAATCTTCTCAGCATCCTTGAAGAGGGTTCTATTATTACCACCACTTTAGAGACAGGTTAACTGAGGCTTAGAGAGATAAAGCAACACATAACCAGTGCAGTGAGGAGCGGGGAGGCACGTATGGGTCCCCATGAGATCAGCACCCTGAGTGGAACCACTGCATGTATCAGCTCCTGTACAGAGGGCTAATCCCTACAGGGGCTGAGCAGCTAAGCTAAAGGAGTGAGGTGCGAGCTGGTGGCAACAGGACTGGGCACCTGAATGGGGGGCCACCACCTACTTCCAGCTGAGTACTGCCTCTTGGGAATGCGGAAACAAGTCTGCCGCATCTTTTAAATTTCAAAAGAAGCTGAAAATATGGATTTTCATGGGGAAATTTCTCACATTTACAGCTACCAATTGCCAACAATGTATAGTAAAGGTATCTATTACATATCATGGTGCCTGTCAAACCAGCATGCTTCCAAGATGCAAACAGCCTACAGGAAGCCAGTTTGTGACCTCTGGAACACTTCTGTGCTTGTTCCAAGATCCAGTGGATGACCTGGGTAGCAACTGAGGTCGTAACACACCCAAATAATGGATTTGGTACATTCAGCTGAACCATGAGTTTGCAAAACTTCAGTCAACCTGGTTTATTTTAAGAGATTACCTTGGCAGAGTCCTTTTCAGAGCCTGGCTCATGACAGACATCCAGTAAGTATTTGATAAGTGAATGACAGAAATTTTAACAGGACTATAGGGAGACAAGACAGAAGACACAGTGATGAAGACACAGTAGCTCCACTGGAAGTTAAACGTTGAGTAAATCGCCAACTTCAGCTTGATTTTTTTCAGGTATCTTATTCTTCTAAAATAAGTTTGTTTTTTTTTTTTTTTTTAAATGTTTCTTCTGATTCTTTTTTTTTTTAATTTTTTTTAATTAATTAATTAATTTTATTTTTTATTTTATGGCTGTGTTGGGTCTTCGTTTCTATGCGAGGGCTTTCTCCAGTTGTGGCAAGCGGGGGCCACTCTTCATCACGGTGCGTGGGCCTCTCACTATCGTGGCCTCTCTTTGTTGCGGAGCACAGGCTCCAGACGCGCAGGCTCAGTAATTGTGGCTCACGGGCCCAGTTGCTCCGCGGCATGTGGGATCTTCCCAGACCAGGGCTCGAACCCGTGTCCCCTGCATTGGCAGGCAGACTCTCAACCACTGCGCCACCAGGGAAGCCCCTAAAATAAGTTTTTTTAAAAGGAGTTCATCGAGGGTTTAGCCCATCATTAGCCTTTTCTATTGATGTGTATCTACACTGCAGCAAGCACTGTGCCAGGTGTTGGTGATGGGAATGAACAAGGCAAATTTGATGTCCACTCCCATGTAGCTGATGGTCTAGCAATGAAGGACACATGCCTAGTTTCCCAAGCACAATGCATCTTACACCTAGATTCCATTTGTAGTATCTTGATTAATTGAGGTTTTACAGTTATGGGTGGAAGTGTTCCCATCTTAATCATGATGTCTTTAGGATGTCTATGTATTTCAGACCAGGTTCCTTGAATTGAACAGAGGTAAAATGGTTCTTGTAGATGCACCTGCAAGTGAGGGTCATTTTCTATGACTATCACATAAGCTATGTTTGCTTTCCCATCATACCCTCAAAAGAACTCTATGTGGTATAGACTTGCACACTCCATTTGCAGGAAAGTAATAAAAACTCAAATTAAATATCTTGCTTGAAGTTACTCACCTGGTAAATGGTTTTATTAATCAGGAAGCTTTAGAAGCAAATGGAAGGGAAATATCCTCAATCTGGACTGAGAAAATAAAAGAAATTTGTTAGTTTGTGAAACTGAAAAGCTCAGAAATAGACCCAAAAACCATGTTACTATATATCTTTCTATATTTCTTGGTTCTTCTGGATTAGCCTGACTCAGCACACACATTTTATCAGAAGCTCCAATATCCCTCCCAGCCTCTCTGCATGCCTGGAATAAAGAAAGACTATTTTACAATAGCCCCATGAAAAGTCTTAGGATTCAGTCTTGTTGGAGTGGAATTCCAATGCCTGAACCAATGTCAGAGAGATGCGATATGCCGATGTGGAAGTTGGGATTTTCCAAAAATAACTACAACAATAATCGTCTGGTATGCTCTTCCAGAACCTTGTCACTCTCAATTGAAAGGAAGGGTGTGTTCCTTTTCTCTTAGAAAAGGTGGGTTTTTGTGATTGCCTTAATGAAGAAAAGGTTATGGAAGGGATGCTGCAGGACTTCCAAGGCCAGGTCATAAAGAGTGAGAATGCTTTCACCTGTGTCTCTGTCTCAAGACACTCACCTTTGAAACCCCACCATCTTGCAAGGAAGCCCAGGCCACGTGGAGAGCTACGTATGGGTATTCTGGGCAACAAAGTTAAGATCTCAGCTGACAGCAAGCATCAACTACCAGACACATGAGCGAGAAAGACTTCCGATGATCAGGTCTCTGCCTTCAAACTGCCCCTGCTGACACTGAGTGGAGCGGAGAAGAGCTATCCTTGTTGAACTCTCCCCAAATTGCATGTTTGTGGACAAACAGGGATGCTGCTGTCATCTTAAGCCACTAAATTTTGGGGGGATTTGTTATGCAACCATGGTAACAGAAACATTGATCATATCTGAGTTGTGTGACCGTTTGTGGAATTGGAGTTGGGAAAGTGTAAGGGGAGAATGGACCTGACCCATCTGCAGGGACAGAGAGTGAAGGAGAGGTTGTCAATAACATAAAATTTGGGGTGATGTAGCCAGAAGAAGGATGACGAAGATTAGCAGACACAACAGATGCCCTTTACAGTAGTAAAGAAAGGCTTTAAATATTGTCCTCAAAATTCATGCTCTTTTACTTAGGATTTTCTTTTCTTATCATGGGCTGCTCATAATCTAGTTGGGACAAAATGTAGGTATAAGTTACAATATAACACGAAAGGTGATTATCCTTTCCACTAGAGCAGATAATTGAAGATTGGATGCATTAGATAGCATGCGTTCTGTTTTCCATATCACAGCCCAGGATGGTACAGTCCAGTAGGACTGGGGTGGCCTTTGAGATATATTTCCTTGCCCTAGTGTCTATATGGGGACTGATAGCACCAAGTCATGTTTTGTACTTTCATTACTTACTTATGTAAGTTTTCATATTGAAAAAAGCGATCTGGGTGCAGAAGGCAAATGGGAAATGTTAATTACATTATTTTGAACTTATTTTCTAAATTGTTTTACATTTTTGTGTTGTATTTTTTTTCCCCGGTATTGGTCTCTAAGCATCAAGGGTAGAGAAAGCACATGTTGCTCACATGAATTTCGCTGGAGCTTGGGGAAGAAGTGGCTACCACAGCATGCTGACACATTAATAATTTGTTGTGAGCCCCCAAATGGGAATATGCTTCAGAAATGCCTTCTGATGGCTGCACAATGGCAGAATAATTTATAAATATAATCAATCATTCAATACTCCATTTACTGATGGCAAGGCGAATTAACACATTTTAGGGAAATTAAAATTCTTCCCAAGTTCTAAGTGGTTATCAGTTGTCTTGCCAGTGTTCAAGTGAGAAAATATATCTGGGGAATATTTTTACATATTAAATGGAATAATTGGTTTCCTGCTTCAAACCATTCCATGCAAATTTGCTGGTTCGTCTTCTCCATTCCCAACCAAGTTATCTTTGTACAGAACCAACTGTATTATGTCACCTGCTTTATAAAACCAAAACAAACAAACAAAACTAAACAAAACAAAACATGGGTTCTCTGTTGCATAAATCTTCTCTGAGAACCTATACAACCTTTTTGTTTCTTAACCCCGTCCTACTTACTAACCTTGCCTCCTTTTATGGTTGTTCAAACTCCCCAATGCTGCACGAACACAGGCTGTCTCAATTACCTGTCATCTAGCCCATGCGAATTCTTCTTTCAGAGCTACCTTCTTTTCATTATCCACAGACTATATGGCTATTCAGTCTCCTAGACATAATTTAATATACTTCTCTTACTTCTTCTGTATTACAACAACACAATGTATAATGTATCTATACAAATGCATTTTAATTATTTTGTTCATGTTTAAAGCACCAATTAAACTGAGAACTTTTTGACAATTAGATCACGTTTAATTACTCTTTGTATATCCAATACCCCATTCAGTGCATAAATTATAATATATGATGGATAGATGGATAGATGGGTGGATGGATAGATGAATGGATAGATGACACATTGACCAAGTGAATCATAACCAAGTGAAGGTTTCTCTATCCTTTTGCCAGGACAGCACTGTCCAGAATATTCTAACTTATAGTAAGCCTTGAAGTCAGGTAATATATGTTCCTTTGTTATTTTTCAAGATTCTTTGGATAGTCTAAGATTTTTGAATTTCCATATAAATTGTAGAATCACCTTCTCAATTTCCACACATACACAAAACTTAATAGGAATTTGATTGGGATTGTTGTAATACTATTGAGTCATTCAACCCATGATAGTGGTGTATCTACCCATTATTGAGATCTTCTTTGATTTCTCTCAGTCATCTTTTGTGGTTTTTAATGTAGAAGGCTTACATTATATTAACCCCTGCCTCTTCCGTTTTAGCTCCTTTTGATGTTAGGATTCATTTAGCTGTCCTCTCCTTTCCTTTCTCTCTTTCTCCCCATACATCTCTTTCTCTCCACCTTCCACCCAGCAAATATATTTAAGGTGTGAAGCTCAGCATGCACATGATGTCAAAGAACCTAAACAGGGGCCCCCAAATAAATTTACATCTTTGTAATTTTTAAAAACTGTTACATTGAATTGACAGAGTTAAGAGGTCTGCTTAATACTAATGAATGAAGATGGGATTTTTGAGAAAACACTGGCAGCAAGCAGGGCTTGTAAAGTTATTCTTTGGTTAAAAAAACTATTTCAATATTGCTTCATCAGGATTTCTCACCTTGAGCTCCATTCATAATGATTTTAGGTTCGATTGTATTTCAAACTTCGGTCATTCTAAATGTTAGGTTTAAACAAATGAAATTACTGTTTGTGACAGTCAAAAGTTGTCAAATATTGGCAATTTCATACGTTCAACTAACAGAAAACATTTTGCTATATGTACCTTTTAGTGACTGTACTACATATTTACTTATAGTAGACATATTTTATATAACAAAAAAGGAAGCTTTATCATTCAATCTTTCTGGGTGTTGCACATGACAGATGGAACCCTCTTCAGATGGGCAGCTAGCTAGGTGACTCCTTTTCTCAGGAAGGACTTGAGAATCTGGAATAATTTCTCCTCAAATGTCTTCTTTCTTCCTCACCAGAAAATATACATGCACTCTGGAAGAAGTCTCTTACCAGAATACATTTTCTCTTGTTCTTACACTAAGAGATAAAGGTTATATTTCTAACAAATTACATTTTGATTTTTAAAATTTCCACTGACTACACAGCAAATCCTGAGCAGGCATTTTCCCTATAACTTTTTACCTCTTGAGGATATAGAACTTTAGTGAACCAGATGTACGATTCAAAAACTTTGCAACTTTTAATAAATAATATCAGTCCCTTCATAGAAGGAAAGGCCTGGATTTCAGTTTTGAAGGAGGGACTTCTGCTTCTCAGACTATGAATGCAACCCAGGAGTGACTTCAGACTCTGGCTGGTCTCTTAATCTCCTACTCCATCAGAGGTCTGAGATCACAGTGGGGCTGGGTGCTGGGTGAATAGCATATCCATCTTCTAGCAATGTCTGTTACGTATGAAGAATTACAGAGTGCAGGGCTGGTGTCATCTAAGTTCAATTTCCACACTTGCCTTCACAAAATCAGATTTAAAATGAGTAGAAATAATAAAATCACTTGAAAAGAGATTCTAAAACATTTTGGCACTAAAAGAAGGTGATCAGTTATTTAAACATAATATATGATTATCTGCTCACGCGGGGAAAAAAAATCTGAAAAAGCCAGTGTGTCTGGGGAGGTAGATTTTTGATAAATTCATAGACATGAGCAGAGGATGGAAGCAGGAGAAGATAACCAAGCCCAAATACAAAGAAAAAGGTGTCACAGATCTATAGACGTATGTTCAGTAAGGCTAAAGGGCATGATGCATTAAAGCTTGTGGAAATATTATCTAAAGGGAAAACTGCTTTATAGTGATATGTCAGGTAAGAAGATAAACTGGAAAGAAACGGCACCTCTGCTTGGGGCATAGTAAGCAGTTAAATGATGGCACAGCCATTCAATCCTCATTTTCTCTCAGTCTTCTTATCAAGAAATCTGACCTTCAAACTGAAAGTGTCAAGCAAGCATCATTAAGGGGAGAATTAAAGACATACTACAACATTAAAATAAGTCAGGGGTTGGCCAACTTTTTCTGTAAAGGCCTAGAACATAAATATTTGGTCTTGGGAAACTTCTGGTCTCTGTGGCAACTACTCAACTCTGCCATTGTAGCCCCAAAGCAGCCACATATGAATATAAATGAGTGTGTGGCTGTGTTCTCATAGAACTTAATCTGTGGGCACTGAAATTCGAATTTCATGTAATTTTCACATATCATGCAATGTTATTTTACTTTTGTTTTTTTTAACCATCTAAAAATATTTTTTTCAAAAGTTGGTTTTTGAGCCCTATAAAAATATGTGTCCGGCCAGAGTTGGCCTCTGGGTCATAGTTTGCTGACCCTGAAATAAGAGATCACTTAGTCACTTTAAATGTGAGATGGTTCTCTACTATTGAATAAAGTATACTAACATCCTGAACAACTTGGAGATATGACTAAGGAATCACTGTCATCCACCCATACAGATGTTATCAGCTGAGTGAAGGATCAGATTTGGAGTCAGACACTTGTACTAATTTTCTGAAAAGTGGTAAACTGTCACTTCTGGGAACCATAGAGCAGAAGGGTTGAGCTCAATCACTGGGATATATTGGAACACGTTATTAAACAAGCAGGTACACTAAGAATTGATTATTCCCTAGTGTGAGTTAACAAAAATAAATATCAAACTTAAATTGGTAGATCAAATTATTAAAATAGATGAATGGCATGGACAGAGGATATATTGAGAGTGCAGAAAAATATTTGGCAACACTCCACATATACTACTAGACAAAAGGAAGAAATAGGCTAAATGATAGCAGAATTATATAGGGTTGTGATTTTTTTTCACAAAGGCTAATGTGTATTAATTGATTAGTTCATATTGGGTTGACTGTATAAGATAAATACTATTATCTAAATGCTAAATTGGACACCTAAACACCAGCTCAGAATTCCAAATTGCCTTTTGCCTGAACGTCAACTTATTATTAAAGACATGCTGCTCACATTTTCAAATGACCCAAGATTAGCAAAATCTTCCAATGGGATCATACTGAAAAATACCTCAGTTCATGAAATGACAAATTGAAGCCAAAAACACAACATGGAACATGCATAAAAGCAAAAGTTCAGTTAGGTTGAAATAAACCCCTTATTAACAGGTATAGATGGCAAAGTGCTTAGCATAACTGTTTATGTTCCCTTTTTGCGGTGTGTATGTGTGCCTGTGTGTTTTATTTTTCAAAAAAAAGAATGAAGGGGATTTGGTTAATCATAAACTCACAGTTAATCAACGGTTTAACATTTCTGCAGAAAGATGTGTGGTGTGTCTCTTTTTTCTTTCCAACTCCTTGGGATGCAATTTAGGAAATCATAAAGTAAAGGGAGCATTGGGTTCATTTGTGGTTTGGGAATTTTCCTCACCAAAATGATAACTTGGAAACATTCCCAGTAACTGTTTGGTCCAGTGAGATGGTATTTTGGACTGTTTGGTTGAGTAAGGTTTTTACAACTTACCGGTTGCTCATAATAGCCATCTGCTTTCTTCAGTGTTTGCTTGATTTCACTTTTGATCCAACTGTATATTAAATATACCAGACCATCAATGTAGGAGGCAACATGACTTGGCAACAAATGATATACAGATGATGGTAAGAATATCAAGAAACTTAGAACCTTGTAGTGGAATTTCTAGTAATTCACTTCATAGCATTGTGCAACTTACTTAACCTCTCTGAAGATAAGGGCTTCAGTTTCTTTAACAGAAATATGTGTATAATTGGGAATGAGGTGGAGGTGTCACCTTCCCTATATTCATGACCATATTCTTTCCTCCTAAGCCTCTGTACCCCCAGTTCCTGACACAGGGCTCCTAAATCCCCCTTGTAATTTCCTGAGTGATGGGGATGATAGGAGTGTCTTACACAAAACTAAAACACTTGGAATTTTCTGGGTGACAGGCGCATCTTTTGTTTTTAAATTTATTTATTTATTTATTTTTGGCTGTGTTGGGTCTTCGTTTCTGTGCGAGGGCTTTCTCTAGTTGCGGCAAGTGGGGGCCACTCTTCATCACGGTGCGCGGGCCTCTCACTGTTGCGGCCTCTCTTGTTGCGGAGCACAGGCTCCAGATGCGCAGGCTCAGTAGTTGTGGCTCAAGGGCCTAGTTGCTCCATGGCATGTGGGATCTTCCCAGACCAGGGCTCGAGCCCGTGTCCCCTGCATTGGCAGGCAGATTCTCAACCACTGCGCCACCAGGGAAGCCCACATCTTTTGTTTTAATGAGGTGACTCCTGGATAGTTTTAGGATGGGGCTGCTCACCAGAAAGACTGAATATGATTAGAAGCTTGGAGGTTTCAGCCCCACCCCCATCCTCCGGGGGTGATGAAGCCTCCATAAAAATTCCTAAAATGCAGGGTTCAGAGAGCTTCCAGGTTGGTGAACACATCCACATGGCAGGAGGGTAGTGCACCCCAGCTCCACAGGGAGAGAAATTCCTGTGTTCAGGATCCTTCTGGACCTTGCCCTATGTACCTCTTCATATGGCTGTTCATCTGGATACTTTATAAATATTCTTCATTATATAATAAACTGGTAAATGTAAATAAGGGTTTCCTTAAGTTTTGTGAGCTGTTATAGCAAATTACTGAACCAGAGGAGGGGGTCACAGGAACTCCTGGTTTATAGCTGGTCTGTCAGATGTATTTAACATCTGAAGTGGGGGCAGTCTTTTGGGATTAAACCCTTAAATTGTGGGGTCTGATGCTAACTCCAGGTAGATAACATCAGAATTTAAGTGAATTGTAGGACACCCAGCTGGTGTTGGAGAGCTGGTCAATGTGGGGAAAACCAGAAGTGATGTGAGTAGAAATAGAAATAGAAATGTGACTAGAAAACAGCTGTTTTCCTCTTAGCCTCAGAAGCTTTCTCAACACAGGTAATGACTTGGAATCAGATAGATATGACACGGAATTTGAAGAATATTTGTCGTGGCTGGATGAGATGGTTTGTAGAGTTCCTGCCCACTTGGGTCTGTAAATGATTTCCAAGTTTTGGGCCTTGAATATTTTATCATTGCTCTTTGTCTTTTGACATCTCGCCACATGTCACATGTCTTAAAAAATCAAATATTATATAGTAAATCCTTATAGTATGTTAACATTTTAACATTATTATTTTAAAAAAATACTTCTGAAATTGCTAGGATAAACTTTGGGAGTTTTGCAAAAATTAGTCCCCCTGAATCTTATTTTGTAACAGCCATTCTAAAACCTGAAGGCTGTTATCTAGAAAGTCGTTGTAATAGATGTTTTATGAAAATCTGAATTGCAGAATTCCTCATCCCCAAAGATGTTAAGGTCAATCAATATATCTAGGGGATGAGGATAATTCTGTTATTTTATTTTTTGGCCACGCCATGCAGCATGCGGGGTCTTAGTTCCCCGACCAGGGATGGAACCCGTGCCCCCTGCATTGGAAGCGTGGAGTCTTAACCACTGGACTGCCAGGGAAGTCCCAATTCTGTTATTTTAGAATGATAAATTGGAACATTAATTTCCCACTCTAAATTCAAGCTAACCTTCTGTCCAACAGTCAGTATCTCTGCAATTCAATATGGCAGCCACTCATTAATTTCAACTCAGTAGAATGTGGGTTTCTAATTTGGAGACCTGTGAATAACGCTTAATAATAAACCTACTGATAATCTTGCCATTTTCCATCCGTATCCTTTCCCAGCTCTTCCCTCTCCGTGTGTTTCCTTGTCACCTTGTTCCTTTATGTTCCTCTTTTTCCTGCCCCAACACTTCTTGTGTTCCTTTTGCTTCACATTCACCTAAGCTGCTTTGAAGCATGTATCACTGAGGTGCGCTCACAGAATTAAAGACGTATTCTGTGGCTGTCTGCCCGGATGTATGCAGATGTCTGTGAGTAAAATATACAAGAGATATTTAGCAATATTCTGAAATTATACAGTAGCTTTGGTTTTGGTTCTTGGTCCTGTTCCAAAGAGGATTTCCCTTTTCCGTGTATCGGGTTATGAGAGGCCCCTCTTTCCCTCCAGCAGGCCTCTTGCTCTTGCAGCACACTATGGTGTAGGGTGCATGCCTTGTCTCCATGTTATGCCTATGAAATGGTGCTGGAGGGCAGGCCCATTGCCATTCTTAACTTTTTTTTTTTTTTTTTTTAAATTTTTATTTATTTATTTATTATTTTTGGCTGTGTTGGGTCTTCGTTTCTGTGCGAGGGCTTTCTCTAGTTGCGGCAAGCGGGGGCCACTCTTCATCGCGGTGCGCGGGCCTCTCACTATCGCGGCCTCTCTTGTTGCGGAGCACAGGCTCCAGACGCGCAGGCTCAGTAGTTGTGGCTCATGGGTCCAGTTGCTCCGCGGCATGTGGGATCTTCCCAGACCAGGGCTCGAACCCGTGTCCCCTGCATTGGCAGGCAGACTCTCAACCACTGCGCCACCAGGGAAGCCCCATACCATTCTTAATTTTAATCTGTTCAAGGCTTTACCAAATAAAATGCCATTAATATCATTTACAGGTAACGAAACCAACACTCTAGGTCCAAGGAGGTGCCCAAATGAAGTGGAGAGGTGGGGTAATCATACACAAAGTCCAGTCTGTGGGAAATATCACAAGTGTGTCCTACGCTTAAAGAAGATGAAGTGTTCAGTTAGGATGCTCACGTGAATCAAGTTATTTTGCTGAATTATCTACCCATCCACTTTGGTAGGAATTCCAGCACCTCCCTGGTCACTCCCCTAAAATCCAGTTAGGTCTCAACTGGGGAGAATAAACTGTACCACACACAAATGCCCCTCAGATAATCAGACTACCCGTGTATTATATTTACTGAGTGCTTAGAATTTCTTCCTTGGGAAGAAGTTATTCACTGGAAGAAGTCTGCTTGACTCCCAAAGTCATCTTTTACAATTTAGGCGAGCAGTGGAAAGATTTACAATGTATTTTCTTTTTGACTCCTTCCAGCTGCCTGGAGCAAACATTCATCATCTTCTGCTTCCTTTAATAGGATCTGACTTGTGACATCATGTTCTGAAAGGCTGCAGTTTAATTGGTGTGTTTTCTCTCTAACATACATACCTTATGCAGAGACTCTAGGGTTTCATCTTCATTTTATTTTTTAAGTCTATAGAAGCCAACTGCTTTGGGGGTCTCCTTCTGCTAGAGACCCTAGCAATGCCAAGGCAGCATTCTGACAGGGCTGAAGTGCATCGTGGATAAACATCCTCTCATAATAAATACTTAGGACCCAACTTGTACTGGAATGGCTTGTTCTGCCAGCTGAGTGCAACGCTGAGAAGCCAGTGACATTTATCTCCACTAAGTTTCCAAAGAAACAGAGTGGAAATGTGCGCACAATATTGCCCATTCATTTTTAAGGGAGGTAACCTTGATTCTGAGGTTTCTGGAAAGGTGGCGTCAATTGAAGCCCCTTGCCCAAAATGTTACCTTGGATGAGAGAATACCATGATGAGTTCTAGAACTCTTCAAGGAGAATGAAGAAACACTGACCATTTGAGGGGGGACAAAAATGATCCTCGGAATGTCTTAATATCATGAAGCATGGACGTCTTAAATGCTTGGTGAGTGGGATGCTTGCTACTTACTAGAAAGATGGGGATCTTGACCTCACGTGGCTTCAAATAAATCAAGATGATTTTTACAATGAACTTTTAACAGCACTTCTAATGCCTGAACTTGTTCTATGACATGTTATCAATTTTTTTCCTCCTGTTTCTAAGAAAGGATATGTCAGTGCAACAGCTGAGGAAGTTTCAATATCTCCATTAAGTAGGGCACCTATTAGATTGATTAGGGTATTTCCAACTTCAAGAGAAAGAAACCAACCCAAATTTACTTTAGAAGAACATAGCTGAAGAGTCTGAAGGTCATGCTGGTTTCAGGCATGTGGCTAGATTTGGGATTTACATGATGTCAATCAAACTTTCTTTCTTTCCAACTCTTGTTGCTTCGTTCAGTGGGATTGATGCTATGTTAGGGTCCATGTGGTGTACATGCCTCCCACCACTCCATTCCAGGGTCTCTCCGAATGATGGTAAATCGGCTGCAGCACAACCTCTTGGATTCAAGTCTAGCCAGAAGCAGAAAGCCCCATTCCACTAATTCTTACAGAATTCCTGAGATCCATTCTGATTTGGTTAGTTCCTGAACCTCCTACTAGGCTTGCAGAATGTGGTGTGCTGCACCTGGTATTGGACCTCTCCTCAATCCAGGTAGACCCAGAGTGGGAGAAAGCAGACTCCAAACAAAATCAGTTCTTCTGCTGAAGAACAAAAGAGGCCAACAATACATGGTTAGTGCCTATATTGTAACTATCTGATATGGGCTAAATTGTGTCCCTCCAAAATTCATATGTTGAAGTTCTAACCCCCAGTACCTCAGAATGTGACTGTATCTGAGATAGGGATTAAGTTAAAATAGGATTATTAGGGTAAACCTTAATCCAGTGTGACTGGTGTCCTTAGAAGAAGAGGAAATTTAGACAAAGAGAGAAATAAACAACCAAGTGTTTAAGCCAGTGCTATTTTCCAGGAACTTAAATAAATATCCCAAACAGTGCAGCGATCATCTCCTCTTTAAGCATCTTGCCTTTTATCTTAATATTTTGTCATCCTTTTTAATTTCTTCCTCAAAGACATCTTAGCTTGAATTCTTCAAGCTAATAACACAGAAAAGGGCTGAATCTCAAAGTCATGAAAACAAATGGTTGAAAGGCAGTTTTTCACATTCTTTGTATTTGGTTTCTGTTCACTTGAACTTAGATCATGCAAATATTGTACAAAGTGCAATCTTTGGGTGAGAACTTGAAAGCTAGACACTCTAATCAGCATCTTCGGTGCCTTGTATCTTTGATTCAATGAAGGATCATTTTTGTTGTGGTGCTTGTTGTTTTATCAGCAGTAGGAAGAAAATGTTTTTAGCTGACACAATAAAAAATCTACCATTAAAAAATAAATAATGCATAGTGTTTTCAATACTTCCTTCAAGGCACATAAAAATATCCTGTTTCAATTATTTTAGCAGCTCTTTTAGCTGCTGAATACTAGCTTCTACGACTTGTCTCTTCTCCCTCCTCTCAGACAATTGTCTGGTTCATGAAATTCATTCCTGGCATATGTTTACACTGCTATTGTGTTCTATTAAATGTAGGACATCATTATAGCATGAGTCAGTCATAAGAAAAAAAATAAACACCAAGGCTCTATGTATGTGTACCTCAGCTCAATAAACTTTAGACAACAGATGTAGCTGCCAGTTCCTCCTTCTGCCATTTTCCCCAGTTCAATAAGAGGTACAGATGGTTCCATTTGCCCTGGTGTCTTGCATCTTGGTATGAAGGTGCTGACTTTGCTGATCTTTCTCTGGAAGCTTCCTTTGACCCAAAGGACCATGGCAAGCTAAGTGTCAAATGAGACTGCCTTGCACGTGTCTGGCCATTTGGAATCCTGGAGCCCTTAACAGTTGAAAAGCATCTCAAAGTACCTCTCAGCATTCTGTGTAGAGAGGCTGTCGAATTACATTTTCTCCTCTGCTTTTGATTGTTTACATGCTCAGTCTGAAGAAGCCCAGGGCTAGGAGAAAGGTTGTCTGGGTCTTAGCTTTGCCTTAGGAAGAGCCAGAGCTAATCTATTAGAAAGAGAAGAGAATCCAGCCATAACTTACAGTTTCCCAGCTCATCCAAGAGAAACCGAGGCAACCAACTTTGGTGTTAACAAAAAAGTTTAACGTATTAAAAAAATAAAATTAAAGGTCCTAAATTATGTGTCCTATGGGATAAATGCAGCTTTGTTTCTTCTCTATGGAAAATGCTTGCTCCTTAAGGATTGGCATTAGTGGTTTGCACTACTCACAGGTGTCACAGAGAGGAGCCCGTGACACGTAGAGGGTCTGTCATACCCACGTGGTCCTTATCCATAAAATAGCTGGCAGATCTCCCAGGTCATAGTCAGCCAGACTTTGAGCCACAGGGGCCATGACACCCAGCCATCTCAATTTGTATTGGAGGTTACTGTCTGATCCAAAAGTAAGTGTCTGTAAGATGGGCATAGGTAGCAGGCCCAAATAACTTATGGTCAAAACTAGGGCAGTACAGAGAGGGAAAGGGCTCTATTAATACTCAGCTGGGGCATCAGTATAAACTGGTATGAGCTTGGGCACCGTGGGCCCAGGCATAGAACAGTGGGGTTCACCACCTGGTCACCCTTCTGAATACCTCCCCATGTATCATTCCATTTAATAAACTATGCTCTGGTAACCCTTCTTTTGCATATAGGGAAACTGAGGCACTTAGAGGTTAATTAAGTTCCTAAGTTCACATAAATCTGGAAATGGCCAAGTCTGGAGAGAGGCCAGTAGCCTTAGGGAGGGCCTGGCTAGAGACCTCCAGCCGAGAAGGCTGTTGTGTGTTGGGGACTTAATGACCAGGTTGTTTCTCTCAGAAGGTTTGGCATGACAGGGACATAGGATAAATTGGGGTAGAATAAAAGTTGAGGCACATGGCAAGAAGGCACAGGAAATGAGCTTGGGAGAAGAGTAGAGAGTGTCGTCAATTGATTGTTGTTGGAAGATGACCCAGTTACCCAGGAGGACTGAGTAAGAGGGCAGAGAGCTCTGTGGCAACCCAAACATCTCAGGGATCCTGCGTCACAATGCTCCTGGTGTTCACGAACTCTGCTCACCTGCTAAGAGAGTGGCTGCCTTCCTTCCTTCCCTCAGGGCACCTGCTCCCGGTTTGCAAGCTCAGGAGTTTCCCAGGTGAAATGTGAAGCTGGCCTCTTTACACTGAAGGCGAGGAGAGACCAAGAAAGAGGCAGTCACTCCAGATGGGTAGGTGGCACTTTTAACAAGTGAGGGAACTAACATATGAGGCTTGTCTCGGGCTCTGCAAGATGAGTAGATCTCTGCACCCACCTGCCTGAATCTTAAACGTTTATACAGAGGCCTTAATGGGGTTCAGTCATGTATCCCATCCAGATGGTCTCAAAACCACCTTGCTCTCTCAATGCTGTGTCTTTCCCACTGCGAGAATAGTGGGCAGAACGTTCAGTGCAAGGACAGGGGAGGGAGTGAGCAGCCTCTGACTGCCCAGGTCCAGCTCGTGGGTCAACCCATGTCCTCTCCATGACCTCCTCCAACATCTGAGCTTACTGCTCTCTCCTAAGACTTGAAAGAGACTAATGGTTGCAGCAAGCTATGCCAAAGACCTTGATGGGCAGCTGCTGGCTGCTTTGAGGAAGCTGGAATTTGAAGTTTGAGGGTCGTGAGCCTGGGGTGCAGAGGCAGTGAGCAAACCCAGCTGCCTGGTGAGCATCTGAGTGTTGACCGGGGCTTGCTGGTCTCCATTTATCAGCCCACATAAAGCAGCCAGAGCACTCCACAGCTTTTTCTTTCTGAAAAATGGCCAACCAGTGTTTCAACTGAGGGCTCACTCCTATGCTCCCATTGTTTTTGTCTCATGGGGGAGTGCTATATGCTAACTGATATTCTTGAAAATGCGATTCATGAAGGTCTCTGAAATTACACCTCCCAGATAACAGAGATTCCTGTTATGAGTTGTGACAGTTTTCTGTGGACCCTTAGAGTTCTTTAGAGTTGCTTAAGGGGCACTGTGAAAACTTGCTATATTTCATTTTAAAACTTACATATCAGATAGTTTGAGCACACCAATGAAAGCAAGCATACCCTAGTGTGTTTCAGACAAAATTGTCCCCATTGGAGAATACTAGGAGCGTAGCTTCTCCTGCCAAATTAACTCTTTAATTGAGAACAGACCTGGCAGCCAGAGGGTCCGGTTCAAATGCTGCCTTTGGCACTTCCCAGCTGTGTAACGTGGCAAGTTGCTTGCGTTCTTTGTGATGCATGTCTTCATCTATGAAATGGGTACAATAATAACACCTAACTTGTTTAGCTATGTAAGCAGCGAATGAACATAAATAGGTAAATCACTTAGACCAGTATGTATGGCACATAGAAATCACAAAATAAGCGTCAGTTCTTATTTGTTCATGTTGCTGCTGCTGTGCAGAGCTCAAAATTAACCTTCTGTCATCTCATTAATCTATATGAACTTTTCATGAGTGCATCATTAATTTGGAAGCTTCGACGCTATGCCCTATTCATATATGTATGATCATATATATATGTATGTACAAATATATGCATATATATTATTAACTAATTATGTTATATATATATATTGTTAGCTAACTATGCAAAGACAGGCAGTAACACGGAAATGTATAACATCAGATAGGGATTCTATCATATCATTTTGGGGTGTTTCCTATTGTTTCTTATCCGATTACAATGTGTATATGTAATATACTCTGCAATTTTCTCTCATTTTGAATTGTGTATATATATATATATATATTTATAGAATAGCCATTATATATTTTATATATTTTTATATGGAAAATATCTTTCACAAATAATGCTACCTAGTTTATATATACATATATCTTGTATATATTTATAAATGAACATCTATAATACATTAATGGTTTTATAATATAAGCATTTATAAATATCTTTAGAGATACATATATTTTACATATGTGTATATTATATAAAACATTTTTATATCACTTGAGATATAAAGTATCTCAAAAATAGAGATAGGTGAAGATAATAGCATAATCAACACCTATGTATCTATTAACCACATGTAATGGATATCAACTTTAAAAATTTTATTTAACATTTTAAAGAAGTAAATAAAACACTACAGCTATGACTACTCCTTCTCCATTCCATTTCTTTCCTGCCTGCCTCCTCTCCCCACCTCCACTCAGTGCTATTCTGAAGCTGCTATGTATCTCGGACATCCATAATTTTTTTAAAAGTTTATTTATTTTTGGCTGTGTTGGGTCTTCGTTTCTGTGCGAGGGCTTTCTCTAGTTGCGGCGAGCAGGGGCCGCTCTTCATCGCGGTGCGCGGGCCTCTCACTATCGCGGCCTCTCTTGTTGCGGAGCACAGGCTCCAGACGCGCAGGCTCAGTAGTTGTGGCTCACGGGCCTAGTTGCTCCATGGCATGTGGGATCTTCCCAGACCAGGGCTCAAACCCATGTCTCCTGCATTGGCAGGCAGATTCTCAACCACTGCGCCACCAGGGAAGCCCCATAATTTTAATATTTTAACACAAATGCACGATCCACAGGCTAATATTTAAAATACAATATAGTATTTTTGTTAGTAAAAATCAATGTAAATAATATTTTACTGTATGCAATTTTCTGCACCTTCCTCTATTCATTCAACTTTTTTTTTTGAAATTCATGCTGATAAATCATCCCTATTTCATTTATTTTGATTGCTGTGCAGTAATACTAATGTAAGAATATATCACAGTGAATTTATCCATCTCTCAGCTGATGTATGTAAAAGCTGTTTACAATCTTTCATTCTTATAAAGAATGGTGTAGTGTTTATGGTTGTGCAAACCATATCCTTATGCAAATCTGTGAGAGCTTCTCCAGGGCATATAGGTAAGAATGGAGTTTCCCAGCTATAATTTCTTGTCTCACTTTTATTTATTTTAAAACATCAAGCATTCTTTAGATAGTCTTAATTTTCAACTTTGAAACAAATATACAGTTGACCCTTGAACAACAGGGTTTGAAGTGTGCAAAGTCCACTTATACATGGATTTTTTTTCAGTAAGTACATACAACAGTACTACATGATCCATGGTTGGTTGAATCCTTGGATGTGGAACCCCAGATAAGGACGGCTGACTATAAAGTTATATGCTGATTTCTGATGGTGCAGGGAGGTCGGTGCCCTCAACCTCCGTGTTGTTCAAAGGTCAACTGTACTTACTACCTCACTCTAACTTTTTGAATGAGTTGATTGAAAACTAGTGTTTGCAGGGAAAGGTGAAAAACACTTAGCATTTGGATATGCTACATATATGCCCCAGGGTTTACCTGATATTCTATGGCACACAAAGCAAAAAACAGAAATAAACTGGATGATGAGGATCGTAGGAGACTGAGCTACGGTTTCTAATCATCAATGTGAATGTGGTGTGCTCTTCAAAGCCACTGCATTGCATACAAAACACTTACTCTTTTTACTTTAAATGTGCCTATGTTAGCTTTTTATTTTAATAATACATAATTATATTTGAAAAGTGTATAAAGGAAGAAGAGAAAGACTCTTGAATCTCCCCCACTCATTTTTAATCTCATATAACATTTTTGTATACATAATCTTCCAGATTATTCTTAAGTATTTACAAATGTGTGTGTGAGTGTGAATGTGTACTTTTAACAAATATTTTAGTACAGATTCAATTCTGTAATTTAATAATTTGAACTTGTTTCACTTTGCATTTATATGTAAAATAATATAACTAAGTAGAGTGTAGTAATTATATTTATACTATTAAATACTATGTCATCATTTTGCATACTAAGGCATTGGTAAGAGCATGGAAACTAAGCTCTTATCCAGTATCAAGCTGGGTAGTTAATTCAAGGATACAGGTGATCCCCAGGTGAAGGTGAAGCAGAGAGAAGCTGAAGACTGCCAGTACAGCTCCCCAGGCCTGCCCTTTCTTGCTCTATTTGAGCGTGCTCTAGTGAAATTTAACACGCAAGGTGCCTAAGAAAGGTATGCAGTACACGACTTATACAAACATCTCCATTTCATACTCTGGTATTTTCACAGAGTATGTAGCATTTTCCAGGGACCCATATCCCACAGATCCACTGAGTCCAGACTTGTTTACCTCTGACAACCCCAGGCAGACGAGGTACATCCTACCAAAAGCATTTTGTAGATAAGGATTCTCCTACTAGTGAATGCCATCCGTGAGTTTGCCAGTTGGTCTGTCATTAGCATATTTTCAAGGAGATTTGACTGGGCCACTTTCTTTTCTGAGACATCCACAATAAAGGGGAGGAAAGATTGCAGGCATGATGTGCTGCAAACACTTTTCTTCCCATGCACCATGGAAGGATTCACTGTGACCACAAATAGCAATGAAATAACGAGTCCATGGCTAAAGCCGTTTAAAAAACCTTGGCTTATACGTTCAGTAGCAGCAACAATAAAACTAATGGTGATCTTCTTTGATACACATTTTCATTTTCTTCATGTTTGAGAGAAAATTTCTATTTCTCTTTAACATTTCCAGGCAGAATTTAGTCCTGATTCCAGCTCCAATTCTTCATGGAGCTTCTCACCAACTCTAAATTCTGACTTCCACTGAATTTTCTAAGTAGCACCTTGGACTCACTCTGTTTTATCATATGAGACACCAAACCTACTAATATGCTTGAAGGAAATATCTCAGCAAGGGTTACAGGATTGTCTATTCTGGTTCCTGGATGTAACTCTTCCATTTGTTTATGTTTCTGCATAAGCACAAAGTGCTTTTGAATGGAAGTAGAATTTAGCTGTTTCCTCTTTGTGTCCCAATGGAAACGGAAGTGAGGGATGAGATAAGTTAAGACTTGTGTCATTTGTTTTTCGGAAATGGAATGATTCCACTGGAGCTTACCCTTCTTGGTCCATTTGTTCCCCTGTATAATTTCCCACCTTTCAGAAGGCACCTATGATTAAGCAGTTGTGGGCAGATGAATGCTGAATGATGGGGACTAAAAGGAGATGGTGTGAATATGTATGCAGCTTATAAGCAGTGGAGCTTTCACACTGAGAATGCATATTTGACTGTGTCGAACCCAAGAGATGAATTTTGTCTTGAAACAATATGGGAAGAAAAAGCAAAGAGTTAATTCAAAAGAGATAAAGCAAATGCACTTTAGAATAGATCTCTTAAAGGATTATCACTGGTTTGGTTTATACAATGTCCACTCGTATACCAAACATTGCATATTAATTAGGGAATATGCTGAAGATGAAAGCAGCAGAATGTCATCATATATCTGTCACATGACCTCATACCTTGTTTTCAGAATAACAATTGAAACTACACAACTATTAACCACAGGACACGAGTGAGTCACACAGGGAAATGCAGGCGAGCTATTTTGTAACGTAAAACTTGAACATGGTCAACAACATCTGGAGGTTACAACCAAGTGTCAGTGTTGGTCTTTTATACAGATAAGGGGCTTTAGGCTTCCTGCTTTCAGGTCCCGAACCTTACACCTCATAATGTCAGTATGTTTACTAATCAGACAACATTTGCTTAGGAGATGAACTGTGGCCCATCAGCTCACTTAATGGCATGAGTCATTCTCAAAAGGAGATACAAGAAGAAAGCCTGTTTAGTTCCACATCAGTCCTCTAGGATTTATTAATCTTTAGAGACCCAAATTGCTAGGAATCTAGGATTTGAGGGGGTAGGAAGTAGGATCTGTATGAAAAAGGAATTGAAAAAAAAAGAGCCTTTGGTCTTAAATGTTTAGATTGAGAAAAACCATGATTATAACTATTGAATAAATCATAGACAATGTAGATAAGTGGATACAATTGGATTAACAGCAGGAGGGGGATACTTTTTATGACCTTGGTCTAACAAGCTACAATGGAAAGTGGTAGGGACTTCCTAAGAGGGCAGACGGTGATGGTGGCTCACATTTATGAATGCTTACTCTGTGAATGGGGCCTCTCCGGGAATTTCTGAAGTATCATCTCATTTAATCTTTACAACACATTTATGAAAGAGGTGCTATCACTGTGTTTATTTTACAGCCGTGAGGCTGAGGCTCAGAGTAGTGAAGCAACTTGCCAAGGTTCATGCAGTTACTAAGGGGTGACATCACTGGCATCTCATCTGTCTGACTCCAGAGAACTACATTCTTAACCACAAAACAATCATGGTTACCTACATTTTATTAACACATTTTCTGGTATGGAAGTAATACTCTGGCAAGGGTCTAAACCCCTTAATGACAAAAAGAGCAACACAAGGCTCCTAAGAGAAGTTTACATTTTTACCTACGGAAACCACGTCTCTCTCAAGATGTCCCTTGGTGACCTGTGAGTAACACCTTAGGAACCAGACACATATAGAGTCTCATAGCGTTTTGGGCCATAGGACTCTTGCAGCTAACTGGATCCCTGATTTCAGATTTCTGACTTACTGGATCTTGGCCCTATGAATTTTATGACTCTTCAATGGTCTGCTAGACCCAGTGTCATCTAGTCCTAATCTGGGACTCTGCCCCAGTGGACCAGATCAGGCAAAACATAAGCATTTGTCTATTTTATGAAATAGGAATCAATAGGATGTGTGGCCAATTTAGGTACCAAAGTAAATTACAGGGTGTCTGATTTTTTTTAATATGTTATCTTTGTTGACTGAATTGGTAGTACAGGAATGTTAGTATTTTATGTGGGATGAGTAGACTCAGCTGAGATATTAGCTTTGTTGATGTATTTGTAATAATAATTTTGATTCTTGTTTTCAGTAATTTTTGGTTCCAAGTGACAGAAACCTAGTGCAACTTGACTAAATTTTAGAAAAGTACATGTGTGTAACTATGTTGGGAGGCTCAGGGTGTAATAAGAACTCAGGGGCAGGAAGCATACACAGGTTTGAGGGGCTGGAAACTCTAAAGTTAAGAAAAGCAAAGTTATTGTCTTTATTTCTCAAGGGTCAAATGGGATTTCATTTCTGCCAGTCTCCATAGATGTAATTTGCTCTTCTCCATCTCTTTAGCTAGGCCACCTCAACCTACCAGTACATCCCTTTTCAAGTTCAGAGCCCAAGGGAGTCTCAAACCCAATTCCAAAACCTCTGGGGTAGAGAATCTGATGGGCCTAACTCTGATCCTGGGTGAACCTGGGGCAGTGAGACCAGATGGACTTCTGCCCACTCGTCAGGGCCCTTTGGAAGTGAACCCATGAGAGGGTGGGAAAGGTCCTCTACATGGAGGAAGCAAGGAAGGGGGGCCAGTGATTAGGGCAGGAGATTATGGCAGCCTCTGGTCCTCCTGTCTAGACATTATCTTGCGTGAACTTGGTTTTTAGGTCACCTAATGTACTACCAGTGTCCACTTTCCACATGATTCCCTATTGTTTGATGAATAATGCTGTTTATAAATTAAATTGGGGAATTTAATATGTGGAATATAAGTATGATAATTAAAAGTGTGGATTTTGCATTAAAAAGGCTTATGTTTGCATCCCAACACCAAAGCTTACTAGCTGTAAGACCGTAACCTTTCTGTCCTATTCCATAAAACAAGAATAATATTAGTAACTACCCATGGGAGTTTTGTAAGAAGTAATTGTTTGAATACGGGGGTACTCTTAAGACAGTTCCTGCCGTGTAGGGTTCTGAATAGAGTTGTTATTTGGCAAGAGATTTTGTAAATTATGAGGTTTTGTAATTATAAGATTAAATATACTTAGGGATTCTTACGTATTAACTGATTGAAATAAAAATCAGGGTATTAAAGAGAAGATGTATGACAAACACTGAGAGAAAAACTAGCAAAATGAAAAAGAGGAGACTGCAGATAATTACAGTCTTGTGATGACAAGAGAGTGGCTCAACCAAGTGGAACAAAAAGTCCAGCTGAGCTTAGACTGTGCAGCCCTTTCCCCACTTGCCTCCGTTAGGGGATGCCTCTCCCCGATCCTCTCAAGAGAAAAGTCACACGCAAATTAAGTAAATTGTAATTAGGTAGGGCAATGGGTATTCTGGCTAACACTGCCTTGGAAGAGGGTTGGGAGAAGTTTGAGAGTTTGGGTGGAGGACGCAGGATGAGATCAAAAGGGAAGAGGTTTAGTTGCAAATACAAGGGTTTGTTCCGATGTGCTGCTTCCTCTGTTGCAGCTGGGTTGGGGATAATCCTGGCGTGCAACATGATGCGAGTCTGTATCTTAGTGGCTTTTTAAGTTGGCCTGACCCTTTTGCACTGTGGCCACTTCTATCTTAACTAATTCTCCTCATTGCTCCTGGCTGCTCCTAAGGAGGGTCAAGACTTGCTAAGGAATATAGAAAATCCAACTATAGTAACAATAAAAACAATGGATTGTTTTAAATAAAATTGAAGGCTAAATTTGTTGGGCATTTTACATATAAAGAGGTGGCCACCATTTTTGATCTGTCAGGCAGTGTCCTTGACAAGGTGAGATAACATCTGTTGAGTCTGCTACAGGGCAGTTGTTCCTAAAGTGTTGGTCCTCCCATCCTCCCTCTCAAGAACACTCAGCCCAGTTCTATCACATGCAGCCTTGGGAGCAAAGTGAAGTGTATGAAATATGAGCATCTCTGTTCTGAATCTGAGCAGACCATACCATGTTTCTCCCTATTTTGACTTCAATTTGTTAAAAGTATTACTGACGCAGAACTGATTTCATATCCTAACTAGAATCAAGTGATGTATTTAATCATATGCTTTGTGTCATCAGTTATTTTTATTCTTTTAACATTGTGGGTTGGCCCCATGATATTGAAACCCTCAGTCAGTTCAAATGACTCACTGAAAAATAACTATGTAGGTTTTGTTTTTAAATTAGTACTTGAACTTTTAACTAATGGCAGAAACAAATTTTGCATTATTTCTGTGAAATCAAATAATGGGCAAAATTACCTACAGATGTCCCCTTTTTTAGTAGAATTTAATCCAAATGTCAAGTTTTATTTTTCTTTAAATCTAATAAAAACAAATGAACACCTTAAAAATGTTTTTGTTCAATTGGCTTTAATGAATTTGAGAAGATAAGCTTTGGTAATAGAACATGTTTAGTTTTGGGCTTGGTAAAGCTTTGCTGAAAATGTAGCTAAGCAGTTGTTTACTTTTTGAATTAATCAATGTTATTATACTGTTGTTATATGGCTAAAATTATAGTGGTGTTTACTAAAAGTCTTCCTGAAAGAGAGGAAACTGTGGGCAGAGCATATAACATCACCCATTATACCAGAAGTTTGTAAAGATTACAACATTAAGGATAATCTTTAAGAAAACAGGCATTGTGTCCTCTTCATGTTTCCATCCCTAATAGTTAGCATATTGCCCTGCACAGTAAGTGCCCTGTAAGTGCCCTGTAAATTGCCCGGTAAGCGCTCAACAAATATGTATGGTGTTGAACTGAATGGAACTGGAGCTTAGATCTTCCAGTACACTGAAAGTGAAACATTAAATTTAGACATGCAAATACAATGACAAGTTAGAAGATCTATATTTTAATCAGAAAAGACTGTATTATTTGAAATGTTTCTTTTTCTGTAGAGTTGGAGACTTATTCTATAGGGTTATTGATGAAAAGCTCAGAACACTTTCTTAGTGTTTTCACTGGGTGTGATTTGCAAGAGAGAATGATCTCACTCTGGGCACGTAGAAGAGAAATGATGTTGGCCCATGTTGAAAGGGACCCAAAAATCTGATCAAGCATTTCCTCCTTTTGCTATTTTAATGAAGCTAAAATTTTATGATAGCATTAGAAAATACTCAATTGATGCCGTAATACTTCAGATTAATCAGAATTGAAGGAAAAGGTTAATAATGATAATGGTAAATATAATGGTAATAAGAACAGTAGCAAATACACATTGGATCTTTCTATATACTGGCTGCTAAGCTTATAAACTTTACCTGGATTCCCTCATTTTGTCCTTATTATTGTACAAGGCACTGCTAGTGTCCCCTTTACAGACGAGACAGACATCTGAGACCCCCTGAGCTTAACCACTTTGCCTAAGATCCCACTTGTGGTGTGTGTTAGAATTAGAATTTCAATCCAGACAAGCTGGGTCTTAGAAAAGACCTTTCTTTAGCCTTCTTCACTGCTATTTTTTTTCATTTCCATCATATATTGGCCTCTACTAAAGGTCCAGTTAAAATTTATTAACTAAGATCTGACAGATTCTAGAGTAGTGGCTTTTGAAGACCACAGAAACATAAGACTAGTTGGAAATAGGAGCCAGATCCCTAATGGATTTTCGAGCACAAGATTATGTTCTTCTTTCATTTGTAATTCCTTTTTTAGTCTCCCCAAACCTCACCAAAGAAGTACTTGTTTCCTGACTTACATGTCCATGTTTTTTGGTTAAGCTATGAACTAGTTTCTCTATGGGCAGCCTCTCCCTCAGGGCCTGAGGGAAAAGAAATATTTAGTGGTGGGGTGGGGAGTGGATATATAGGAGATACATGTGTATATATATATATATATATATATATATATATGCCTTTGTATGGATTTGGGAATGTGGGTTTTGAATTATTGATCTTGCTGTGGTTTTGTGATATTAAAATGTACTTTCAGACAGTTAGGATCCGTGTTTTTTCTTCAGGAAATTTGGTTGGCTGTGAATCCCAAGTTCATTCTACATTTAGGTAAAAATGACACAAAATACAAAATAAAATACCAACAGTGACTTTTTTTTTAAATTAATTAATTTATTTATTTATTTATTTATGGCGGTGTTGGGTCTTCGTTTCTGTGCGAGGGCTTTCTCTAGTTGCGGCAAGTGGGGGCCACTCTTCATCGCGGTGCACGGGCCTCTCACTATCGTGGCCTCTCTTGTTGCAGAGCACAGGCTCCAGACACGCAGGCTCAGTAATTGTGGCTCACAGGCCTAGTCGCTCCACGGCATGTGGGATCTTCCCAGACCAGGGCTCGAACCCGTGTCCCCTGCATTGGCAGGCAGATTCTCAACCACTGCGCCACCAGGGAAGCCCAACAGTGACTTTTAAAGTATGGTGGTGAGCTAGGGAAAAAGTTACTAATGTAGGGACTTCCCTGGTGGCACAGTGGTTAAGAATCCACCTGCCAGTGCAGGGGACAGGGGTTCGATCCCTGGTCCGGGGAGATCCCACATGCCGCAGAGCAACTAAGCCCGTGCGCCACAGCTACTGAGCCTGCGCTCTAGAGCCTGCAAGCCACAACTACTGAAGCCTGTGCGCTCTTGGGCCTGGGTGCTGCAACTACTGAAGCCCGCGTGCCTAGAGCCCGTGCTCCACAACAAGAGAAGTCACCGCAATGAGAAGCCTGCGTACCACAACGAAGAGTAGCCCCTGCTCGCCACAACTAGAGAAAAGCCCGTGCGCAGCAACAAAGACCCAACACAGCCAAAAAAATAAATGAATGAATGAATGAATGAAAACAAAAAGTACCCACCGAAAGAAATTATTAAAAAAAAAAAAGAAAAAGAAAAAGTTACTAATGTAGAATTAGAAACTAATAAGGGATTATCACACATGTATATTGTATATAAAACACTAGTTACATGAAATAACATTTACCTTACTATATACAGTACATCCTGATACTTTCAGTTATATTTTATTTCACAAGATGATATTGTAACAACTTACAGTTGAACATTAATAAGTTAGCAGAAAGTTGAAAAGAAATTACAGTGTATATAAATATCCATGATTCATACATATATACCAGTATCTCATTACCATTAAAAGCAAATGCTAAAGAGTTACTGGAATCTTTAGGTTGAAAATATGAAAACATCTAAAATATTTGTTAGTTCTAAGGGCAAGTTATTTCATTCCTCTAGACGTTCGCATTTATTTTACTAATTCTTTGAAGAAATTTGTTGAATACCTACTCTATGTCAGTACCATTACTTTGTCATAACACAAACACAGCCCCTGACCTTATAGCTTCAAGACTAGTGGGAAAACAAGTATTTAAAGAAATGCAAACTATATAATTAAAGATTATAAGAATTGTTGCAAAGAATATATAAAGTGTTAAATTAATTTTAAATGAAAGGTCTTGATTCTTTTAGTAATACCAAAGAAAATTTCTAAACAAATTAAATGTAAGCAGAGATTGTGGGAGGAGTTGGAATTACCTGGGTGAAAAGTGATTAAAGACATTAAAGACAAATGAAGCAAAGTAAACAGGTCTAAGTCTGGAAGGGACTTGGTGTGTTAGAAAATGAGAAAAGCCAGAGAGTAAGGAAGGAGGGAAAGTCTAGACAGATGAAGAGAACAGGAGATGAAGAGAACGTGAATCAGAACATGTGTGATCAGGCCAGGTTAAGGATTTTTTATTTTATTCTAAGTAGATTGGGAAAAAGTTGGTGGTGTTTCAATAGGAGAAGTTCATGATTTTATTTTATTTTATTTATGTTATTGTATTATTTTATTTTGTAAGATATCTCTGCTGCTGAATGAGAATTGAGTGTAGGGAGCAAAAGTAGAATGAAGCCATTGAGCTAGATGGTTCCTGAGGTCATGGAGGCTTCGATAGTCTATGGCTCGGTAACCATCACATGACCAAACATCTATGTAATCACCTCAGAGAGCTGATTTCTTCTTTTTGTCTTGCTGATAATTTGGTTTTCAAATGTTGGCTTGGTTGACCAGAGGAAATCAATTACAGACCCTTTTCTAAGACCTCAGGTGACTGGCTGGTGCTTTATCTTCTTCCAATTTCCTTTTCACCAAACTAGATATGACACTAGCCACTCTAGCTTTCAGGAAGTTGAGGCATGGAAGGAAGCACTTTCCTCAGAGGACAAATCAGGCTAAATGGAAAATAGCCAGACAGAAGATAGGCTTTCAAGACCTATTAACAAAATTACCTCTGTCCCTATCAATCAGAAAAGTCATTTATCAATTATATATATGTGTATAATCATTTTTATAGATTCCCTTTGATTTTTATAAGGAATGGAAAATGACTAGAAATAAATAGATGTCAGCTATTTATTTCAAAATCCCTTACTTCCAGGGTGGCTTCAGAGCCAAAAATTATTAGAGCCAATCTCCTCCTCCTACTCCTCCATCTATAACATTGAGAATTGATATTTTGCATAAGACCACAACATGGCAAGGAAAGCTTATGATGCCTATATTCATTAAAGCAGGAAAGTAGAACTCTTCATTTTAGAAATATTTTTTAAAAGGATAAAAGCTAAAATTATTCTTGGGGAAGAATTAATCAGAACTCTTCTGCTTGCAACTGAACCAAATCCTTCCTTAACCCTGACCAAGAAGGAGAAAAGAAAAACAAAAGGAAAATTCATTCTCTCTTACAATGTAAGAGATGTAGGGGTACACAGAACTTCAGCTGAATCTATGGACTCAAATAGCATCACAGGAATTTTTCTACTTCTCTTTGTGTGTGTGTGTGTGTGTGTGTGTGTGTGTGCAATGTGTGTGTGTGTGTGTGGTGTGTGTTGGATTCTTCTTTCTTTCTCAGGCAGTCTTTTTCCATGTGGTGGCAAGATGGCTACTAGTTGCTCCAGGATTACTTTCTATCTTCCGGTCAAGCAGCCACTCTTCCAAAATTCCATGGACAGTCCTAAAAATTGATTCTCATTTGCCTCACTTGAGTCATATGTCTGTCTTGGAGCCCATCAGTATGACTAATGGAATGGACAATGCTGATTGGCCAGGGCTGGGTCATGTGCTTCCACCTTCATTATCTCCTTGGCAACCATGGTTGGAACAGGTCTACCCAAACCACATGGACTCAGAGAGGCAGAACAGTGTTTCCTCAAAGGATAATCAGTTTTCAGTAACCAGAAGAAGCAGTAAAGAGGACTGGATATACACAAGAGGAGATGCTCTCTGCAACGTAATCTCCATGTGAGCAGAAAGTCTCTCTCTCTGGTTTATTGTTATATAGCACCTGGCACATATCTCAGTCCTCTTTTAAAAATGAATTTAATACATGAGGTTCATTTTACATAAAATACAACTTCCTGCTTTCCCAATGAATTTTATTTAATTCAAACTTGGTTAGAGCAGACAGTGGATGGAAAGTGGTGTTGAGTCTTTGAGTCTTCAGCCTAACATCAGAGATTTTGTCTAATGAACCACAATATTAAACAAATAGGAGTGATTAGTGAAAGAGCAAAAAGCAGTGAGCCAAATGCAATCTCTATTCCAGTGTGATCAGAGCCTTTGACTCACTTCCATTGACCTTCTCAGTCTTTAGTCAGTCAATCCAGTTGGAAATTCTGATAAAAATCAGTATGCCACCACCAAGAAGACACTGAGGTTGAAATGACCTTTTTTGACTAAATAAATTAGAAAAGACAACAAAATTCAGCAGCATCCTTGACACAGCCAACACAGAAATCCACATGGAGGGTTATATGACCTTCAGCCTCCTGGCCTTTACTTCCTTGTCCTCCAGCCACCAGATAATTTCCAGCTTCTGTTTCTCTGCTTGTGAGGACTCCAAGCTTCGATCACATTTGAGGGTGAGAGCTTCTGAGTTTAGCTGCTGCTGAGCTTAGTGAATGTTTCTGGCTTGTGATAGTTTAGTGTTATGGTGTCCATGGATCTGGCAGTGGGAGAGGAGGTGGGAGAGTAAAGTGACTAAGACATCACTTGGATGTTGGCTCAGGCATTCCAGGGTTCAAGTCATGCTTCTGCCACTTTCCCACTATGTCTTTGGGCAAAGGGACTTAACATTTTCAAGTCTGTTTCCTCATTTGTAAAGTGAAGATATCTACAGTTCCCACCTTATTGTATTGTTGTAAGTGTTATGTAACAGTTCATTTTACCAATGCTTAGCAAAGTGACTGGCACATAGTAAATACTCAGACAATAATCAGAAAATGAAAGTTTCTAAAATGAGAGCACTATGCACTCTTCTAATTAAGGGTATCATCAACTCGTCTTCAATTAGACTCAGGAGATGGACAAGCCAACTACTGATTAACCTGTGAGGCATAAACTCGTATTATCACAGTAGGATGCATTCTCTTTTGCTTTTATTTCCCCTGGGAAAGAGGTGATGGAGACTAGAAGTCAAGAATGGTATGACGTCCCTAATTAGATGACAAAGAAAGACAAGAATGGCAAATCAGGTTTATCAACATCACAGACAGAGACACTGCCTCTGGATATACAAAAACTTTCTTAACTATCGTTTCTACATGAGTACTTAGGGTGGGAGGGGCAGCTGTGAGAATTAAGTGCTTTATTCATCCATTTTCATATAGACTCAAGTATAAAATGAAGATAAAATGTAGTTTTCATTTATCCATGCCAATAAACAGCAAGCAGCCCAGAGGCTTATATCATCTACTATAATCGATACTTGGTCTCGGAATGCATTATTTAGTTTGACTGTTTTGTTTCAGCAGACTCACCTAATTATGGTTTGTTGAGGCTCATGCTGAAGCAACTGTGAATTTCCCAAGTATATTCCGATCAGCAGTGGGGAAAATTGGCCTAGAAAACTCTGCTTGGCAGAAGGATAATGGCAGACTGGGATAACGAACACAACAAAAATAATTTGCATATGGATAATTGAGTCTTTACTAAGCAGCAGTCATTTATATTCTCTTGCCGGAATACTCAGATACTTAGTCATTTTACCAAACAAAGAAGAGATCAGTAAAATCTCTTGGGCAGCACCCTCCCCCCAAAAAGGACACACCTATTGCTTGATGGTGTACAGGTGGCACCTGGTTATTTGGATTGTTCTCTTTTCACCTGAAAAGTCTTAGAACATTACTTAAGATTTTTGATAAAAACTATATGGCCTATTTCAAAATCTTACGAAATTAAAATAAATTTATATATATCTGCATATATAACCATGCATATTGATTAGCACTTAAATTTGAATCTTTGTAAGATTGGAATTCAGTTGACATTTTGCCTTCATTTTAGCACTAACCAAGATCATTTTTATGGTTTTTCTTACGTTTCTGACACTATATTAGGGTTCTGATGTACCTTTATCATCTCAGAAATATGTACTTTTAGTCATACCTGGCCTAAAGAGCCATAATTTGGTCCCAAACTTTTACCCAACTTCATTTTTATGATTGCAATACTATATTGCATGCCTAGTATATACCAATCTCTTTCTGTGTTTTTTTTCCCCTCTCTCTCTCTCTCGAGATAAATAGACAGCTGTACATTTAGATGTCTCTTTGTCTTTCTATCTCTCTATATGTCTCTTTTTATATACATTTATCTATATATATATGAGACATAGAATGATAGACATAGACATAAAAGTACATTTAGCTGTCTCTGTCATTCTCTCTCTCTTTATATATGTATATATGTTTGTCCCTGTATACATAAATATTTATATATTCATATATATGATATATATGTTATATATACATATATATGTAATATATACATACATATGATAGATTTTTTATACCGTTGACCCTTGCGAGGGTAGGGGCACTGACTCTCCACGCAGTTGAAAATCTGAATATAACTTATAGTCAGCCCTTTGTTTACATGGTTCCTCCATATATGCGGTTCCTCTGTATTCAAAGTTCCTTTGTATCCATGGTTCCACATCCAGGGATACACCCTGGATTGTACAGTACTGTAGTATTTACTATTGAAAAAAATACATGTATAAGTGGGCCCCTGTGGTTCAAATCTGTTGTTCAAGGGTCAACTGTATATATATATACACATACACACACACACATGCACACGTATACACATGTATACACACATATATATATCTTACATCTATCTATCTATCTATCTGTAAGAGAGAGAAATCTTTTCAGGAAAGTTTAACACACAGAGTTGTTAGTTATTTGGGGACTTCCCCAGTGGTCCAGTGGTAAAGAATCCGCCTTCCAATGCAGGGGACGCGGGTTCAATCCCTGGTCAGGGAACTAGGATCCCACGTGCCGCAGGGCAACTAAGCCCACGCACCTCAACTAGAGAGCCCACATGCTGCAAGTTCCAGAGCCCACGGGCTCTGGAGCCCACACCACAACTAGGGAAGAGAAAACCCTCACGCCACAACTAGAGGGAAGCTCATGCGCCACAACGAAAGATCCCACGTGCCTCAATGAAGATCCCGCCTGCCACAACTAATACCCAACGCACCCAAAAATAAAAAACAAATAAAATAAAAAAGAATTGTTAGTTATTTTATTGTAGAGCTGTAATTTAAATCCAAGCCTTCCTACCTCTGTAGGTTGATATTCCCAGTGTACCTCTTACGTCTTTGGTAAATATGAGCTGCATTTTTGTGGAACTCAGACATAACATTCAACAGCATTCAATGATGAGACATTGGTTTTCTTTTCTCTGGTTCCTTTTCCTACACTGTGTCAGGGAGAAATTCTTGGTGTGGTTCCAGTAGGTATCAATGCCTCCTTCCCTCTCATTAATCTCCTTTAACATTGATAGGAGACTTCAAGCAACCAAAAAGGCCTGAGGAGAATTTAACCACATTGCTTTCTTTTCAGTTAAATTTTATGTCTACTTTCTATCTGTGTCAAATGATACTGAGTTTTTTGCTAGTTTGTGATTTTTTAAAGTAAAATGTAAACAGCTGTTAAGAAAAAAATGAATCAATTTTAACAAAAATTATCAAGTCAATGAAAGTGAGTTGATATGTAAACTTTATAACAGCAGTCCAGGTATGACTGGATAATGAGAAAGACAACATAGCACATGATTGCACTTTCTGACTTTTGATGAATGCTGCTTTCCAGATGTATGCTTACCTTTCTCCACAGGGACAACACAGTTGCCAATTACAATTCCTTAGCTTACTGTTTCCTCTCTGTTGCCCCTATGTCATCATAGCTAAATCCTAAACAGTCATAAGGGTCAAACTCACACACTGTGTTCATGAAGTCTTCCTTTATCTCATAGCTGAAAATGTTCCCATACTGTTTTCCCCAGATAAATTTCTATCGTTGAAGTCATCACCTACTTTTTATAATTCCTTGTAAACATATGTTTATTTTCCCCTTCTATTATATTTTGCACATCCTGAGGGCAGAATCTGTGTCTAGTACACTTGTCTGTATAGATCAGCAGCTGGAATAGTGCTTTGGGTATAGGAGATACAAGATAGACATTTGTGGAATCAATAAATTCATGTGTGATTGAATAAAGGCAATTGAATGGCTGCTTGATTCATCAGAAACGTCATCATTTTGCAATGACTCAGTCTCATCTTAGGATCATTTAAATTTTGCTTTTTAAAGCATCAAATAAGCCAGATGTTCCAAGTTAATCCCCAAGGTAGTGGAAATAATCTAGGGCCTGAGACGTGAATTAGAAACAAACAGAAACGCCAACAAATCATTTTTTGGTTATCATTTGGTAGAGTGATACATATATAGTTTATAAAAAAGGAAGAGAAATTAACTCACTGTCTTGAGTTTTCTGGTACCAACTTTTCTCTACCATTCACTTGAAGCATTTTCTTAAAATGAATATGCATCAAACCTTCCTGGGTAGACCACAGCATGGTCTCACTGTGCGCAAGGGGATGGAGCTGACGGAAGAGAACAAAGGAGGATATGGCTCAACTTTGTGGCATTGTGACTGCTTCCTTAGTTGATTAGTATTGCAGATGTTAACGACTCTACAGCAGAAATTAAGTGAATCCTGTTCTTCAGTAAGCCGTGAATGGATGTGGCTGCTGATTTTGGATGGAATTCTATTCCTTACCAGTCAACTGCTCTTTCTTATAGCCTCTCCTTTGCTTCACCACTGCTAATATTTCTTCTCTGCTACTTTATCTCTTTCTTTCTGTCAAGATGATTCCCAAAGTACCTTAGGGTGTAGTCGCACTTCTGGATGTTCATTATCTTTTGATGCCCTCAGCTGCAGATATTTATTTTCTGCAGACCTCAGTCTGCAAACAAAACAATGAATTCTGCTGCTTGTTATGGCAGCAGAGCAATCTAAACTGTTTTTCTCCTTCTGAGGCAGTTCAGAGACCTTAGCGTCTATATTTTCTTCCCTCTAAGTTTTCTGTTTCTCAAAAGTGAAATCATATGCCAGTGACCATTTTTCATGCTGCCTCTCCCCCCAAATAATCTGGACCATCAGATTTTTCGATCTTCTTTCCTTGATCATTCCTGCAAAACCACTTACAAACGAAGATTGCATTTCTGGAAGTGGCTGGTTTTGAGCCAAAGATGCTTGGAAAGTAATGAGTGTGTTTTCAGAAAGCTGAGAATATACTTGAATTTAAGAACCAGTTCAAGTTCTTTGAATTCAGATCATATTATATCTGAAATTTAGGCTGCACAATTTGCATTTATTCCATAGATATTTCAGAATACTAATTTCTACCACCTCCATTTTTATTTCTAGGGTCACCATTGTTTCAAATAACCGACCAATAGTAAAAGTGCCAAAATTCAAAATGCAACTTTTATTTCTCTAGCAGCCATTTGATAAAATGTAATGAGTAGGAAAATAAGAAGAAGGAAGAGTGCTAGAAACAGTTGGAAAAGCAATTTCTGAGTAATCTTTTTTTTGCATGTTATGGCTTAAAATATGTACTTCATACTTTATTCAATAAAGTTTTGTCAGTGATAATATTTACTACAAGTACTTAATAGTTATAGTGAGATGTTCACCAAATATGAGAAAATAACATCAATAACTTCCCTTTGAAAGTCTGCTTATTATATGATTGTTTTCAGGTGCATGAGATACAAACCCTACTATAGTGCATTAACCAAATGAGCATTTATTTTTCTCACATAGCAAGTGGGATGAAAAAGAAATCCATGAAAAAGTAGTTCTGTGATTCTGCTGTGGATCCAGGTTGCATCTATCGTTCTGCTTTGCTTTTCCTCAGTCATGTGGCTTCCACCCATGGTCTCAGAATGGATGCAGAAGCTATTGCCATAATATGTACATTCCAAGCAGGAGGAAGGGGAAAGGCAAAGGGTACAATTAAGGTGCCAGCCAGGTTTATCACCTTTTTCAGGGAAATAATAACTTTCCATGTGGTAGATTCCCATCTACATTTCATAGATGAGATCTCAGCCACAGGTCCACCTATTGCTGTAAGGAAGTTTGGGGAGGTGAACCTTTTAACTGAGTATATTGCTACTTAGAACAAATTCAGTGAAAAGACACCTGTATGCAACTAACAGTGCTTGCTTACCATATAAAACTAACATATTGTTGGTCAGGGCAGGAAAAAATGCCAACTCATTTCAGATTAAGTCCCTAATTTATTTTATTTAATAAAGAACATGTCAACAAGCAGAGGAAGCATAGTAAAAGCACGTTCATGAGAAATGTTGGCAGTTCCCATCCCAAGTACTGTCCAGATAGGAAATCTGAGTTAAAGGGCTTTGTGCTTTTTTGAAAATGATATTCTGTGTGTGTATGTGCTGGGTGAAAGAGAACCAAGATAGTATTCGGTTCTATTCTTAAGGCAGCATAGATAGTGATTTCCTGGCTCGACTATCTACCTGCTGTATGATGTCTGTAACTAGATTGTTACTTAACCACGCTTTACCTTGGTTTCCTCACCTGTAAAATGGGGATTACAGTGATCCTACTGACAAAGATTATCTTCTTGACAAAACTTTAATCAGGATCCTCTGAGTCCTATGCTGAACTAGGTCCAAACTAGAGCTTCAGTTTCTATCCTTGTGGGGTCCAGTTTAGGAAAGATTTCTGCTAAGTCAGTTTAGCCAGAATCTCCCACCCGCAGTACATGATCTCCCTCGATATCTGACCAAATGCCTCAGCCCTCAAGTAATACTTAATATCTAATCTCCCTGGTCTGCCTTCACCTGTTAGGTTACTCAGCAAGAATTACCCTAACCCCTCAGTAATTTTGCATCCACTAGTTCCCCACCCACTTCTGTCCTTGGCTATAAATGCCCACTTTCCTTTGTTGTATTCAAAATCAAGCCCAATTTCTCTCCCTTACTGCAAAATCCCACTGTAGTAGTCTCCCTGGATAAAGTCTGTCTTACTGTTTTAACAAATATTGTGAATAATTTTTTTTTAACATTACCTTATGGGATGGTTGTGATAAACAAGTTAATATTTGCAAAGCAGTTAGTACACTGTCTTTTATATAAGTGATTATTAAATAAGTAAAAACATCTGTATTGTGGAAGGAACTCATTGTTACGTTTTTGTCAGACACCAGGTTATATCTGTATCAGATTAGTATGTCCTGTTCACCACTGTAGCCCCAGGCTCTGGCATACTGTTGGAGTTCAAGCAATGAATATTGAATTAAGAAATGAATCTTAGCTGATGTTAATGCATTTTGGGTTCAGCTTGCTCTACCTATTTGTTGCATCAATAATATTATGATTTCTAAGTAAACTGTTGAAAGACTCAACAAATGGCTTTCCAGTGTATATGAGAGTAGTTTTGCATGGCATATTTTTCAAATGTCTTCTGATTATGACTTGATTTTGCCTGAAGCTTGACATTTACATGAAAACAAAGGGAACGTATTCTTGTCTTCCCAACCCAAGTATTCACCATTCATTTGACAGCTGGATTTTTCTCTGAAGTTAATAAATTGTCATTCTGCTATCTACCTTGGTCTTTTGGAAATTTTAACAGTGTTAAGTCTGTCTCAAGTTCTGATCATCTTGGGACACTGGAAAAGCAGATCTCTGGGGAATTCTAGTGGGGATATCTAGACAGTCCCCCTAAGTGATCCCACTAAACTCATTTTAATTTTCTGTCTTTAATTCTTCCCAACTGATTTACAAATTAGGTAAATAATTCACTCAGATCATTCTTTTTAGAATATAATCCCAGCTCCACAATTTATTAGCTCTATAGTTTGGGAAATTTATTTAAGCTCTCCGTATCTCAGTTTCCATGCCTATAAAATAGGGTTTATAATAGTGCATGCTCTATAATAGGGTTAAATAAAATTTATTAAATAAATTAACAAATTAAATTGAATACAATTAAATTAACTGTAGGTTCAATAATCATCTTTAATATTAGAATCATTTCTGGCATATAATAATTGCTTAGGAAAAAAATAAATGGTATCCACATTTTCCAGTCGATTTATCATTGGAGACAACTGTTTCTATTGTGCAGTTTACCACGAGGGTAAACAAATGGTCAGTTCAGTGAGAAAAATGATCACTCACTCTAAGTATTTTTTTGTGTGTTTGTTTGAAATCAAAGATGGAGTTTTGACTGAATTTTTTGATGCAGTATTGTGAAACTATAAACAGAAAGGACTGTGTTTTAGGTTAGGTCAAAGGGACTTTTACTGAGATTTGTTCAAGATATCATTTTAGCTGCACTGTTATATTCTATAGCTATATATGATACATACTGCACTATGTATGCTACCGCTACACTATCTACACTATATACTATGTGTGGTATACTAGAGCTATACTCTGGTTTATTCAGTGTTTATCAGTCACTTACTGTTAGGCAGATCACAGACACTGATTTCCACATTAATTTGGAATTCATTCTTTTGAAAATTACATTCTCTCAGGCCTTCTGTGGTAAAATATATTTCTGCACAATTTTAAAAAAAGGGTTTGGAAAAGAAATTAGTAATGAAATGAGGTAAATAAGTAACTAAAAGCAAATTTTAATCAACTTTACAATGCAATAGTTTTTTATTCCTGGAATGTACTAAAGCTTTTACAAGTTTCATGTAAAATGTTCAGCTTTTTTTTTTTACCTCATTTCCTTAGTAGTATTAGTAGAGACAGTTGAAAGTTTAAAATAAAAATCTTTCTAAGTTCTAAAGAACATATAAATTTAAATTAATTCATATTTGTCTCTACTTCCCCCCTAATATAACTAGTTCAGTGAGATTTTAGTATATATCCATTTAAAATGCTATTTGCCTTTTTCCCTGTATATTTTCTAAATAAAATTTATCATTGGCTTTCTGCTAGGCTGTGGACATTAGGAAATCAGAAACTTTTTATTGTATCCCAAGCACACTGTTCATTCAGTCATGTGTTCATTGAGCAACAAGTAACATAGAATCGGTGTTTACACAACGTTTTTGGAGTAAACATGAAAATGTGTATAGAAAACTGAAAAAAAAGTATATAAAGGGTAAAATGAGAAATCATTGTTAATAACACCCTGCTAACAATTTAGTTTACTTTGTGCCATTTTTTTTTTTTACTGTGAATATACTTTTAGACTTAGATGAGATTAATTCTTTATATATAAAAGTGTAAGTAACTTTCTTTACTTCTAAGCAGTTTTTAAAAAATAAGTTTTGAAGACTTTACTTAAAAAAAGATCATTTGATAATGAGATTTTTTTTTTGCACTGAATTCATGTTACTGCAGAGACTTCAAATCTCAGATTCTGAGTTTGTATAGTAGTAACCTCCCTAGAGAGCTTGTGGTTTTCAGGCAGTCAACTCCAACAGTCAGAAAGGATCAGATAATGTGTCCTGGGCTTCCAGATGAACTCCATGCAACTAAATTGGCACTAGCTCTGACTTGAAAAACAGACCCACAAATCCCTTATTTGTAATTCTCAAGCACAAAATGTTCTGAATTTCAATCTTTTTGTTTTTGGTAAAATTGTAGTCAAAACTAATACGATAGTAAAACATAACCTAAACAGAGCTGAAGCAAGCAGTAACCCTCATTCATACACTTGGCTGCAGAAATAGTAAGATGATTGATTACGGCGTCAACTATATTATCTTTATAGCATAGAAAAGTTCTCAATGCAGAATCAAATTCTGCGCCTTGGGTTTCAGATAAAGGATTGCAGACTTGTATTCACTTGGAAAACACTTAAATTTTTAATAAAGAGACAATAAGGCATGGTTGTTAAAAGTTGGGCTCCAAAGACAAAAGCTGACATAACCATTTACTAGATGTGACTCCTTTAGAAAGCTTCGGATTCTCTTCACGCTTCAAAATCCTCTTCACCTAATTCTTATTCACACGGGGCTACTGTGTGAATATATACATACATGATACTTTAGTAAGTCCTCCACAAATACCAGCAAGGTGGACACCACCAGGCACATAGGGTTTTACAGATTTGTTGAATACATGAATGAGAAGGGGGCAATCTAGACTAATATGGCTTAATATGGAATTTGCTCATCAAATACTCAATAATGTTGGGCAGATAAAAGGCTTCCTCTCGAAATATGGATGTTTAAAAGACATACCCTAAGACATATCACTTTGCCTCTCTGAACAAATATTTAATCTCCAGGTCAGCAAATATCCAAGGATTATCCCATAATAATTACTCTGATAATTGTGACTTTATAAACTGGTGATCAGTTTAACTGAGTATAATAACTAATTAATAACTATTAGAAGAGGAAAAAGCAAGGCAATGTAGGATTTCACCTTGTAGCATATCCAAATATGCTTATTCCTTATTAAACATGCAACACCAAATGTTCTTTGTTAAAATATTTCATTTAACATCTAAGTGTGTAAATTAGTGATGGAAACATTTTAACAGTTTCCTAGTGGAATTCTAGTCTGATTTTCATTCTTAGGGCACAAGGTTCTTCTTCTAGATAAAACTATCTCTAGGTAGTCAATTTCTCCTCTAACCACTGGCTTTTTGTGTTTCTTACCTATAACTAACATTGGCTTAGTTCTACATTCCCCAAGACCATGAAAAGATGGCCTGCAATATTGCTTCTTCATTGATGATTCAAGATGATTCTTCTGAGGAAAAACAATTTTAAAGACTAATTTTCTAAATGTGTTTTTTAAACATGACTTCCCTTTTATTTCAATGTTCGAATTCTTAAATATATATTCTCTTCTGAAAATAAGTATATGAAACATCAGTTTGTTACTCCTTCAAAAAACTAAATAGCATTGTCTCTCTAGAGACTTATAAATTGGACTTGAAATATAATGTTTTTTTATTGGTCAGGTATTCATTAGTGATAGGTGTTTTTCCATTTTAGGGTAAATTTTCAAATAATCTAGAGCAGCAATAACTAAAAACCTTGGATGAATTAATTTAAAAATCTTGATGGGAGAAATGTGTTTGTTTTTTCACTTTGTACAAAGCTTTTTCAAAAGATGACCTAATGAATACTAAAAAAGATTCCTGGTGTGATAAAGTTCAGGGTTTAAGAAGAAAGTCTCTGTGGACTTCACCTGTCTTCACGACATCAGCTTAGTGGTCTCCCAAACAGTCGTCATTAATGCTACTCCTTATGATCAGCTTAAGAAGATTAACATTTTAACTGGGTTAAACCTCATGTTAACTGGTAGGACAATGACATTAAATCAGACTTAGGGATTTGTGCATATAAATAGTAATGCCAATGTTTTGTAATGAGGCATAGAATGGATACTTTGATATGGATGTTCTTTATGGCTGCTTTTGTAACTACATGTCGTGTTCACTCCCTTCATCTCTGTGACCCTAAGCCCAGTATGTGACAAATACATATTTTTATTCAAATTCATCTTTTCCAAATAGTTTATTTCTCAATTATATATTTTTTCTATTAAAAATACCTGTGAATTTTATAAAAATTCAAGATGTTTGCCTTTCAAAAGACAAAAATCAAGAAAGTAAAATAGGGCTTCCCTGGTGGCGCAGTGGTTGAGAGTCTGCCTGCCGATGCAGGGGACACGGGTTTGAGCCCTGGTCTGGGAAGATCCCACATGCCGCGGAGCAACTGGGCCCATGAGCCACAATTACTGAGCCTGCGCGTCTGGAGCCTGTGCTCCGCAACAAGAGAGGCCGCGATAGTGAGAGGCCCGTGCACCGCGATGAAGAGTGGCCCCCGCTTGCCACAACTGGAGAAAGCCCTCGCACAGAAACGAAGACCCAACACAGCCATAAATAAATAAAAAAACTAAATAAATAAATTAAAAAAAAAAAAAAAGAAAGTAAAATAAAACAACCCACAGACTGGAAGAAAATATTTGCAAAGCAAATATGTAAGGGGCTTGTATCCAGAATATATAAAGAACACTTACAACTCAATAATAGTAAGACAGGAAACTTACTTTAAAAACGGGCACAAGATTTGAATAGATAAATCTCCAAAGAAGATACCTGAATGACCAGTAGGCACATGAAAATATGCTCAGCGTCACGGATCATAAGGAAAATGCAAATTAAAATCACAGGATGATGGCACTTCACATGTACTAGAATAACTAAATCAAAAAGACAGGCAATATAAAGATTTGGTGAGGATTTGGAGAAGCTACCAAACTGTTTTCCAAAGTGACATTACTAGTTTACAATTCCACCAGCAGTGTTTAGCCCCAAATTTAAATGCTATTCTGTCATGACCTCTGTAATGATAGGTTAGTTTTGCCTGCTATTGAACTTCATATAAATAGATTCACACAGTATACGTCTTATGTATGGCTTCATTTACTCAGTATCATGTTTGTGAGATTCATCAATGTTTTGTGTTGTAATGGTATTTCATTTGTCTTCATTGCTGACTAGCATTTCATTGATAAATGTACCATAATTTATTAACCCATTCTACTATGGAAAGACATTTGTTGGTCCCTGTTCTCCAGTTTTGGCCATTATGAATATAGCTGTTACAAACGTTCTTGAGCATTTCCTTTGGTGAACATAAATACCCAAGAAAGGAATTCCTGGGTTGAAGTGTATGTGTATGTTTACCATAGTAGTTGCTCCAAACAGTTTTCCTAAGTGCACAATTTCTTGTTGATTCAACCAATTTCTGCTGCACTTTTTGGTTGTTTACATTTGTAGCATAAATATCTATGAAAAAGAAAAATCTATATTGAGCTACACAAAGGGAAATTTGGACAAAGGGTAATTATATTTACAAAGTTTGTGATAGATTTTTGTGCTGTATTTTGATTAGTGTTAGCATCCTCTTACTTTTAACATGAATCTTTTTTTTTTAAATAAATTTATTTATTTATTTATTTATTTATTTTTAGCTGTGTTGAGTCTTCGTTTCTGTGCGAGGGCTTTCTCTAGTTGTGGCAAGCGGGGGCCACTCTTCATCGTGGTGCGCGGGCCTCTCACTATCGTGGCCTCTCTTGTTGCGGAGCACAGGCTCCAGACACGCAGGCTCAGTAATTGTGGCTCACGGGCCCAGTTGCTCCGCGGCATGTGGGATCTTCCCAGACCAGGGCTCGAACCCGTGTCCCCTGCATTGGCAGGCAGATTCTCAACCACTGTGCCACCAGGGAATCCCTCTTCTTTGGTTTTATTGCGCATTTTATATGATTCCATTTTATTTCCTCAGTTAGCATATCAATTATTTTTATTTGAATTTTTAGTGGTTGCCCTCAAGTTTAAAATAAACATTTTAATCTAATCTGAATGTACCTTCAAATAACACTACACCACTTCATGTGTACTGCAGGTACCTTATAATAAAATATTCCCTAAGTTATTTTAAAATTCTGAATAAGAAAATAAAATACTGTATTTTACCTTCATTTATTTCTTTTCTGATGCTCTCCATTTCTTTGTGTAGATCTGAGTTTCTGATTTATATAATTTTATTTTTTTCCTGAAGAACTTCTTTTAACATTTCTTTCAGGGCAGTTCTGCTGCTGATAAAATCCCTTTAGTTTTTGTTTATCTAAGAACATCGTTATTACTTCACTTTTGTAGAAGAATTTCATTAGCTCTAGAATTCTAGGTTGGTGGAGTTTTCTTCTTTCAACACTTTAAATATTTCACTGTCTTCTCTTCTTACTTGTATGGCTTCTGATAAATGTGCTGTAATTCATCTCTTTTATTCTTCTATAATGTAGGTGTTTATTTTTTCCTTCAGCTTGTTTCAAGAATTTATCTCTGGTTTTCTACAATTTGAATGTGATATGACTAGATGTAGATTTTTTTTTTTTTTTGGTATTTATCCTGTTGGTGTTCTCTGAATTTCTTCAATCTGTGGTTTAGTGTAATTAATTCTGGAATGTTCTCAGCCATTATTACTTTAAATATTTCTTCTCCATTCTCACTTTCTTCTCCTTGTGATAATCCAGTTATACATAGAACACACATTATGAAATTGTCCCAGGGTTCTTGGACATTCTGTTCTGCTTTTTTTTTTTTCTATTCACATTTTAATTTGGGAGGATTTTTATCAACCTATTTTTAAGTTCATTGATTCTTTCATTGTCTGTATCCAGTCTACTTATGATTCCATCAAAAGCATTCTTCATTTCTGTTACAGTGTTTTTTTAATTTCTAGTATTTCTTTTCCTTCTTTTCTTAGATTTTCCATTTCTCTGTCTACATCACCCATCTGTTCTTGCATGTTGAATACTTTTTTCATTAGATCACTTAGCATATTAATCATAGTTATTTAAAATTCTCTGTCTGATAATTCTGACATCTGTACCATATCTGAGTCTGGTACAAATGTTTTTTTTGTCTACTCAGATAGTGTTTTTTCTTGCCTTCAGGCCTTACTTCTAATTTTTTTGTGGAAAGCCAAATACGTTGTATTTGGTAATAGGAACTGTGGTAAATATGTCCTTAGCATGAAGTTTTATGTTATCCTTCCTGCTGTTGAGCTATTCAATGTTTGCTGTAGCTGTTAAGGAGATGAAAAGACAAGTGGGAGGGAATATTTGCAAGCCATATATTCCACAAAGGACTAGTTTTAAAAATATATAAAAGTACTCAAAACTCAACAGTAAAAAAGAAACTATCCAATTAAAACATGGGCAAAGACATGAAGAGACATTTCAGTGAAGAAGATATAAAATGGCAGATACACATATGAAAAGACGTTCAACATTAGCCCCTTACAGGGAAAGACAAGTTAAAACTACAGTGAGATACTACAATGCACCCTTTAGAATGGCTAAAGTAAAAAGAGTGACGGCAATACCAAATGCTGGCAAGGATGGGGGGAATCTAGATCACCCACACATTGCTGAGAGGGATATAAAATGGCACACAGCCCCTATGGAAACCAGTTCGGCAGTGTCTTAAAAAACTAAACATGCAACTAATATATGACACAGCCATATATTCCTGGGCATTTAGCTCAGATACATGAAGGCCTATGTTTAATTAAAAACCTGTACGTTTATGTTTACAGCAGCTTTATTCCTAAATTAGAAATGACCAAATGCTTTTCAACGGTTAACCAAACTGGTACATCCATACCATGGAATATTACTCAGCAACAGAAAGGTACAAGCTTTTTTTTTTTTTTTAAAGTCAGCACTCAGTTTTTCTGTTTTTTTTTTTTTAATTTTTATTTATTTATTTATATATTTTTGGCTGTGTTGGGTCTTCGTTTCTGTGCGTGGGCTTTCTCTAGTTGCGGCGAGTGGGGGCCACTCTTCATCGCGGTGCGCGGGCCTCTCACCGTCGCAGCCTCTCTTGTTGCGGAGCACAGGCTTCAGACGCGCAGGCTCAGTAATTGTGGCTCACGGGCTTAGTTGCTCCGCGGCATGTGGGATCTTCCCAGACCAGGGCTCGAACCCGTGTCCCCTGCATTGGCAGGCAGATTCTCAACCACTGCGCCACCAGGGAAGCCCGGCTTTTTTCTAGGTGTGGCTAGCGGGCTCACGGGCTCTAGAGCGCAGGCTCAGTAGTTGTGGCGCACGGGCTTAGTTGCTCCGCGGCATGTGGGATCTTCCCAGACCAGGGCTCGAACCCGTGTCCCCTGCATTGGCAGACAGACTCTCAACCACTGCGCCACCAGGGAAGCTCCCGGTACAAGCTTTTAATATCGACCACAACCCAGAGGGATCTCCAGAGAATTATGCTGAGTGGAAAAAGCCAAAAAAAAAAAAAGCAGACAAACTGTATGACTCCATTTATATAAGATTCTTGAAATGAGTACATTACAGATATGGAGAACAGATTAGTGGTGGATGGGGGTTAGAGAGGCACCGTGAGTAGGAAAGGGTGTAGCTATAAAAGGTCAATGAACGAGCCTTGTGGTAATGGAAAAGTTCTGCACCTTGAGAGTGTCCATGTCAATATCCCAGTTGTTATACTGTATGATGATTTTGCAAGATATTACCATTGGGGGAAACTGGGTAAGGTGCACACGAACATCTCTGTATTATTTCTTACAACTGCATCTGAGTCTACAATTAACTCAAGATAAAAAGTTTAATTAAAAAAGCTGCAAAAATAGAACAAAGAATTTCCATATACCCTTCACCTAGATTCTCCACATGTTAACATTTTATCTCCCTTCTTGCTTTTTTTTTTTTTTTTTTTTTTTTTTTTTTAACATCTTTATTGAAGTATAATTGCCTTACAATGGTGTGTTAGCTTCTGCTTTATAACAAAGTGAATCAGTTATACATATACAATATGTTCCCATTTCTCTTCCCTCTTGCATCTCCCTCCCTCCCACCCTCCCCATCCCATCCCTCTAGGTGGTCACAAAGCACCGAGCTGATCTCCCTGTGCTATGCGGCTGCTTCCCACTAGTTATCTATTTTACATTTGGTAGTGTATATATGTCCATGACACTCTCTTACCCTGTCACATCTCACCCCACCCCCTCCCCATATCCTCAAGTCCGTTCTCTAGTAGGTCTGTGTCTTTATTCCCGTCTTGCCACTAGGTTCTTCATGGCCTTTTTTTTTTTTTTTTTTTTTTTCCCCTTAGATTCCGTATATATGTGTTAGCATACTGTATTTGTTTTTCTCTTTCTGACTTACTTCACTCTGTATGACAGACTCTAACTCCATCCACCTCATTACAAATACCTCCATTTCATTTCTTTTTATGGCTGAGTAATATTCCATTGTATATATGTGCCACATCTTCTTCATCCATTCATCTGTCGATGGACATTTAGATTGCTTCCATGTCCTGGCTATTGTAAATAGAGCTGCAATGAACATTTTGGTACATGACTCTTTTTGACCTATGGTTTTCTCAGGGTATATGCCCAGTAGTGGGATTGCTGGGTCGTATGGTAGTTCTATTTGTAGTTTTTTAAGGAACCTCCATACTGTTCTCCATAGTGGCTGTATCAATTTACATTCCCACCAACAGTGCAAGAGTGTTCCCTTTCCTCCACACCCTCTCCAGCATTTATTGTTTCTAGATTTTTTGATGATGGCCATTCTGACCGGTGTGAGATGATATCTCATTGTAGTTTTGATTTGCATTTCTCTAATGATTAATGATGTTGAGCATTCTTTCATGTGTCTGTAGGCCATCTGTATATCTTCTTTGGAGAAATGTCTATTTAGGTCTTCGGCCCATTTTTGGATTGGGTTGTTCGTTTTTTTGTTATTGAGCTGCATGAGCTGCTTGTAAATCTTGGAGATTAATCCTTTGTCAGTTGCTTCATTTGCAAATATTTTCTCCCATTCTGATGGTTGTCTTTTGGTCTTGTTTATGGTTTCCTTTGCTGTGCAAAAGCTTTTAAGTTTCATTAGGTCCCATTTGTTTATTTGTGTTCTTATTTCCATTTCTCTGGGAGCTGGGTCAAAAAGAATCTTGCTGTGATGTATGTCATAGAGTGTTCTGCCTATGTTTTCCTCTAAGAGTTTGATAGTGTCTGCCCTTACACTTAGGTCTTTAATCCATTTTGAGTTTATTTTTGTGCATGGTGTCAGGGAGTGTTCTATTTTCATACTTTTACATGTACCTGTCCAATTTTCCCAGCACCACTTATTGAAGAGGCTGTCTTTTCTCCACTGTATATGCTTGCCTCCTTTATCAAAAATAAGGTGTCCATATGTGTGTGGGTTTATCTCTGGGCTTTCTATCCTGTTCCATTGATCTATATTTCTGTTTTTGTGCCAGTACCAAACTGTCTTGATTACTGAAGCTTTGTAATATAGTCTGAAGTCAGGGAGCCTGATTCCCCCAGCTCCATTTTTCGTTCTCAAGATTGCTTTGGCTATTCGGGGTCTTTTGTGTTTCCATACAAATTGTGAAATTTTTTGTTCTAGTTCTGTGAAAAATGCCAGTGGTAGTTTGATAGGGATTGCATTGAATCTGTAGATTGCTTTGGGTAGTAGAGTCATTTTCACAATGTTGATTCTTCCAATCCAGGAACATGGTATATCTCTCCATCTATTTGTATCATCTTTAATTTCTTTCATCAGTATCTTATAATTTTCTGCATACAGGTCTTTTGTCTCCTTAGGTAGGTTTATTCCTAGATATTTTATTCTTTTTGTTGCAATGGTAAATGGGAGTGTTTTCTTAATTTCACTTTCAGATTTTTCGTCATTAGTGTATAGAAATGCAAGAGATTTCTGTGCATTAATTTTGTATCCTGCTACTTTACCAAATTCATTGATTAACTCTAGGAGTTTTCTGGTAGCATCTTTAGGATTCTCTATGTATAGTATCATGTCATCTGCAAATAGTGACAGCTTTACTTCTTCTTTTCCGATTTGGATTCCTTTTATTTCTTTGTCTTCTCTGATTGCTGTGGCTAACACTTCCAAAACTATGTTGAATAATAGTGGTGAGAGTGGGCAACCTTGTCTTGTTCCTGATCTTAGTGGAAATGGTTTCAGTTTTTCACCATTGAGGACAATGTTGGCTGTGGGTTTGTCATATATGGCCTTTATTATGTTGAGGAAAGTTCCCTCTATGCCTACTTTCTGCAGGGCTTTTATCATAAATGGGTGTTGAATTTTGTCGAAAGCTTTCTCTGCATCTATTGAGATGATCATATGGTTTTTCTCCTTCAGTTTGTTAATATGATGTATCACATTGATTGATTTGCGTATATTGAAGAATCCTTGCATTCCTGGGATAAACCCCACTTGATCATGGTGTATGATCCTTTTAATGTGCTGTTGGATTCTGTTTGCTAGTATTTTGTTGAGGATTTTTGCATCTATGTTCATCAGTGATATTGGCCTGTAGGTTTCTTTCTTTGTGACATCTTTGTCTGGTTTTGGTATCAGGGTGATGGTGGCCTCGTAGAATGAGTTTGGGAGTGTTCCTCCCTCTGCAATATTTTGGAAGAGTTTGAGAAGGATAGGTGTTAGCTCTTCTCTAAATGTTTGATAGAATTCACCTGTGAAGCCATCTGGTCCTGGGCTTTTGTTTGTTGGAAGGTTTTTAATCACAGTTTCAATTTCAGTGCTTGTGATTGGTCTGTTCATATTTTCTATTTCTTCCTGGTTCAGTCTCGGCAGTTTGTGCATTTCTAAGAATCTGTCCATTTCTTCCAGGTTGTCCATTTTATTGGCATAGAGTTGCTTGTAGTATTCTCTCATGATCTTTTGTATTTCTGCAGTGTCAGTGGTTACTTCTCCTTTTTCATTTCTAATTCTATTGATCTGAGTCTTCTCCCTTTTTCTCTTGATGAGTCTGGCTAATGGTTTATCAATTTTGTTTATCTTCTCAAAGAACCAGCTTTTAGTTTCATTGATTTTTGCTATTGTTTCCTTCATTTCTTTTTCATTTATTTCTGACCTGATCTTTATAATTTCTTTCCTTCTGCTGGCTTTGGGGTTTTTTTGTTCTTCTTTCTCTAATTGCTTTAGGTGCAAGGTTAGGTTGTTTATTCGAGATGTTTCCTGTTTCTTGAGGTAGGCTTGTATTGCTATAAACTTCCCTCTTAGCACTGCTTTTGCTGCGTCCCATAGGTTTTGGGTCGTCGTATCTTCATTGTCATTTGTTTCTAGGTATTTTTTGATTTCCCCTTTGATTTCTTCAGTGATCACTTCGTTATTAAGTAATGTATTGTGTAGCCTCCATGTGTTTGTATTTTTTACAGGTCTTTTCCTGTAATTGATATCTAGTCTCATAGCGTTGTGGTCGGAAAAGATACTTGATACGATTTCAATTTTCTTAAATTTACCAAGGCTTGATTTGTGACCCAAGATATGATCTATCCTGGAGAATGTTCCATGAGCACTTGAGAAAAATGTGTATTCTGTTGTTTTTGGATGGAATGTCCTATAAATATCAATTAAGTCCATCTTGTTTAATGTATCATTTAAAGCTTGTGTTTCCTTATTTATTTTCATTTTGGATGATCTGTCCATTGGTGAGAGTGGGGTGTTAAAGTCCCCTACTATGATTGTGTTGCTGTCGATTTCCCCTTTTATGGCTGTTAGTATTTGCCTTATGTATTGAGGTGCTCCTATGTTGGGTGCATAAATATTTACAATTGTTATACCTTCCTCTTGTATCGATCCCTTGATCATTATATAGTGTCCTTCTTTGTCTCTTGTAATAGTCTTTATTTTAAAGTCTATTTTGTCTGATATGAGAATTGCTACTCCAGCTTTCTTTTGATTTCCATTTGCATGGAATATCTTTTTCCATCCCCTCACTTTCAGTCTATATGTGTCTCTAGGTCTGAAGTGGGTCTCTTGTAGACAGCATATATATGGGTCTTGTTTTTGTATCCATTCAGCCAGCCTGTGTCTTTTGGTGGGAGCATTTAATCCATTTACATTCAAGGTAATTATCGATATGTATGTTCCTATTCCCATTTTCTTAAATGTTTTGGGTTTGTTATTGTAGGTGTTTTCCTTCTCTTGTGTTTCTTGCCTAGAGAAGTTCCTTTAGCATTTGTTGTAAAGCTGGTTTGGTGGTGCTGAACTCTCTCAGCTTTTGCTTGTCTGTAAAGGTTTTAATTTCTCCATCGAATCTGAATGAGATCCTTGCTGGGTAGTGTAATCTTGGTTGCAGGTTTTTCTCCTTCATCACTTTAAGTATATCCTGCCACTCCCTTCTGGCTTGCAGAGTTTCTGCTGAAAGATCAGATGTTAACCTTATGGGGATTCCCTTGTGTGTTATTTGTTTTTTTTCCCTTGCTGCCTTTAATATGTTTTCCTTATATTTAATTTTTGACAGTTTGATTAATATGTGTCTTGGTGTGTTTCTCCTTGGGTTTATCCTGTATGGGACTCTCTGTGCTTCCAGGACTTGATTAACTATTTCCTTTCCCATATTAGGGAAGTTTTCAACTATAATCTCTTCAAATATCTTCTCAGTCCCTTTCTTTTTCTCTTCTTCTTCTGGGACCCCTATAATTCGAATGTTGGCGCGTTTAATGTTGTCCCAGAGGTCTCTGAGACTGTCCTCAGTTCTTTTCATTCTTTTTTCTTTATCCTGCTCTGCAGTAGTTATTTCCACCATTTTATCTTCCAGGTCACTTATCCTTTCTTCTGCCTCAGTTATTCTGCTATTGATCCCATCTAGAGTATTTTTAATTTCATTTATTGTGGTTTTCATCATTGCTTGGTTCCTCTTTAGTTCTTCTACGTCCTTGTTAAATGTTTCTTGCATTTTGTCTATTCTATTTCCAAGATTTTGGATCATCCTTACTATCATTATTCTGAATTCTTTTTCAGGTAGACTACCTATTTCCTCTTCATTTGTTAAGTCTGGTATGTTCTGACCCTGCTCCTTCATCTGCTGTGTGTTTTTCTGTCGTCTCATTTTGCTTATCTTACTGTGTTTGGGGTCTCCTTTTCACAGGCTGCAGGTTCGTAGTTCCTGTTGTTTTTGGTATCTGTCCCCAGTGGCTAAGGTTGGTTCAGTGGGTTGTGTAGGCTTCCTGGTGGAGGGAACTAGTGCCTGAGCTCTGGTGGATGAGGTTGGCTCTTGTCTTTCTGGTGGGCACGTCCACGTCTGGTGGTGTATTTTGGGGTGTCTGTGGCCTTATTATGATTTTAGGGAGCCTCTCTGCTAATGGATGGGGCTGTGTTCCTGTCTTGCTAGTTGTTTGGCATAGGGTGTCCAGCACTGTAGCTTGCTGGTCGTTGAGTGAAGCTGGGTCTTGATGTTGAGATGGAGATCTCTGAGAGATTTTTGCCGTTTGGTATTACGTGAAGCTGGGAGGTCTCTTGTGGACCAGTGTCCTGAAGTTGGCTCTCCCACCTCAGAGGCACGGCCCTGATGCCTGGCTGGAGCACCAAGAGCCTTTCGTCCACACGGCTCAGAGTAAAAGGGAGAAAAAAGAAAGAAAGAAAGAAAGAAAGAAAGAAAGAAAGAAAGAAAGAAAGAAAGAAAGAAAGAAAGAAAGAAAGAAAGAAAGAAAGAAAGAAAGAAAGGAAGGAAGGAAGGAAGGAAGGAAGGAAGGAAGGAAGGAAGGAAGGAAAGAAAGAAAGAAAGAAAGAAAGAAAGAAAGAAAGAAAGAAAGAAAGAGGCTATAATATAGTGAAGTAAAATAAAGCTATTGTAAAGCAAAGCTATACAGACAAAATCGCACCCAGAAGCATATACATATACACTCACAAATAAAGGAAAAGGGGAAAAATTAATATATCCTGCTCCCAAAGTCCACCTCCTGAATTTGGGATGATTCGTTGTCTATTCAGGTATTCACCAGATGCAGGCACATCAAGTTGTTTGTGGAGTTTTAATCCGCTGCTTCTAAGGCTGCTGGGAGAGATTTCCCCTTATCTTCCCTTTTCGCACAGTTCCTGGGGTTCAGCTTTGGATTTGGACCCGCCTCTGCGTGTAGGTCGCCTGAGGGCGTCTATTCCCCGCACAGACAGGACGGGGTTAAAGGAGCAGCTGCTTCGGGGGCTCTGGCTCACTCAGGCCGCGGGGAGGGAGGTGTACAGAGGAGGCGGGGCGAGCCTGCGGCGGCCGAGGCCGGCGTGACGTTGCACCAGCCTGAGGTGGGCAGTGCGTTCTCCCAGGGAACTTGTCCCCGGATCACGGGACCCTGGCAGTGGCGGGCTGCACAGGCTCCCGGGAGGGGCGATGTGGAGAGTGACTTGTGCTCACACACAGGCTTTTTGGAGGCGGCAGCAGCAGCCCCAGCGTCTCACGCCCGTCTCTGGGGTCCGTGCTGATCGCCGCGGCTCACGCCTTTCTCTGGAGTTCGTTTAGGCGGCACTCTGAATCCCCTCTCCTTGCGCGCCGAGAAACAAAGAGGCAAGAAAAAGTCTCTTGCCTCTTCGGCAGCTGCAGACTTTTTCCCGGACTCCCTACCAGCCAGCTGTGGTGCGCTAACCCCTTCAGGCTGTGTTCACGCCGCCAGTCCCAGTCCTCTCCCTGCGATCCAACCGAAACCGAAACCCGAGCCTCAGCTCCCAGCCCCGCCCGCCGAGCAGACAAGCCTCTCGGGCTGGTGAGTGCTGCTCGGCGCCGAGCCTCTGTGCGGGAGTCTCTCCGTTTTTTTCCTCTGCGCCCCTGTTGCTGTGGGGTCTGCGGTGATCGCCGCGGCTCGCGCCCTTCTCTGGAGTTCGTTTAGGCGGCGCTCTGAATCCCCTCTCCTTGCGCGCCGCGAAACAAAGAGGCAAGAAAAAGTCCCTTGCCTCTTCGGCAGCTGCAGACTTTTTCCCGGTCTCCCTCCCAGCCAGCTGTTGTGCGCTAATCCCTTCAGGCTGTGTTCACGCTGCCAGCCTCAGTCCTCTCCCTGCGATCCGACCGAAGCCGAGCCTCAGCTCCCAGCCCCGCCCGCCCCGGCGGGGGAGCAGACAAGCCTCTCGGGCTGGAGAGTGCTGCTCGGCGCCGAGCCTCTGTGCGGGAATCTCTCCGTTTTTCCCTCTGCGCCCCTGTTGCTGTGGGATCCGCGCTGGTAGCTGCGGCTCGCGCCCGTCTCTGAAGTTCGTTTAGGCAGCGCTCTGAATCCCCTCTCCTCGCGCACCAGGAAACAAAGAGGGAAGAAAAAGTCTCTTGCCTCTTCGGCAGCTGCAGACTTTTTCCCGGTCTCCCTCCCAGCCAGCTGTGGTGCACTAACCCCTTCAGGCTGTGTTCACGCCGCCAACCCCAGTCCTCTCCCTGCGATCCGACCGAAGCCCGAGCCTCAGCTCCCAGCCCCGCCCGCCCCGGCGGGGGAGCAGACAAGCCTCTCGGGCTGGAGAGTGCTGCTCGGCGCCGAGCCTCCGTGCGGGAACCTCTCCGCTCTGCCCTCCGCACCCCTGTGGCTGCGCTCTCCTCCGTGGCTCCGAAGCTTCCCCCCTCTGCCACCCGCAGTCTCCGCCCGCGAAGGGGCTTCCTAGTGCGTGGAAATCTTTCCTCCTTCACGGCTCCCTCCCACTAGTGCAGGTGCCGTCCCTATTCTTTTGTCTCTGTTATTTCTTTTTTCTTTTGCCCTACCCAAGTACGGGGGGAGTTTCTTGCCTTTTTGGAGGTCGGACGTTTTCTGCCAGCGTTCAGTGGGTGTTCTGTAGGAGCAGTTCCACGTGTAGATGTATTTCTACTCTATCTGTGGGAAGGAAGGTGATCTCCGCGTCTTACTCTTCCGCCATCTTTCCCAGGTCCCAATCCTCCCTTCTTGCTTTATAATCCAGCCCCACCCCTGGTGTGTGTGTGTGTGTGTGTGTGTGTTTACACATAGATATACTTATTTATATTTATACTTTTATCTTCTCAAATGTTTGAAGAGTAAGCTACAGAGATGATGCCACTACATTTATAAATATTTCAGTGTATTTTCTAAAAATAAAAAAGGATACTCTCTTACGTAATCAGAGCTCAAGTTACAAAACCAGGAAATTAACAATAGCAATACTGTTACCTAATCAACAGACCTTTCAGATTCTTCCAATTGTCCCCCTAATGTCCTTTCTTCGTCCAGGATTCAATCTAGAATTCTGCATTGCATTTATCTGTCAAGTCTCCTTACTCTCCTTTGGTCTGGAAGAGGTCTTCAGTGTTCGTCCTTCATGACCTGCAGTTTTTGAAGAGCACTGGCTGTACATAGAATACCCGTCAGTTTGGGTTTGGGGGTGTTTCCCCATGATTAGCTTCAGGCTATACAGTGGTGGCAGGAATGCCACAGAAGCAATGCTGCGTCCTTTTTAGTGCTTACTATCAGGATGATTTGCCCACTTGGTTAAGGAGTCGTTTGCCAGTTTCTGTAGTGTAGAGTTACTATTTTTCCTTTTTTAATAAGTATGTGTTTTTGTGGCGAGATACTTCCAGTCGGTGTAAATATCCAAGAAGTACCATTTGAAAGATGAGAAGTGAGTGGTTAGTTAGGAGAATTCTGTTGGGAGGTGTTTCAAAAGGAAGGAAACCACATGTGGGAAGTTTCTGAAGCTAAGAATCTTGAGTTCTCTGAGAAGGAGAGAAAAGTCCCAGTTCCAAATGCAACTGGGACAGAGAGAGAGGACAAGACGAAGTGGAGTGGTGCGCAGGTTCTGTACCTTGCAGGACCTCCAGGCTGTGCTCAGTACTTTTAACATTTTAAACTTTAATAGCAATGCACTGGGAAAGCCTTAAAAGTTTTTAAATAGAAGAGTGATAAGATCAAAAGTGTGCTGTAGAAGGATCACTCTGGCTGTATCAGGAAAAGATTGGAGGTAAGACCAGAGACACATATTTTATATACAATCCTTGTATCTATTTACAATTTATTTTTGGTTATGGTATGATGTAGATATCCAACTTTTTTGCTTTACAGATGATTTTCTCAGCATCACTTAATTTAAAAAAATAGTCTATCCTGTTTTGAATTATTTTACAAAAGAATACCCTTTTATTCTCTCAAAAATATATTTAGAGCCTACTATATTTCAGGGACCTCTGTAGAGACTAGGATACAGACAGTGAATGAAATGGACAAAAATTTCTGCTCTGTGGAGTTACAACCTATAATATTTATTTTAGAATAATTAGATAATATAGAAAAGTATTCTGAAGTTTCTTCCAGGGTTTACTCTATGTATGTAATTGTATGTATTTATGTATATATTTTTATATGTTTTAAAAAACCCTATAATCCCACAATGCAGAAAATAATACTAAATAATACTATTAAAAATTGTGATGTATATCATTACAAACAGAAATGCAACTTAAATGTTTCCTTTGAAATGGAGTAATATATTTTATCCTTTTTGTAACCTGAATATATTTATTCACTCAATATATTTAAAATGTCTTGCCAGATTCATAACTTTGTGTGCAAGATAATTTTGATTTGCTCTAAGTATTATATAGTATTACCATACCATACCATAAATTACTTAACCAGTCCCAGAGTCTAATCTAAAATGGAGCGACTGAGTTAAAGGAAGTCAGTTGTTCTACATAATGAAGGAACTGAATATGGTTTTTCTTGACGGCCCCAGAGTAGAAAGTATGGGCTAGTTCACTGAAAGTCAATTCATCCAGTGGTCTATTTACCAAAAGAGGGGAGGGAAGTCTATAGTGGTGAATATGAGAAGCAATGAGAGAAGTGACTTGGTATGGAAGACCCTCATTCTAGAAATATGGTGGCATGGTGACCCAAAGAGAGAGATGGCCAGTAGGGGTCTGGAATGTGGAACACCAATAGATTTTAATAGCTATGGCACCTGATGTTTAATTTTAAGCTCTTTTGTTGCTTCAAATTCTCCAAACTATTGAGTGGGAAATGACATTTTTGCAGAGAAATGTGAACCAAAGGCTCAAGTTATATAATTTTAGCAAAACAAGAAGGGGAAAAAGCAAAAATGTTAAACAAATAAAACTTAACACTTTGACTAAGTTTTGAAGCACAGCACACAATTATTTCTTCCAGTATAATGAGCAGAAATGGTACTGCACGATAAAAACAACAACAACAAGAACAACAACAAAAAACATGATATTGTCTGTTAAGAGAACATTTACCATAGCAGTCAGGAGCTTGAGTCTGGAATCAGAAATGGCTGTTAGAATTTTGGTTCTGCCACTTGCTTGCTGGGGAATTTGGCACACGGCTCTCTCCAAGAATGCTTCCTTGTACAGAAGCCTGGAGTTAGTATGATTATCTAGTGCGTAATGCTGTGAAGAGGAATAAATGGAAGCATGCATAGCAAGTATTGGGTTGGCCAAAAGGGTCACTCGGGTTTTCCTGTAACATCTTACGGAAAAACCCGAACGAGCTTTTTGGCCAACCCAATACTTGACACAGTGCCTGGAATATCAGCTAAAAGGTATCGAGCTTATGATGATGATTATGGGGATGAGGATGAAGGTTTCGCTCAAAGCTTTCGGTACATATTGCCAGATTGTCCTCTGTGAAGTTCATATCAAATTTTATTTTCACCATGGCATACGAAAGGTCATTTCCCCCCCATTCACTCTGGAAATTATAGTCTATAAATCATCATCAATTTGGATTAAAAATCAGGAGTCTATTCAATGACTATTTATTAAACACCTACTTTGGCCAGTCGTCTGGTTTGGCACAGAGGATATACCGTAAATTAGACAGACTCAGGACCTGTTCTCATGGAGCTTAACATTCTGGGGATGTTCCTTTTTGCTCCCTGATTTATAAGGATGCCAAGCCCTTCCCTGAAAACACATAACCCTATCTTGGGGTAAACCTTTTATTTTGCTTATGGAGTTTAAGCTGTACAGAATTCTTAGATTTCATGTAGCTTTCAGCCTGTTGCAATACTTAGCCCCTAGAAGAAGTCTTGCAGTTTTGCCTTTCCACTCACTGAGGCTGCCTTCTTTGGAGGAAAGCTGACATCTACATGAGTGTGTTTTCTCATCAAGTGATTCAATGATGGCGTCTCAGCCGATAAAATTTGCACTCACAGGGAGAGAAGAAATACAGTTGTGCTCTTCGTGTTAAGCTCAGTGCCATGCTAAACACTGGGGATCCCATCATGATTATATTTTCTATTAGTCCAAGAACACCCAAAAGCTTCCTGAACCACCTGGCCCCAGAGAGCATTGTATTAAAACCTGTTACAGAATTTGGTATCCTTTTAACTAACCTCCTCTTCAGAGACATCATTAATTGCTTCCTTCTCCTCTGTGCTGCAATAATATACTACATTTGGTTTTACAGTATTACATGTGTCACAAGTGTACAGCTTTGAGTTCTTCAAGGACAGGATTTATGTGAAAACTCACCTTTGTATCACGAGCATTTAACATAGCTCTTGTGTGAGAATCAGAATATATTTACTGAAATAAATCATTACATTGCTTTTGTATTATTTTGGTTTTGTCTCTCCCACTAGACTGGGAACAACTTCATGACAGAGGTTGATATTTTATCAGTTTTGGTATCTCTACCCTCTTTCAGAGTATCTGCTACACAAGTAGATGTTAATAGATGTTTTTGGTATAAAATGATTAATGAAGGGCTATGCCTATTGAGACCCTTAACTAGAAACATTTCTTTTGAGATCATAATCCAAGTAGACCCTTTAAAAAGGCGACCATGTAAGGAGAATTGTTTGTTTATCCTGGTAATTTTCCTCTGTCACATAATAGCTGCTCAATGAACCTATTTCAGGCCCCTCAGACTCTTCTGTTCTCAACTTGTTCTTTTGTGTTAGGGCATATTCTTCATTTTTAAACAGATGGAGATATATATATATATATAGATAGATATCTATATATAGATATATAGATATATATATAAAATTAAGTGCAGTAAGTGCATTAATTATAGCCAACTTTTTTCAAATGCATGTGAATCAGTTTACAAGTGCCTTTTAATGTTTAAGTTGTTTGGGACAGGATGGGGAGAAGCAGGGAAGCAATTCCAATGTGCTCCTTTTGGATGTAAATTTAGGATGGGGGACCATGGGCAGCAAAATGGCAATGGGTACCAAGCAGAGCAGACGTGATACTCAAGAGGGAATAATTGATAAATTTTTAAAACTTTAAAAGTTGATATCCATGGTTGATATGTATTCATGTCAATTTATATAGAACATTTATTATAACTATGACAACTCTCAGGTGAATGAGATTTTAAGACCGACATTTTATTCATTTATGTTAAGAGCATGCCAGACATTGTTCTGTGGCTTCTCATAAATTACCCCAGTATAGCCTTACAATGCCCCTAGGAGGGATATGTTGTTATTATAGATGGGGAGACCGGAACACAGGGAGCTGAGGGGGCTTGCCGGTTTCATACAGCTGGTGGGTAAGTGAAGCAGGTTTTGAATCTAGCCAGTCTGGCTGCATAGACTGAGCACTTAGTTCATGCTCTATGTGGCCATATATAACAGATGGATGAAGAAGAACTTATGGTAGGGAGACTATGACAGGAAATGCTTCCAGCCATGCCTACCAGATGTGTAATGGGGCCTCCCCTTGTATGTTTTAATCAAAATGAACATGGTAATTATCCCTATTTATTTAACAACTATTAGGAACTGTATCTTTTAGTTTTCCTTTGGTGGTGTGTCAAAATATCTATTCCTCTTTGTCCTAGGCAGAAGAAAATAGTACTGGCTCACATAACTGAATAGAACATGGCAGATCGGGCTAGAAGCAGAGACTGAAACTGTCAAAAAAAGTTACTTGCTTCTGTTTCTCCATCACTCAATGCTGTATCTCCTCTGTTGATTCCATTCCCACACAACCTTTCCTTTTGTATTTGCAACATGGCTGCCAGGACAATCTGAGGCTAAATGCTTCCAAGGTCAAATCCAGTGGAGAAGAGTGAGGCTATTTTCCCCAGTATTTCTAGCAAAAGCCCCACTGTTCATTTTGATTGGTCCAGCTTAGGTAATATGCCCATCCCTGAACATGCAGGGCAAGTTGTTCGGCTGATTGGTTCAGTCCCAGGATTGAGAACAGAGCTATTCTCTGATCATGTATGTTGAGAATGGAAAATGGAATAATGCCCTTAAGTATCCATGGATGGCTGGGAAAAGGGGAAATGGATGAAGAGGAGGCAAGCTGCAAATATTCCTTGCGAATTCTGAATTTAATTTCTGTGGGAACAGAATCCAGCTCCCTTATAAACTATTCCATTCTGTATGATCAGTGGGATTTAATACCTGAATACCTCCCCTTAATGAGCGACATCTAGGTTCGCAAAATTAATAAACCACTGGATTGGTTTGAGGGTGAGTTGCATAGAAAATTTAATGAAGTTCTTTAATGTTAACACCTGTAGATTGTTTTTCTCATCCTCCTACAGCAGAAAATACTTTATAGAACTGAGGTTGTGATTATATGTCCAACCAGAGACAGGCAGTGCTACAATCAATTAAGATTGCCAGTGGATTATGGAGGACAGACACAGTGTGCTTTCCCAGAGCAGGTGAATCAATTTTACACCTCGGTGGGCCAGAGCAGTAGAAAGAAATATTTCTGATATATATGAAACTCATGACTAATATATATTTATCTGGACCAGACTCTATTCCCATTCATAATCACTGTATTTTAGTCTTTCTGACTTCAGTGGTTTGCATTTTTTTTCAAAGCTCACTTGGGAGCAATCTGTTTATTCAAATGCAAATATAGGATGGGGGTGAAATCCACAGCATTCCCCTTCCTACTCTGTACTAGTGAATTAGAGTGGGTGGCTATGGGTGGAAAAAGGAGGGAGTCTGATAAGGAAGTCACTCATTTGTCATGAGGAAAGTGACCATTTCTCCACTGGAATGCCCCATGACGCCAGTAACTTATATTTTGATATTTTGTAACTTCTGTCTTGAAAAGCCTATCAGATGAGATAAGCAGTGACTAGAACTGAGAAGAAGCCCAAATCTCTCCCTTTAAAAAGAAAAGGAGTTTTAAAAAAGCTAAGGGAACTTAAGCGTTACTTATAGCAAAGCGTAATCTCTAAAGAGAAGCTGAGACACATCTTACTTGTATCATAACCTGATAATACAGGTCCCCAAATGCTGGCAGAGAGGCCCATTCTGGAAGTGTTGTTTTTTTATTTATTTGCTGAACGGCATGCAGGATCTAGTTCCGTGACCAGGGATCAAACCCGTGCCCCCTGCGGTGGAAGCCTGGTGTTTTAACCACTGGACCGTCAAGGAAGTCCCAGGCCCATTCAGAAAGGAAGGAAAGAAGGAAGGAGGGAGGGAGGGAGGGCAGGGAAGTCAAATTTTTGCCAAAGAGCAGTAGTTAACAGTGGGCAGTGGGAACAAGAGGGGAGCATGGTGGGGTCAACTCCGGTATTGGACTGCTTCCTTTTGAATCACTTATAATCCATGGAACCTTGGGCAAGATGCTTGCTTTCTCTAGGGATCAGTGTTCCCATCTGTAAGATGGGTATAATACAACTACAAGTTTGTAATAAAAGTTCAATGAACAAATGTAAATAAGGTTTTGGTTCAGTATCTAACACAAAATTAATGTTTATTAAATGTTTTCTATCACTATTATCTACTTACTGACTACATATTCTGTGCCAAGTACTGTGTTAAGAACTTTACTGGCATTATTTTATTAAAGCATCCCTATGTGGTAGGTCTTATTAATCTCCCCATTTTCAGATAACGGACATGAAGCTAGGAGGAAATGATTTTCTCAAGTCATACACTTTGTGAGTTATAGAGCAGCCAGAATTAAACCCAAGTTTCTCTGACTGCAGATCTTCTGAAATTCTTACATTTAAATTAAAATTCTTACATTAAAGAAAAAAAAAAAAAAACACCTTGGAAATCCTGACCACTGCTGAATTCTTTCCTTGAGCACTGGTTTTTACCATGAGCTGGTAGAGATGGTAAGAAATAAAGCATAGGTACTTTCTTAGGCTGTATGTACGAGTGGGTTGGGAAAATGAATATAGAAAAACTCAGGAATTACTGGTATTTTAAAGAAAATTATGCTTTTTATAAAGTGTAATTAGTGAACACTACAAAGCACTAAATATTCTTAATCGCTTTGTGTTTAACACTTTATAGAGGGGGAAAAAACACCCAATAATGCCAGCTTAATTGAACAGAACAGGCAAGCTATGATTCAGTTCTGTCAAATCCTTCTCGCAAACTCTATAGCTGAAAAAATTATGTTATCTCAAGCTCTGAACTAGGGTGAGGCAAGCAAGGTGCCTAGAATGCAAAATTTATGGAGGGGCTTACTTTAAGGTTATTCAAGTGCCAAAATCTCTCATTTCTATTGTTGTGCAGAAAACAACAAAAGTAATGGGTTAAAATAACACATATTCATTTTCCCGAAGTTTCTGTGGGTCAGGAGTCCCAGGTGGGTCCTCTGTAAGACTGCATTTAAGATGTCAGCCAGGGCCAAGGACTCACTTGGAAGCTCAACTATGGAAGAATCTACTTCCAAACTCACACAGTTGGCAGAATTCCTCTTCTTGCTTATGTAGTACCAAGGGCTTCAGTTTCTTGGGCTGACTGTTGGAGGTCACCCAGAGCTCCTAGAGGCCTCTCAAAGTTCCTTGCCTTTTGGGGTTCCCCAACACGGTTGCTTCCTTCCTCAAAGCCGTTACAGGAATAAGGGGTCCAGCAGGATGGATGCTGCACCCATCTTACATTATTACATGCAGTATAATAACATCATTACATACATAACATATATGTAATATAATCACACACTCATGTGTTAGCTTGGTTTGTTGTGTTCATTTTTATAGGGAAAAAAAATTGATTTTAGTGAATAACAGGCCATTGTGGACTTGAGGACAGGATGAGTCAAAAGTGAGAAGAGGACAGAGAATGTAAATCAGTGGGTATTTCATTTACTAGGACCCTCACAAATATACAGTAAAATATTGGGGTATCTTTAAAAGTCTCTGACTCCAAGTTGCACCAGACCCAAGTCACAATGATTTAATAAATAAAGGGATTTATTTTTCAAATATTAAATCCCAAGTTGAGGCATCTTCTGCTTGGCCAATTCAGAGGTTCAGTGATGCTATTAAGAACCCAATTCCTGGGACTTCCCTGGTGGCACAGTGGTTAAGAATCTGCCTGCCAATGCAGGGAACACGGGTTCAAGCCCTAGCCTGGGAAGATCCCACATGCCGTGGAGCAACTAAGCCCATGTGCCACAACTACGGAGCCTGTGCTCTAGAGCCCGCAAGCCACAACTACTGAGCCTGCGTGCCACGACTACTGAAGCCCACATGCCTAGAGCCTGTGCTCCGCAGCAAGAGAAGCCACTGTGATGAGAAGCCCACACACTGCAACGAAGAGTAGCCCCTGCTCGCCGCAACTAGAGAAAGCCCTGTGCACAGCAACGAAGACCCAACACAGCCAAAAATAAATAAATAAATAAATAAGTAAATTTAAAAAAGAACCCAATTCCTTTCTGACTTTCTGCTTTGTCATCCTTGGCATTCCATCTCACTTCCCTCATGATCACAAAATAGCTGCAGTGGCTCCTAAACACACATCATTGTTCAGGAGCAGAAAAGAAAAAAGGTCCAGTCTCTTCCTTTAATCTCTTCTTTCTCTAAGAGCTAAGAAACATTTCCATGAAGCCCTGGAAATGGATTCTCACTGTATCTCATTTGATAGAATTGGGTCATAGACCACTTCCCAAGCCAATCAAGGAAGGGGGATGAAACTGCCTTAATTAACTCAGATGGATCAAGACTCACCCCTGGGGCTGTGTCTGGGTCTCCTTATAAGAATACAAAGTCCAGGCTTCCCTGGTGACGCAGTGGTTGAGAATCTGCCTGCCAGTGCAGATTCCCAATGGTCTGGAAAGATCCCACATGTCGCGGAGCAACTGGGCCCATGAGCCACAATTACTGAGCCTGCGCGTCTGGAGCCTGTGCTCCGCAACAAGAGAGGCCACGATAGTGAGAGGCCCGCGCACCGCGATGAAGAGTGGCCCCCGCTTGCCACAACTAGAGAAAGCCCTCGCACAGAAACTAAGACCCAACACAGCCATAAATAAACAAATAAAATTAAAAAAAAAAAAAAAAAGAAGAATACAAAGTCCTAGGGATGTGGATAAACAAAATTGGAGCTCTTGCAGCAGGGAAGTGTGTGCATGTGTGGGCATGTGTGAGATCTGTATGTGGGTGTGTGTAAAAGGTAGTAGTTTGAGTTAGGAGACAACAGTCTTGCACTATACATACATTTAATGTATGAATGACTCTTCTCCCCTCAAAAGGGATTTTAAAGTCAGAGACAGGTTAAATTGTGACTCAAGCAGACTAGCTAACTGACTTAAATGCTTTAACCTGCCTGAAACTTGTAAAATGGAGATATTAATATTACCCACTCCTGCAGATTTTTGTGAGACTTAAATGTAAAGTGTTTAGCCCAGTTTCTGCCACATATTAAGAGGGCGAGGGCTCCATATGACAACGGGGCAATGACGGTTATCATCACTATGCTGTATCTTGAGGATTCTCATAGCGATGACCTCCATAGGGTAGTTTGGACTTCACCTCCATGGAGTGAATAAAATAATGAGCTAAGAGTCTTAGCAACTTTCTCAGGGTCACCAGTGTAGAACTCTCCTTTAATGCAAAACAAGCACATCTGCAGAGATAACTTTGTGGACATGGTAGCCTTTCTTCTTCATTTAAAGCTTTTGTAGAGCTTTTCCAAATCTCCACTATACGTTTAACACAAACACCCTTGCACCGGCATCAAGGTCGTTTTTTACTTTTATATCTACTAATTCTCCCTTGACAGTCTCATCTCCCAAGTCGAGTGCCATGGGCGATTGTTTGTTTACGGCACCTCTACATCTTCCTTTCTCCTGCACTTCTTGCCCTGGAAAGATCATAAAATATTTGACCGTGGTGGCTGGTTAAAGTTCTCTCTGAAGAAGTAGTTCATGAAGTTCAACTAAAGGTTTTGGGAAACTTTAGTCTGGTTGAGATTTGTCCAGAATAATGGAGAGATTATATATAAATTACTATTGAGCATTAAAAAAAAATTTTTTTTTAAAAGCAAAAAGCTCCATCAGTCAGAAAGCAAGCATTCAGAGACTGAAAACAGTGTCCCATTAGTGAACCAACCCTTTCAACAAGTCAAAATGGGATAAGGGTGGCTAAAGGAGGGAGGATATGACCGAATCAAAGCAGGGATTGGGTGAGACCAGCAGGAATTCTACGGGAACGAACCGTACTATTTTGTCAGAACTTCTTCACTGTAAATGACAAAAACCCAACGTAAAGAGGACTGAGCAAAGAAAATGCATTGGTTCCTGTCTAAACGATTGGATCAAGGGTCCCTGTCTCTCCCTCTCTCATTCTCAGCTCCTCTTTGCTCAACCTGGCTTCCTTATTAGGCAGGGTCTGCTGGAGGTGGTAACAATGAGCTATCAAACTCTTTATGCCTTTGTCGGATCCTCTTAGCAGCCCCAGGGGATGGGGGACATTGTCTTATTGTTTGGGCTACTAAAATGGAGCACCATTGACTGGGTGGCTGAAACAACAATCATTTATTTCTCACCATTCTGCAGGCTGGGAAGTCCAGGATCAAGGTTCCAGCACATTTGGTGTCTGGTGAGAAACCACTTCCTAATTTGAAGACAGTGGCCCCTTTGCTGTGTGCTTACAGGATGGAGAGAGAGAAAGGGCTCTGGTCTCTTCCTCTTCTCATGAAGGCACTAATCTTATCATGAAGCTCCACCCTCATGACCTCATTGAAACCTAACTATCTCCCAAAGACCCCACTTCCAAATACTATCACATTGGGGGGTTAGAGCTTCAGCACATGAATTCAGAAGGGACACAAACATGCAGTCCATGACATTCTCTCACTCAAATAGCTGCACAAAAATCTGAGGATCGGGTCTCTGGCACTGATGCCCTGGGGCTATGGCCAGGGTGAGCAAAAGGAGAGAAGTAGAACTGAGGCCTGAGCCTTGTTGAGAGAGCTGAAAGTTAAGGTCGCCAGGCTTGTATTCCCCAGGAGTCTGGCTGCTTCTTGGCACAGAGAGTATTGGTGGGGCCCTGAAGGCAGAGGGATTCAGAGCTGTGGTGAGAAGGTTCTCCCCGATTCTGTGAGGAGCCCAGTGAGCCTGTGCCCCAGGGAGCCCCGCAGGAAGCCGGCCTGGCTTGCAACCTTGAGGGCTCTGCAGCTCCAGGAGGTGACACAGCCAGCACACAATGTTCTCAGGAGGAGGATGCTTTCCGAGGAGGTGGTGGTCACTATGCCTCGGGGGCTCTATTCATTTTCTGTGCTGCGTAACTTAGTACCCCAACCTTGGCACCTTAACCCAACACCCATTCATTACGTCACAGTTCTGTCGGTCAGAAGTCCAGGTGGCCTTGGCTAGGTTCTCCGCTTGGGATCTCATGAGGTTGAAATCAAGGTGTTGGCCTGGCTGGCTTTCATCTGGAGGCTCTTAAGTGGGGGAGAATCCACTTCCAGGATCACTGAGATTGCCGTCAGAATTCAGGTCTTTGCAGTTGTAGGACTGAGCTCTCAATTCTTTTGTCTGCTGGGGGTCGGTCTCAACTTCTAGAAGCAGCATTCAGCTCCTATCCTGGTGTCCCCTTCCATCTTCCAGCCTTCTCTACTGCCACCACCTGGAGATATTCCCTGCTCTTAAAGGCTTGCCTGATTAGGTCAGGCCCACCTGCGTCATCTCCACATCCTGAAGTAAACTGTACTGTATCTCATATACATGATGTAACCTCATCACAGAGTAAAATCCATATTCAGTCAAGGGGTGATGCAGGGCTTGTATACCAGGGGGTTGAGAGATCTCAGGGGATGTTTTAGGATTCTGCCTACTTCAGGGCTGTCAACAAGAAAACTTATACAGAACCCTGGAGGACAGGCTCTAAGCCTATATGAAACACCCCTTGGGGTTCACTAAAATACGTGAACACTTGAGAAAGGCTAGAGGTGGATTCCTCTGAGGACCACATACCATTCTAATTTGGCTACTGATGTTTGTGACAAGTAGCATAGCTTTGTGGTTAAAACCAGAGATTCTGGGGCCAGATGCTTAGGGTCAAATTCTGGTTTTGTCTGTAACTGGCCTGCAAGTTACTAACTTCTGTGACTCATGTGAAGATTCTCCCAGTTTGGATATTTTAAAGGACTCACCTGATTCCACAGGACATACTCCCATAAAGCTTTTACTTGAAGGCACATGGCACGATGCAGCAAGAGGAAGAGAGCGGAGCTAGGCATTGGGGGTCCAGGAAACAACCAGGTGTGAGGTCCTCAGGGTCCTCGTCCACTCGGGGACAACTGCTCTCTCTGTCCCAGTGAAACCACCAAGATTTGTGCGAGATATCTTGGCTTTGGGAAAGCTCAAGGCAGAAGTTCCCAGTTTTTAGCCAAACTTTACTGTTTGACTTTACTGTTTAGGCCAGTCATAGCATCAATGGATGAAGTGGCCCAAGGGGTGGCCGGTGAATTTTATGACTTTATATAGCACATCACAAAGCCCACTACCTTTATTTTAGCCAATAGTTACAGCTGGACATCCAGGCTCCCCAGAGAAAAAGGAAAGAATTTTCTTAGTCCAGCTGTAAAATAGTTCTATCCTTCATAGCTCAGTTTTCTCATTAGTCAAACGGAGATAACAGTATCTATCCCATAGGATCAAACCTTTGTAAAGTACCTAGATGAGTGTTAGCGCATAGAAAGTACTATAAACCATTTTTTTAAAGAATATACTTGTGATCTTAATTATTTCTAAATGTCAGTGAAGAACCAGGCTATATGGACAACTAGACTCTTCTCTTGCAAGCCATTTTCTGGGAGCAGCAAACAAATTCCTGCCGGTCCACTCCATAATTTGGAGGAAAAGGGGATCAAATGTGCCTGTTACAGAGTGGACTTGGTGAGATGGTATCTATTGTAAAGGGTTTCTAGGAAGCACAAAATTTGCTACGTCAACAGCAGCTGTTTCATCTGACGAGTCCTAATCTGTTCATTTTCTTTGACAGGAGGCATGTTTTTAAATAGGTTTGTCCTTCATGTGTTATCAAGCCCATGGTAAGTATTTATATCTGAGGAACATATTCTATGCTCAGTTATTTCCAGTACCTTAGCTCTGTAAGCAAAGCATCCCCAGCCACTCTCGCTCCCTCCCCATCTCCATTATTTGCTAATTAGTCACTTCATCCTGCACTGTTCATTAATTAATTCTAGGTGGCATATTTTGCCAATACTTGTACAAAAAAGAGTACTTGAAGCTTAGTTACATTGTCATCAAGAAAATGTTTGGGTTTAAACTAATTGTTTTCAACTTAGTTTTTATCACTTCATGGCCCTTCCACCAGGCACTGAAATGATGAATCAATTAAAGAAATATAGAATATATTAGTATATATATATTTTTAAAAAGAGATGGGTGTTTGTCAGCATTTCTCAAGGTGTGTTTTTCACACACACACACGCACTATACACATGGACAAATTGGAAGGGCTTCAATCCATCCTTTTATATGAAATGTGGTAGAAAGGAGACTTACTAATTATTGCCAGTTTTTTTTAAAGGCCCCTTGAGAATCTGTCTGTAGAATATACTTAGAGATTTATTATTCTTCAGTAAAGGAGATCTAGACCATGTGCTGCATCTGCAGAACTGGGGCTATGGTAATATAAATGGTATCTCTGTCACTCATTTTTTTCCTAAATTAATTTTTCTACATTAATTTTTTTCTCTCGAAACATTTTTCCTTTTGCTTTCAAGACGTTGTATCTAGGCATCTGAACTGAGATTATGAAGTGGTTAATAAAAGAATGAGTTCAAACATTTTGTCATGCCAAGCAAGATGCAGGGGCAGATGTCAGACACAGAGCTGATAAGACAAAGAGGGAGAACTGTGGACTGAAACAACATTTTTTTTTTTAAATTTTGGATGTTGTGAGACCCTCAATGGGACAGCATGATTTGGAAAATGAGAAAAGTAGGGGAAGACTAGCTTATAATTAAACCATATTTCATCAACTTTAAGATGCCACTTATTAAAATATAGCAACTTGTTTTATGTGCCACTGAGAAAAAAATGTCAAATGAATTTTAGCTTTTCAGGTACTGCGTAATTTTGTATTTCTACATATAGTCTTGAGCTCTGTTCTGGGATTAAGTTAAATTACTTGTAAATACTTTGATGATCCTTTCAAGTCTTCTTTTTAAGATTTGTAAGGTTAGATCAGGGTAGATTTTGCCTAGGGCTAATTATTTACAACTCCTGGATCAAGACCCTTCTGAGTACTCTACCAAAGGCCCCATGAATAAGAGGGTTTTTATTATGAGGATGGGCACTATTTCTGACCCTAAGTCCTGTTTACTGCTCCCTCTAATTGTTTCAGAAGGTTCTGACCACAGCCTTCAGTAGTTTCCTTACAAACATGATGCATCAGTACTCAGATGGATGCTCAAGCGGGACCCTCTGCAGATGTCTGGAATTCTCTCCGCGTTCACCCCTCTCCTCTCTGGTATTGTCTTGTGGACTCTGGCCTCCTCTGTCTCCTTGACTCTCATCTCTGTTTCCTCAACTCAGGGAGTCCACTGGACTCTGCCAAATTGATTGCTTCAAGAATAAACATATGATCCAGGCTGGTCCAATGAGATCCAATGCCCAGAAATTTTGCTATAATTATTGAGAATTCTTCTGGGAGTGAGTGCTGTTTGCAAACATATGGAGCTCCTATAGGTCTTCATGTGGAGAGTGTCTGCCTAAGACAGACACCATACCAGGAAGTAGGACAAAGAAATAGAATAAAAATGGTAGGAGGAGAGAAAGCAAAACACCACATTACTCGTTAAAGTGCCTCAATCTGCTTACACGTTGAAAAATTATATAAGCCAATAAATTATTTTTTTATCTTAAGCCAATTTGAGTTGGGTTTTATCACTTATAACTTCTGTGGCATAGTGATGATGATGACAATGATTGCTGTTATTTCTAATAATTATATTATATATTATAATTACATATATTATAAATATATAATAAATATATTATAATAATAATTGTTATTATGTAATTACTGGAAATGCTGGCAGCACATTTAGGGGACTAGATTGCTTTCCTGCCCCCTGCTTCTCTCCCCTCTGCACAGCAAGCAGGCAGCTTCTTCTGTCAGCATGCCTCCAGGAACGTGATTTCAGACCTCCATGTGTACAGTCGGCAAAAGAAATTGTGCATGCTTCCATTTATAAGGTGCTTCTTTGCTTCACATTAAATCCACCTCTTGCCAATACATCCTCACGATGTTTAGGCTTAACTAATTATTACTCCAGTCAAAGCTCTTTGGATAAGATGCTAGAGTCCCAGCTGCCTTAAAGAAGAATTGTTAATGAAGCCTTGGGATGAATAAAATATTACATCTTCCATCACCTCTTTATAGGATGTCAGGGATTACTTGTACTTTGAAAGTGGTCATCATTCTTTAATGACAACATGTTAACATTTAGATTATCATTCTGTGTTCTAACAAGTAACCATGCTGGCGAGCTACAAAGTGAACATTGGTATTAAAGACGAGGAGCAGTCCTCCCGCCTGGAATGAATAACCTGTTTTCATTTGGTTTATATCAAACACCAAAACAAAAAATCTCCACCTGCTCCTCAGAAGTCCAAGATGCTCCGTTCCTACAAAGAGGGTTTAGTCCTCAAACTGGTGGGGTGTGTTGTTTCTAGGTGTACAGAGCACTGAAACTGGGGCCAAAATGTATACCTGAACATAAATGTTAAAACAGTAATGCACAGCCTCGCTACTCAAAGTGTGACACACAGACCAGAAGCATCAGCATCAGCTGATTAGAAACACAGAATCTCAGGCCTGAGCCCGGTTTTACTGAACCTGAATCTGCCTATAATAAGATGGCCAGGTAATTTGCAGGCACTTTAAGGGTCAATAAAGAGTATTTATTCCCAAATTTAGTCACCTGAGGGGCTTGTTTAAAAAATACATATTCCCGGGCTTCCCTGGTGGCACAGTGGTTGAGAATCTGCCTGCCGATGCAGGGGACACGGGTTCGAGCCCTGGCCTGGGAAGATCCCACATGCTGCGGAGCAACTAGGCCCGTGAGCCACAACTACTGAGCCTGCGTGTCTGGAGCCTGTGCTCCACAACAAGAGAGGCCGCGATAGTGAGAGGCCCGCGCACTGCGATGAAGAGTGGCCCCCACTTGCCGCAACTAGAGAAAGCCCTCGCACAGAAACGAAGACCCAACACAGCCATAAATAAATTAAAAAAAAATTAAAATAGCTTTAAAAAAAAATACATATTCCCAAAGCTTGTTAAAACTTGAAGTTACCTGGGCCCTAGCCCTGACAATGGTTTTCCAGTAGGTCAGGGAGGGTTTCAGGTGTTTGAATTATTAACAAGCCCCTCCAGTAATTTAGATGCATGTGGTTGAGAACCACTGTAGAACAAGGGACCTGGTTACCATGGAATGTGCAGAAATGTTCAGCAAAAGAAACAAAAAGAGAAACTGAAATGATTCTATTTCTGAGTTAAGACCACTAATGTGTGAGTGTGTGTCCACATATATGCATGTGTGTACTTACATATATGTGTATATAATTAGAATTGTCTTATACGCACATGCAAATACATGTTTAATTCATGCACATACGTCTGCCAAATTGAAGTGACAAATTGTTCGAACCTAAGTTAGGCTTATAACAGCCTAATGTTCTAAGGAATGTGAGGGAACTGGGTGGGTACCACTTCTAAATAGTTCCTCTTCTTCCTTCCCTGGTTTGATCAGCAGCAGCACCCTTAACCCTATTGTGGAGAACCAGCACACTCCCATTTACTCACAGGCTGGGCAGTGGCTAAGGGTCTAGGCTCTGTTCGTGGGTTGAGTCCTGGCACTTTCACTTTCCAGCTGAGTGGCCTTGGGCAATTTACTTACCTCTGCAGCCTCAGTTGACTAATTTGTAAAATGAGAATAATTCCTAATTGTCATTAACTTAAATAAGTTAATTCAGGGCTCAAAATCACGCTTGGCACACAGTATAGTCTCAATAAGTATTAGCTATTATTGCTGTTGCGTTGTTATTTGTAAGGACTAATGGCTAAACAGAAATATAACGCATGGTCAAATGTTCGTACATATAATATATGTATATACTATGTAGATGCATATGTTTGTGTATATCTATCTAATATAGGATAGAGATATAATTGCATTAGACTCAAGTAAAATTTTTAAAGTGATTTTCCTCTATGTTAGCATTAGTGGTCCAATTCTAACTTTTATTTCTGATACTAAAGAAGTGTTTTAGTTACCCCTGTAAATCTGATGAGAGTTATGGACCTTTAGCTTGAAATGCACATGAAAAATGTGCATTTGTTCACACACACACACACACACACACACAATGCAAAATGCAATGTATGTGATGACAGGGCAGGTTGCTGGCTGTAGGAGGGGCAATCCACGGGTCTCAGGTTAAGAACCCCCTCAGGTTAAGATCCCCTCCTCTGGGATCCTTAAAGGTAGGAACTGTCCTTACAGATATTTGTATCTCTCATCCCTAATACAGTGCCTAGTGCGGTGGAGATGCCCCGTAAGTGGCTGTTATTTCAATCATACAAATTTTTGATTATTAGCAATTGATTCTTGATTTCCACTTCTGCTGGAAGACAGAAAAATGTCAATAAATCCTGAGAATTATTATTGTGGAACTTGGACGTATGCTGTAAAACATGTCCTAGGACAGTGCTTCTCAAACGTCAATGTGCACAAGAATCACCTGGGCTTCTTTTTTTTTTTTTTTAATTAATTTATTTATTTATTTACTTTTGGCTGTGTTGGGTCTTCGTTTCTGTGTGAGGGCTTTCTCCAGTTGCGGCGAGCGGGGGCCACTCTTCATCGCGGTGCGCGGGTCTCTCACTATCGCGGCCTCTCTTGTTGCGGAGCACAGGCTCCAGACACGCAGGCTCAGTAGTTGTGGCTCACGGGCCCAGTTGCTCCGCGGCATGTGGGATCTTCCCGGACCGGGGCACGAACCCGTGTCCCCTGCATTGGCAGGCGGATTCCCAACCACTGCGCCACCAGGGAAGCCCCCTCACCTGGGATTCTTATTAAATGCAGACTCTGATTCAGCAGGCCTGGGGGTGGATGGTCTGAGATTCTTTATTTCTAATAAAAGCTCCTAGGGAACGCTGATGATGCTGGTGCAGGGACCACTATACTTTGAGGTGCAAAACTACAGAAGACACAGCATGGCATGATGGAAAGAGGAGAGGAACCTTGGTTTACACCCAGCTCCTCCATTACTAACCTGACAACCTCAGGCCAATTCATTCATTCAGTGCATATTTACTGAGCACTTGCTATATGCAGTACAGTATTCCAGGCACTAGGGGTAGAATACTGGACAAGATCGACACTGTCTTACTCCTATTAAGTCTAGTTATCTAATGATCTGCACCTTAATTACAATACTAGAATCTTTTCCCAAAGGTTTGCTGAGGAAGAAACAAGCTTATGTAAACCCCACACTATGTCTAGCATACAGTAGGTGTTAAATATATTGTTCTTTTTGATGATATGACTCAGACACCTTCTTACTTTTTCTGTAGGCAGGCTCTTTAGTAGTAGCCTTGATGTTGACAATATGATAACCAGCTGGGAATCGATGATGGAGAGTAAATCAAGGTTCTCTTGAATAACACATTAGATTAATATTGTATGATAAAATGGGGAGCTGACTATATATAATTTAAAGAGACTGAGTACTTTTTGGAGTAAATTCTTGGTCATGAATCAAAAGCCGTGATCTCTAACCTTCAGTTTCTAACCAAAGCTTTTTGAAATTCTAGACAAATCCCTATAACTTACTTTCTGCTTTCTCTAAAATAAGGTAATGCGGAATCAACTCATGTAAAAATTGACTGTTAAAACATTTAATAATTCAACAGCTATTTACTGAGCATCTATAAGGCGCTATTCCCTGTTGGAGACATAAGAAAGTTTAAGTCATAAGTCTGTATTTAAAGAACTTTGAAATATCAGGAAAGCAAGAGTTGCATTTTGTTCCTTTGTTTTATTCACTCATTTGACACATACTTATCAAGGGCATTTTAGAGGGAATGAAGGAGATAAATATGATATAGTCCTTGACTTCCTTGAGGAGGGGATAAACATAGATGAGCATTACACAAAACTGATATGGGGTGAAATGGAAAACCATAGGGGAAATGGCAAAATGAGCACTGAAGATTACAAGAATTCCAGAATTTTAAGCTTATATTAAAATTAAATTATGCAGGAAATTAAAATATGCATATATTTGAATATTTATGAAAATATATTAATATCAGGAGTGTAAACTGAAGGATAATTATTAGGATTTGGTCAGGTTGTAAGATGATGAAAAAAGTTCTCAAACAGGAAAATAATGTAACATTTCCTGTGTTATTAATTATTTGCTATGCACCAAAGACAGTGCAGGGCAAGCACAATTTTTGTTAACAAAGAATTTCCTATCCAATAGCAAAGGCAGGTAAACAAATTAAAATTGAGTATGCTTGTCTCTGGCTGCGTGGCATTCAGCCTGCCCTCAGCTCCCACCCCCTCCATGAGTGGCTATCTCCACCCTCATCTATCTCATCACTATTTTGGTGGTAATGATGAAAAGATTAGGGGTGTATTTGGTCTGTGGAATTAGAGCTACTGTTGCCACCTTGAGCCGGAATAAGATATATTTATCTTTTTTCACCCTGTAGCAATTACAATAATGAAGGTTAATAATTTCTGCTGTTTTTGACATCTTCAAAGGAGGGTTATTTTGTAATTCCAATATTCAATACATTCTGATATGAATGCTAATATCTTCCAACATTACTTTAGATAGTTTAGGAAATACTCAAAGCTATCTAGCTGGGCTTCTCCAATGCCCAAATGATTGAGGTTCTCATTCTGGTTGTTAGAATTCTCTCTATCACATGGCAATGAGTGGGGTTGTCTTCTCTATGAAGCTGATGTTACTCTGCACAACGAACACCCTCTCTGTTCCTCCAGTACTTATTTTACAAATAAGTTGTTTCTCTTAAAAAAAGAAAAACTGAGTATGCTTAAAAACGAGGTGGAACTATGTACAAGTGAAAATAAAGCATAGAGATGGAGGAATTAAATCTTTGTCATAATAAGAGATTTTTTTCTTTTGGGGGTGGGGAGTTGATGATTTAGAGGAGTCAAGACAGGTTTCTTGAGAAGGTTGTGTTTGATAGTTGAAATAGGAGTTTTCCAGGTGGACAAGAGAGGGAGGGACACTTCAGACAGAGTAATCAACACAGGGAAGCACGGACATGTGAAACAGTCTGAGTCTTCAAGGATTAGAGTTTGGTGCTGCTGGAATCTAACGGTAAGGCAGGGATTGATGAGGGAAGAAACCAGAGTGATGGATACGGGTCAGGTTAATTAAGGCCTCCTATCCCAAGCTAAAGAGGTCGGCATGCGGGAAGGAAATGTGGCATGTGGAAATAGGCCTACTGAAGAAAGAGATTTGCATGGGACAGTAGTGTGCCTTCCTCTTAGGTCAAGTTCCCCAGAAGCACATTCTGAGATGAGGGTCCATGAGAAAATCATTTAGAGGCGGTGCTCCCAGGAGGTAGTGCTAAGGAAGTGTGGGAAGCAGAACAGCAAAGAGGTTTGGCTGGGGGGTGGGGGGGTGGATCTAGATCCCACGGAGAGTATCGTCAGCCCGATCCTGTAGGGGACTCTAGAGTGTAGGTTATGTCTCACAGTCGTCCCAGCCTCAGCCAAGGAAGCTGGGCTTTTAGACCCTTGCACCCATCAGTCACTGGCTCTGTAAAGACATTTAACCTTCTGGCTCTCTGCTTCAGTGGGCAAAGTGGCTTCAGAAGAAAGACACAGGGTCAGATGTTTGCAAGCAAAAGCACACCGAAGCTGGACAGGTGTGGTGAATGAATCAGAGGGAATGTGAGTGGAATTAAAAGTGTAGTGGGTGCCAATGTCAGTCCATAAATGCAGAGCTAATTTCTTCCCTAATACGATCATTTTTATGAAATTTAATCTTAGGCAATTTGGAGACTCTTAACCTTCTTTCTTGAATTGTGTCTAAAACTTGGATTATAAAATGCCAAGGCCTTGGAGGAAGGGAGGGACATCTTGTTCTTAGTGTCTGCTGAGACACTCCTTGCCTGGGTTGTCTAGTTATGAGTCACCTGTCTACACAGGTAACCATGGAGATGCTCCAGTTCCTTCTAAGGCCAGTGAGCCTCTGCTATCTCAGTACCTCTTGGGCTGATGGAATCTCTCCATTGGTTCTACTTCATGCTGTTTGTATGAAATACTTATAGGACGTTGTTTAAATCCCCTGTCTAGATACATATGCTGCTGCTGCTATTGTTATTTTCCTCTGGAGACATTCTGCTTCCCTGGGACCTTACCTAAGAAATAAGGCCCAGGACACCCCTGCTCTTGGATACTTCAGATTTTTGGGAGTTGTTCAGTCTTCAATCTGCAAGAATATTGTCCATAGCTCTTTTCTTTGGGACCCACAGAGAAGCTATACTCAAATTATTTAACCTCCAATTTTCACCCTTCGGTCTGCACTGAGAAAATTTTCTACTAGGGAGAGATGAACAAGTTATGCTCCCAATTCTTTTAAAAAAGAAACTAGTGGGGGCTGCTTTTGTTCTTGCTTTCTACCTTTACATTCCTTTCCAGAAGCAATTAGCAGAGAAAAGTATAGTAGTGCACAGAGATTAAGGACAAAGGAGAAAAGAAAAATACTAGGGAAAAGTAAATGATTAATGTTTCCAAAATATTATCCTAACACCCAGAGAGATAGCAACAAGAATATTTTCTCTTATTTTATCCATCATGTAAATTTTATCCTCCCTCCTTTTATTTCATTTAATATCTGTATGTGTCAACTTAGAATGTGCATTAGAATCACTTACGGGGGGCTTCCCTGGTGGTGCCGTGGTTAAGAATCCACCTGCCAACGCAGGGGACACGGGTTCGAGACCTGGTCCGGGAAGATCCCACATGCCTTAGAGCAACTAAGCCCGTGCACCACAACTACTGAGCCTGCGCTCTAGAGCCCGTGAGCCACAACTACTGAAGCCCGCGCGCCTAGAGCCCGTGCTCCGCAACAAGAGAAGCCACGGCAATGAGAAGCCCGCGCACCGCAACGAAGAGTACCCTCCCCTTACCGCCACTAGAGAAAGCCCACGTGCAGCAACAAAGACCCAACACAGCCAAAAATAAAATAAATAAATTTATATATATATAAAAAAAAGAATCACTTGGGGGAGCTTTAGAAATAGACTAGTGCCTGGATCTATCTCGGACCAATCAAATCAGAATGTCTAGTAGTTGGGTCCAGATATTAGTATGTTTTCAGCTCCCTATGTTATCCCAGTGTGGGCCAAATGGAGTGGCAACAATGGTGCTATGGATTTTTATTGCTTATAAATGCTGCAATGTCAGTGCTAGATACAGCAGTTAGCCAGAAAGGACTCACACCTCACCTGGTCGACTCCAAGAATGGTTATACCAGACGCTGAATTTCAGCATCTTTTGCATCAACTCCCAGTGTGTTTCCAAATGAAGTCCCATCTAAGGCCCAGTGTCCCCAAGGAACATTTTCATTTCAAGCTGTATTTCTTGACCTGAATATATCCTTTACCAGCTTTACAACCACTTAATGGTGCGTGATAATATATTAAAGTTTCAAAGATAAAACAGATTTACGTTGTTTCAGATTATATTACTAAATATAAGGTGTTTATGGGACAGGTAATTCAACATGTTCTTTACTTTGTGTTTGCTTATTACCACGGAAAACTGGCTTTTTGTTCTAGAAGATACTCTAATGATTCCAGACAATGATTAAAACTATGAGTTTTGAGAGAGACAAATTCAGGCCCAAGTCTGCCATCTGTGGCCAGAGACTGTAATGTTTCCATGCCTTGGTTGTTTGAACATCTACCAAACAGACACAGAAATTCTCACCTCCTAGGATTTTTGCAGAGATGAAATGCGACAGGTTGGTAGATCAACGCTCACAGTGCGTGCTCAAGGAATGGCTATGCTGTTCTTATTCAATTTTCCCACTGTAATATATGTAAACAGACACCATGGAAAGAGGTAGTTTTTTATGAGGGAGCAGGGTCAGGGGCACAGAATTTTTCTGTTGGAACGCCTGAGCTTTCCATTCGAAGCGCTGACGTGTATCTTTTAAGAAAAGGACATAGATGTGTATGTTGTGTGTATGTACAAAAAACTGACACCCATGAGTTTCTTATGTCGACCCTAATCTGCAAATGGCAGTCTGCTTCTGGGACTCCAGACTGTGTTCAACACTGATGGATAATTATCACATTTCAGGGTTGGGCGCTCAGTGTCGAGCTGCTAAAATCTCACAGACGTGTTTCATCCGAGGCTCATTTGTCATCTCTGATAAGCAAAAGGTGCTGAGCTTCTCCGCGTAGTCAGCTCAGCACGCTATCCTGCAGGATCCTCTCGCCCTGATGCTCGCTCGGAGATTGATTTTCCATCGTGAGTGCTCTCTGAGGCGGCCACAGGCCTCAGTCTCTTCTCATTAACGTTTGGTGGCATGTATGATGACAGCCTCAGAGTGAATAAGTGGCAATGATTATTCTGGGTCAGGTGTGGACTTTATCAGTTGTGGCGTCGAAATAGGAGGGTCTGTGATTTGGGAAGAAATAGGCTTATTGGATAAAAATGAGATAATACGGTAATAACTTCAGTGTTAATTTTGAGAATCATAAACATATCCAGTATAATCTGAGATCAAGTGAAAAGAAGCTAAAACTCTATCCCAGGTATGGCACATTAACATTTTTTAAAATATAATTTTATTTATTTATTTATTTTTGGCTGCATTGGGTCTTCGTTGCTGTGCACGGGCTTTCCCTAGTTGCGGTGAGCAGAGGCTACTCTTCGTTGCAGTGCACGGGCGTCTCATTGCGGTGGCTTCTCTCGTTGCAGAGCACGGGCTCTAGGTGGGCAGGGTTCAGTAGCTGTGGCGTGCGGGCTCAGTAGTTGTGGCTCGCGGACTCTAGAGTGCAGGCTCAGAAGTTGTGGCGCACGGGCTTAGTTGCTCCGCGGCATGTGGGATCTTCCTGGACCAGGGCTTGAACCCGTGTCCCCTGCACTGGCAGGCAGATTCTTAACCACTGTGCCACCAGGGAAGTCCCTGGCACATTAACACTAACGTTAAAAAATGTTAAATAAAAGGGCCTGGGTGTTTCGTTTTTATCCAATACTGGTTCCAAAAAAAAGTAAAAGGGTCAAAATGGAGGGGAAAGAGATTCCCTGGCTAGAATTGTATTTTATTTATTTGTCAGGTATTAATGAAGTGCTTACTTTAATGCTGGGCTTGGTGTGCTGATACAATTGTGGAAATGAATAATAACAGCACTAAAAATATTACTACCACTACTATTAGTAACAGCTAATAATTATTGAGTGCTTAATATGTGCTAGACTCTGTCTAAATATGCTTTATCTCATACAATTATCAAGGGTCCCTGCTCACTAGATGGAAATCTTCATGTTTAGTATATCAGGTCTCCCTGGTGTACCCTCTCTGGCAGCATACTTGCTGTCACTGTGCCTATTGTAATCGTACTTAATAATAGTATTAAGTGTGGAAATTTTGTGAGAGGAAAGTAGAGCATTGTGGGCATCCAGCAAGGTCAGCATCTAAGCTGAAAAGTTACCTTAAATATAACCCTGTGCATTGACTAAATTTGCAAACTTGAGCTATGCAGCGATCTACATACATTTTCGGAACTCAGTTCCTCTTTGTTCTGTTTCTAGTGTTTGTTTTTTAAAAAGCAACGTCTAAAATTATATGAATTTAAGACAAATAAGGCAACACCAAACTCCCTGAAAGATTCTGTCTTACCGTGCAATCTCCCTTATGCTCAGAGTCAGGGGAGAACAGTGAAGTGAGAATGTTTCATCAAGGTTCATAAGGGGATATGCAAGGTTATCTGCCTTCTAGCCCACATCAAAATTGATGATTTCCTTCTACCTTGACTTTTTTTTTTCACTCTATATAGTTAGGGGTCAAATCTATCCAGGCACTGTGCTAGAGGACATTAGATCAGCGTTTTGTTTTGTCTTCATTATCATCTACCCAAGGAAAATTTTTAGACATTTTCTAATTGCCTTCCTGCACCCCATGAAATTTTAATACCACAAAATACATGGAATATGTGTTTTTGTTCTGTATGTAGATCTCTGCTTCACACATAAAGGGAGTGAGATTGTTTTCATCTCCACAAACAACCTACCTTTGCCCCTTTGGGGGTGATACAGCTCCCGCTGAGAATGCATGTGCTAGACACTGTGCTGCCCTGAGCTTGGTACAAAGACAGACCTGCCTCTACCCTCAAAGGACTAAAACCCAGAGGAGATGGGAAACTATAAACTTATGAACAAATAACTCCAATTACGATGGCAACAGGCACGGTGAAGGGAAGTGTGCTGCGGAGAGTGTACACCAGGGAGACCTCTTGGAGAAAGAAATATTTAAACTGAGATAGAAGAACGAGTGGGGTTTGTAAGCAGAGGGTGAAGGGAAGGGTGGTGGGTTTTATAAGCAGAGACATACCATGAGCACAGGCCCCGGGAGTGGGAAGGAGCTACTGCACTTGAGGAACAGAGGAGGCTGGTTTCCTAACTCGAGTTGCTGCAAATAAGTGTGCATGGGAATTGCAGGAGACTCTGTTGAGCCGTGTAGCCATATTAACAAGTTTAGAGTTTAAGACCCGTGGGGAGCCACTGAGGGGTTTTAAACAAAGGTACACTAACACCAGGCATGCTGTGTCCTCCTGACCTCATGTGGGCAATTTGGACAGATCTCAACCGTAGAGTTTCAGCACACATGCTGATGACTGTCCTTTACTTTGGCCACGCTGTTCCTCAACCTCTTTGTCAGGGGGCTCCATGCCATCCTGGCCTCTCACTGGAATGACCACTCCTTCAATCACAGCATCAAACTGAACCTGCTCCACGTAGGGATTCCTAAGCTGAAAGTACCCCGCTGACAACAGTCATCCACTCTCAGGGCTGCCTCTCCCACTTGTGAGTTGGCTACTTATTCTTATGTAGCCATATCCTTCCATTTTACTCTCTTTCCAGCCCTTCCTGTGTTCTGGCTTTCTTGTTGCATAGAGATGGTAGTTAGGCATTTCAGCATTGTGTTTGCTCCTAGCAGAGACTGGGCTAGAACAGATAATTCTGGAGGTGGTGGAATCAATCCAACTTGCAGAGGTATATTGCCAGTTTCAATGATGCTAGTCCAAGGTGTCTGGGATGGGACTGATCCCTGAAATAGAACTACCTTTCTCTCCTTTCCTTCCCTTTTCCCTTCTTTTCTTTACTAAACATTACTGAACAGTGGTTTATCAGGCTCTGCAAGATGCATATACGCAAAGATGAATTAAATACTGCTCCTGTCTCAAGGAGCTGGAAATATTTCATGAAGAAAGAGATATGGAAGAGATATCTGCAAATCCACCTGTGGTACAGTATGGAAAGTGTTATACAAACTGCCTTCATTCTGAGGATGTAATGTAATGTACAGTATGGTGACAGAGTTAACAATACTCTATTGTACATTTAAAAGTTGCTAAGAGATTAGATATTAAAAGTTCTCATCACAAGAAAAACATATGTAACTATGTGAAGTGACAGATGTTAACTAGGCTTATTGTGGTGATCGTTTTGCAATATATACATATATCAAATCATGTGTTGTACACCTTGGACTAATACAATGTTACATGTCGATTACATCTCAACAAAAGTAGAATATATAGGGTGCATTGATAGTAACCTTTTTGAATTCTTACCTGTGTAATATCATCTTTCCTTTGCCCTCATTCCTGATTGATACTTTGTCTATAAAATTCTATTATCAATGTGAATGATTATAGAATTCTGAGTTCAACTTCTTTTCCATATGAAGTTTTTCAGAACTTCAAAGTTCTAAACTCTATTGCCATTGAACTCTGTTGTCTTCCAGCATCTATGTTTCTTAGTGAATTTTGATACTTTGATATTTTTTGTTCCTTGTAGGTAGAATGTCTTTTTTGCGTGTGTTTTCTTTTGCTTTCCTTTTCCTGTAAATATTTTGAAATCTTTTTTATCACTGTCATTCTGAATGTATTATATTTCTTTCTACTCAGTATGTTAAAATGTCCTTTCAGTCTAAGGACTTACACTTTTCTCCAGCCAAGGACATTCCAGTCTATCATTTTTTGATTATTTCCTCTTCCTATTTCTGTCCTCTACTTTTTCTAACTCCTATTAGCTGAATTCCAGGCCCCTTGGATCTTTTTATTCATGTCTTAAACTTTTCTCTTTAATTTCCATCTTCTTTTTTCCCCCTTCTTTCTCTCATGTAGAAAACTTGTTCAACTTTAGCTTTTTCAAGCACATTAATGTGACTCTGAGCTCTGCCCTTTTTATTTCTTAGTCCCTCCACAGAATTTTTTATTTCTACATCATATTTTCCATTTCCAAACTCTCCTTTTAAAAATGTTCTCGTTGCTCCCTTTTAATATAGCCTGTTCTTTTTTAAAGGATGCAGTATTTCTCCTGAGATAAACGAATGACTTTCACTTATAGGCAGAGCTTCCTTCTTATGTTTTTTTTCCCTCCACACCCAGCACCAGAGCCTATATAGCACCCTTCTCCCAGGCTCCAACACTCCCACAAAGACCCTTCCCCAGGAAGATCACCACTTTTCTTGAGAAACTGTTCTACTAAGGCTTCTGCTATAACCCTTTTGTCTATGGGTGGGAGCCCTATCAGTCCTAGATGTTCTGAATGCTGTTCTCCAATGAATTACCTGGGGATTAATTATTCCAGTTGCCAAGGCTAAATAATAGAAGCCTTTAATTTCACTTGGGAGTTGTAAGTCAAGTAAGGCTTTTTGGAGGAATTACATTTAAACTGAGGCTGGAAGGATATGAAAGATTCAGAAATCAATTTTCAAGATCTACATCTTCTCACTCTAGCCTTTCATGTCTACACTCACATTCTACTCCTCTGTGTGGCAAACACTGCTAGTCACCCACCTAATGCCCATGACCACTGCTTTTTAGAAGAATCCTGACTTTTGTTCAGAAAGACAAATGTGCCAGCCAGTAATCTGCTTTGCTTTCTATCCAACCACCTTTAGAGCTGGAGAGAGAAAGTCCTGTGACATGCTTGGCTATTGAGATGTCGGTATAAATCCCTGGATAAGACAGTCATTCTAAACAAGAATTTTAAAAAGCCTCTCTAGGAGGCTTTGCCTTTTTAATGCCCTGAACAGGGGCACAATGCCTGAAGGTACAGCAGCCATGGTGAAACCACGAGGATTAAAGCCACATACCATACAGATCAGAAATGTCAAATGAGCCTGGAATTTTAATGACATTCTTGAGCAACTGCATGATCCACAGAGATATTCCTTTAGAATTTGTAAGGGAGGAAAACAAACTCCCTCTATTTAGCCACAGTTAGATTTTCTGTCATTTCTAGTTCAGTATGATCCTAATGAACCACACTAGGCCAGGTACCCTTAGCTCTCACTGAACTACTGGACCAGCGCTTCCCCGGGTGTGGTGCTCAGTCCGGCAGTGTCAGCACCGCATTCGAACATACAGAAACGTAAGACCTACTGAATCTGACACTCTGGGAATGGGTCCCAGCAACCTATATTTTGACAAACCTTGCAGGTGATGCTAATGCACACACTAGAGTTTGAGAACCACTGGAATAGAATAATGATTCAATTGACTGCCTTGAATTTAGGCTTTCTTTCCTTGACCTGCTGTTAGTATAATATCAAATATCCCTCAAGTGAAGTTATATATATATATAGTTCCTTTTCTGTTAAAACAACCATCATAACTCCCCATCGCCTAATGAATTGAGTAAAAGCATCTGAGTCAGTTATTTGAAGTTGTTGAAAATACTGTCTTAGTCATATTCTTCATTTAAATTTTTCTTTTATTTTCTATTTTTTTTCAAATCATGTGATTCCAGTAGAAGTGCTAACTTACTGCAGACAGAATACATTCCCCCTGACCCTGCGCCCTTCCCTGCCCAGGGATCTATATGTCACATCATTGGCTGTCCTCATCCCTTACTATATTCTTGGAAACCCTGGTCATTATTCATCATGCAGAGTAATTGCGATCATCTTCCCGAAGCCTTCAAAAGGCTTTCTTTCTTTGGATCATATATACCTTCATCTGTACCTCTTTAACAGTACTTTGAATTGTTGTTTTATTCATGTAGTAATTTATGGAACTGAAGAATATACCTTGATAATTATGTTTAAAAGAATGTAACATGTAATTAAAATTAAACAAAACCTAATTTTATGCATAAGTGCATCTTTGGAAAATATATGCAAAAGTTGAATCTAATCATTATAATTTTTTATACACATAATGAGTACTGAATTGTTATTGATTATTCATTTTTTTATCATGCCATCTGGGACTCTGACACTGGAAGAATGTAATGATGACTTTTACTGTCATCAAGTTATTTTAAATTTAAAGATGATAAGAGATTCCTTTTAAAAAAGCCAATTTCACAATTACAGCACAGTAATTAACTTTTAAATTAGGAAAAAGAGACAGTTTTTTTTTTCTTAAAGGAATACAGTAGGATATAAAAATGGATATATCTGTCACACTTTGCCTTTTAAAAATGAGTCTCTAAAGGCAATCGTGGGACAATCATTTTACTTCAATAACTCCTGGTTAAAAGACTCACACTTTACTTATAAAATTTATTCCACAATTTTAAGATTTCTTGAAAAATTAACATGCAGTGAGATTTTTTTTGAGGTGGGAAGGAGGATATCTTTAATTATATGACAAGGCTGTATTTTTCTTATGAGAATAATTTGAAGACTTTATAGAGAAACAGTAGACAGAATATTAGAAAAAAACATGAAATACACTCAAGGGAATACAAAAAATTGGTATATTTAACACATTTTTGCCAACTTTGTAATGCAAATACATAAAAATGCATGTGCATAAAAGCACTGATGAAAAAACTCATCTATATGTTCTTAAGACCCACCAATTCTCACATCTTTTTCTCACTGCATTTATACACAGTTATATACATCATATCACATTATGCATGTTTAAACTAAGTGGTTTATTTTGTTATTTATTTCTAATTAAAAGTATTTGTTACACTATTGTCAGGAAATTTCTGCCTTTAGTTTCTGCCTTTAGGATTTAATTGTGTGCATATGTGTGTGTGTTTTCTTAAATTAAAATGTATTATGTTTAGGAAATAATTTTCTTATCAACTTGGACTGTCAAAAACAAATGGGTGTTCATTCATTCATGTATTCGTTCATTTACTTATGGGAAAATCATGCATGGTTGGTCCCTGCTCTTTCTAGGAAGATTCCTTATGCAAAAACTCATGACATTTACATGTATGACCTTTTATCAATTTAAAATTATGGGTAGGTAATAACCTACAATTGAAAAGAATCTGAAAAAGAAAATATATACATATATATATATATCTGAATCACTTTGCAGTGTACCCGAAACTAGTACAACATTGTGGTTCACTATACTTCAAATAAAAAAAAAAGAATAAAGAAAAAAAATTCTGTAGATACTGTTAAGTACCTGGTTGAATTACCTTGTATTCTATGTATTTTAGTAAGTATTGTTAATTCACTCGATTTTTTTTTATAACTATTTGTCCTCCTTATCTTTTCTGTCCTTTTTAAAGAAAGTTTTTTGTTTTATGCGAATGTGTGTAGTTCCCTGTTCAAATATTTCAGCACCAAACAAATGGAGAAATGGTACTGTTTATATTAATATTGCATGTCTTTCTTTTGTTTGAATCTGCCAACTATGTTTTGCCTTTTTTTTCTTGTTTGCCTCTAAGGCAGAAATTTCATGAATCTACCACTGAGTAAACTGTGTCGCTTTAAGAAAGTTATTTAACTTCTTTGTGATTCTATTTTCTCACTTGTAACACAGTAATAAAATAGTACTACCTTGTGTAGTAGTTACTAATATAAAATAAGATAAAAATCTGTACAATACTTAGAACAGTGAATGCCGGGTATTAAATGCTCCATAAACGATTGTTTTTCTTTTCTTCTTCTCCTCTACCATGTATTTTAGTTGTGTTTCCTGTAATCAACATCTGGTTAAACTTATTTTTTCTATTACAATCGAAGATCTTCTGTCTTGTAATAAGGCTGTTTGTTTTCATATTTATCATTCACAAGTTATTTGGGTTTACTTTAGCATTTTTGTCTGTGCTCTTGTTGTGTGTGCATGTTTGTGGGTTTCTCTGTTCAGGTATTTCCTGTTCTTTCCTGTATATATCATACCACCCATACAAAACATGATCTGGACTCTTGACTTAAAGCATACCCCACTCCACCCTCAAACAGCGTGGCTTCGTTTACCCTGGTTCCCACCACTTGGCTTTTCCTCAGCTGCATCTTTTTTTTTTTTTTTTAATTTTATAGCTACTTTATTTATTTATTTATTTTTGGCTGTGTTGAGTCTTCGGTTCGTGCGAGGGCTTTCTCTAGTTGCGGCAAGTGGGGGCCACTCTTCATCGCGGTGCGGGGACCGCTCTTCATCGCGGTGCGCGGGCCTTTCACTATCGCGGCCCCTCCCGTTGCGGGGCACAGGCTCCAGATGCGCAGGCTCAGTAATTGTGGCTCACGGGCCCAGCTGCTCCGTGGCATGTGGGATCTTCCCAGACCAGGGCTCGAACCCGTGTCCCCTGCATTAGCAGGCAGATTCTCAACCACTGCGCCACCAGGGAAGCCCCCTCAGCTGCATCTTTATATGGATTCTTCTCGTAGTCCTTCCACCGGGAGGACTCTTCTTTCACGTGTTGAGGCTACTCACAGTCTGTACCTTTCTTCTGTAATCACATATTAACTCTAATTTACAATGGTAGATTTTCTTGCAAACAGTTGGCTGATTCCTCTATGGCTTCTGTTCTGAAATAGATTACTTTCTATTTTTATAGGATTTTGGTCATTTGAATGAGAATTTGGGTAAAGAGTTTAGGTAAATAGGTAAGTTCACGTTGCCACTTTGAGCTGAAAACACACTGTGGCGTTCTTCTTTCAATAATACCGTTCTTCCTCTTTCTCTTTATTTCCTAATGACATCCAAGCCTGCATGAGCATTGTGCTCTATATTATTTACCTAATAAAATAAGCAGCCCCTGTGGTTCGCGTGATTATAAGCCAAACCCTTGTATTATCAAAGTTCAGTATCTACTTTGCATTTGGCATGTATCTCGTAAAGCTGTCTAGAAGTCAACACAGGCGTGACTTCAAAAAGGAAAAAGAAAACAACTTTGATTTCTTTTGATTAAATTTATTCTTTGAAAGTAGAACGTGGTTTATCTTGGTGGCGGGCTTTATGTTCAAAGAAAATGTAATTTAAAATAACCTTCTTCTGCTCTTCCCTTGTGGATGCTGCACTTCTGTATGTGTTCCTTCAGCAGGCCCTCTTTTTAATCTCTATACCAAGGGCCCTACTGTTCGTCTTCCCTGTGAAATAAAATATAGATATATGCTTTTGGAAAGTCTCCAACAGGAGATAACTTTAGGGAAGTTATAGCAGCAAACATAGGTGATTCTTTTACATTCTCATAGAGTGATATGCTCCCCCAAATAAGCGATCCTATGTCTCTGCTTCCTCTTTTCCTCTGTTTTCTTTCCAAAACAACACTCTAATCATTACAGGTGTCTCCAGCTAATTAGTTTCATAGATTGTGAATGCTGTCATATTATACCCCTAAGTCTTTTTTTTTTTTTATTTTTTAATATTATATTTTTGGGCCTGCTTACAACACCTCCCATTATCTGCAGGATGCAATTTATTGTCCACAGTTCTATCTATCTATCTATCTATCTATCTATCTATCTATCTATCTATCTATCTCTCTATCTATTTATTTATTTATTTTTGGCTGTGTTGGGTCTTTGTTTCTGTGCGAGGGCTTTCTCCAGTTGCGGCAAGCGGGGGCCACTCTTCATCGTGGTGCGCGGGCCTCTCACTATCGCGGCCTCTCTTATTGCGGAGCACAGGCTCCAGACGTGCAGGCTCAGTAGCCGTGGCTCACGGGCCCAGTTGCTCTGCGGCATGTGGGATCCTCCCAGACCAGGGCCCGAACCCGTGTCCCCTGCATTAGCAGGCAGATTCTCAACCACTGCGCCACCAGGGAAGCCCCTATACCCCTAGATCTTTCAGGATCCCTCATCATGGATAAATCTGATACAGGTAGCTTAGCTTCTCACTACAGATTACATTAATACACTTATTTAGCAAGATTAAATTGGGAGGGAATAGAGCAGGGAAGCTAAGAGAATGAGTTTTGGACTAAGATTAGTGTGATCTGCACCCAGTGCTGCCATTTACAATCCCTTTATGACTCTGGCCAAGGTATTAAAACTTCCTGAGCTCAACTTTTCCTCCGCTGCAAAACTGGGATTATCATAACACTATCTACCTTACATGTCTGTAGGGAGAACTAAATGAGATTATGCATATGATTTCAGCACAGAGTTGGGCAAATAGTAAGCCTCAAAGCTGGCAAACAGCAGCAACACAGATATTTCTGTATAGTGTTTTATGTGACAGTGGCAAATTACCTTTTCCCTCACCACCAAATTCATAGTCTGGTAATGATCATCATGGCTAAAAGCACTGGTGTGTTTTCACTCTGGCTTTTCCATGTCTCCCTTTGTAAATACACAAGGATAGCCATTAAGTGTTCTTCCTCTCAACTTTATTTAACCTTCAGGTCTAGTATGTGTTCATGACCATGCTCATTGTTGCCTCACCTTCTGAGAAAACTACACATTACCTGACAAACAGGCAGGTCTGAGGAAGAGAAGACAAACCTATATCCTGTCTCTCTACACTGTTCTTATTAATGCGCCTGCCCATCTGCCCCAGTCCCCGATTGGAGAATAAGCCAGGGAGGATATCCATAGCTACTGAAGCAAATTTTTGCCCCTAGAATAATTAGCCCTGGTGTTCCCCAGATCTGAGACTTTGCTTCCCTGAAGCAGTGGCCAGTGATTTGCCAATACTTATTTATGTATAAGGACTAGAAGCCAGTCGACATGTATTCACAACACAAAAATTCTTAAGTTTGGGGAGTTGTTAATCAATCACTTGCATTGCCAACCCAAGTCCATGCCCTCAGATTTCATTCTCTGTCTATTGCACATACATCTCCCATGTTGCTATCTGGACCATTCCCCATGTGGTGCTGGTTCTTTCTGTGAAGAATGCTTATTTTATTTACATATGCCTTTTCTAATCTCTGCGTTATTTGCATGAAGAGGAGTTCTGGTTGCTGAGGCCACTAGGAGTGGTGTGGGTGCCTTCAGTGTTAGTTATATTCTGCACTGGTTGCAACAGCATGAACTCTTACCCATTTCTTTGGCTGTTTTCCTAAGTATATGTTTGCCTGAATTCCCTGACTTAATGCTTTCTTTTCTTATTAACTAAACCTGACGTGCTGCATCTAAAACTAATCGTTCTGATCTTTTTCCTACTGAGTGTTGTCATATCTCTGTCTCTTTCTTTTCTTTTCTTTTTTTGTAAATTTATTTATTTATTTTTGGCTGCGTTGGGTCTGGGCGTGGGCTTTCTTTAGTCACAGCGAGTGGGGGCTACTCTTCGTTGTGGTGCGGTGGCTTCTCTTGTTGAGCACGGGCTCTAGGCGTGCAGGCTTCAGTAGTTGTGGCTCATGGGAACTAGAGCGCAGGCTCAGTAGTTGTGGTGCACGGGCTTAGTTGCTCTGCGGCATGTAGGATCTTCCCAGACCAGGGCTCGAACCTGTGTCCCCTGCGTTGGCAGGCGGATTCTCAACCACTGCGCCACCAGGGAAGCCCTCTCTCCCTTTCTTAATTCTCTGGCTTTTATCTTCCTTTTTGGAATGCTTCTGCTTTCCTTTAGGCTTTCTTTCTCCATCAATTCCACCAAAGGTTTAATAATAGTGCATTAACAGATTGACTAGTTGACCTCCTAGAGACAGGCTGAGGGTGTGTGACTTACGCATATTGACAATTAGGTGACCTAGGGCAAGAAGCTCCCTTAGAGGCCTTCTTCTGAGCTTTGCCCTAAAGATGATACAATTAGACTATACAAATAGCAGTATCCTTCTCCTTCCTCAACGCCCACCCCACCTCCCGTTAGACCATTCTGAAAGGACAAATAAGATGCTGCTTAATTTCAGTATCCTCTCAGCCATCCATTATAGCAGATGAATGAGGAAAGATTATCTGCTGAATCAACTGAAGAAGAAGGAAGCACAACCTATTTCAGTGCTAATAAAAGTTTAGGGATTCACGCAAGACACGAATTTCCTCATTCACAGTAAATAAACACACTTTCATTTAACGGGGACGTAACATTATTCATGAAGGTGCTGGAGAGGAATCTATGAACAAGGCAGCCGTAAGAGGTCCATGGGGAGCCCCTGTGTGCCCCAGCACCTCCACCACCGCTGCCTGCATCAGAGACGGTGGCTAGGCGCTTCTGCGCCAGGGGGTGACGTATAATAAAGACAGAGCACTACTATACGGGCTATTACCAGGCACCAGGCTTTCCTCCAAGAGTTTCATCCATGTGGCTTAATTCAGTCTTTATACAGATACCCCATGAGGTTGGAGCTAACATGATTGCCCATGGGCACACAGCATGCAAACACCATGGCTGGGATGACAGCTCCGAGGTTGACTCCATACTCCGCGGTCCACGTTCTTGTATTTTACTTGGGATGCGTGTTACAGAGAGAAAGGCTCCATCTCATTTGAGGTTAATGGGGTATTCTTGTGCCATATACTTACAAGTGCTCTTACAAAATGAGAGAGAGGGAGAGGGACAAGGAGGAAGGAAGGAGGGAGGAAGAGGAGGAGGAGAGAGAGAAATATATTTGCTGTTAAAATAATAAAATTACTCAGTCTTATGAATGTGGGTAACCATATTGTGATAGTTACTGCTTAATCCTTTTGCCCGAAAGACAAACAAATATGTAACCAAAATGCAGCCCAAACCAAAAGACTATGTTGGTATTTTTCCTTTCTTTCTTTTTGTTATAATATTTTGTTTTAAGGCAGTAATGAATTTCTTCTTTGATTTAATTAGAAAATCTGCTTCACTTCCAAACTAACACTCAGGTAAGTGTCAAGCTTCCAGTTATACACATTACAATATGTTTGGAACCTATGTTAAAAACTCTATTTGCATTAGGCTTTAATCATCATAAAGGAAAAATGTAAATGTTTCCAAGCGGTCCAACTACATAAATAATTATCCATTTCTTAAGTGCACGGTAGAGTTTTCCCCTGAGAAAATTCCATAACTTTGAGAGTAATGTAAGGGTAATTACTTACCAAAAAGAGAGAGATTAATACTGCATGCCAAGGATGATAACAAAATGCACACAGGCCCTACAAACATAGTCTGCAGGCGGTACAGAGAAGGAAATGTTGTGAAGCGAGCCTATTTAATTCAAATTTCAGGCTTAGTTCACAAAAAGCTATTTCTCTTTTTTTGATCAATTATCTAGTTGAATCTCTATTCCACATCACCTGAACACTTGCAATAACCTCTTTATTGGCCTTCCTATTCCTCATAGTGTATCTCACCTAAACTCGCATCTCAGGAAATCCATTTATGTCTTGTTGCTCTCAAATAATTTCACAATAACTCAATCGTCATAGTCCTCTGCTCAGAAACATTCAATGGCTCCCCACTGCTCTCAGAACACATTCCAGTCTTTAAAGAAAGATTCTGAGGTTCTTCATAAACATGGCTTTGACCAAATTTGGTCTTTTCCTCCTTCCCTTGCCTCCAAGGCCAATCCTTCACCAGCTCACTGTTCCCCAAACTTGACTGCTAAAAAAAAAAAAAAAAAAATCCATTGGGATGCATATGAGTTAAAAATTCAGATTCCTAGGCCTCCACCCAGAAATCAGATTCTCTAGGAAAAGGGACTTGGAATTTACATTGTAATAACTGACCCAAATCTTTCAGACAAGTTTGGAAACTGTCCTAAGCGAACCACATCATTTGCCATCCCCTAAGCATGACCCATACTTCCTTTCTCCCATGCCCTTTGCTTACCATAAACCGTTGTGCTTACTGAAATCCTACCATAGTGGACAGTTCAATCAGCATGGTCTTAGTATGGGTTTCCTCAAATAGAGCCTAAGACAAGACTTTGAATGTTGGTGATTTTTTTGAGAGGTGATCATGGGAAACAAGTAAAGGAGTATGGGAGGTGAGCCAGGGAAGGGAAAAAAGGGCCACGTAAGAATTTTTTAGCAAGGTTATTGCTATTGGCAAGGGCAGCTCAATTCTGCTGGCTCACTGGCAGCCTCTGAGAAGTGTGCAGAAACCCTTCTAAAACTGTCCCTCTGAAGGGTGGAAGTTTGGGCATTTATCCACCTGCTTGGGTCCTCCTCTGTGTAGGTGACTCCACGGTCATTAATTTCCTTGCTCTTCCAGCCAAGGGATCCTGTGGCATTGAAGCAGCATCCTGGGCCAGGAAGAAGAAGCACTGTGTATTCTCCAGGTGGGATTCTGTCAGTTAGAAGTGAGCCTGAGCTCACGTGGAACTGTTCTCTGAAGCCACAGCTCATGTCCAAAGTGGGCCCAGGATGGAATGAGGCTAGAGGCATTCACTGCATGCATCCTTTCCAGGCTGTATTAGTTATCTACTGCTGTGTAACAAATTGCCCCAATAGTAAATGATGTAGCTATAACAACACACATTTATTATCTCATAGTTTCTGTGGGTCAGGAATCCAGGTGTGGCTTAGCAGGGCCTTCCCAGCTCAGGGGCTCCTACAGAGATTTTGACCTCATCTCAAGCTTGACTGGAAAGGACATGCTTCCTGGCTCACTCATGTGGTCGTGGATAGTTCCTCAGGAGTGGTTGGACTGTGGGCCTCAGTTCCTTGCTGGCTGTTGGCCTCCCTGGGTTCCTTGCCATGTGGGCCTCTCCACAGAGCTTTTTACAACACGGGGGCTGGCTTAACCACAGTGAACAAGCAAGACGGATTCAGTCTGTTGTAACCTGATCTCAGAAGTGACAGCTTTTCACTTCTTTTGTATTCTATCCATTAAAAGTGAGTCACTAGATCCAGCCCGCACTTGAGAGGAGAGGATCCATCGTTTTCCAATCCTTATAGTCATCTCTGTGACCCATTATCAGAATTTGATAAATCAGCCATGGATTCATGTCATGATAAATTGTTATATTAAATGTTATTCTGGTGTTTTTCCTGTCAATTTTAGGTGTGCTTTTCCTATGTTTGAAACTTCTGTAAATTTAAGGCACTACAGGATACATGGAGAGAACATCTGAATAAATCACTTGACACCTTTTTCAAAGACTGCCCATTTAAAATTAATTCATGTGAAATCCAGTCAAGAGATACTAAGTACTACAAACATTTAAGGTACTGTTAGCTGATAATAAATATTTCATGATACATAGGCCAGAAAGAAAATGTGAACTGTTGTAGATAGAAGATTTACCCAAAGCTTGTAGTGCTGTTGTGTTAAACTCTTTGTTTTATAAACCATCTCTACCTTACTTGGTAGAGAGGACACTGAATTTACAGCCTGAAGCCCTAAGTCTTGTACGTTCTCAAATCATCTTAGACTCAGTTTCATCCCCTGCTCAGTGGGGGCCTAATGTGAACCTCAGCGTTTATCAAATGTTGACTAAGCACCTACTATGTGGTGCCCTCTGGAAACCACTAGTCATACTGCCTGCATGGTGCCTGCCACACCGTAGCATGCAATAAACACCAACTGAACCTGACCCTGGGTCTAAGGGGACAGAGATACATTATTAAGGGGAGCCTCTGAAGAAGGCAGGGGAAGGAGGGAGAGCTGGGTTTATAGGTTAGATGATATCTATATAAGGGACTGGAAAGAAATTCCATGAGTGAAAAATAAAGTTGCAAATGTTTATTCTTGCAGTCTGAAGAACTTATAGTAGGTGGAGTTCTGAGCTCACCCTGGGGGATCAATTATTCAACACCTATTAATTTATTGAGTGCCTCCCTATGTATGACATGCTGTCCTATGGGCCGTGGGGATGGGTGGGTGAAAACAGGGACAACGCCTGGCAGTCAGGAGAGTCACATGGGAGGGGTGAGTGCTGCCACACTGGGCCAGACATGGGTGAGCAATTGTGCTTGTGTGGGCGAGATGCTAGCACAGTGGCTGAGAGCTTGTCCTCTGGAAATAGCCTGCCTGGCTATCTGCAGCTTCACCGCTGACTCGCTCTGTGATCCTGGCTATGTTACTTGATCTCTTTGAACTTCAATTTCTTCATCTGAAATGTGGCAATACGATAGGACATATTTCGTGGGGTTGTGGGGATTAAAAAATTAATATATTAAAGCATTTAGAACAATCTGGCAATAGTGTTTTGTACCAGCTGATATTACTATTATTCCTGTTGATGTTATTGCTGTTGTTATTGTTGTTGTTCTTACTATTATCGTTGTTGTGATTGTCAACAGCAGTAGCAAGCCTCATGTCCCTTCTATCTTTTTACTTTCTTTGGTCTCCACCTTATTTCAGGGACTTTCAGATGTATGATTCTTATTTAAGAACAACCTGGGAAGTGTGCTGAAATGCAGTTTGGGGGCCTCAGTTTTGGTTCAGTGGGCTCAGTAGATTGGTCGTAGGGCCCAGGAATTGGCATCTTTAATAGGCACCTAGGCAGACTGCACTGTCAGAAACTCTTCCTTCCTTAAAGATTATAATCATGAAACCTAGGATTTACAGAGACACTACCACGATTCAGATGCTGTGCTAAGTGCTTTGTGTATATCATTTATAATCTTTACAAAAGCTCTGCTAGGTCAACATCATTATCCCCATTTAATGGTGGGCAAACTGAGGCTCAGAAAAATCCAGATATCTTATTCATGGTAACAAAGCTGGAAAGTTCCAGAGCCTGTCTGTTCTAGAGCCTATCCCTTTTCTACCATGCTGTGCTGTGCCACACTGTGTGAAGATCTGCTTGGTTACTTTTAGCCCATTAATCTCCAATGTGAGATCATTTAGCTGAGCCTGAGGACTTGGATGGGCTAAACTCTGGCCCAGGATCTGGGTCCAGTCCAACTTTAGGATGGAGAAATATTGATACAAGGACCTCCATCTGGGAAACAAAGAATTTTATTTAAAATTTTTTTCCAGCTTTATTGAGATATAATTGACACATAACATTGTTGGGCAAACAAAAGTAAGAGATGTTCACTATGGTGAGCTTTTACAGAAGGGATAATATCAGCGTGGCATTTTGAAAGGCAAAAGGCATTTCAGACAGGCAGATATATTGCAAAAGGGACTGGCAAAGGGAATAGGCATAAAGCAAAGGATGTGGGAAAGATCATGGCCTATTTGGGGACCATAAGGAGCTTCCTGTAACAGAGCAAAGGATGGCGCTTTGCGTGATTGGAGAGGTGGGAATGACCTGGATAATGAATAATACAGCAAGCCACGCTCAGGATTTGGTGGGGAGCCATGGGAGAATTTTAAGCACAAGTGGAACATGGTTTCTAATTATATGGATGCCTACAGTGTGGTAGGTAGGTAATGCTGATGCTAAGGTTTATAAAATCTAGGCAACCGAAATGACCTTACTGTAAAGTTTATTTACTCTGTGTGTGTGTGTGTGTGTGTGTGTGTGTGCGTGTGCATGTGCACACGTGTGTCACACAAAGACCCCCATATTCTTCCATTGAACTCTCTTTTATAATTGCCACACCTTTCATACATCTTTGGAAGTTTTACTATAAAGAGAGCTACAAATGAACATATCAAAATCAACGCAAAAGTTAACCGAGGATTTGAAAGCAAAATTAACTTCTTGCTAACGGTTGACTCTTTTCTATCATTTTATCCTGAGTAATTCCCCACATGCTTTTTCTTGACAAGGATATCATTTAAAGTTACAGTGGAGTAAATGCAACTAATATGCTTCTCATTCCCTCTCCTTGACAGATTTTTAATATAAGTGTCAGAGCCTGAATCTTCCAAATCTCTACTACCTCTCCAGTCAACCCTCTCCACCTGAGCACCTTCGAGGCTTTGGGAACATCAGCAGAAGAAAAAATCTGTAACTTTTGATGTCCAATTAAATCAATTCGGCAACTACTAATTCAATGTTTCCTGGGTACCAAAGTCCATACCAGAAAATAGGGGCTCTAAGATGAATTCAGCATGGACTGTGTCCATCCAGTAAGTGCACTGATGGATGCATATTTGAGGTTCAGGTTTGGGGGAAAGAGCTCTGAACTGAGCCATGGAGCCATATATTGGGTTGGGTACCTACAGTTGGTGTCACATGACTGCAGCATGCGTTGTAGAGAGTGAATGTAAGGAGATGCAGCATGCAAACATTACTAAAAGCTTTGTAATCCATGTTAAAAAGAAGGTGGGCTTTATTCACTTTATCCTAAGAGCAATGGTCTCAAAGCCTTTGAAAAGAAAGGTTTTCAGCAAGGGTCATCTTAGAAAATTAACTTTGATGGATAGTAGGGCTACTACTAGCACACACTGAGTGATTGATACATTTTGAAAGCGCGCTCATTTCTCTAGGGAGACTGCAAAGCCTGGTGCCTAGATTCACTATTTGGGGGAGGAGGAGTAAAGTCGTAACTGGATAGCACCCCTGGTCCCCCTTGGTGGGCAAAACCTGCATGACGATTAGCCCTGTGGGGTGTAATGGGGAATGCAGGTAGGAAGCTGCTGCCCTAGATCTAGACAAGGAGTAATCGAGGCCTGAACTCAGGCAGTGGCAGAGAGAGAGAAGAGAAGACGAATCTGATCTGGCACAGAGCTTGATGTAATCTAGAAGGGGGAGGGAAAGACACGAGGTCGATGCCTAAGTTTCTAACTTGCCTATCTCAAGATGTCTCGTAATATATATCTCTAGACGAGGTTGTATTATATTCAAAACAGCATATAGTTTAAAATCTGGACCGAGATGTGTACATGTTATGTAATGATTATTAATTCTGATTATCTATAGGAATATTTTCAATACATTTCAAATGACTGCTAAAATACTCCTCAAGCCAAGTGAGAATCAACTTTCTTTGATTTTTATCCCCTCCTTTTGATGGTAAAGGATATTCTGTCTGGAAGCCACAGGTGTGTATTTTCTGAGCCCTTCGGCCCAGTTTCCAGAATCCTCAGCTTTTCTTGCCTTAGCTGGACTGCGTGCAGCCAGTGGGCGAGTCCAGAAAAGGCTGCATCCCCCCTGCCAAATGCCACACTGATGATGCTGAGTGCAAAGAAAAACTCACCGGTGTGTGGGTCGGCTCTCTGCCTGAGAAAGGGTGGGTGGAGATGAAACTGGTTGCACAGCAAGGGCTCCTTCCTCTCCTGTGCGCTGCCGGCTCCTCTCGCCGTCTGGCGGGGCACTGATCTGCTCCCGTCCCTACCAGTGAGTCATCACAAGCACTGAGTGAAAGGGGAAACATCTCCAGCTCCCAAACGCTTAAAAAGCACCACTTTTAACCAATCCAACCATTTAATTTAATAAAATACCTCAATGTGTCACCAGCAAAGCCCATTTACAATTCCAGGGAAATAAAGATATGATTGGGGTAATAAAGTCTATCCTTTTTTTCCCTTTGTGCTTCGTCTGGTGTCACTGGCTCATTGGGGACGGTGTGCAGAGGCCTTGCACTCGGCCCTTCAGGCCAGAGACCGTGGTGCAACACGGTCTCCACGGCACGTTGCCGGGCCGTGTGCAGAAGTCCCGCGCACGACCCTCAACTCAAGATAGCAGCGCCAGCTGTGCGCACAGACGCTTCCTGGAGCGTCTGCGCACATCCCGCGAGAACTCGTCCCCACCCCGCCCCCACGAGAGACCGAGTGAAGCAGTCCCGCCCACAGCGTGTGTGGAGTCGGAGTGCGCTTGTGTCCGAGCTCTCCTCTCCGAGTTCCTTCATCACAGAACGAAGCTTTCCCTTGGGGCCAGCGACACCCGGCAGGAGGACCCTTGTGGGGCCGCGGCTTGAAAAGGTTGGTAAGGAACGAATTGATTTTCACATAAAATTAGCATCCGCTTCTCAAAAGTTAGCATTCACATTTCAAAAGTTTGCTCCACTGTCTTGTTTTACAGCTTTTTCTTTTAAACCATGATACCAATGTGGACAACTACAAAAGCAAAAGCAACATGAAAAAAGGGAAAAAGAAAAAAAGAAAGAGATTATTTTTTTTTCTTGAACAGGTGTTTTTCTAAAGTGTTTCTTCAGAGTGGGCTTTTATTTCTTCAAGGACAGGAGGCCAAACTGACAGAATAGCAAAGAAGCACAGTTTTCCTCTCCCTGTGTAATTCCTGACCTTGAGTGAGTGTTTGGTCCTTTCAGAAAATGGATTTGCTGTGGGGTTGAGAAGGCTGTAAGGTGTCGCTTTTACCTCGAGAGCCACCTGGATTCTTTAGGGAGAAGCGCCGGTCAGAATTCTCCTTCCTTCTAGAAGCTCTAGAAGGAGGGCAGGAGCAGGAAAAACTGTTGGAAAGGGTATCAGAATGGAAATGGAAAACGCTAGCCAGAAGGGCAGGTGTTTCAGGGTCATTATTGTGTCAAGTAGCTCCACCTGTTTTCATTTTATTTGTGCGATTGTTCGAGTGGGTAGCACAAGCTGTGCCCCTGACTAGTGGGAGCACGAATCCATCGTTAGAAGCCGAGGAAAGGGTCACGCCTGCTCTGGTTTGCTATTATTAGAGTTGACCCTTGCAACTGACTAGTCATTTTGGTTTCGTGTGGACACAGCAAAAAATGTTCAGCGTGATTAAAGATCAGTCTAGCCGCCTGCGTCTACAGTTGCCTCGTTCTTTTAAAAATGGCCATTTCTGGATTTTATTTTATTTTTTTCTCTTTACCTCAATTATTTTTCTCCAATATGGTTCTCCATCATTCAGTGGTCCTTGGGTGACTCTCAGTTGACTACACCTGGAAGGCCTCTGCTGTAAGATTTTATTTTCTAAATAAATTTATTTATTTATTTATTTTTGGCTGCTTTGGGTCTTCGTTGCTGCACGCGGGCTTTCTCTAGTTGCGGCGAGCAGGGGCTACTCTGCGTTGCAGTGCGTGGGCTTCTCATTGCGGTGGCTTCTCTTGTTGCGGAGCATGGGCTCTAGAGCGCAGACTCAGTAGTTGTGGCTCATGGGCTTAGTTGCTCCGCGGCATGTGGGATCTTCCCGGACCAGGGCTTGAACCTGAGTCCCCTGCATTGGCAGGCGGATTCTTAACCACTGCGCCACCGGGGAAGCCCTGCTGTAAGATTTTAGCTGTGCTTTTGCTGTGTGAGGACAGAAGTGAGTGTTGGAGGAGGTCATGGAGAGGACGTGACCGCCACTTCATCCTGGAGCTGGACCCAGGCAGTCAGAGGCTCCTCATCCCTCCCCATCCTTGGAATCTACACTCTGCCAGATGTTCCCACAGTAGAGGCTGTTATGAGGACGTGGCCCTGAGGTAGTAAAGTGTTGTTAGACCATCTGGACTAAGTGCCTGAACTCCGTTAAGGTCACCGTATAAACTCAAGATTCTGGTACGCACGTGTGGAGATCTACTCCTCTTCCAGGTATAAGTTCCCTTGTTTGTTAAAATCATCACCTACCCATCCAGAGCAGTCTGGCTCTTTCTTCCGTCCCTCCCTGACCTCCGTATTCAGGGGCCAGTTTACAAACCAGCAGGAAGATACGTTCAGGGCATTCTTGTTTTCTCAAATTACGGTCCATCTGTCTTATTTTCAATGTAAATATAATGTAATAGAACGATGGATTGAAAATGAAGAATGGAATGCAATCACTGACATAAGCCATGGTATGTGGTGTTGTGATGTGGATAAATATATCTTGAGTAAATTGTTGTGTCATTTTTTTAGTTACAGGCTGTTGGAACAAAGGACCTGGAGCAGGCTGTTTTAATTTCCTGCTCCTAGCCTCTTGCATTAAAAATGATGAATCTAAGTGAAAAATCCTGAGTAATTCAATGAGTGATAGCTGAAGTGTACCTGTCATAAGAGGGAGAGTGTGTTTTAGTCTGTTGATGCTTTCTAAGGCAATATTGTTTATTGAGTCTCCAGATTTATTTAACAATCAAACTTTTTTGTGTGCATTTACCATGTGCCAGGCATTGGCATATGAATATCGGACCAATGTTCTACTGTTAAGCTTAATCCTGTTAATATAACTGCGTTGGGACATCTTATTTTCTTATTTAGAACAGTAGTTCTTATCACAGTATCATAAAAATCATCAAATAATACTTGGGAATTGAGTTGAGAAATAAGTGAAATTTCTATATCTGTTTCCATATAAGTGGCTCGTGGAATTTTTTTTTTCTTTACCAATTTTGGAGAACACTTCTGGGATGGATAATTTTTAAAATATTCTGAGTAGTATAAAGACAAGTTGTTGTGGGTGTGTGTATCTTGGAAGGTTCCTCAATGACACTGTCATCCTTCAGACCAGCTGAAACCAAGATGGGAAAGGCCTACATGTCTTCTGGTCAGAAAAGGCAGGCCATGCTTATTAAGTGACTCCAGAGAAGAAAAAGAATCACTAACATTTATAGGAGACTCAGATAATAGTTACATGGGTATTGGCTCCCAGATTCAAAAACTGATTGATTAATGAGCTGCTCCTCCTATGGGCAACTCTGTAGCATTGCTCCAGGATAAATGGCAGCAGGAATGTATTTACTCATTTAATAATGCCTCTTAATTCTTCCGAGGAACAGCAATAGCCAGGAGGCTAGCCAGTATGGTGATGATAAAGTAGTAGGCCTTGCAGATGATTTACTGTTGTTATTATAAAGTAGTGCCAGCTCAAGATTTTACTTATAATTACTTCACTGTGACAGTGTCCTAATATGCTCTCTTGAGTGCATAGGGGTGAAATTTCACCAACTATCTTGGGAACTTGGAGCCTCCGGGTACGCTTAAGAAAGTACTTCCTATACACTTACATGTGTTCTTTATGGGTTATGTGACAGAGGGCAGGCTGAGAGCTATTTTCTGGCTCCTTCATCCTGGAAGTATGGTCCTGGGAGTGTGGGAAGTATTGGTATCCCCATGGGATCTTGTTAGAAATGCAGAATCTTGGGCCCCTCTCCAGACCTACTGAATCAGAATCTGCATTTTAGCAGGATCTCCAGGAGGATCCAAATGTACATCACACGTTAAAGTTTAAGAAGCACTAGTTTAGAAGGCATTTGATGTTTGTTACATTTTGCCTTTTATTTGCCAATTTTCCAATGCAGTTTTTTGACAAAGTAGTGCCTCCCTTTTCCCCCCTCAAAACAGTTCAAAATGGTTTTTGAAGAAGAAATCATTTAGACCTTAAATGGGAAAGTAGGGGAGAAAGTGGTTGCATTTGGAGCTCAGTGTTGGATAACAGTAATTTTTGAAAATCGGATATTTATCCATTTTAGAAGTCTAAACCCAGTCATGGTCCCAGAGATCATAATTCAAACAGATTACTTTATCTCTTTACCTATATTCTTAAGAAAGAGATGTGTATTTTTAAATGCATGTGTACATAGCTTCCTTAATGAAAGTTTTACTGCAAAAGCACTCTGTTTCTAATGCATCCTTAAGTGAAGTTTTGCATTCTTAATTTTCCACTCAAGTAATTTAGAAACCATTAGTTAAAGTGGAACTCTGAGATAAAGTAGGATCCTTGTAAGTTTAGATGGTTTTCTCTGAAGATTGCTCTTATAATTGTCAGAGAAAGATAAATTCTTAATTGCATTTCATTACATCTGGGTAGCGGATACATATTTGCTTTCCAGATACCTGTCTGGCAAGAGTGGAGGAGGATGGGAGATTGAGTGATATGGTAACATCAAGCTAACATATTCCAAAGTTGTCCACCCGTCCAGCTGGCCCCTGTGAATCTCTCTCATTCGTTAGGACAAAAGCATTTCCCACTGTCTATCCACACCTCCTTTCTCAAGTCAAAATGTTGTTTCTCCTTTGTTCCTATTCCTCAAATAGTTTACTACATAGCTAGACAAGAGAACGGTTGCTGCTCTTGAAGGTTAGAGATTTTTGTTGTCACCTTCTGAAATTGGCAGTCATGGATGGTGTCGGCAGTACAGACAGAAGTGGGTGCCCTTTAGTTATTTCTCTCCTCAAAAGTGTGGTTCTGCCTCTGGCTCTTTTTAAATCTCATTACAGAATCTTTTTCTCTTGTGCCTGACTGGTTTGATTTTTCTTTCAAGTTAGATGTCTTCTAGAGAAAGGCTTTAAAGTACAATCAGATCCAAATTTCAAAAGTAAAGAGATGTGTTTTACTGATCTCAAGGAAGGAATTGCGTTTGTAAATACTAATAGTTGCCCAGTGCCCTTTCCAAAACGAAGGATTTGCCCACATAGATCAGTCTAAATGTATGTTTTGCAGCTGTAATTTAATATTGAGAAAATATCTCCTAACTTATAGATCCTGTGTAAGCTTCTCATATTAACATTTGACTTCTCTTTTTCATCAAATTCATAAAAGATGTTATAAATTTGAGTTAGAGATTTTACCATAGTTTCTAGTTCCATATTTTAAAAAATTTCTAGCCCATATTACATTTCTGAGTGTATTTAACATATTTTAATACTAGACAGTTATAGCAAATAAAATTCAGAGACTTTTGAAAATACAAATGAGGGAAGGGTTTGTACTATGACCAATATTTTTCTAATGAATTTGTGCTCTCTCAGGAAGAGAAACTGAGGTTAGAAGAACTTACTTAAAAATCTCCAGGCCAGGGACTTCCCTGGTGGCGCAGTGGTTAGGTATCCGCCTGCCAATGCAGGGGACAGTGGTTTGAGCCCTGGTCCGGGAAGATCCCACATGCCGCGGAGCAACTAAGCCCGTGCGCCACAACTACTGAGCCTGTGCTCTAGAGCCTGCGAGCCACAACTACTGAGCCCATGTGCCACAACTACTGAAGCCCACACGCCTAGGGCCTGTGCTCCACAACAAGAGAAGCCACTGCAGTGAGAGGCCTGCGCACCGCAAAGAAGAGTAGATCCCGCTCGCTGCAACTAGAGAAAGCCTGAGCGCAGCAACGAAAACCCAACGCACCCAAAAATAAAATAAATAAATAAATTTAAAAAAAAATCTCCAGGCCAGAGTATTCTTAACTTTTGGGGGATCTGGAACAGATTGAGTTCCTATATATAGATTTGAGTGTATTACTTTTTTTTTTCTGGGCAAAAGGCCTATACTTTCATTGTATTGCCAAGGAGTCTATGTTTAAAAACAAACAAAAGATTTACTGCTCAAATCATTCACAACTCATAAATCTCTACTCTCCATTGTCTTTAAAATATTTTACCTGTTTTCCATGATGGTTTTCCATTTCCTGATTTCATTGTCTGCTCCATCCAGGGCAATACCTGCTTGATGTAGAGGTATATAGATTTGTGCTTCCAGGAGAAGAGAGATAGTTCTCCTTCATGGGTTTTGTAAACCATGCTGGTTACTATGAACTTTGTATCACCTTTGTCAATGCATATATGTATGTATAGGTTTATTTACCCGTATACATATATATGCATATATGCATTAAGTACTACACATATGCATATCTGTAATATACACATAAATGCATATATGCATGTATATAGATACATGGGTTCACATAGATGCCTTTGTGTGTTTAAGTGTGTATGTGTACATTTATATGCATGTTTATATACATAAATGCATGCATGTATGTATACATGTTTATATGTATTGCATGCTCATCTATATATGCAAATATATGTATAGGTACATATTTATATAACTATATATCTATGTATGTGTGTATATAGATATTCAGGTGTATGTGTGCAGATATATATAGTATATGTGTGTATCCATGCATGTGCATATGTGTATGTTTACGTGCACAATTACATGTGTATGTGTGTATATATATATAGGTGTTTATACACGCAGTATGTATGTGTGTATTTCTGTATTCATGTATTTGTATGTGCTTATTGTTCTATTTCAAGGCCAAACCTTCTGGTTGTGAATTGAGCATCAGAATATGCTTCCGGAACTTAAGCAGGGGAGCTGTGGTATTCAGAGGAGAAAACAAGCTTCCTCTGCACAAGAGTGGGAGGAGAGGCAGGTGGAGGAAGTTTTGGCCAGTTCTGCCCTGTAGTTTGTGGCTTCCCTAAGACCAAAGTTTCTTAGGTGACTCTGCCATCAGTAACTTCCCAGTCAAGTGGGCTGAGGTTAAATGATATTTTTCTCAGAGCTTTAAATCATAAGTGTCCGGACTGTTCTCATTGTGTTAAATAGCAAGCAGAGGCCAGTGTTCAGTTACAGGTGTCCCGTCTTGCTTTGGCCGAGACCTGCCGCAGGTAGGAAAGAAGAGGATTGGCGATGGTTTCAGTTACGTGATTAATTTTTCTTGCTAGAGTATGATGTTCTATTTTCCTTGCCCAGACAATCTTATTACTCAGAAACTTTGAGAAAACATGTTATTAAGCGGCTGTGAAATGTGTTTCTTTTATGCAGGGCAGACAGGAAAGGCAGTCAAAGCTCTCTTTCCCGACCAATTGGCTCATGGATGCTGATGAAAGAGATTGGTCAGTTTTCTACACTGCTTTTTCTAATTCTTAATAATTTTTTATCTAGTTCTTACTGTTTTTTTGAATTTGAAAATAAATGTTTTCTTTTTAACATCACACACTGAGTACTCAGTGAATGATTTCCCTGCTGCTTCATGGATAGGTCTCTACTCAGCCACTTAATTGTGAATGACTTTGTTTAATAGCTTGATAAGTTATTCATGACATTTTTAACAAACCCTCTGTAGTCTGGGTGGGAATACTTTTCTTTTTCTAGTGTGTTAGTTTTTGGCAGTTTAAAATTATTTTTTTCTGTATAGTTGATCACAGACAATGTTTTAAAGCTATCTAATCTCCTTTAAGCCAAAGTAAAACATATATTTGTATTTCCAAATAAAGTCCTTCAATCAGTTCTTTATTTTTCAGGCATTATAACTTGAGGGGTGGAGAACTGAGTCAGGAAGTGATATCTAAAATGTCTAGATAATAGTTTTACTGTTAATATTGAAAGAATCCTACCTTGCTATTTTGTTACCTCTATGGCTTAGTTCAAGAGGACCGTAATTTTTAATGGAAAAAGATTGTTGAAGGCTTTAAATACTTTTCACACTTCAAGGATATAGTGGGTGGAAATACATTTGGGCTTTGAGGATAATCTAAAAGGTTTAAACAACATAGCTTCTTTTCTTTTAATTTATTAATTTGGCTGCATCGGGTCTTAGTTGCGGGTCATGGAGATCTTTGTTGCGGCATGTGGGATCTTTCATTGCGGCATGCGGGCTTCTCTCTAGTTGTGGTGCGTGGGCTCCAGAGCACACAGGCTCAGTAGTTGTGGAGCGTGGGCTTAGTTGCCCAGTGGCGCGTGGGATCTTAGATCCCTGACCAGGGATCGAACCCGCATCCCCTTCATTGGAAGGCAGATTCTTAACCACTGGACTACCAGGGAAGTCCTATAAACATAGCTTCTTATATATTGTGTTTTTAGACAGGATAAGCATTTGCTTTTATGATATTATTGGCTATGTTTAGGCTGATAAGAATTTTCATAGTGATTCTGAAAAAAAAGTATAGAATTATTCATATCATTAAAGAAATAATGATAATGTTCAAAATTATAATAATCAATTACTCATTGCAAACTTCTCCTCTTGTCCCCTCAGTTGGGTTGATAGCACCACCAGTACCTATCCCCCTAGTCACCATGACATAATCTGCCCCTTCTTTATGCCCCAAGCCTACAGCTTCACCTTTGTATGTTGAATTCTTTGCCCATGATGCTAGTTTTGAATTCCATATCACTTTGCCAATTGTAGCATCCTCCTTCCTATCTATGCTCTATTCTTCTGTTGGTCCTTCTCTCTTTACCAACCACCCTGTAAACTACTTTGTTGAAAATCTTCCTAACGCTCAAACCATCATAAGGCCACTCCCATAGATAGCAATTGTAACTGATGCCATGCAGCCATCTCTAATTAATTTCATTTGACAAACGTTTGTTAGCTGAGTGTCTGTCATATGCCAGGTACTATGCTGGAATTTGGGGAATCCTTGGCTATAGAAAGCTTAGTCTAAAGAAGAAGATGTTAAAAGCAGACCACAATATTGCAGTAGGGCATATTAAAGGCTATAAGAGAAGGAAGAAAAAAGAGACAACTCAATTGGCTGCAGTCAGGGAAGGTTTCACAGAATCAGTCACAGCAGGGATGATATTGAAGATGAGTAACTTAATACCCACACTCCTTTGCCTGCCATTCAAAGTTTTTCCTAGAACTGACCTCATCCTTTTTATTATCATTCTCTGTTAGTGATGGTAATAATTATAAAGACTATAGGACTATTTTTAGTAATTAAACATTTTAATAATCATAAAGACTAGATGACTATAAAAGGTGATAGGACTGTTCTGAAACAGTTACAAATTATTGAGCAATTACTTGGCCAATATCTTTACATGTATTACCTTATTTAATCCTAACAAATCCGCTTTCGAGATGAACAGCCAGAGGCACAGAACAGTAAAGTACCTCTCAAGGCCACCCCAGCTAGTCAGTGGTAGAGCTAAGCCTCAACCCAGATCTTTGAGGCTTGTGAACCCTGCTTTGACCAGCATCCTCTGCTGAGCTTCGCTCCTGCCCTGTGCTTCAGGCAAGTGACTGTGGCCCAGGCTCTGCTGACCTTCAGTGACCATGTGATCTTGTAGACAGAAAAGGAGCTTGGGAATCAGAAAACACAGGTTGGAATTGCTATGAACATCTTTAGGCAATTTACCTAAGTCTTCTGAAACTCAATTTCTGCATTTGTGAAATAATGAGAATAATTATGCTTGCCTCTCGGAGACATTGTAAAGATCAAATGAGATGATGTATAGGAAAACACCTTATAAAATATTCAACTTAGGTTCTTGTTGCTGTTATTATTACTAGTACTACTTACTACTATGACGGTAAAATGTGAGTTAGTACCAGTCACCAAAAAAGATTGCAACCATTATCCACAAATAATTAAGGATTTTTAGCTCCTAGAAATTATTTTATTGATTCATTCCAGACTAGCAGCTATTCAATGACAACTGTGCTTTGCTCATAAACATTTCGCTGCCAGATGTTGCCTATGCTATGCGTATAAGTATTCTTCCTTTTTTCAGACACAGATGGATTTGTGGGTGTTACTTGTACTCTTAGTTAAAAAATAAAAGCCTATGTAGGAATAAGTGGTATAGGCCATTTACATCTCATTACTATAACCCTGGGTGTGTATTCAAATGAAAGAATATATCAAGAGCTGATATTCTAATCAATCAAGCTATTGGCACCTCTAAAAAATTAACTGTGGGTGTCGATGTAACTAGATTTAAAGGTACTGCAGAATGTCTTCTCCAGCCACAAAATGATAGGATCATGCCACGGTACAGGAGACAAATTGTTAATATCCGTATTGCAACCTAATCATTTCACATTACAGCATAGGAAGGGTGGTTCCTCTGACTTTTAAGAGGTTTTGTAGATGATGAATTTGATTTCTGGTTGTAATGAATCTTTTTTTTTTTTAATTATTAGCACCTTTTAATTATTATTAATTTATTTGGCTGTGTTGGGTCTTTGTTTCTGTGCAAGGGCTTCCTCTAGTTGCGGCAAGCGGGGGCCACTCTTCATTGCGGTGTGCGGGCCTTTCACTATCGTGGCCTCTCTTGTTGTGAAGCACAGGCTCCAGACGTGCAGGCTCAGTAGTTGTGGCTCACGGGCCTAGTTGCTCCGCGGCATGTGGGATCTTCCCAGACCAGGGCTCGAACCTGTGTCCCCTGAATTAGCAAGCAGATTCTCAACCACTGCACCACCAGGGAAGCCCGTAATGAATCTTTATAGAATCTTATAGGGTGCCTAGGAAACTGATTTTTTCAACGATGCCAGATCTGAAATGATGAGAGATATCCAAACAAGTGTAATTTTTAAGCAAAACTGAGTTGGATGTGTAAATTATATGCTGAAGTACATGAGAGCAGATATGGATTCAGGACATAGAGGAAAAACAAAGCGTTGGTTTAATTTCTTCCAGTGCTCCTTAGAGTCCTTGATAAGTGAAGTGTGATAACTACTCAAAATCATTTTATCAACTCTTCAGAGCAGTTGATTTATGATAAGACAGAAAAAAGACCTTCCTTTTAATTTCTCTTGACTTAATCAATTAAATATGTTAGGTACTCTACTTAAATTTTTCTTGTGGTGGTGTTGGTTTGCTAAGGTGGATCTCTGGGGCAATTGATGAAAAGTAGCTTCCTGCTAAGCCAGGATAATGAATATTGACATTCTTGGCTTTTACAGCCAATAGAAATCACACTTCCAAGTCTCCATTTCCAAGGGGCTTACTCAGTAAATGACTTCCCCAATCATCTGCGCTGTGGAGACAAACTCTCAAAAAGATTGGAGTGAATAAAATTTAAAAACTGTGAATTAACATCAGCGTCTGTAAGAACAAATATTGAGGTTAGAAGTTTGAATCTCCAAGACAGAATGGCAGGGTGAGGATGAGCCTGGGAGTCAGGAAATGTAAGCAGGACAGACTCCGGTCATTAACCCAAAATCTCTTCCCCCTGCTGTGTCTACTGCATTAGAGTCAAGGAACATTACCGCATTCAATGTGGCCAGAGCTCCAGATAAAGATACTAATTGAAAGAGGAACTTTTCCAGCACCTTTTCACTTTCCTCTATACCCCCGCCCCCCCACCAACCTTTATCTTAGTTTAACAGAGAAAACAAACCAAAAAACCCTTAAGCCCTGATAGCAGGAAGAGGAAGCTGTTTATCTTTTTTCCTATGCCTCTTATGTAAATGTTGTCCTTTGCTGATACACATCTTTAAAAGATGAGAAGGAAAAAACCCCTTTTAGACACTTAAAAAATAAAATGACACTTTCTCAAGGAATATTAAAAGTTTCAGTCTCCAGGCTTTGAGGATTGGAGATCTTATGGGGCATTTTTCTACAAAGGTCTTTAAATAACTCCTCTCTAAAAAGCTGTCTCTCCTTGACAGTTCTAGTTTACCAATCCATGATTACTTGTCATACCTTGTTTTCAGTGTTCACGTGTAAAATGATTTTTTCCTTCTTACAGCTTTCATCTGAAAAGATTTCCTCTTTATGATGAGGTTCTGCCCACACTTCCAATCTTCTAGGAGCTTGTAGAACTGTGGAACTGAAGAGCCGCTGTGGATCTCGGATATCACCTTTCCCAAGGCTCATGTATCACAGGTAAGGAAACTGAAGTTCAAGCTTCAAGTGAGTTCCCTCAACTTACTTTTACCTTTTGAGTGATTGTCAAAAGTTTAGAACTCAGGTTCACTGCCATGCTCTTGGCTACCACAGAGCTGACCGGCTCTTTTTCTAAATTCAGAAAATTAAAAAAGCAATCCCTTGACAGCTTGCTGAAGTTGTAGTTCACAGATGTCTACTTTTCCTCAATTGTTTTGAAAACCCCACTGTGACCAGATGAAAAGAGTTTCCCTTTATGAAACACTGTGACATATTAGGACGTTGGCATTTTCTTTTTACATCTTGCCATCCTGCCGCATGCACTGTGAGGTGCACTTCTGTTCAGTAGGAAGTGTAGCCATTTTATCCATTTTTTCCCTTTCTACCTGGGATGAGGACTTGGTATTTGAAATAATGTTCTGCGTCAGCGCCAGCCTTGTAGGAGAACCCCGCAACCTCAGCCATCCTTAGGGAGTAGGAGATGGTGAGCTTATTACAGACCCGCTAAGCCACTTGTGGTCATCTGAATGGACTCGCCTGAGATTACTGCCATATCAACACAGGATTTTAGAATTTCAATGGAGATAATTTTGTCAACTCTTTCCTTTGGCAGACAAAGAATCAATGGTTGTCTTTGTCAGGGCTTCTGATTTGTTGCAGTTGTTAGAAGTCCAGATCTAATCTGAGTCTATATCCAAATCAAACTGGCTAAAACTTGAAAAAGAGAATTTAAGAAATGTTTTGGCTCATGTAAGTCTAGATGATAGATTGATAGATTCAGGGGCTCAAATGATGTCATTGGTCTCCTTTTCTCTCTGTCCTCTTCCCTTTCCTCACCTCCCCTCCCTTTCCTTTTCTTTCTTTTCCTCTCTGCATATTACCAACCATCTTATGTTCAGCTTTACTCTCTGTTGGCCTTGTTTAAATTGGAAAATGGCTCATATTGACCCCACCTGGCCTTGTGCCCTTAGGTACAGAGCATGAACATTTGGTGCACTTGGGTTCCCTACCCTACCTCCTTGAAGCTGCGGGGAGAGTTAGGGTAGCTCAAGGACTGCAAGACGGTGAGGGAGAGGAATTATTACTAAACTAGGGGGATGGATGCTTGGAAGAAACTAATAATAATAATAATTTAAAATATAATAACATCAATATCTAACAGTTACAGAAGTCTCATTTCAATATGCCAGGAACTTTTGTAAGTGTTTAATAGCTAATAACTTATTTAATTCTCAAAACAGTGTGAGGTAGGTATAAATATGACTTTCATTTACAGATGAAGAAGCTTAATCACAAGAGAGATTAGTGGTCTACCATTATGATTTAGAAGCCAAGTGCATCTTTTTTTCCCTGCAAGTGTATCTTAAAGCCCAATAACCTTTCAAATAGCATTCATTAAACCATTATTTGTTCACTACTAACTTTTCCAGATATGGGGAAGTGAGGAAATACTAACCTTATCTTCATGGCATGTGCAATCTAAGGGTGGAGTCAGAGACACCTTATATCTAAACACATATCCTATATCTAAATAATGACCATATAATTTGTAGAAATAAGTGCTATAATGCAATTATGCAAGGTGAAGGATTGTGATATGGAGATAGCTAATGTATTCTCTCTTCGTTGTTCAAATATAAAAAGAGATGTTAGTGAGCTGTCTTAAAATGGCTTTATCACAAGGAAAATTAGTTTGAATGATAATAATTGTTCAGCAAAGAAGACTCAGTTGTCGCAAACTTTAGAACTCTTTTCTCCCAGGTGAACTGTATCTTGCCAAAGCTGGACAGGGGAGCTGAGTGAGAGGTGGAAATTCTTAAAGAATGTGTGTCTGGAATAAATGGATAACAAATAATTCTGATGTTTATGGAAAAAAACCCATTTGGACTAGTTCTTATTTTGATTTTTTTCTGATTTAAAACAAACACACTTAAAACACCAGTAAAGAAAACAGTAAGATTTGCTCATCATAAACTATGAATGATGTTTTTTCGTTTCAGATTGGTAAATGTATATGAGAATATTTTCTTTAATTTTAAGCTAGAATATTCCTAGCACCAAATTTGAGATTTAACTCCTGCTTCTTCAAGGGCTTCATTTGAAACCTTAATATTAGCCTTTTTTCAATTAAAACACTTGAAGTCTTTGGTTCTAATGAGATCCATAACCTTAGATGCTTCTATTTTTTTTTTTCACCCATTGGCCACTTCACCTTTTCCACTATTCAAAGAAAAAGTTAATTTGTATTAACAGCCAATTTCACAAGAGGTTGATTATTCAAAAATGGGTTTTGATTCTAACCAGAAAATGTATAGGGTGCTACTTAAAAGATACCTAGAGATTAACAAAGTATTAGAAAGCAAGAATACCAATTGAATATCTGAAAATCAAAATACAATGCATATTGAAAAATCTTTCAGAGGATGGAAAACCCAGCTTATCCATTTTTTAAGTCTTTATCAACGTGTCTGAATAATGCCTCCAATGCACAGCTTACCCCAGCTACACAGACATGGTTTTCTTGATGCAGAGAGGGCCATTGAATATGTCAGAGACTAGAGATTACTTCACATTTCTTGGAAAAACTGACTTGGAAGGTCATTGAAGGCTAATGCATATGGGCAATTATATTGGGAGGTTTACAAACCACTCAGCAGTTATGTTATAACCAGAAACAAAAAGTGAATAAATTAAAGGATTTTTGGGTCTGCTAGATTTGTAGTCATGACTACCCGAACTTTTCTTTTTTCATAAGTGATCACTCTGTGTGTGTGTGTATGTGTGTGTGTGTCCCCCATTTTATTGTTCCTGATAAATGGCTGGAGCTATAGAATAACCTGAAATAATTCCAGGAGGGTAGCAGTCACTATTCATTTGGCTCCATCTGCCACATTAATTCTGATCATATACGAACCCACTGACTAGTCAGTAGGTGTCAGATAGACGTGAATGTTTTGTGTTTGTTTTGCTTTTCTCTTCCCCATCATATTTCCAGGGTTACGATTTTGAAGATAATACCCAGTGGAATTACGGAAATGTGTTCCTATAGGTGAAATTTAGAGCATATTTCTAAGAAATTCAGATTCACTCATTTCTAAAGCCTAAAGATGTAACTTTTGTATTCTGAAACACTGTAAGTGGGGAACAGGAGGTCTGAAAGTTCAGGAATTTTTCCTTGTTTATTTTTCTCTTGATGCACAAGAAAGAATAATATATATCCTCTGGTCCTTCTTCTTCTTCGTTTGAACTTTGTCTCTATTGTGCAACAAGAATATAATAAAAACCAGAAATTAATTGGACATCCAAAGAACCCTAAATTATAAGAGTGTAGTTCTGGAACTGCAGTGAATATACATACAGGTGGACACTGCTCTCTGAGAGGTGGTTTCGTTTTTGAAATTGAGTATAGTTATGTGCTTATCCAGGGCAGGAACTGGCTCATTCTTCTCGCAGGTGCCTAGAATAGGGCCTAGTGTGTCTTAAACAAGACAACAGGAGCTAAGATTATACAGCAGTTATTCCATGCCAGGCGTTGCTTAAAGCACTTACATGTATGAATGCACTCACTCTTTTAGAAGTTGCTTCTTTGTAGCAGATGTTCTGCCCCGCCGCTGCCCACCTGCACTCACTAGCAGCTGCAGAAGGCACCTTCCCATCTCATCCCTGGGCACCTGCAAATCTTCCTGTCTCTTTGGTTTCTCCACCCTGGGAGCTTGCTGGACCAGAAGGATGCACAACCCTCAACCAATGGCAGATGGGAGATATTGGATAAATGGCACAGCCTCCGCAGCCCCTAGTGGGATAACTCTAAGGCATGTTTTACATGAGTTCATAAAGGGCCTCCAGGGATTAATGCCTGCGTGCCGGTGCCTAGAACTTGCTCATTGCCTCATGCTTTACTGCTTTTTCCCCTTCCCTGATGTGCTTTCTTCACTGTCCTCACTCTCTCACTGTGCTCCTTGGGATCAGCTCCCAAAGAATCTACCTGCACTCGAGTCCCTGTCATCTTTCGGTCTACTTGTGGAGGTACCAAAATTAGACATTCTTGCTCTTATAATCTTTGTGACATGAATGAATGAACAAATGAATGAATTTGAGAGATACCTAACATTTCCAGGCCAACCAGAAAGCGTTCAATTTTTCATAGATTCTTCCATTAAGTTAATGTACTCAGGCAGCAATATAGCTGCAGTTGTTAATGAAACAGTAGGGAGTTATGCTTAAGTAGAGACACAGGAAGGAATAAATTAACTGAATACAAAACAATCATGGAAGGATCTGGGTTAGTTTAACATAGTTTGAGTACTCCTGAGCTCCTGCTGAACATTGGTGAGAGATACCTTCCAGCTACGCTTTTCTATACATTCCTGTTATCAAGGATTGTTTAAGACAAAGTAAGATTTCACTGAGAAATGACGGATAATTGAGAGAAAACAAAACACAATAATTGGGAAGATTATTTTTGATTCCTTTGAATTATATTGAAAAATGACTACGGAATTTCATATATTAATGAGAACACTTATTTCTTGCTTTTGTACTTGGGACCAAGGCCAAGGGAGTGCATTGATTATTGATGGTATATTACTGAGTATTGATTTTATGTGTTTGTTGTTGCGAGAGTAACTATAACTGTACTTATTTTATTTTTTTTGTTTTTGTTTCTTTTTTCGTTTCTTTTAATTTAACATCTTTATTGGAGTATAGTTGCTTTACAATGCTGTGTTAGTTTCTGTGTATAACAGAGTGAATCAGCCATATGCATACATATATCCCCATATCCCCTCCCTCTTGAGCCTCCCTCCCACCCTCCCTATCCCACCCCTCTAGGTCATTGCAAAGCATCGAGCTGATCTCCCTGTGCAATGCAGCTGCTTCCCACTAGCTATCTATTTTACATTTGGTAGTGTATATATGTCAATGACTCTCTCTCACTTTGTCCCAGCTTCCCCTTCCCCCTGTCCCCGTATCCTCAAGTCCATTCTCTACGTCTGCATCATTATTCCTGTCCTGCCCCTAGGTTCTTCAGAACGACTTTTTTTTTTAGATTCCATATATATGTGTTAGCAAATGGTATTTGTTTTTCTCTTTCTGACTTACTTCACTCGGTATGACAGACTCTAGGTCCATCCACCTCACTACAAATAACTCAATTTCGTTTCTTTTTATGGCTGAGTAATATCCCATTGTATATATGTACCACATCTTCTATATCCATTTGTCTGTCGATGGGCATTTAGGTTGCTTCCATGTCCTGGCTATTGTAAATAGAGCTGCACTGAACATTGTGGTACATGACTCTATTTGAATTATGGTTTTCTCAGGGTATATGCCCAGGAGTGGGATTGCTAGGTCGTATGGTAATTCTATTTTTAGTTTTTTAAGGAACCTCCATACTGTTCTCCATAGTGGCTGTATCAATTTACATTCCTACCAACAGTGCAAGAGGGTTGCCTTTTCTCCACACCCTCTCCAGCATTTATTGTTTGTAGATTTTTTGATGATGACCATTCTGACCTGTGTGAGGTGACACCTCATTGTAGTTTTGATTTGCATTTCTCTAATGGTTAGTGATGTTGAGCACCCTTTCCTGTGTTTGTTGGGAATCTGTACATCTTCTTTGAAGAAATGTCCATTTAGGTCTTCCGCCCATTTTTGGATGGGGTTGTTTGTTTTTTTGATATTGAGCTGCATGAGCTGCTTGTATATTTTGGAGATAAATCCTTTGTCACTTGCTTCGTTTGCAAATATTTTCTCCCATTCTGAGAATTGTCTTTTCATCTCGTTTATGGTTTCGTTTTCTGTGCAGAAGCTTTTAAGTGTCATTAGGTCCATTTGTTTATTTTTGTTTTTATTTCCATTTCTCTAGGAGGTGGGTCAGAAAGGATCTTGCTGTGATTTATGTCATAGAGTGTTCTGCCTGTGTTTTCCTCTACGAGTTTTATAGTATCTGGCCTTACATTCAGGTCTTTAGTCCATTTTTTTGGACTAAACTATGGACTTTAGTCCATAGTTTTTTTTTATGTATGGTGTTATGGAGTGTTCTAATTTCATTCTTTTACATGTAGCTGTCCAGTTTTCACAGTACCACTTATTGAAGAGGCTGTCTTTTCTTCATTGTATAGTCTTGCCTCCTTTATCAAAGATAAGGTGACCATATGTGCATGGGTTTATCTCTGGGCTTTCTATCCTGTTCCATTGATCTGTATTTCTGTTTTTGTGCCAGTACCATACTGTCTTGATTACTGTAGCTTTGTAGTATAGTCTGAAGTCAGGGAGCCTGATTCCTCCAGCTCCCTATTCTTTCTCAAGATTGCTTTGGCTATTCGGGGTCTTTTGTGTTTCCATAAAAATTGTAAAATTTTTTGTTCTAGTTCTGTGAAAATTGCCATTGGTAGACTGATAGGGATTACACTGAATCTGTAGATTGCTTTGGGTAGTATAGTCATTTTCACAGTGTTGATTCTTCCAATCCAAGAACATGGTATATCGCTCCATCTGTTTGTATCATCTTTAATTTCTTTCATCAGTGTCTTATAGTCTTCTGCATACAGGTCTTTTGTCTCCTTAAGTAAGTTTATTCCTAGGTATTTTATTCTTTTCGTTGCATTGGTAAATGGGAGTGTTTCCTTATTTTCTCTTTCATATTTTTCATCATTAGTGTATAGGAATGCAAGAGATTTCTGTGCATTAATTTTGTATCCTGCTACTTTACCAAATTCATTGATTAGCTCTAATAGTTTTTTGGTAGCATCTTTAGGATTCTGTATGTATAGTATCATGTCATCTGCAAACAGTGACAGCTTTACTTCTTCCTTTGTGATTTGGATTCTGTTTATTTCTTTTTCTTCTCTGATTGCTGTGGCGAAAACTTCCAAAACTATTTTAAATAATAGCAGTGAGAGTGGGCAGCCTTGTCTTGTTCCTGATCTTAGTGGAAATGGTTTCAGTTTTTCACCATTGAGAACAATGTTGACTGTGGGTTTGTCATATATGGCCTTTATTATGTTGAGATAAGTTCCCTCTATGCCTGCTTTCTGGAGGGTTTTTATCAAATGGGTGTTGCATTTTCTCAAAAGATTTTTCTGCATCTATTGAGATGATCATATGTTTTTTCAATTTGTTAATATGGTTTATCACATGGATTGATTTGCGTATATTGAAGAATCCTTGCATTCCTGGGATAAACCCCACTTGATCATGGTGTATGATCCTTTTAATATGCTGTTGGATTCTGTTTGTTAGTATTTTGTTGAGGATTTTTGCATCTATTTTCATAAGTGATATTGGCCTGTAGTTTTCTTTCTTTGTGACATCTTTGTCTGGTTTTGGTATCAGGGTGATGGTGGCCTCGTAGAATGAGTTTGGGAGTGTTCCTCCCTCTGCTATATTCTGGAAGAGTTTGAGAAGGATAGGTGTTAGCACTTCTCTAAATGTTTGATAGAATTTGCCTGTGAAGCCATCTGGTCCTGGGCTTTTGTTTGTTGGAAGATTTTTAATCACAGTTTTAATTTCAGTGCTTGTGACTGGTCTGTTTATATTTTCTGTTTCTTCCTGGTTTAGTCTCGGAAGATTGTGCTTTTCTAAGAATTTGTCCATTTCTTCCAGCTTGTCCATTTTATTGGCATATAGTTGCTTGTAGTAATCTCTCATGATCCTTTTTATTTCTGCAGTGAAGTTGTTACTTCTCCTTCTTCATTTCTAATTCTGTTGAATTGAGTCTTCTCCCTTTTTTTCTTGATGAGTCTGGCTAATGGTTTATCAATTTTGTTTATCTTCTCAAAGAACCAGCTTTTAGTTTTATGGATCTTTGCTATCATTTCCTTCATTTCTTTTTCATTTATTTCTCAACTGACCTTTATGATTTCTTTCCTTCTGCTAACTGTGGGTTTTTTTGTTCTTCTTTCTCTAATTGCTTTAGGTGTAAGGTTAGGTTGTTTATTTGAGGTTTTTCTTGTATCTTCAGATAGGATTGTATTGCTATAAACTTCCCTCTTAGAACAGCTTTTGCTGCATCACATCGCTTTTGGGTCGTCATGTTTTCATTGCCATTTGTTTCTCGGTATGTTTTGATTTCCTCTTTGATTTCTTCAGTGATCTCTTGGTTATTTAGTAATGTATTGTTTAGCCTCCATGTGTTTGTATTTTTCACAGTTTTTTTCCTGCAATTGATATCTAGTCTTATAGCGTTGTGATGAGAAAAGATACTTGATACGATTTCAGTGTTTTAAAATTTACCAAGGCTTGATTTGTGACCCAAGATATGATCTATCCTGGAGAATGTTCCATGAGCACTGAGAAGAAAGTGTATTCTGTTGTTTTTGGAGGGAATGTCCTATAAATATCAATTAAGTCCATCTTGTTTAATGTGTAATTTAAAGCTTGTGTTTCCTTGTTTGTTTTCATTTTGGATGATCTGTCCATTGGTGAAAGTGGGGTGTTAAAGTCCCCTACTATTATTGTGTTACTGTTGATTTGCCCCTCTATGGCTGTTAGCATTTGCCTTATGTATTGAGGTGCTCCTATGTTGGGTGCATAAATATTTATAATTGTTATATCTTCTTCTTGGATTGATCCCTTGATCATTATGTAGTGTCCTTCTTTGTCTCTTGTAATAGTCTTTATTTTAAAGTCTATTTTGTCTGATACGAGAATTGCTACTCCAACTTTCTTTCGATTTCCATTTGCATGGAATATCTTTCTCCATCCCCTCGCTTTCAGTCTGTATGTGTCCCCAGGTCTGAAGTGGGTCTCTTGTAGATAGCATATATATGGGTCTTGTTTTTGTATCCATTCAGCCAGTCTATGTCTTTTGGTTGGAGCATTTAATCCATTTACATTTAAGGTAATTATCAATATGTATGTCCCTATTACCATTTTCTTAATTGTTTTGGGTTTGTTTTTGTAGGTCTTTTCCTCCTTTTGTGTTTCCTGCCTAGAGAAGTTCCTTTAGCATTTGTTGTAAAGTTGATTTGATGGTGCTGAATTCTCTTAACTTTTACTTGTCTGTACAGCTTTTAATTTCTCCATCAAAACTGAATGAGATCCTTGCTGGGTAGAGTAATCTTGGTTGTAGATTTTTGCCTTTCATCACTCTAAATATGTTCTGCCACACCCTTCTGGCTTGCAGAGTTTCTGCTGAAAGATTAGCTGTTAATGTTATGGGGATTCCCTTGTATGTTATTTGTTGCTTTTCCCTTGCTGCTTTCAATATGTTTTCTTTGTGTTTAATTTTTGATAGTTTGATTAATATGTGTCTTGATGTGTTTCTCCTTGGATTTATCCTTTATGGGACTCTCTGCACTTCTTGGACTTGATTGACTATTTCCTTTCCCATATTAAGGAAGTCTTCAACTATAATCTTTTCAAATATTTTCTCAGTCCCTTTCTTTTTCTCTTGTTCTTCTGGGACCCCTATAATTCAAATGTTGGTGTGTTTAATATTGTCCTAGAGGTGTCTGAGACTGTCCTCAATTCTTTTCATTCTTTTTTCTTTATTCTGCTCTGCGGTAGTTATTTCTACTATTTTATCTTCCAGGTCCCTTATCTGTTCTTCTGCCGCAGTCATTCTGCTATTGATTCCTTCTAGAGAATTTTAAATTTCATTTATTGTGTTGTTCATCATTATTTGTTTGCTCTTTAGTTCTTCTAGGCCCTTGTTAAATGTTTTTTGTATTTTCTCCATTCTAGTTCCAACATTTTGGATCATCTTTACTATTATTACTCTGAATTCTTTTTCAGGTAGACTGCCTATTTCCTCTTAAGTTTTTTGGTCTGGTGGGTTTTACCTTGCTCCTCATCTGCTGCATATTTCTCTGTCTTCTCATTTTGCTTAACTTACTGTGTTTGGAGTCTCCTTTTTGCAGGCTGCAGGTTCATAGTTGCCGTTATTTTTGGTGTCTACCCGCAGCGGGTAAGGTTGGTTCAGTGGCTTGTGTAGGCTTCTTGGTGGAGGGGACTGGTGCCTGTGTTCTGATGGGTGGGTCTGGATCTTGTCTTTCTGGTGGGCAGGGCCACATCTAGTTGTGTGTTTTGGGGTGTCTGTGACCTTATTATGATTTTAGGCAGCCGCTCTGCTAACGGGTGGGGTTGTGTTCCTGTCTTGCTGGTTGTTTGGCATGGGTCGTCCAGCACGGAGCTTGCTGGCTGTTGGGTGGAGCTGGGTCTTAGCATTGAGAAGGAGATCTCTGGGAAAGCTCTCGCTGATTGGTATTACATGGGTCTGGGAGGTCTCTCGTGGTCCAGTGTCCTGAACTCGGCTCTCCCACCTCAGAAAATCAGGTCTGACGCCAGGCCAGAGCACCAAGACCCTGTCAGCCACATGGCTCAGAAGAAAAGGGAGAAAAAGAATAATAATAAATAAAAAAAATTAAAACTATTAAACTAAAAAAATAATTAAAATGGAAAAGTAATAATAATTAAAAAAAGAAGAGAGCAACCAAATCATTAAACAAATCCACCAATGATAACAAGTGCTAAAAAGTATACTAAGATAAACATAAAACCAGAAACAAGTCAGTCGCAGACAGCAAACCCCAAGTCTACAGTTGCTCCTGAAGTCCACCTCCTCAATTTGGGATGATTCGTTGTCTATTCAGGTATTCCACAGATGCAGGGTACATCAAGTTGATTGTGGAGATTTAATCCGCTGCTCCTGAGGCTGCTGGGAGAGATTCCCTTTCTCTTCTTTGTTCGCACAGCTCCTGGGGGTCAGCTTTGGATTTGGCCTTGCCTCTGCGTGTAGGTCGCCCTCTGGCATCTATTCTTCACCCAGACAGGAGGGGGTTATAGCAGTGGCTGATTGGGGGGCTCTGGCTCACTCAGGCCGGGGGAGGAAGGGGTATGGAATGCGGGGTGAGCCTGTGGCGGCAGAGGCCACCATGATGTTGCAACAGCCTGAAGCGTGCCGTGTGTTCTCCCCGGGAAGTTGTCCCTGGATCACGGGACCCTGGCAGTGGCAGGCTGCACAGGCTCCCGGGAGGGGAGGTGTGGATAGTGACCTGTGCTTGCACACAGGCTTCTTGGTGGCTGCAGCAGCAGCCTTAGCATTTCATGCCCATCTCTGGGGTCCACGCTGATAGCCGCGGCTCGCGCCCGTCTCTGGAGCTCGTTTAGGTGGTGCTCTGAGTCCCCTCTCGTGCACCCCGAAACAATGGTCTCTTGCCTCTTCGGCAGTTCCAGACTTTTTCCCGGACTCCCTCCTGGCTAGCTGTGGCGCACTAGCCCCTTCAGCCTGTGTTCACGCAGCCAACCCCAGTCTTCTCCTTGGGGTCTGACCTCCGAAGCCTGAGCCTCAGCTCCCAGCCCCCACGCATCCCGGTGGGTGAGCAGATAAGCCTCTCGGGCTGGTGAGTGCTGGTCGGCACCGATCCTCTTTGTGGGAGTCTCTCCTCTTTGCCCCTGCACCCCTGTCGCTGCGCTCTCCTCTGTGGCTCCGAAGCTTCCCCCCGGCCAGCCCCCATCTCTGCCAGTGAAGGGGTTCCTAGTGTGTGGAAACTTTTCTTGCTTCACAGCTCCCTCCCAGAGGTGGAGGTCCCATCCCTATTCTTTTGTCTCCGTTTTTCCTTTTTTAATTTGCCCTACCCAGGTACTTGGGGATTTTCTTGCCTTTTGGGAGGTCTGAGGTCTTCTTCCAGTGTTCAGTAGGTGTTCTGTAGGAGTTGTTCCACATGTAGATGTATTTCTGATGTATTTGTGGGGAGGAAGGTGATCTCCACGTGTTACTCCTCTGCCATCTTGAAGGTCCCTTCACCGTACTTATTTTATTCTACTCCCAGAACTAAATTGGTGATTCTGATAGTTGTTTTGGTTCTATTAGCATATGAAAACAACAATAACAGCCATCAGAAATGATGTAGGCTGACTGATAATTGTCATTTATTGAGGATCTCTATATGTCAGATATTGTTCTACACATATGTTGTCTCATTTAATTACCATGATAACACAATGAGGAAAGTTCTATCCTCATTTTATCAATGAGGAAACTGAAGCTCAGAAAAAGGTAGGGTAATGTTTTCAAAAATGCCTAGCTTGTGCTCCTTCAGCTAAGTGTTAAGGCTTCAAATATTGTGGGAAGGAAGACATTAGAAATTGTCAGATTTTACCAAGCATTCACTAGCACTAAGAACAGATTAGAATTCAGAGGCTGGGTGTGGAGTTGATACACGGTGTTGGATCCAGAAGCAAGTAGCAAGATGGTGGTACTAATCTGATTAAAACCCAAATATCCTTTTTTTAACCCGTAATATCCTTTCATTTTTTCATAACAAAACCCAGGTTTCTTAAGTCGGTTCATGAGTCCTGCTGACATCTGACATCTATTTACTTCTTCAGCACTTTATTCCATACAGTAGTCTCTCCTTATCCATGGTTTCACTTTCTGTGGTTTCAGTTACCTGAGATCAACTGTGATCAGAAAATATTAAATGGAAAATTCCAGAAACTACCAATTTATAACTTTTATTTTTTTATTTTTATTTTTTTTTCAATTTATAAATTTTAAATTGCACACCATTCTGAGTAGCATGGAGAAATCTCATGCTGTCCCACTGCATCCAACCCAGGACATGAATCATCCCTTTGTTCAGTTTATCCACGCTGTATGTGCTACCCACCCATTATTGTAGCAAAAAAACATAGAATGTGTATATATAGGGTTTGGTACTATCCCTGGTTCCAGACATCCACTGGGGCTCTTGGAACATTTCCGCTGTGGATCGGGGAGAACTACTGTACTATCTTCATGGCAGCCAAAGTGAATTCCTTTTAGTTCCCCCCAAAAAAACCACAGTGCACATTTCACCTCTGGACTTGGACCGTGCTGTTCTTATTATCTGAAATCTCTTCCCACTCCTATTCTTCTTGGCCTAGCTAACTCTTTTAAGTTTTATTTTTTTTCCATTCAAGCCCCAATGAAATTTCATTTTCTTTGGGTAAGACCTCTATCTCAAATCCTGCAGTGTCCATGTCCCTCTGCCAGGTGTAAATTATTTACTTATGTGTTTCCATAGCTCACAGATTTATCTATGAGATGTTAAGGGAAAGCTACTTATTTATCTTTCACTAGGCAGTGAGTGTCATAAAAACAGACACTACTGTGTCCCCAGCAGGTAGCAGAGGGTTTAGCAGATAGTTAACCCTCAGTAATTACTTATTGAATAAATGTGTGAATGATCATAATGAGGAAACCTAGATAAATAGGTAAAACAGCAAGCAGGTCTTGTTGATAGCAGGCCATTGGTGGAAGTCCTGTCTGGCTGGTAAATGGTGCCTGGCCTACTAGCCAGTACTGGTCAAGGAAACTGTCTGTCCATGGGAAGAATGCTGAGAGCCCAGCATTCCTTTCAAAATGACATAGTCCATGGTGTCTGTGCCGTATTTTAGACATGCAAGGAATAGACACATGACCCAAAACTAGCCAGTTCATTGAATAATCAATGCATTATCAGTCAGATTCCCCTGTTTGAGAATTTGAACAGAGACACTGAGTTAGTAATCAAGGAAGTGAAAAGGAGTAGGATTGAAAAGATGCAGTTGCATGGGTGGTGGGGCTGTGTAGGACCACAAACAAGATGAAGAGACAGGGATGGGATAAATATATGGACAGGAGCAGAGGTGGGAGATACCTTGTGGGCCTTAGAAAGCTGAAGCCATTTACTGAGATTCACGTGTTTGTTCAGCAAGAATACATTGAACCTTGCTATGTTCAGCCCTTGTTCTGGGCTCTGGTTATATAGCTAAACAAATGCAGTCCTGATACTCATTGAGCTTTAATGCTAGATGGGGAAACAGATGCTAAAATACATAAAATATGTAACATACTAGATGGTAGTAAGAGCAGTGACGACAAAGCAGGGAAGGAATATATGAAAATGGAGGTGATGGCAATTTTTTTTAAAAAAAGGTTTAAAGTAAAGGCTTCGCTGTGAAGATGACATTTGAGCAAAGACCCAGAAGGGCTGAGAGAGGGATGGGGAAGACAAAACGCTTAGTCCAGTGTTACTGAAATTCTCTCTTGGGAACAGAGTGGGTTCTGAGCTAGAATCTGGCCTGGTGGAATTTACAAGATCCTCTGTGGGGCAGTGACTTGTCTTTTCAGAAAATTCATATTTATCTTGTGAAGAGGAGACATGGAAATGTTTCTGAGGTTTACCCCGATCTACAGAATAAGGCAAATTTGCTGGCATTTTCTGTTGAAGAGCAAAAGCTTCAGTCAGGATTTGAACCAGTGGCTCCAGGGACTGGCAATATCATTAAATCAGATTTAAATCTCCCTAAGCCCGGTGCTTAATCCAGTAAATCCAGTCTTTAGTTTGCTAAGCTACCTTTCTGCGCCTGCTTAGGGAAATGATGTATGCTTGCTCCCAAAGGTTTTCTTTAAGTCAAAGCCAAATGGATGTCAGATGCCAGTGCAACCTGCTATGAATAAGAGCATGAATTCTTTGGTTCTGCTGGAATATGATTGTGACAAAAGGCATGGCAGAAGTAGAGTTGCCTGGAATTTGATTTGGTTTATATTGTTATTTTCATACTATTATGTAGATCTATAGTATTCACTGGATACGGAGTAGAGGAAAAAGGAAAAATCAACGATACTTACAATTTTTGCTCTTTGGAAATCATTGTTCAACCAACATGCACCCCTCTCTCCCCTAAGACTCTAAGCTTTCTTTTTTAATATGTGGTACATATGTGTTTGAATGGTAGTATAGAGAGAGATCACAAACACATTCAGGGGAGCCTGCAGTTAACATAAGTAAATGAAACAGTCAGATAGAAGAAAATATACACTAAATTACAAACTGATGTCATCTTTTAAGTATAGTGGGAGTTTAACAAAATACCCTCCACAGTGTATGCTTGCTGGCCAATTTCAGGATAAGAACAGTGGGGTTCTGGGTTCAGTTCCTAAAACTGACCCTAATTAACTATGTGACCTTGAGATTTCTTAAGCCTTAGTTTCTCCGTCTGTGAAGAGAGTGTAGTTGTATAGATCCAATGAGGAGATACTTTGTCAGATGTTTAGCACAGGCCCTGATCAGTATAAGCACTTCATAAATGATGAATTTTTTTATTTTCATTAAAACTGATGTTGCTCATTTACAAAGTCCTGTAGGAGAAATTTGTTCCTTATTGAAAATTGTACATTATCTAGAGCACACCCTTTGTGTTATCTGATTATGATTTTATGGGATCTAGTCTACAGCTCTCTTAAGTTGTAAATAACCGAAACAATACAAAATAATTCCTTTTTTTTGAAGTGTAAATGATTTTTGCTCCACTCCCAATAAAAGCTAGTTTTGGTGCCCATTTGATAATTCATTTCAATGTTTTACTCCTTATATATTGTGCTTCTTTGACTTTTCCATTGAACTGGTTGTATCTGCCTGGTTTCCTCATTTAATCAGTGAATATTAAATAAAAACTTTAATGCAGGCTGATTTTTTATCTGTATGAGATTCATTATTTTACCTGTTCTATAAAATTTTCTTTTAATGGTATAGAACACCATTCAAAGGATCGTGAGTAAGGAAAGGAAACCTTGAAACCTGGGAGATCTGATTGAGATATAGCTACGCCGGGCACAGAAAACAAATTCAGTAATAGATATGGGTAGAATTAAGTTCCCAAATGAAGGAAATAAAATGTGAGTTTAAGGAAGCACTCTACCCTGGTGTTGATATATACTGAGTGTGAAATATACTGAGGAGGCCATTCAATAGATCAGAGTTATTGGAATTTCTTTCTTACCTCTTTACCTACTTCAGATTACTAAGCCACTGAGTATCAGAAAAAAATTCAATATTCCTAGTAAAATCCTTCCTGACATAAATCTATAATATGAGCAGCACTTAACACTTCAGAAGCAAGTATTTGTTTGTCTGTGTTCCCATCAAGGGACCATATCTTACTAATCTTGTCAGTCTTTGCCACATAAGACCTAAAATACATTATGGGTGTGGTATACTGAATAAATGATGAAATACATTAAATTCTCTAGTAAAAGCAGAATGCTTTACTAATTAGGATTCGGTTGCCAATGATATGAACACAACTTAAAATGTGTTTATAAGTCAAGAGGGGAATTCGTGAGCACACTGTCAAAGAAAAAATAATATTCGTGACACTTGTTAGAGATGATCTGGAAGACATTATTCAAGTGGTATGGTTGGGATGGATGTAGGTACCAAAGCAATGGGGGTCTTGTGGTGGGGAGAGAATGGACTGAACTCCAAATACAGTATGGATAAGTGGGAATTTATAGCCTAGCAGCAGGGTGGGGACAGTGGGTGGAAAATTACTAAGAGGAGGCATTAGGGGTAAGGGAGGGAATCTGCCTAAACTGACCTAACAGGATTTTTGCTGCAAACAGGCCAGGATGATCAGACATCACCTGGGGCATGTTGGAGGATGAAGGACTGATGAGATCCATGTGATGCAGGGCAATTAGATTGGGAGGATGGGGAATTCTGGCTGAAATGACTTAGCAGGATTCTTACTACAATTGGAAAATGCAGGGAGGAACACGAAAGCCCAAAAGTCAGGCCTAATTTTAAAAAAGCTCAGAAGAGCCTGATGAAAGTTTGGCCTTGGAGAGAATCTGTCAACACAACTTCAAAAGTCCAGGCTCAGTTCTATTCCAGGGCTCACATAATTTCATGTTGGTGGAATCTCTTCCCTCTCTCTGTAATTTCCTGTCCACTTTGCCACTCTTCTTTGCTCTTGGGCAATTTCATTATCAAGTAGTTTTGCTCCTGTGGTAGCAAGTTTTGCCCTGTTGCCGAACCCTGTGCGCTTAATGGCTACTTGTTCTGTGTTCCTTTGTGTGATGGTCACTCGGGTGTGGCCACAAGAGGAGACACAGGAAAGACTCAGAAAAACAAAGTTCATGATGCTCCTAGTTTCCAGGGAAGGTGTCACCACGTGCCACCCAGCGTCACAGGGGATATGCCAGGTTTTGGTCAGATTTCAGAAGACAGGAGTAGAAAGCCAAGGCTAGGGCCTTTACTGGGGTTTCTGCAGGAAAGGCAAAGCAGGGCAAAGTAAACAGTGTTAAGACTGGCTAGTGTGAATCAATTCAGTGGGCTTTGGGCTGCAGGCGTGGTCCCTGGCTGCTTGGCACCTGGCCCTGGGATGAATAAGGTAGAGGGATATTGTTACCTCCTGGGGTGTGTAGGCCAGGTAGAGGAAGTGTGGCTCTGGGTTGGTTTACATATCAAAGGAGGGCTCCAGGCTGGCCCTTTGCTCTAAGTATTGACTAGCCCTGGGAGGGGAGTCTCCCCGCAGCCAGAAAGGTTTTGTCAGGTGTTGAAAATTGGGAAAAAAAAAAAAAAAAGTCAAAATATAATATATAGAAAATTTGAAAGTATATAAACAATACACTGCTTTATACTATTTCATATTCGGATCTCAATATATTTTTGTGGAAGAAAGAAAGGGAGATTAAGAAGGGAGGAAGGTGGGAAGGGAAGGAGAATGCACTCCTATCGATAAATTCTCTAATAGTTGCAGAATGCACAGGATATGTCCTTCCATGTAAAACTGCTCCAAAATGAAGGTTATGAACTTCAAATGACTGCCAAAATGCCTTTTAAAAAAATTCTGAAAGACTTGGGCTACAGGTAGAACTTTTTCAAAAGGCCCATTGGTGCCCTGGTTAGAAAAATGTTATAACTATGATCTAAAAAATGTTGACCTTTTGTTTAAAGATTAGTTGTCACAAGGATATTGTAGGATTTGCCTTGAATCTCTGTCGGCTCTAGTGTGCAGTCCTAATCTCTCTGTTTAGATTGGACCGATGCAAATGAGATAATGGCTGAGAGCACATCTTCCAGAGGAGAGAAAGTTCTCACCCTGGGCTTCAAAGACCATATTGGCTTATTTTCAAATGGTGTCAACCTTTAGCAGTTCCAATTCATTTTCTACCCTACTGCAAATACTTGCCCCAAATACCCTTTGGTGAATGGTAATGCAATTCAAATGACATCTAATCAGAGTATTCTTCTTGTAATTGATCTGATATTTGCAGGGACGTTTCTTAATCTTTGAGGATGCTTTGTAGCGAGGACTCTGCCTATCTGTTTGAATTAAATATGAGAAATGGAAATACTAGCTCTTAGATAACAACAGATTAAAAATCAGAAATTAGATATAATGCAAATGATGGTTCCTTTTTAATTTGTTTCTTTGAAAGAAAGATTTTTATCATGGTGCAAACAAATAAAACTTGCATATGTAATTAAACCCATTACGTAAAACTAGCCTATCTTTCCAAATTGTTTCCTCTTAATGAATTGCAAACGAGTGTATTTGCTTAGGGTATTTGGCCTGAAAAGTTTAAAGTAAGAATTGCACAAATTTTTTTTCCTGGTTCTTTAAAGTTCAAGTGAAGATTCTCACGGCACACACAGGAAAGATGTAGAAGCTTGGTTGAAATTTGTACTTTGTTGTATTAATTATTTCTTTTATCTAGAAAGTGGTGGACATTTAAACCTTCATTTATTTTCCAAGTTATCTTCGTGCCAGTGTTTTTCTTTCAAATTGTTCTTTTTTCCCCTTTGTGATATTGGAAATGAGAAGATGGAGCTCAAGATGGCTTGAGGCAGTAGGCTCAATAGGGTGTATGGGAAGAAAAATAGTTTTCCCTCTACCCTTCTAGGTTCTTGGCTGAGAGCCCCCCCTGTAATAAAAGACAGATTAACAGGAAAAAGAAAAGAGAAGTTTAATAACATGTATACCTCCTGTATACGTGGGAGACACTCAGGAAAACTGAGTAACTCCCCCAAATGGCCCAAGCTACCACACTGAATACTACCTCCAGCTAGATGAAAGAAGATGTTGGGGGGGGGAAGGGGGGGCAGTTATGGGAGGTGACCAGGAAAGCCCAGTAAACAAGGGTAAGGTTGTTATGCAGATTTTAGTCCTTGCCTTCTCCATTGATAAGAGTTTCTAGAGATTTAGAGAATTGTCCTCTTGAGAGAGAGGGAAAGAGCCTTTCAAATGGAGATTTCCCTTATAAATGTAAACGTCTCTTACAAAAGGGTAACTTCTACTTGGTTTTCAGAGTTTCTCCTGTGTCTGCTGTTCCTTAAAAATAATTAGCCTAAAATAATCCTTATGCCAAAGAGGTATATTTTGGGGTGACAAAGTCTGCTCCCCTTTAAGGGACATGTCCTCAATTATAGGTAGATGGTAGACTCACTCTGGGTACCCTGACCTCATCTCCTGTTGTTCACTCCCGTGTTTAATAATGCTGGGGAAAAAGGTGGTTCTGGCTTACTTAGAGAAGAGAGGAAGCCGGCAGACAGACACACACGCACAGACACAGTGACACACAGTTAGGTAATCTGCATGACAGACCCCAGGAACTTCCCCCAAAGGAAGCTGACCTTGTCTGAAATAATCCTTTCTTTTGTTTGTGACTTCGTTGTCCCACCCCCTTTCTGCCTTTAAAAACCTCCCATTTTGGTATGAAAATCTTTTTAAAAGCTAAATAAGCCTCCTGCCAATTTTGTAACTCAGGAGTATTTTCCTTAAGGACCTGGGAACCATCTCTTTGAAATGTAATCATCAAGGAAGAGAGGGCCCCCTGTCCCCTAGTTTCCTGGGAAGGTGGGACCCTAACTTCAGCTGGTGCTGGCTCCAAGTTGCAAACTAGTTCAGGTCATAGAGATATGATAAAATTATTATTTTTAAAAAGGCATTAGCAACACAGGTGGCTGCTCCAATTACCAAGTAAATTTAGAGTAAAGAAACGAAAACTCGAAACCAAACCAAACCAAAAAATAAACCTTTCATTTTGTACAACTCCTTGGAGCCCCTTTCTACTTGCTTGATGGGATGCTGCCCGATTTATGAATTGTTGAATAAAGGCAATTAGAACTTCAAATTTACTCAGTTGAATTTTGTTTTTTAACAAGAGAGAGACTAGTAGACACAAAGAGAAAAGTGGGCGCAGTCCCCCTTCAGAAGAGAATAAGCACAGCTGTACATTAAAAAACAAAGACAAACAAGACAAAAACCTCGATCCTCTGACCTGTCTGAGCTTCATAAACTGTGACGTACACACGATGGGCGTGGATTTTTCTTTTAGGGACCAGTATCAGCAGAAGTAAGTAGAAGGCTGCCCGTGGGCTCAGCAGCTGACTGTCCTCACACCTTGCAAGCCCTCCTACACTCCTTCTTCATCTCCTTACTGGGAGGGCCGATCTTCCTTCCCTCATCTTGCATCTCTCCTCTAGCTCCCAAAGTGGAAACTTTGCTGGCTGAGCTTTGGCATGTGACCTCATCTTCTCTTTGAGAGTCACTTCTTTCATCTGCTAATAGGAATTACGTGGGCACCTCACATCCCCGATGCAGTTAATGAAATACTGAATGTGCCTCGCTCATGGCTTTACCCCTAGAAAAATGATTACTCAATGCTGGTTTCTTTCTCGATCTCTCCTACCTCTCCTCCTATTGCATATATTACTCTCTCCTGTGTCTGTTTATAATATTTAGCACAGCTGTGGAATTTTAATGATTTAAAGCTGCAGGGGGCTAATGTTACAAAAGCTTAATCTTAACAGTGTCTTATATTCAAAAAGATTTGAAGTGATGGGCAGACAACTTTTGAGTCTGCTTCTTTGCCTATTATCTAACCATCTCCCCTCTGTAGCATCTGATGGCGGTACATCTACTAATGACTTCCCTGTTTTATCTTTTGTTATTTCTCTAGACTCAACTAATTGATTTTGATATCTCCCCCTTGTCCTCAAATTCCTCTTATAAGAATTCAGTCCTAATGCTAGATAAAGCTTGGAAAATTTAAAATCTCAAGGTGCGCTCTGAACTTACTCATAAAATGAGAAAGGAACAAGGTCTCAGAAAGATAACTGTGGCCCTTCCTCTTATTATCATAGAAAGAAGCTGAACTTTGGAAGCTATTGAAATATTGGGGCTTAGACAATTCTTGCAAATTGCTCTGTAAACTCAGATTTGAACCAGGCACCAGGCACTGTAAAATCTCATGATTTGGTTGATGCCAAACTATTGATATAATCTTCCAGAGTTCTTGCATAGTCTGTTATTTCAGGACCCCGTGAGCTATAGCAACCAGGGTGCTAACTCTGGTGCTGGTAACCTGATTATATGCACTTTTATTTACTGATGATTTTATGTGTCGTATCTCTCACACCCAACCTATCAACTCTTTGTGAGTAAATGCTATTTGTTTTTATTGCTCCTGAATTTTCCACAGAACCTAGCAGCTTTCTAAGAGACTATCAGGGATTCAATAAATACCTGTTGACTGACAGCTGATAACATCTCTGCTTTGAGGTCTAGAAGCTACGCATGCAAATGAGTTTCGATGAGATCCCTGCAGCTCCCCTAAAAATCATACATAATGTTCAGGTCTCTTATGATTGAAGGTATTTTAAAATAGTGTAATTTTCACCTTGCCTTTCACAGCCTTCATGACAGATCTATTATCTGAGCAGGCATCTATATTCAGGATATATAACAAGAGAGTGGAGAATGGGAGTTAGATTTTTGTTTCAACCTTATGTTTGTTATCTGTTTGATGAATCAAGGGTGTAAATATCTACAGACTAAAGGTTGGTTCCAAAATTCAACACTTTTAGAGAGAAATTAATGTCTGGTCTTATTCATTCTGGTAATTTCCCAAGGATATTAAACTTGAAACATTCTTTCTGAAGTTACAGGTATCTAAGGTCTGAAAGGAATTGATATGCGTGTGTTAGAGAGGTCAAGGTCTCTATTGTGAAGCCTGACTCTGTGTAATGAAAATCAAATTTGAATATTAAAAAAATTAATTCAGCCGTGGCAGAAAACGGAACTCGCTACTCAGCTGTGCTGTACTGCTAATGTATAGTGATAAGATTTGGTGATGAGAAATATTCTGTAGCCTAACCAGGTGATTTTTTCGTTGCTAAATAGAGGCTTTTGAGAAGCAGTACTTCTCTAACTGTACCCAATGCATCTGCTCCAATCCTGTCTAAATGAACAGTTTGGGTGCATGACTGGTGTTGTCCCAATCAGCTTTGTTTATGTAGCTGAGCCGTCTTATGACAGGCATTGACTCAGAAATGGAATTTTACAGCCTGCATCTTATACTTTGCCACATGGCAGTGACAAAGATCAGGGACTTTTTTTCCCATAAGGAGAATACCTCAGATGGGTTAAGCCATTATAATAAGTATAGCAATTTGAGATGAATGAGAAAATCAGAGTTAATGAGGCTTGGAATCGTGGAGAAAATGCAATTGCTGGTGTGATAGGAAAAACACACAAATATGCATATACACACAAACTCTTATAACCCTGCCTTCCTCTACTTTCTTGATTCACCATGCAAAGATAAAATAGTTATACACCCAGTTATATTTGGTTCACATGGGTTTGTTGTTTAAAATTTTAATTCGCTTTTTTTTTTTCCTGTGGCTGCGTTGGGTCATCGTTGCTGCGCGTGGGCTTTCTCTAGTTGCGGCGAGCGGGGGCTACTCTTCGTTGCGGTGCGCGGGCTTCTCATTGCGGTGGCTTCTCTTGTTGTAGAGCACAGTCACGGGCTTCAGTAGTTGTGCACGGGCTTAGTTGTTCTGCGGCACATGCGAGCTTCCCAGACCAGGGCTTGAACCCGTGTCCCCTGCATTGGCAGGCGGATTCTTAACCACTGGACCACCAGGCAAGTCCTTGACTTGTTTCTAAAAAATAGAGAGTTAATGTTGTAATTCCTTTGCCAACACAATCAGCTGTGTTTTTTTTCTTTTTTAACAATATCTATACAGTTGATTTAATATGATCTTTTAATCAAGAGAATAAATACATTATTTTGGTATCATCATGAAATGTTCATCTTCGGAAATATCCCCTTTAAAAATGTCCACATAAACGTCCACTTGCTTTACAAGCTGGAATTCTGAGACATAGTGGCTGGTTGAACAATGCAAAAAAATAATTAATGGGTTTATTTGGTTGATTTTGCTTACAGCACTACCAAGATACTGATTTGATTTAAATTTTCAGTAAATTGGCTTGTTGACATCATGACATCATTTAACACTGGTATGTGCTAACTGAATCCTATTCCAGAACTATTTCTGGATCTCTTCTCTTGTACACAGATTCTGGGGTTATTTCAGCATTGTTGGAGGGTTACCCCAGTTATTATATTACAATTACTCAGGTGTTTTACCAGCATCTATGAAGGATTGGTTGTTTTGATTACATTTAAAATATGCCTATAAAGGGAATGACTTGATCTGCCATTTTGAAATAGACAGATTAAACCATCTGCCTATTTTTCAAAAGCATGGATTTGTAATTTTTAATAGATGTTGTCTTAGCTCTCACACTATATTGATGTGGTATTTGGGTGATCAGAGCTCAGTTTTCTCAAGTCATTATGGCAGAGAATCTAACCTTTTCTGTTTAGGTCCCCAGGGGATATATGTTACAGTTTCAGCAGTTTAATTAGGATACCAATAAGCCTATGGATCAACGGGAGAAGGGGAGGATGGAGAGAGTGGGAGAGAGAAATTAACCATGCGTTGTAAAACCTTTTGAGCAAGCTGACCATGCTGGAAGATTAGACCTTTAAGATTAGACAACTCTTTAATATCCTGTATAAACAGGGTTAGTTAGGATGAGTAAATCAAAACCAAACTCCAACAACTCTAAATCAAGGCAACCTGACAATTTTGAGCATCCATTCCCCCATCTTTACCTCCAAGAAGGAAGACCAGAGTTTTGTGCCTACATTTCCACTGAGGGGAAAAATGGTTCTTAAGGGAGATTTAGGGAAGAAGAATTTTTAGGGGGATGGGTAGAAAAATGCTGGAATCAAGGTGTCTTAGAAAAATTCCACGTGACTAGGATCAATGAAGGGTAGGAAGGAGTTAGCTGTTCTTTTGTGTCGACAGGTCCCGTATCCAGTGGGGTGCTAGTAAATGTTTAACCATTGGCTCCTTGAAAAACCATGCATACAAATATAGGACTAGATGAGATGATAATAAATTTTACTGATATAAAGGATGTGTAGCACACAAAATACTAATGTTAAGAAAATATACAATATACTTCATTGTAAATTCCATGTAACCAATTGAATCTCACAGAATATCTTCATTAGTTTTTGCTAAACTCATATCTGTGGCCAAATTATGATTGTAATTGACCAAGAAGTGTAGTTCCAATATGAATGTTGATTGATTTTTTTTCAAAAGATGGAAGTGAAAAATTGAAGACATAATGTAACCTCACTCATTCATCGGTGATGTGAGAAACTTCTTTGCTGAATTGAATAATAGGGTAATTCTTGGAAGGGTATTTGGAAACTGGAAGGGTAATGCCTCAATTTTTACCATTTGTGTGTGTATGTGTGTGTGTGTTGTGTACTTTTCACAGTGTAATGGCTATAGGCATGGCACGCTTAAGTTTAATCTGCCTTATCAGCATGTTCTCTCTCTATCCCTTTCTTAAGTCTAGAAATCCACAAGTTTTATGGATTTCTGATTTGTTCCATTTGTAAATCCTCCCACTATCCTTGGCTTCAAGCCTCCGATGTGAGGACACTGAATGAGGAATTGGGAAAAGAAGTGAAGTAGCCCACTGTCATATAGTATTTGCATCGTACAGATAAAGTAGACATAAGTAAACTCAGCATAGATAATAAAGTATAGTAAAATATTAGGGAATGATAATCTTTGTATATTTACTACCTTTGTTTTTAACATAATTTAATGTTTACATTATTTACTTTTCAGTAACGTTCAGGTTTAGCAACCACCTTGCAAAATTCCTGAAAAGCTAACCATCAATTCTTGTAAGCTTGTTCAAGCCAGCTCTGGCACACTGCTTCCCAGACCCCTGTCCTGCAGTGTCCCAAAGACTTACAAGGACCTCCGCGAGGAATGGCTGGGTGGTACTTTCTAATTTAGGTGAAGTCTCCTACACTGGTGCTTAGTTCTAATGTAGCAGAGAGCTGCCTGCTACAACAGACCACAGTGGCTTGGACAAATGAACATTAAAAAGCAGTGTAGGGGTTCAGAACGAGCCTCCCCAAAATGTGCCACTTTTGTAGGAGGATTATTTTGAGCTTAAGGCAGTTGAGACCCTATAGGTTCAAGAGAAACTACTGTCCCTCCCTTAACTACCTAGAATAATTTAAATTGGAGCTTTTTCCTAGAAAAGAGTTATTATCAGAGATAAATTTTATCTAAGTGGCCTCATCTATATGGCAGGGCAAACTTCTCATTACCAAACATTTGCTCTTCTTCTTATCATCCTGTAAATGACCCTCCTGTCCTTGGAAGCCCTAGGCCTCATCCCATTCATGAGCTCAGAATGGCATATATACCTCATTTTAGCTTTGTCTCTGAACCTCCCATGTATGTGGCATTCCCCTACGTACAAAATTAAATTTGATATTCTCCTGTTAATTTATCTCATGTCAATTTATTTCTTAGGCCAGCCAGAAGCTAGAAGGGTAGAGGAACATTTTCTTCCTTCCTGACAGCAGTAACTGGGGTCAATGAAAACCAAAGATCTTTCCTAAGTTTGAATCTGGCCTGTATATAACCTGTCTCCTGCCCTGAAGAATCACGTCTTCTTTTTTGGTGAGGGAGCCCCAGTAACAACTGAGATGGAAAGTTCCAGCAACTCTAACGTTGGAATATGTACCTATCCAATCAGGGGATGCGTGGAGTCAGACTAAATTCCATTTAGAAAAATAAAAATAATGTGACTTTTCTTATACCAAGTACAGCAGAGTAGAATTCATACCCACTAAACTCACCACAGTGTTTTAGGCTGAGGACAGCCATTGAATACAAAAGCATGCCCTGAAAAGGGGAGTAGAGCATCGTAAGACTTTAAATAAATCAACTGAGATTCCAGGTCCTACTACCCAATTCTGAACGATTTCAGCTAAGTTGACTATAAAAAGATTTCACTGGAGTTGTAATATTGTTTTTATGCCCTACGTCTACCTGCCAGCAGATAAAGAATAAAACCTGGAAGCTACGTTGAGATGCAATTGATTAGGAGAGTCACAAACGGAGGAAAGGGAGAAATGGATGTAAGGGAAGATGGCTATTATTTCTTTTAACAGAATGTAGCTCTCTTAAATCTAGGCAGGAAGATTGAATCACGCTGAAGTATTTATTTTTTCTCAAACATTTCAAATTTTCTAGTTAAAAATGTCACAATTTCAAGAGTCTCAAGTAGCACAATATATCAGTCCTTTATAACTATTTATAGACAATATTCAAATAACACTTCTAATGTCATAAAATTTTTCCATGACTCTTAGGACCCTGCTATTTCTACTTAAATTTCGCACTGCTGGACACAGGGCACTTTTTCATTTGCTTTTAAATGTCTCGCCATTCTATTAACACACACTTTAAAATTCAGAGGCAATTTTCTAGTAAAATCAGAGGAGCATAAGGACTATGGAAAATCTTAATGCAATGTTAAAACAAGTTGAAAGTTCAATTGAAATGGTTATTTATTGCCCAAAGTCCCCGATTATTTTAAATTACCATAATTGGCTAATTGGATTTAACACTAAAGATTTGTAAAAAAATCGTTTACTCAAACCAGGTTGTACTTGTTCATAGGTGAATTCAGGCATAAATAAGCCACCTTAATGTTAATTATCTAGTTTTGCCCAATTCAGATGTAGGATGTTTAATAGTTTATCCTGCTGTTGACATACTCTCAAAACCTGATCTAGACACTGTAATACTATCCAGACCTAGAGGGCTTTTTATCATATTTTAAAACATTTATTGTTTTTAAGAAGCTTTTGTTTGGGAATAATTCTAAATTTGCAGAAAAATTGCAAAGTGAGTATAGAGAGTTCCTGCATACCCTTTACCAGCTTCCCCTGATGTTAACATCTCGTGTAGCTATTGTAGTGTTGTCAAAACTGAGAGATGAATTTTGGTATGTTACTATTAACCAGATTCTAGACTTTATACTGATTCACCAACTTTTCCACTCATATACTTGTTCTGTTACAGGATCCAATCCAGGATCCCGTGTTACACTTAATCATCATGTCTCTGTAGACTTTTCTGGTCTGTGCAGTTTTCCATTTTTCTTGTTTTTCATGACCTTGGCAGTTTTGAGCAGTGTTGGTCAGGTATTTTGAAGACTGTTTCTCAATTTGGATTACTCTGATATTTCTAGTATGTTAAACTGGGATTATGATGTTTTGGGATGAAGTCCATAGAGGCAGTGTATCCTCATGACATCATATCAGGGTACATGATAGCAACATGACTTATCAATGGTGATGTTGACCTTGACCACTTGGATAGGATGGTATCTGCTAGGTTTCTCAGGTTTAAATTTCCTATTTTTCCCTTTCCATACTGTTTTTAGGAAGTGAGTTACTAAGTCCAGTCTGCCCTAGAGGTGGTGATGGGAGGGTGGGGAGTAGAATTAAGCTTCATCTCCTGGATGGGGGAGTATCTACATTTAATATTTGGATTTCTTCTTTAGGAAAGCTGCATCTTTTTTCCCTTTGGGAGGAGGTTTAAAAGTAAGATTTCATAAAGTCACCTGTGAAATGGTTAAATGTGACTGAGTTCACACTTAGTATTTAAACTTTTCACAAATTAAACATGCTCATTCATTTTAGAAGTAACAGAGACTATAAGAAAAATTCAGCTGGTAGGATATGTTTCCTGGTGCTCCATGTGAAGGGCCTCTGCAATCTTCAGTCTCCAGACTATTTTGATTGCATATCCCATGTAAAATAAGTATGCACTTCAGTAAATGTTTATTCATTTATAAATCATATGTATGCACTACTGAACTAATGTATCATGTACATTGGGAAGCATGTGTAAAAGTAAATTTAAAGGATGTGCTAAAAGTCTAAATCTAAACAGAATAGTAATTGCTAATATTTGAATGCTTATTCAAGTGTGTTCCAAGCATTGTCCTAAATGCTCTTGCATTTTTAATAAGTTTGATCCTAACCAAAAATTCTATGAAGTCAGAACTATTATTACTCACTTGTCACAGATGAGGAAATTGAGACAAGAAACATTAAGTGTTTTGCCCAAAGTCACAGAGTTAACAAGTGATAGAGGTGGGATCGTTCCCAGGCAGCCTGTAAAGGAGCTTGTCTTATCAACACTGAACTTTGCAACAAGTTCTTGCATTTCTCTTCCCACCTTACTCTGACGTGTGTGCAGTTTCTGCTCCGGATTGTGTGCAAACCACTGTTGAGACCATTGTTTTAAAGGATGTGCCCAAGGAATAATTCAGGACCGGTGCTGATTTACTTCTGTGTGTCCAGTGCTAGTGTTGTCCTATGCTTGTCTGTGCTGCGTTGCCCATTTTCCCACCAAGCCCTTCTGGGAATGAGGTTTACTCTTTTCTATGCCCTTGATAGGGAAACAGTCATGGAAGACTTTGCTTCTCTTTCTTAGCTTCGGGAACAGCTGTTTCTTGCTGCTGCCCTGTCGCTCTACCATGAATCCTTGGGATGGATGTCTTTGTTCATTCAGTAGTCCTTCTATGTGGCCCTGACCACTGGTTGATTTTACACTGTGTGCTGGGAGGAGGGAAAGAATTGCCTCACTCCAGTGCTGGGAAAAATCTATTTCTGTTTGGGACACCAACATGAAAATGATTTCATTGAAACTCAGCATTATGGAAGTTCTTTCTATATCTTGCCTTTAAATATCTCCCAGGCAACAGTTATTTGGATTATTATTGTTGAATCACCTCATAGATAATATTCTGTGGGTTGCATAGACTCATATTATTTTTTTCTACTTTATAAAAGTGTGTTGCTTTTGTCTCTAAAAGACAAACATAACTCTTGGAGACAATTTAGAACATATAGAAAATATAAAAAAGAGATTTAAAAAGTTCATGTAACTCCTTTCACCTGAAGATAATTCTTATTAATAATTGAATGCATTCCTTTCATTCTGATTTCTGTATGAGGGAAATACTTATACATACATATATGTGCAAATATATGTATATATTTATATATGCTTAAATTTGTAGTAAGGTAGACTGTATTTTCTTTTAAAAATGATTTGTCAGGACTTTTTTATGTTAGTAAATTTTTTAATCTGCTTTTGAATTGGTTTATTAAATCCACTGTTTTTTTCAGTTTTCAACTGATGTTATGTTTATGTGTTTTTCCTACTTTTCTTGGTTTGTTGAATTGTCATCTTTCTAATTCTCAAGTTGGGCTATCAGTTCAATGTCTATTCATTATAGTTATTAATTATAACATTTAGAGCCATGGCTTTTATCTGATTCCATTTTTGGTCAAATGCTATAAAATTTAATGTGCTTTATTTTTACTGAAGTTATAGTAAATGGCCCACAATTACAGTTTTGATTTCCTCTTTAATACAAAAGTATTTATTACAGAAAAAATCGTTGGTTTTTTAGATTTAATCTTTTAAACTTAAAAAGTTTATATTTTAGCATAGTTTTAGATTTACAGAAAAGTTGTGAAGATTCTCCAGAGTTCCTACATACCCCATACCCAGTTTCTCTGTTATTAATGTCTTTGAATTAATATATTTGTCACAATTAATGAACCAATATTGATACAGTATTATTAATTAAAGTCTCTATTCAGATTTCCTTTGTTTTTACTTAACGTCCCTTCTCTGTTCCAGCCCATTCCTAGCCCGTCTAGGATCTCACATTAGATTAAGTCATGCTTCCTTAGGCTTCTATTTTAATAGTTTCCCATGTTTTCCTTGTTTTTAGTGACTTTGAAAATTTTGAAGAGTATTGATCAGGTATTTTGAAGAATATCTCTCAATGGAAATTTGTCTGATTTTTTTCCGCGCAATTAGGCTGGGTTGATGAGTTTTTGAAAGATTGTCAGGGTTTTTCTGTTGTTGTTGTTTTTGCCATTCTAATAGGTGTGTGGTGGTATCTTGTTGTTTCAATTTTCATTTTCCTCGTGATATCTGTTCATATCTTATTTTCTATCTATCTATAGATCTATATATTTAGCTATCTCACCATCTATCCAGCTATCGTCTATATATTTATCATCTTTTTTGAGGTGTCTGTTCAGGTCTTTTGCACAGTTTTATTAATTGGTTTTTTTTTTTTTAAATAATTGAGTGTTAAGAGTTCTTTGTATATTTTGGTACTATCTTTTATTAGATATCTATTTGCAAAAGTTTTCTCCTAGCCTGTGGCTTGTCTGTTCCTTCTCTTATTATATCATTCATAGAACAAAATTTTTAAATTTTAATAAAGTCCAGTTTATGACATTTTTTGGATGGATCATGCTTTTGGTGTTCTATCTGAAATCATCAAATCCAAGGTCACATAGATTTTCTCCTGTTTTCTTCTAACTGTTGCATAGTTTTATATTTTACATTTTGGTCTATAATCCATTTTGAGTTAATTTTTTCATAAGGTTTAAGGTCAATATCTAGGTTTTTCTGTGTATAGACACAATACCATTTATTGAAAGATTATCCTTTCTCCACTGAGTTTCAATTTAACTTTCTTTTAAAACACATAATTTTATTGTATTTTGGTCAGATATCAATGATCGTTGGTATGCTTTTTTGTTTTTCAGTATTTTGAAATTTTCTTTGTGGCCCTATAAGTTTTTTTAAACATTCTCAATTGTATTCTTTGTAGGCTGCAATTGCAACTCTTGAAGCAACATTATCAATTATATTATTTAAATTATCAAGGTCTTATTAATGTTTTACCTGCTTTCATATTTGTCAAAACTCACAGCTTCTAGCTATTAAATTATTTCAGACCATTTCTCCTGTATTCTAAAATTCTTCTTTATCTATTTTGATGTTTTATGATTTCATATCAAAATTTCATGAACATATTTTATTATTGTCTCCCACCTGTGTTCATCATTGTTAGCGACCTACATTAATACCTACTTTCTTCTTTTTTCTTCCTAATAGAATCCCAGCTATCTTTTGGAAGGAAGTGGGTTCATTCTGAACCAAAAAACCCACCATATTTTCCAGAATCTCATGAACTTTGGGATGGCTTTGTGATAAGTATCAGGCCAAAAAACATAAGCCTGATGTCAGCTGGGAATTTTAGACAACTCTTCTTTCCTGGTATATGTACAGTCTCTTGGCCCTTGTCACTTCTTCATTTTTTCTGAAATGCACTTGGGAAACAGGAGATGGAGCAGCCCTCCACTACAAACAAATTTCTTTCATTTCTAGTAGGTTGTCTTATATTTTTCCTCTTTTAAAATTTCTGTTTTAAAATTTCATCTTCTCCATATTCTTTCTTACAGCCTCCTGCCATTGCATGTGTGTGCATGTGTGTGTACGCATGTGTGTGCATGTGCGTGTGTGTGTGTGTGTGTAGAGAGACAGAGACAGAAAGAGAAGAGAGGAGGGGGAGGGAAGAGGAGGGAGCGGAGAAGTAGGGGAGGAGAGGGCAGAAAATTTGTTGGATCTGCCCCCATGCTTTTGGACCTCTCTCTTTATGTTTTAACCCATTTTAAATTTCCCTTGAGCTCTGCAAAAATTTAAACAAGCTTGCCTTCTTCTTCACAGATTTGTTTGTTTGTCATCTCTAATCTACTCTCCAGTAGATAGGAAATCAGCATCTAAAGCAATTTATATTTTAGTGTTGATCTGGCAGTAAAGCATAAAACTTAAGAATGCAACCTCGGGATCAGAAAATTGAGTTCTAATCCCAGCTCAGCCACTAGTTATTTTATCTTGAGCAAAAATACCTAACCTTTACTGCTTGTTTTCCCATTTGTGAAATGCGTGTAAAAATCGTAATTCTTAATAAGGTTTGGGGAGCATTAAATGAGAAAGTGCATATAAAGTCCCTAAGATATGCCTGACATGTATTAAGTCCTAAATATACATTTTGGTTCCATGTTATTATTCTATAATTATTGGTTTGTTGTTTTGTTTAGTAGTAATTGGAAAGTGAAGAGAATCATAAAGCTTAATACTTCCCAAGTAAATAGTTAATTCCTTCCGATAAGATCAAATGCTAAATATTCCTGCTGATTAAAAACATAGTGGTGCAATACTTGTACACCAGTGTCCGTACCAGCACTGTGCACAGTAGCCAAAACTCAAATATTCATCAACAGATGAATGGATAAACAAAAAATGTGATATGTACACACAGTGAGATATTATTCAGTCTTAAAAAGGAATAGAATTCTGATACATGCTACAGCATGGATGAATCTTGAAAAACATTGTGCTAAATGAAGTAAACCAGACACAAGAGGACAAATACTGTATGATTCCACTTATATGAGGTACCTAGAATGGGCAAATTCATAGAGACAGAAAGTTGGATGCTGGTTGTCACGGACTGGGGGGAGAGGAGTGTAAGAAGTTACTGTTTAACGGGTACAGGATTTTTGTTTAGGATGATGAAAAAGTTCTGGAGGAACTGGGTAGTGGTGATGGTTGCACAACTTTGTGAATATACTGAATGGCACTGAATTTGTCATCTTAAAAATGGTTAAAATGGTACAATTTACATTATGCATATTTTACTATAATTAAAAAACAAACAAAAGACCTCCAAAACAGAGTTCCAAGTATCATTTGAATGTTTCATTTTTTATATCTGACATTGAATGACCTGTAGTTAACGAAGTCTGTGTGAATTAATCTATGCTCAGGAAACTGAGAATATGTCAAATGTACTTTACATTTAATGTCCTCACTATTTCTTACATCTGTGGAGAGTTATTTGCCATACTTAGAAGTAGATAATATAAGAGTAGGGATGGAGTGGGTAGTGGGTGGCTCTGAACTGGGAAGGGACTCTCCTGCCCTCAGAACTTCCAAGGGACTCACAGACTCTTACTTGCAGGAGCTAACCACAAAGCTCATCTTCGTTAGGCATCACACTTACCTTTCTTACTGATTTCCACGAGCGGGAATTATTGTGCACTGTGCATTAAAATGCACTAGTGTGGACCAAGGTAGGAAATTTTATCCTTAATTAGTATGAAATTAACTTAACTTGAAACATCGTAAAGCTGACATGCTATACGTTCCGGGATTTAATCACATTTTCCCGTGTCTGCAGATTCGGAAAGCAGAAATATTACATTAATAGGATTGTGAAGCTCAGATCTACTGAGGTGACAGGGAGATACCCTGCCAGTAATGGACAAAAGGCAATGTTGGTAAAACTCTTTCTTTACTATTAGGAGGCATGCTGGCGAGGGAAAGATAGTTACTCTGGGAAAGTGTGTGGTCATGATTGGAAAAATTAAAAGGGAAAACTCAATCTCATTTTCTTTTGAAATATGTAAAGTAAGGCATTCTACTGGGAAAAGATTTAGCCAAATTTACATCTTAACCATTAGAAATGCTTTCCTATAAATGGTATTAAAGGAATGGAAAGCATCCTATAAACTGAATGGGTCAAATATTTTACCAGAAAAGACTCTTTAACTCAGTTGAACATTTTAACAATTCAAGGTGAGGTGGGGAGAGTCAAATTTTTACTTATCTCACTGAGTTGATTCACCTGGCCAATTTCTTGGGAATTATGCAGACAAACAATATCCAAGTTAAATTTATAGCTTTATTAAAGACTTTGAGTGATGGCAAAAAATATCTTGGTGGCACCACTTGCATATCTAATAAAAAGTTAGTGATCTTACACTGATTCATGATCGATCAGTCAGTATTTCACATGGTACTTTATGGTTCTTTCATTTCGGGGGTAAATACTGATTTGATTTGGGTTCCTTAAACCACTAGATTCAATTTATCTTATTATTCAAGAAGGCTAAAAATAAGATGCATAGAGATCTTTTCCCATTAGTAAGTAGGCTAGAATAAGAAAAGATGAAAGGCAAAGTATACTTTTCTATACAATACGCTTTGGGTATTTTTGCTAAAGTAAAACCCTTTCTAGGTTCTTGTCAGGTGGAACATGCCTGCTGATCTGAAAATTTTCACTTCTAAATACTGTACATAAATTATGTGACTGGGAAGTTTACTGGCATTCATTTGATCCAGTCTTTGCATGTAAAATAGTTGCTTTTCAAACTACTGACTATTAAACATGCATTTCCAGGCCTCATAGGGAATCATGGCTAGAACACTTGAACTGATGAAATGCTAGCTATGTTTTTTTTTAAAGAAATTCACGTTCTTTTATTTATTTATTTATGACTGTGTTGAGTCTTCGTTTCTGTGTGAGGGCTTTCTCTAGTTGCGGCAAGTGGGGACCACTCTTCATCGCGGTGCGCGGGCCTCTCTTGTTGCGGAGCACAGGCTCCAGACGTGCAGGCTCAGTAATTGTGGCTCACGGGCCCAGTTGCTCCGTGGCATGTGGGATCTTCCCAGACCAGGGCTCGAACCCGTGTCCCCTGCATTGGCAGGCAGATTCTCAACCACTGCGCCACCAGGGAAGCCCGCTAGCTATGTTTTTTTAAAAAGAGGGCTTAGAAAAATTATGGGCAACGTGGTGCCATTCAAGTGTACCAAGAACCACAAGATGAACTCATGAGTGACTGATTCTTCTGTGGTCTTATTCATTGTGTAACTTTAAATAACAAGATGATTAGATGGGATCTTGAGATCCGAAAGTTACTTGTCTGACCCAAAAAGGAGGGGAAGATTTTTCTCCATTGGAAAGAATGTTATATTGATCAGCTGACTTCTGTGGGCATCTTTCATCAATCAACTCAAATTTAATAAACAAATAGAAGCAGCGTGTTGTAAAGAAAAAATAGAAAAGAAGAACACTGCTGTTGAAATCCTAAATATAGATTTTAGAGGCTGTATTGAGTTGCTGTTAAGGGCTTAAAATCTAAAGCCAAACTTCCTTGGTTTGAAACTCAACTCTGTTTCTCCCTGGCTGTGTCATCCTGGTCAAGCTGTTTAAAATATCTGAGCTTCTATTTCTATTACATGGAAATGATGATAAGCCTACTACTTTACTCTAGAAAAGTAAGTATCTCAGAAGGTTTTATGAGGAATAAGTGAGTTAATCTATTGAAATCCCTTAGGATAATGCTTTTACAGAGTCAGTACTCATTAAGCATTAGGTATTATTAACATGACACTCATGTGTGAATCATTCACGACACTACAGATTTTTATTTTTCTGGCTCTCAGTTTTCCCATCTAAAAAAGTGAGAAGGATGAAATGGATCCTTGGGTTCTAAACACATTTCTAGGCCTGGACACTTTTCTTGAGAGGCTCTTATTCACTCATCCAACATATAAAGCAGATGGCACACAGACTACTCTGGTTGTGGCGACCATGAAGGGTAAGGGCTCTGACAGCTCCACACACTCCTTATCAGCAGGTCACTGAGGGGTTTCTGGAGAACTCTAGTGGCTCCATCAGGTGTAAAATCGTTTTCAAAATCCTGGTTTCAAAGACAGACATGAGCTTAAATTTCTTGACTGTTATCTTTTAGTTAGATGTGTGATCTTGGGTAGATTACATTCCTTTTCTGGACCTCAGATTCTGCATCTATAAAATCAAAGCAGGGATGAAGAATGACTTGGGGAATGAGTAAGGTAGAAAATGTAGAGTGCTTATTAGCTCCATGCCTGACACTGAGGAATCTGAGTTCAATAACTGGAAGCCATAAACATCTGATCACCACAGCTAACAAAGCCAATAGTGAATCTGATGATCATGCTGCTCTCAGAAGAGGGTGAGTTAATTTCAAGTGTGTTTCAGTTTCGGTCTTGACTCAGATCCACCTGAGAGAAAAGACCACAAAGTTTTGTGAAATGTTTTCCTGGATAGAGAGAACATTCCATTTTTCTTTAGGGTCCATGAGTCTATTTGAGCTCAGGAAATTAAAACTGAGGTTTTGTTTTCCTATCTCTACTTTAACTTCAGGGTTCAAGTATCTTCTTACATAGACAGTTGGGGGTGAGTGATGGGACAGAGTTGGACTAAATCATTAATTTCTAAAATTCTAGTTTTCAGTTTAGGCATTGAACTGCTAAATTCAACAAGCCCCTAAGTTCTCGCCTCACTCCCAAAGATTTTAGTTTTTTGTGATGGTATTTGAAGGAAGCTGGGACTGGGAAATTATTGCATAATACTCTTTTGGGGGTAACAACTTTGTTGGGAATCATGAAGGTTGAAGATAAGGCCAAGTCATTGTATTGACCGTTTTTTATGTAAGTTTTTCTCTTTATGAGGATTATTAATATCTCAAATCACCGACTATTCTTTATCTTCTTTTAAATGATTCCAGGACTCAGTGGGCATAATTACAAAAATGCAGAGTGCATTCTTGTAGAAGTAATAGGATGGGTGGATGGATGAATGGAGAAGTGGGTGAATAGATGAATAGACTGCTGTGGAAAGACTACAATAAAGCCAAATGCAAAATACTGGAATGCTAAAATTCACCTGTGTTGTATATAGCATGTTGCTACTGTTCATAGTTAGTTTGATTACTATTGTGTAGCAATATCAAATGAAACCTAACTTCCTCATGTGAACCTTCATTGTTTTTCTGTTTAGATTTTAAGTACCTAGAGGATGGCTATAACGTCTTATTTTTCTTTTCTATACAAAGTCAACAAATTTTTATTAAGCATCTCCTAAAATGCATAGGACTGCATATAGTACTGAATGCTTGTTAAATACGTAAATAAAATAAAAACAACAACAAAAGAAAACAAAACGATATTTGGAAATCTTGCCTACATTTTACCTTTGCAATTTTTGATTTTGCAATTTAAATGTAAAGTGTGTGTTTTCAGGCCATTGCTGCAAAGATCAGTGTAAACTCGCAACGTAATTAAGATTCAAATGATTATTATACATGAAAACATAAAATTAAAAACCTTTCATTTTACCTTTTACGCCATACTTCAATTCCATGAAAGCCATCCCTCCCAATTTTGAATGCAAAAGTTAAATTTCACATTGCTTCTGCCTTCCCAGTGGTGGCTTTTCTCACTCTTAAATGGTTCTTCACATTGGTGTTCATAATCATTGTCTTGGGTATTAAAGATGAAAAGCGTGTTTGTGATGAAAAAAACCATCCTTTAAGCCACCTGGAAGGAGTGTCCTCTATGCTTAAACACAAAGTGAGGGTTGATTTTTCTCAGCAGCAGTGAAGTGTTTACCTTGGTGATTTGGAGATGCAAAGTCTCATAAGTAATCACTTAGATACTGAGAGCAGATCTGTCAGCATCAATACAACTCAGTGTGGAAACTCAGATGGATTCAGTCATGCTAATGAAGTGGTGGCAATTTTTTTTCTTTTTTTTTTCCCCTATTTTTTTACTTTTTTCTTCTTTATTTGGCACAATTAACTTTTGTTGGTGACAATATGAAATGTTGGATTGCTCATGTATAATAATATTTCATATAAATTATGCCATTTAATCCTCACAACAGCCTTAAAAGTGAAATAATATTATTCCCATTTTATAAATGAGCAAACTAAAACTCAGAGAAGCTATTTTCCTAAGCACACATGGTATGAGCACAGATCTGTCTGTTTTTAGGGTTTAATACTTAGCTACTATAACAGATTTCAAAAAAAAAAACTTATAAAGTGCCATCTTGTTTCAAGACACTGAAGTAGAGTTTAAAACAGAGACTGCAATTTGTTAGTCCCCCCTAACTGCAGGGAAAATCCAATTACTTTTCTTTAGCATTGAATAATTAATTCAGCTTATATGTAACAAGTACCATTGAATTCCCATTATTCAATATGATGTTAGGTTCTAGGATACAACGGTGGAAAAAAAAGACATCGTTTCTGCATTCACGAGATTGTATAGTCTAGACCAGGAGTTGGCAGACTATGGCCCACAAGTCAAATCTGAGCCACAGTGTGTTTTTGTAAGTAAAGTTTTATTGAACACAGCCACGCCCATTTTTTTACTCATTGTCTATAGCTGCTACTGCCCAACAGTGGCAGGGTTCAGTAATTGCAACAGCGACTGTATGGCCAGCAAAGCCAGACATGTCTGCTGACCTCTGGCATAGTTTGTTGACCTCTCTTCTAGACCAGTAGCCAGACATTTACAGATAGATAGAGCATTCTGGAGGAAATGCCATCTGAGCCGTCATATTGATAGGAATTCTCCAGGGGTAGTAGGGTGGGATGGAGGGGGCAGCAGAGAGATAAGAATGTTTTAGGCTTTGGAAACTCCTTGTGACAAGTCCTTGGGTGAAACAGGATGCTGCTTTTGAGGACTTGAAATATTCAGTGTGAATAAGGGTTAGTAACCAAAGTCCCAGCACAGCATCTTGTGATTTTTATCACCTTCTAAGGATAGAGGTGGGATTCCCTATCACCACTGACCCATAGATGTACAAGGCAAGCCCCATTTTGGAACTTTAGGAATCCTGGGGGACTGGCAGGAAAGTATCCACAAGGTGGTCAGACTGGTATTGATTGAAGACTGGGAGAATCTGGTGCTGCTCACGTGTCTTCATCCTAAGCCAATAGCAGCATGAACTGGGCCAAACCTGAGTGCAGGTGAAGGAGGGTTCTGGCTCCAGTGATGCTCCTGGGCTTTTCAGCACAGTCTTTAGATCTCACTCACCGCCAGTTGGGTTGTGTATGCTGCCTCTGCCCACTGCCCCCCACCCCGGGGAAAACACCCTGGGGTTCAGTCCTGATCCTTTCACTTGCGTCTCATCCACCCAGATCTTTTGATACTTTTCCTCCCAAATTTGTATTGCCACACTCCCAAACCTTAGTCCTTTTCCTTTCTTAAGAGACTCCAATTGTCCATTGAAGCTTTAGCTGGAATTATTGAGAGACAGTATAGTATAGTATATTGATTACAAGTGTGAGTTCTGAAATTCAAATCTAAAAGCTGTGTTGTTAAGCAAGTCACTTAACCTCTGTGTTTCTCAAGGTTTAACCATTCATTGAGGACCTACCTTGATGATTTGTTTTGAGGTAAAACTGTTAATAGACTTAGAAACTGGCTCATGGCAACTGTTGTGTATGTGTGAATTATGTTTATCATATCATTGACTAAAAACCCCGTTCCCTTTTCCTAGAGGGCAGTGGCTTCTAAGTCTTCAAACACTCCTGGAGAGTGAGGAAGATGATTGGCATTCTATCTGGGGCTGGATAGAGGGGGCAATGTGAGGAGTGGGCAGGGCAGGGTCTAGAGTGCCTCACTTTCCTTGGGACCGCCGAAGGATACACCAAAAATCCAGTAATCAAGATAAATAATATTTTAATGCAATATTTTTAAAAATAAAAATTAATGCAAAAATTCTATGATGAATGAAATATCCAAATTTAAAATCAAGACGTGCTATGTCAAGCCATCTTGGAGCCTAAGGTGAAGGGAGGTTACTATGTGAGTGGTGGGGCTGTCCTGCCTCTCCGCTAATGTAGCATAAAAGGAAAAACAAAACAAAACAAAACACCAGCTTAAGTGTCCAGAGTAGAACACATTGAATATCCATGACTTGACTCTGCCTGGAATGAAGATTGCAAAGTGGTGAATACAGAGAGACGAAGCCAGGAAGAGAACAGCTGTTTGATCAGGCTTGCTGAAGATTATAAGCTTTATCCCCCAAACAAAAGGAATCCTTGAGGGGTTTCAAGCTGGAAAATGACTTGATCTGATCCTCGTGGAGTATAAATTAGAGTTCAACTCTGTAGATGCAAAACCATACTGGGTAAAAAAAAAAAAATTTAGTTCTTTGAAATCCAAAAATAGTAAGCGGCTTTAAATAAAAGAAGTAAATCTATATTTATTTTCTAATGAAGGGATTTTGAGATCAGACATATATAAATGTAATTCTGTTCAACATTCACTGGAAACAAATGAAAGTTGATTCAAACAAGCTTTATTTTTTGACACTCCTCTACTTTGATAACTGCCAATTTTATGAGCACTCTTGCTTGAATACTTGTGAATAAAATTGAAAAAAGGCTATTAAAAGTACTTCTGGATGATGCTAAGTCAGTCTACATTTTAGGATGATATTTTTGACAAGAAGGGATCTGTGATATGTGGTTGCTTTTTGTTGTAGTTTGAAATTACCTCATGGTAATTCTTTAAGTTCTTCATTTAAAATGAAAGGTTAATAGTTATCCTGCACAGTTCTTGCAAAGTGAAAATGAGCTTGGAAAGTTAAAATATAATTAATTTACTTTCCTATTATCCCTTCTGCTGGAGGAATATTCATGCATTCTGAACAGATAAGTTTTAAAAGAGGCACTAAATTGCAAGTGTTCACACTTGGATTCAGTTTAAAAGTTAAAAGCTTTCAGTCCAAATAAATTAGACAAGCATGCAAGATGAATCTCCATCTCAATATTAATGAGTAAGGGTTCCACCTTTCACATCGTTTTGTTTGTAGTTTCAGTATTAGACTCAAAGATCTTCTTAAACGCTGCTATAGGATTATATTGCTATTTACTTTGCAAATACAACATTACAATTTGTAGTCGTCCAAATTTCAACTATAGCCTTTCAAAATGAAGAGTGGTCTGCATTTGGGAGAGTTGACTCAGAAGATGATTCTGCAACTTGCTTGCCATCTCTTCAGCTTGCTCTCAATGATATATCACTTAAGGTTCTCTGGTTGCAAGCAACAGAAATGTTATGCAAGAATATGGATACGTCCCTGGGATCCAAAGGAAAGACAAAAATAAATAGTGACGTTATTTAGAAGGAGCCAGCCAGTTAAGTGATCACAGTGGTACCTGAAGACAGCCTCTGTGGGATCCATGAGGTAAAAAGGTGAGCTGCATTTACTTTGTAAGTCATTTACAAATTATATAGATGGCATTTATAGATGAAATAATAGTAAGATTTCTACTTGAAGACTTCATTCATAAATTCCTGATAATTTCCCTACTATTTTTCATATTACCAAATTCTTTAGAGTATGAAAATAGACATGTTGCACTCAAAACACTGAAGGAGTTTTTTAAATGATTGGTTTATTTACTGATTTATTTATTCATTCAGCAAATAATAATTGATGGCTTACTGTATGCCAAGTACTCTGCCTGAGAATATCACATAAGTCAGACAGATGTGGACAAATGGGAGAATGCAGATGATAAGCAATAAACAGGTTTTAAGAAAAAGATATTGATACATTCAGAAGGTTATGTGCACTATGAACAAAATAAAATAAAACAGGGTGTAATGGCTCAGAAAGTGATGGGTGCTAGAGAGGTGACACTAATTTAGGAAGGTCCAAGGAGGCTGTTTTGAGGGATTGCTATTTGAGTCCTGAATGATATGAAGGAACTAGTCATGTAAAGAGGTGGGGAAAGAACATTCCAGGCAAAGAAAACCACAAATGTAAAGGCTGTGAGGTGTGAATAAACCTGGAGTGTTTGAGCAAAGAGCTCATCAAGGCTGGAGTGTAGTGGAAAGGGAATACAGTGGTAGGAGATGAAGACTGAACAGCAGGTGGTGGTCAGGTGTGTGATGCCCTCCAAAGAAGCTACAAGAACAACCAGCCTACTTAGAGTCTCACTCACCCTCTCACCTGGTCCTCTGACCTACTGAAAATTCTCATGCCTTCCCGAATCAAGACTGACCAGTGACTCACAAAGGAATTGAGGATAATTTAGGGAATCCTTCCAAGGATATGTTCAACTTTCAACACACAAATAGCTATGTTTTTTCATTAAATTCAAAACCATGAGAGCTTTAATTTGAAGTCTGGTGATTATTTCATCTAGTCTTATTTGGCAAGGTAGTAATATCTTGAATGTCTTATTTTTTCTATAGATTTGTTTTCTCACATATCCTTGAATTTCTGTGATTATAATTATAAATTGTAACTAGTGTCAGTGGAAGATTAATTTAGGAGACAATTTTTCAAATTCTAATTAAATTTGTGTACCTTTAATAATTCACCATGAGGCCACAGCTGTTGTTTTAAACTAACTAACTTTTACATCTTGTAGCATTGCCTGTACATATATATCTATTTAATATAGTTAATATTTAATATATTCGATGTGGATAGGGATTATGACATATTTTCTTTATCCTTTCTAAACACCATCTGATACACAAAAATCTGTGATTAGAATAGGATTAAGTTAACATCTTTTGCATATTTGTACCACTTAGGATGAGTTTTGGCTATGAGTAACAGAGATCCAAGATAACAGTAGATTAATCAAAGTGAAAGTTTTCTTCTCTCATGTAAAAGTCAAGAGGTAATCAATTAAAGGCTGGTGTCATGTTCCTGATTCTTGAATTCTCAGGGACCTAGGTCCAGGCCTTCAACATTTTGGGGGGAGGCCCTAGTCTTCAGGGTACAAAACTGTGGCTAGAGCTCCCACCATTGCATCTATATTCCACACAGCAGAAAAAGGAAAGAACAGAGGGAAAAAGGGACAAAGGATGAGTATCAGCTATCATTTAGGAAAATTCCCAAAATATTCTATATGATACTTGTCGTGACATCCCATTTATTAATAACTTGCTCACATGGTCAAAACTAGTGACAAGGGAAGCATAAAAATAGATTTAAAAAATTGGGCTGCCATATGCCCAGCTAAAATTTTAGGGGTTCCTCTAATATGGAAGGAGAGGAATGAATATTGGTGGGGGAGCAACTAGCACTCTGCAACAAAAGTAACACATTAAAAGTTTCTGATTCCCTTGGAAATGTGCCAATTCAAACCATAATTTAAAGACTCTCTGGGTAAAGCATTAAGTATTAATTTCATTATCTCTGTATCTCTTAAATAGGTACATGTTATTTTTCAATAAGTAGTAAAGAACATTCAATGGAAAACTCGATTTTTTTTTTCCCTGAAGAATAAAATAAGGAGAGAAAGAGACAGACTAAAATAATATTGAGAAGAAATGGAAAGAGCTTTTGCAATCATAAATTGTGTCATTTTCAGGGATGGCTCTAACTTTATTTTGCTGTATTCAATATTCAGTCAGTTCTGAATATTCTGCTCAATTTGATTTGAAGTCCTGTTGTATCCACTAAATAGCTGTGATCTCACACAAATTGCTTAAATTGGGATTAGTAGTGATAGCAATTGTAGCAGCAGTAAAATGATTACTAGTTGTACTAATAATATTAATGTTTAATAAAAATATTTACTTCACTGGTTACTTTGAAAAATAAATGAATTAATGTATGTCAGGGCATTGATTTTGCAATTTTTAAAAAATTAATTAAGTTTTTTGGCTGCATTGTGTCTTCGTTGCTGCATGCGGGCTTTCTCTAGTTGCGACGAGCGGGGGCTACTCTTCATTGCAGTGCACAGGCTTCTAATTGTGGTGGCTTCTCTTGTTGTGGAGCATGGGCTCTAGGCGCACGGACTTCAGTAGTTGTGGCATGCGGGCTCAGAGGTTGTGGTTTGCGGGCTTTAGAGTGCAGGCTCAGTAGTTGTGGTGCATGGGCTTAGTTGCTCCCTGGCATGTGGGATCTTCCCAGACCAGGGCTCGAACCTGTGTCCCCTGCATTAGCAGGCAGATTCTTAACCACTGCGCCACCAGGGAAGTCCTGATTTTGCAATTTGAATTCAAAAATTAACACATGGGTAAATGTTCCAAAGATCCAAGAAGTATCAACCTCATAAGTCATAAGACCTCTCATGAGTACACATTGTCCATGGACGGCTCAGCAGAATGTTTCAGATGTTCACTGCAGACCTGCTAGTAGTGTCTCTTCCACTTTTCCATCTTTATCTTTTTCTTCTGTGTGTAACTCTCTGTTTCCCTCATTGCAAACAATTATTTTTGAACAATTATTATATTTTGAACAATTGAACAAATGTTTCTTGAGCTATTAGCAAGGTATTCTCGTGTGCTCTGTGGCTGATAAAGGAATGAATAAGACAAAATTCTCTACTCTCAAGGGGTTTAAAGTCTAGGATGGGAAAGCAAATATACAATAATCATTACGATGCTCAACTTGGCCGTTCTAGTCAGAAAGATGATGGTGGCAGTGACATACAATTTCTAAAATCCAGATCAACTTCGGTGATTAAATACTTTGTCTTTCAGACAAACTACCAATATATTGAATAATTTTATAACTAGTTTTTTGAGTGTGTTTGTGTGCTTTTTCTGATCTCCAAGTATCTCTATTTCTATTTTTCTCTTCCGACTGCTCCTATCTCCTAAAGGGAAAATATGTGAAGAGGAGCTAAGAGGGGAAATAGACTGATTTATAGAACAATTAAAATGTGAATCAGTGAATCGCCTATAAAAGACAAAAATATCATTTAGAAAAATCTAGCCATGTAGTTTTTTTTCTCTGAGTTGTACCATCACTATAGATTCTTTTATTTCTGTTTTATAATGCATAATACAGTATAGTGGCTTTAAATTATTGCTATATTAATTATCCATGGATGGTGGTATTTTGCATATAAATAAAAATGGTTTTTACTGTTAATGCATGACATAAAATCTTAGTTTCTGGTGTCAGTGCAAAAAGGAAACACTAAAATAAGACTGAATTAAAATTAAAATATCCAAGGAGTTTGGAAAATGTGGGGATTTGGAGCTTACTAAATTGTTACACAAGTGGACACTTATGATTGGAACTTTAAGGAGAGAGAAGTATGAATAGCATATTATCATTAGGAATAATGGAATAATTCGCAGAGTTTGGCAAATTATGGACTGAGGGCCAAATAGGGCCTGCTGCCTGTTTTTCTAAATAAAGTTTTATTGGAACACAGCCCAGACCTATCATATACGTATTGCCTATGGCTGCTTTAGAACTACAGTGGTAGAGTTTAGTTGTTGCAACAAAGATTGTGTTGCATGCAAAGCCAAAAATACTTCTTCTCTGACCCTTTATCGAGAATGCTTGCTGATCTTTGGAATTGAGTCACAAGTTTGCTCCAACTCAAGGATCTTAATTGCTTTTATTCTTTGTGCCTATACTAGCCTAAATCTTCACTCAGTTTACTGGCTCTTATTGTCATTCAGGTCCTAGCTTAATAGTCACCTCCTCAGGGCTCTTCAAGGAGGCTTTTCTGTCCTGGAAAACCCAATCTCAATTAGCTTCTGAGCCTGCTGCCTGCCTACCCTTCCACTTCCCACCGTATGTCCTGTTGTATTTACTCGGGGCACTTCTCATATCTGAGATTACACTGTTTGTTGGTTCACCTTTTCCCCTCACTAGAATAGTTTCCAGAAGAATTAGAGATCCTGTCTGTCTCTTTCTCCTCTTTACCCTTACACTGAGGTCTGAAGAGCATTACTCGCAGTCCTCATTGGTTATTGACTGAAAGAACTGGAGTGGAGCTCAGACACTGTTGCAGCCATCTTGGACGTGTTTCCAAGGGTAATAATGTTTGTGCTCTGACCACAGTCAGAATTGCCTTGGCGTACATGGAAGCAACCTAAGTGTCCATCAACAGATGAGTGGATAGAGAAGATGTGGTACATATATACAATGGAATATTACTCAGCCATAAAAAGAAACGAAATTGAGTTATTTGTAGTGAGGTGAATGGACCTAGAGTCTGTCATACAGAGTGAAGTAAGTCAGAAAGAGAAAAACAAATACCGTATGCTAACACATATATATGGAATCTAAAAAAAGAAAAAAATGGTTCTGAGGAACCTAGGGGCAGGACAGGAATAAAGACGCAGACATAGATAATGGACTTGAGGACATAGGGTGGGGGGAAGGGCAAGCTGGGACGAAGTGAGAGAGTGGCATGGACATATATACACTACCAAATGTAAAATAGATAGCTAGTGGGAAGCAGCCACATAGCACAGGGAGATCAGCTCAGTGCTTTGTGACCACCTAGAGGGGTGGGATAGGGAGGGTGGTAGGGAGACGCAAGAGGGAGGAGATATGGGGACATATGTATACGTATAGCTGATTCACTTTGTTATAAAGCAGAAACTAACACACCATTGTAAAGCAATTATACTCCAATAAAGATTTAAAAAAAATAATAAAAAGAATTGCCTTGGGGTTACAGGGAATATATGTGTATGTGCTGCTGGTGGGGATGGTGCTAGATTGAACTGCTTCTTAGGAAGTGAATTTCTCAATTACCTTCCTGAGATATTTGCTTTGAAGATTGCTGGATAGTAAGTGGTTTGTAGAGCATCCCATCAGAATTATACATGAATCTTTCCTCTGTCACTTTAGGAGTTACCTTATCTCAGGGTTTCATACACACCTTTGCAGAGGTATGTTTGTAAGGGAATCTGAGCTTGTGACATAAGCCAAATGCCAGATGTAACTTTGTCCTATCGTCCCACAGTAAGAAATTTGGAGAGCCCGACTTTGTGCTACTCAGTTCATCTTGCTGGTTAACTGACCTGAAATTGTATCCATTTGTTTAATTTTATTGCCTTCCAAGGTATTTTTGCCAGATAATAGGCACTGTTAAATATTTAATTCATCAACTAGAGTTCTGTTTATGGAATATTTATTAGATGCTTTTATTGAAGGTTTTTTATCTTCAGTTTTTCAATTGATAAATCTTAAGACAGAGAGCTTCAAATCAGCTGTACTTTATGCCATCCTTCTTTTGTGAGAGGAAGCAAAACGTGATAGAGTGTTCATAAACTCAACTGTGTAATTAGATGTGACCTAAGACATACTCTACTGTGTCCTTCTTCTAACCTTTCATACTAACAATCTGACCTTCCTGAATGTCTTTGAAAAAAAGTTGCTGTTTTTCTTATTAGATTTTTAAGGGAAAATAATGTGGTTCATATGTCCTATTCACTGAAGATACTTGTAATGCCTTGATGGATCATTTTGTTTATTTGTGCATTCACCAAATATTTATTGAGCCATTTCTATGTGTTAGTCTGTGCTGGCACAGGGGACAAAGTCCTGGGCTCAATCACTCATGACAAATATTGCTCAATCTACTACAAAACTTCCCTTTAGAAATCATTTTCCATTACCAGGTTGATATAAGCAAAGTGAAACGGAGATTTGAAGACTATATATAGAAAATTAAAAGAAATATAACACTTTTGATATGAAAATTCCCATCTGAAACCTACTAACATCCTATTTCCCTCTTGAATTACATGAATAAAAATGCTGAAGTATGTGTGAGTAGAATGTGTAAAGATATTTACAATAATAATATAATAGTGGACTTTCCATGAGCACTTATTATGTGCTAGGTGCTTTGTGAACATTATTTCTCTATCTTGCAACATTGTTCTCATTTTCTAGATGAGCAAAGAATCATGAACATGGTTGAATGGTCTGGTTTTAAGCTGAAGTCTTACTCCAGGGCTCTAATACTCCTGCCACCCCCAAATGCCTCTGGTATCTTCTAAACTGACAGAATGCAGTTTGCTTTTCAATATTGTAAGAAATATCCAGAAATCAAAATGTGTTTTGATTTTTCCTCACTCTGGTTGTTTCCTAGTACAAAGATGGCATATAGATTGAAATGAAGAGAAAAATCTAAACAGTGGCTCTCCAAGCTAAGAATATCCATGTTCCACAGACCACATTTAACCAATGGAATGGTTCTTGGGGTGAGAAACAAAAACAATTGCACCACGTTCATTCATGCTGACAAAAACACACAGTGCACATGCACATATGTCACATCCTGGATTCACCCAGGATATTTTATTTCAGTGGTTCTAGAGTGAAACATACAAATGTGTATTTTTAGTAAACTCAACAGGACAGGTGCATCTGATATACTTTTAGATCTACACGTTTAATCTGTTTCATCCAACTCTACAAAGGTTAATTTTTGCCCTTCCATTTTCTTTTTATGGATTTGGCTTTTCCTTCCATCACTGAATTTCTTTCTTCAACATCCCAGGGAATGAGACTACACCAACACTGTTCAGCTCTGTGTGGCCAGATTATTTCCTTTTTAATTTATTTTCCAAACCTGCTTCACATGGATTGGAGACACCACTTCTGATGTTCTGCTTAGTTACAGCAAAAATTTTACTTTTTGAAATTTCACTAGTGAAATTCTGAAAATCAACACTTACACATCCACCAGGGAATTCCTGCAATTATATATTGAAGTGGTCCAGAATCGAATGGTCCAGCTACTTTTGCCAAAACATTGGTGTATTCCTATGAGTTAATTTTAGAAAATTGAATTAGAACTTTTGCAATTAATGACATGGTATAATCAGAGGCAGCTACTATTTTACTTCTGTTACCAGACATTAGCCTGCTTTTGAACTTCATATAACCTGAATCATCACTATGGACTTGGTTGTGCCTGGCTTCATTTACTCATCATTATGTCTGTAAGAGTCATTCATCTTTGTAGATTTTTTGATGATGGCCATTCTGACTGGTGTGAGGTGATACCTCATTGTAGTTTTGATTTGCATTTCTCTAATGATTAGTGATGTTGAGCATCCTTTCATGTGTTTGTTGGCAATCTGTATATCTTTGGAGAAATGTCTCTTTAGGTCTTCTGCTCATTTTTGGATTGGGTTGTTTGTTTTTTTGATATTGAGCTGCGTGAGCTGCTTGTAAATTTTGGAGATTAATCCTCTGTCAGTTGCTTCATTTGCAAATATTTTCTCCCATTCTGAGGGTTGTCATTTCGTCTTGTTTATGGTTTCCTTTGCTGTGTAAAAGCTTTTAAGTTTCATTAGGTCCCATTTGTTGATTTTTGTTTTTATTTCCATTTCTCTAGGAGGTGGGTCAAAAAGGATCTTGCTGTGATTTATGTCATAGAGTGTTCTGCCTATGTTTTCCTCTAAGAGTTTTATAGTGTCTGGCCTTACCTTTAGGTCTTTAATCCATTTTGAGTTTATTTTTGTGTATGGTGTTAGGTAGTGTTCATTCTTTTACATGTAGCTGTCCAGTTTTCCCAGCACCACTTATTGAAGAGGCTGTCTTTTCTCCGTTGTATATTCTTGCCTCCTTTATCAAAATAGCTGGAGAGGGTGTGGAGAAAAGGGAATCCTCTTGCACTGTTGGTGGGAATGTAAATTGATACAGCCACTATGGAGAACAGCATGGAGGTTCCTTAAAAAACTGAAAATAGAACTACCATACGACCCAGCCATCCCACTACTGGGCATATACCCTGAGAAAAACCATAATTCAAGAAGAGTCATGTACCACAATGTTCATTGAAGCTCTATTTGCAATAGCCAGGACATGGAAGCAACCTAAGTGTCCATTGACAGATGAATGGATAAAGAAGATGTGGCACATATATACAATGGAATATTACTCAGCCATAAAAAGAAACGAAATTGAGTTATTTGTAGTGAGGTGGAAGGACCTAGAGTCTGTCATACAGAGTGAAGTAAGTCGGAAAGAGAAAAACAAATACCGTATGCTAATACATATATATGGAATCTAAAAAAAAAAAAAAAAAAAAAGGTCCTGAAGGACCTAGGGGCAGGACAGGAATAAAGATGCAGACGTAGAGAATGGACTTGAGGACACAGGGAGGGGGAAGGGTAAGCTGGGATGAAGTGAGAGTGGCATGGACTTATATATACTACCAAATGTAAAATAGATAGCTAGTGGGAAGCAGCTGCATCACACAGGGAGATCAGCTCGGTGCTTTGTGTCCACCTAGAGGGGTGGGATAGGGAGGGTGGGTGGGAGAAGATATGGGGATGTATGTATATGTATAGCTGATTCACTTTGTTATAAAGTAGAAACTAACACACCATTGTAAAGCAATTATACTCCAATAAAGATGCTAAAAAAAAAAAAAAGACAAACTAGATTGATTTAGAAGGAAAGCCCAATTTATAGATGAATATAAACCAGTGGTTATTAAATTGTGTTAACAAAGAAGTGTTTGGTATAGTCCTTCACTATTAAAAAAGATATTTGAAATTAAAAAAAGCAGTCATTCATCTTGTTGCATGGATTCAATGTTGTTTTATTTCTGTGTGTTGTAAGACTATAGCACAATTTGCCCATTTTACTGTTTATGGTTATTTGGGTTGTTTCTGGTCTTTTGCTATTATGAGTACAGCTGTTAGAAGCATCCTTGTACTAATCTTCTGGTGGACCTAAGCACTAATTTCCGTTGGATATATACCTAGGAGTGGAGTAGACATATGTTTTGCTGTAGTAGATATTGCCAAGCGGTCTTCAAAAATGGTATGTAATGCATTCCATACAAAGAGTATGAAATACATTCATACCAGCAATGTTTAGGAGTTGTGGTTGTTCCACATTATTGCCAGCATTTGGTATTATTAGTCTTTTTACATTTTAGCAGTTCTGGTGACTATGTAGTTGTTCCTTACTGTGGTTTTAAATTTCACGTCCCTGATGTAGTCTCATCTTTGTAATGGCTGCACGGTATGCCAAGAAAAAATGTTCCATGTTTTATTTAACCAATCATCTTTTGATGGGCCATCAGTCTGATTTTAGTATTTTCCTCTTAGAAATCATATTTTCTCTGTGTATATGCTGTGATAAAGCTCAGAACTTGAAGCACTGGTTCAAAAGTTACGTTTATGTTAAAACTGTAATAGCTATAGTTCCTCCCCAAATTGTACTCATTTATGCATCTGTCATTAACATATGAAAATACCCTTTCCCATACCCTAGACAACACAATATATTGTCAAGATTTAAAAATGTATGTCAGTCTAATCAAGGAAAAGTGGTAGCTCATGGAAATTTTTATTTTGCTTCTTTTTACTGTGTGAGGTAGAGTGACTCTTCATATTTAAAGGCCCTTTGAACCTCATTGCCTTTGAGTGCCTGCTCATATCCTTTGCCTAAGTTTTCTATCTGAGTGTTGGTATTTTTCTTATTGATTATAGAATCTCTTTATATATTAAAATTATATACCTTTGTTGTATAAGTGGTAAACATCCTTTTTCTTATAAAGATTATTTTAAAGAAAAAAAGCATAAGAAACTAAAATTAAAAAAAAGAACCGTCTACCTCAACTTTATAAAATGTAAAACAGTACTTTTCTTGCTCAGTCCATAATAACAGCAGTAGCTCATATATGGCTCACATTTCCTAGTTTATAAAGTGCTTGCTTGCATGCCTTTTAATTTAATCCTCATATTAGTCCTGTTAATTCATATCTGTTTTCTCCTTGTTGAAGAGATTAGGAAACTGAGATTTACTGATTTGACCAAGATTGCATGCCAACATGGTGAGAACCTGTGTAATGTATCTAATTTCAAATGTACTATAATTCCCCATGGACTCCCTCTCACTCTAGGCTTTGGCCACCTGGTCAGCCTTCAAGGCCTCACCATTCTTATTCCTGATTCCACTAGTCTCTGTTCACACAAACGCTTTCATACAGTGGGAAAGAAGAATGGACTGAGATACGGAAAAAAAGAAATGAGTCAGTCAGGTTACCTATGATTTCTGATTAGAGAGTAATTAGAAGGCCATACATATTGAAAAATTGGGATCAACCAAATATGCAAAAACAGGGAATTAAATGAATAGAGTGGTGTGTGTGTGTGTGTGTGTGTGTGTATGTGTATGATGGAAAACCATTCACACACTTAAAATGTTGTAGAAATATATTAATTGAAGTTGGAAAGTATTGATGATATATTGTTCCAAGGCAGTTGTATAACAGAATATCATATATGGTGTGACTGAATTATATGAAAGCGTTAGTATATAATAACCAATATTTACCAAGTGCTTCCTATTTGTAGAGCATTATCCTAAATTTTATTCATGGCAATTTACTTAATCTGCACAATAATGCTGTGAGAATTTTGATTTCTTCCTTTTGTTTCTCTATATTTTCTTCTTTTTATAATTATTATTATTATTACAATATACATGCATTGCTTAGAATAAAGTAAAAATTATAACATGCCTGGGAAAACACTTGAAAGAAAAAAATATCCTCCTGTAAGTTTTTTTTACCCAAGTCCCCAGAAGTTACTGATGTGTTAAGGAAACAAATATCCAATTGGAGTTGGCAAAACTCTGGTAAATTTTGAGGGGACACAAGGTACAAAGGGTGAAAGTTTCATAGTTCTTCAGTGGTCTCACAATATTATCATCTTGGATAGAATCCTACCCATGGTGACACACAGGTAGTGATGTTAACGGGAGAAGATAATGTTTTCTGATGCCTATATTTTATTTACTTTAATGCTGCACACTTTATGTTAGTTTCTTCATTTCATTGCAGAAATGACCCTTAAACAAAGTGTCAGGAAGTGAGGATAACTCTGCCTAATGCTGGATTCAAAGGCTGCTCCTTATTATAGGGAGGACTAGAGCATGGCTGTCCTGGGTACAGGGAAGGAGGGAGGGAGCACTAAGGGTGATGTTAAAAATGGGGAGGCTGGATATTTTCCTAGTTGCTTCCATCAGATAATTACCAGGTGGGCTCCTTAATTGTGTTTTTATGAATTCCCAAGTATTCAGAAGTGTGTATCATAAAAGGTGAATATATAATGTATTCCAAAGGGAAATGGGGTTTTCTGGGCTGTTCAGTTGGCTTTCAAATGCCAGTGGTCCTATCTCCATGCTACATCTTAGCTTTCTCAATTGACCAACTATTTGGGAGATTTTAAATTTTCAAGGACGAATTTTAAGAAAAGGATTTGAAGATGCATCCTGTTAATTTTAATTGAGCGTAAACAAGTTGAATTTTCTCCACTGTGGGTTTTAGTAAGTAAGAAATCAAGCTCATACAATCCCCTTCATCCAAGACAGACAAGTCTGTATTTTATTAAAGGAAAACTGAGCTTGCATTTAGAGCTTATTAGTAATGAAACAAATATTCTGAAGTTTAAGAAGTGTATGGGAAGAAATAAAATATCTAGAGGCAGTTACAGAATTGGGCTTCAAAATTACTTTTATAAAAAAGAACATTTGTCATTTTTGTTTAAAATCTTGATTTATCACATTCTGAGCCCAACTTGAAATGTTGTGTTTTTATTTTACCTAACAGCATGCCTTGCCTGCAGGCAAACAGAATGTTAAATTAAAACTTTCAGTACTCTGGGGCAAAATCTGCTGCTTTTAATAAGATACACAGGCTCATTTGGAACTTTTTTGTCATTACACAAACAAACTGAGCTTCCGTTTATCATGTTCCTTGCTTTAATTCTGGGTGCATGGCATTGGGGAAGGAGACAGTTGCCAGGGCACACATGGCCTGCAATAAGCGATAAACTTGAAGATCTGTCAACAGAGGCACTCACTCTCACAGGTAATTGTCTGACTCCATCTTCTTTCATCTGTAGCCAAGAAGATTTCAAATGGATATTGTTGACAAATGTATCACTTTATGTAAATTGCTTCAAAGAAAAATGAAGTAGAACTCCACATAAAGAGATGCTATCAGTGAGGTCATCTGTCTTAAAAAGAAAAAAAAAAGAGGTTCACCTTGATTGAGTCCTTCTATATGTCAGGCACTCTACAAAGCTTGTCATAGGTATAAATACACTTATTCTTCAAAATGACCTTTTGATTTAGATATGATTATTATTATATTTGACCTGTAAGGAAACAATAAGGCCAGAGAGATCAACTGGCTTGACCAAGGTAGCGGAGATGGGCTTTTATCCCAGGAATCTGACTCCAGAACCCAAGCTATCAACCAGCATGCTATGTTGATTTTTAATTGCAGCATGTGCTAAGACTTGACCCTTTTGCTTCTGGTATGAGGATGTAATGGAGCAGACCAGAGGCCAGTTTCTGATATAGGAATGTCTCCAACATTTGCCCAGGCAGGAAGCAGGTAGGTCCAGGTGTGAGGGGAAGTGGCAATCAACATGCCACAGAGATGTGAAAATCCTTCTATTGGTGTAAGGAAAATATTGTTGATGCTTTTTTTATTGGTATCTGTGTTTCATCTCAAAGATCACCATTTCCCCCATGCATCACCTCATTTATCAGGGCAAGAAAGCCTTATGGTAAAGACTGGGAGCTGACGCAGACTGACTCTGGTAAAATCTTGCTTATACTGTGTCATCTAGATAGCTCACTATGTGAACCGTGAAACCTCTCTTACCCTTGATTTCTACATCTCCAAAATGGGCATAATTGCATAATTACCACCACTTTATAGGGTCATTGTGAGGATTTCAATGAGATAATATTTGCAAAGAAATTTGCAAAGTGCTCTAAGGTCTTGATAAGTAATAGTGTAATCGTCATCATTAGAGTCATCCTATTACCACCTGTCAGTTTACGGCAGGGCATGGATATGATGTGTTTGTGACATAAATATGACACTTTCAGCACGTTAGTAATTTGCATTTGAGAAACGGGGATAATTGTGATCATTAAGCTACATGTATTCAGTGCAGATTGAAGTAGAGGGTTGAATCATCTTAAAAATAATTTAGCCCCTGAATAATTTGAGTCAGTATTTTCAGAATTTATACTTTGAAGTAAAAGAGTTTTGTTCAGTTTGATACATTTGTATTGAGCACCTGTGCCAACTGTGAGTGGGGCAAAGCTAGTCTTTATTCTCAATGAGTTTATATTCAAGGAGCAAAAGCAGCCACACCAATGCAACCGTCTATCCATAGATCCATCCATATATCCATCCACTGATGAACTCATAAATATCAATAATAGGAAATAACATGTATGCAGCAATGAAGATATTTGATATCTGGGAAGACTCCAAAATGAAGATGAGACGTGAATAAGATTTAACCATAAATATAAATAACTGAGGGGTTTTAACTGGGGAAAGAGCAATATTCTTAATATACTCCATTATTTATTTAGTATATGTTAGTTAGCTACCTGCTTTGTAGCAAGCCTGGTGCTAGGTGCTTGGGTTATAAATGGTGAGCAAACCCAGAGATGATTCCTGATCTCATGGCACTCCTAGTTGATTTGGAAATACATCAGATCTGTATTTTAGATGATTTTATGGTGACAGTGTAAATAACATAGTGGAGTAGAACAACAGTGGAATGCCAGGAGGAAGAAGATGGTTGCAGTAGTTCGAATGCTATTTTATGAGGAATTGAAGTAAGGTAGGGAGATGTATTGATTTGAAATACCCACAAAAATGCATCAGATTATGGCTTCATATTTTCCTGTTAGTCGATATGTTACCCACATTGTATTCATTGAAGGAGAAGAGGTGAAATATAGGAGAGTGTTTTCTTGTCTACCCGAGTATTCAAATTTATGGTTTTTTCCAAATGGTGTTGCTCGGAGGATAGAAATGGAAACAGAACCAACTGCTGATAATATAGAGTAGATGGATCTTAAAAAATGAAACAGTGAATAATTGTCATGAAAATGACAGCCTGGGATGCACACAAAGGGAACAAATTCTAATTTCAGAGTGTGCAGTCAGGCAACAGAGCTAAGCAGAAATGAAAGGCTTTGTAAAAATCTCATGTCATAGTCTAATTTTGCACGTAAAACATCCGCCCACTCTAAGCACAGATAAAACGTGCTTAACCTTAGCAAATCTGTATCTGAAAACTTTTCTGCGAGGTTCTGATAATATGAATGAGATTCGACTCTTGGGCCCTTAGAAATTAGCCTGCTTGTCTGTGATGCTCAATATTTCAAAACTGTGTGTTGAATTTAGCAAACATCTATTGAGAATCTAGCACAGTGTAGGGGACATGGGTAATTCAAAGGTGAATAAGGCTTGGTTTATGTTCCAGAAGTTTTCAGAATCTAACACAAAGGTTGAATACCACAACGGTAAAAACTATGGACTTTGAAGTAAGAAATCCCCGGGTTCAAACCCCAGCCCTTTCACTTAACATCAGTGTCCATACGGACATTACAGGCCTTGCCAGTAATTCTCAATTTTGCTGTCTCTTTAATGACAGTAATGTTAACACTGAATTGGTTTTCTGCACTGCATAACAAGAAACCACAAACATAGTGGCTCAAGATGACACACATTTTTAACTTACAGTGTCGGTGGGTCAGCACTCTGGAGGCTGCTTAGCTCGGTCCTCTGCTTAGGCTTCCAAAGGGCTGAGATCCGGATTCCAGCTGCGCTGTGCTCCCTTCTTGAGCTCAGGGTCCTCCTCCAAGGTGACAGAGTTACAGGCAGAATTTGGCCAGAATTTGTTACTTTCTGGCATTACCTGATCTCCAGTTTGTGTGTGTATTCACTGTCTGGCTCTTAGAATTAGTAACTTCTCCAAGGATACCTGGTTCCTTTTTGAAAAAGTGGTATTAGAAACCGAGATCTGGTTGTTAGATGTGTTCATTGCTACTGGGGTGTCATTTCTTCTAGGTGACCTCAGCAGACAGCAAGGAAATCTGTGTTTGTATACTAACCTGGGTTTATACACATATCGATCAATATTTCTATATATAATATCTGTATATAGATTAGGCCAAGCATGCATTCCTACTGATGTCTCCAACTGTAACTTATTTCTGCCTTGTTCATTCTAGCCTCCTCCCATTGCTTATCTGTATATTCTACTCCAGTCATGAGAAACCTGGCTCCCATCACCCTTACCCATTTATTTAATCACCCAATTCCAGTTTATGGGTATAGTGGTTTCAGAATGTCTAGTATTAAAATATTGATGTGTGTCTATTTATTTTTAGTTGTGCATCAAATGTCAGTATAGAAAGAAAATTTTGTCCTGTGCTTAATCTATAAACCAGTGAACGTAATATATTGGTGGTGAGTCAATAAGAAGTAAAAATTTTTTTGTTTTAATTTTTATGTTAACTAATGTAATTCATGTATATAGTTTTAAAAAGTGGTAATGCATGCAAAGAGCTTAAAAGTAACATAAGGTAAAATTTTTGTTAGAGTTAATAAAATACAGTGGTCCCTGCCTCACTGTACCCCATCCTTGATACCTGTTCTCCAGAGAAAAACCATATTCAACTTTCTAAGGTTTTGTGTGTGTGTGTGTGTGTGTGTGTCTGCATGTGTGTGTGTGTGTCTGCATGTGTGTGTGTTTACCTCAATACCTCTAAATAGTATGCTTATACTGCTCTTTCTTGATATAAACTTAATCCTGGAAATTAATGTCCAGCAAACACTCCTTTTCTGCTGAGATAAGGAATACTAAGATAGCTAATTGCCTCTTAAATGAATTCATGATCAATCTTTTTGTGATTATCCCTGTTTACACCCCTTGCTTTCAAAAACTCTAGGTACCCTTTCCTCACAGCCACTTCACTTAGGTTTGATATGTTACTGCCACTTGCTCACCAGCTTCCCACATTCCACATTTGATTAACATATTTATTCTGCTCTTCTTCCCTTTCTCCTTGTTGTCATGAGTCTGTGCCTTTTAAGTTGATGACATTGCTGCTTGAGTGGGATTGTTGGACAGAGCAGAGATAAATGCTTGCATTTTATTCATGTATGTTTAATTAGAAGTCAAAACCCAACTTTAAAACCTAGAGTCTGTCATACAGAGTGAAGCAAGTCAGAAAGAGAAAAACAAATACCGTATGCTAACATATATGGAATCTAAAAAAAAAAAAAAGGTTATGAAGAACCTAGGGGCAGGACAGGAATAAAGACGCAGACGTAGAGAATGGACTTGAGGACACGGGGAGGGGGAAAGGGTAAGCTGGGACGAAGTGAGAGAGTGGCATGGACTTATATATACTACCAAATGGAAAATAGATAGCTAGTGGGAAGCAGCCGCATAGCACAGGGAGATCAGCTCGGTGCTTTGTGACCACCTAGAGGGGTGGGATAGGGAGGGTGGGAGGGAGACACAGAGGGAGGAGATATGGGGATATATGTATATGTATAGCTGATTCACTTTGTTATAAAGCAGAAACTAACACACCATTGTAAAGCAATTATACTCCAGTAAAGATGTTAAAAAAAAAATATGTGTAAGTTCTGCGCACAGTATGAGATTTTGTAGAATGAGATTATTTTGCTGATTATAGAAGAAATACATATTAATTTAACTAATTAAAATATCATAAAAGGAAATTGCAAGTTTCTCTATCGTACTGTCTTCCACCTCCTCCCCAAGTTCCACTGCTTAGATTGCTCTTTTTCTGGATTGATTAATTTTTCCATTGTTATATGTTTTTATTCACTTTTCTTAATGATACATATAAACCTATTTCAACTTCTTAAATTGTTGCATATTATTCCATTGGTTTGATGTACCATAACTTATTAACAAATTCACTTTTGATGGCCATGTAGATAGTTGCCAATTTTTCACAAATAAACAATGTTAGAGTGGGAAACTTGCAAATAAAAAGTTGAGATTTGGATAAAAAAGGAAATAATGAAGACCAGACATGTAGCTGTTACTCGTAGGATATGTTGTAAATTTCTAAAAAAAAAAAAAAAAAAAAAAAGAAAATCACATTTTCTTAGCTTTTGTGGTACAGTGATATTTTATGCAAAAGATCTTTTCCTAGAGACCTAGCATGATTCCAACTCACAAAATTTAAGATTATTTTTCCAGTAGGAATAAAAGTAAAATGTACAGGAGTGTATTCTCAAATCAGGTAAATCTACAATTATCATAGCATACTTTAACAAATTTTTTTCTTTAAATTTTCACAGTATAAGCACTAATATTTCATGTAATGCTATTCTTTAAATTAATGACACAGCATATCATTGTGGTTACTTAAACTTCTTCATGGCATTTTATCATACCTAATACTGATTTTCAGGTTTGGTTTCCAGCATTAGCACAAAACAGCCATCACTTAATGGATGCTTGGGATGCATTGCTATAGAATCTGTAAAGAGTTTAAATTATAATAGCCTATGTTAAATGATAACAAAAGAGTCACAGATTCATTCATGGGGATTCATTTAAGAAACATGTTTCATACAATACTTCCAAAGGCTGGCAGTCATTTCTAGGTGCCAGCTAGAAAATGGGATCATCATGGAGCAAGTATGAAAGCCAAGTTTGTAATTCATTCAGTCAGCTCTGAAGTCATATGGTGCTGATGGTTTCTTGGAATATTTGCACTATTGAAAGTTTTGAGCCTAAGTGGAGATTTATTAATATTTTAATATCATACAATTTCAAATTTACATAATTCAGTTTTGTATTAAATGTGATTATGCTGTGTTGTGTGTACGTGTGTGTATTGAGGTGACATCACTCATTATGTCAACATATTTAGAGAGGCAACTCATATCCAACAGTATGTTAATAGGATGCCATGATACAGACCATGTTTTTGACATGGTATTTATTTATTTATTTTACTGCACATGGACAGAGGCTGACTCTAAAAATCAGTTTATATATGTGTATATACACACATATACAGAAGCATTGTGCATGTGTGTATGTTGCATTTATGGTATTACTAAACAGTCTAATTTTTAACTAATTCAATTACTGTCACATAGGAGCAAGCACTATGAAGGAGCATACTTTTAAAGAGATTAGAAGATAAAAAGAAATATTTGAGTTAGTCCTAAAGAAGATTTGTCCATTTTAGATAGCTTATTTCCAAAAAGTAATTAAAACCATATTAATTATAATTAAATCTTAGCGCTGACTTGCAAATTCATAGACAATGATAATGCAGCTGTCAACCGTCCCTTGTTTGTTATTGTAGTTTCCCAATATTTTAGGGTTTTTGGGGATCTCCAGAACAATGATCAAATAACAGAAAACATTAAAGTATCCTTTCTAGTTATTCCAAACTACGTGAATATCCTTTTGTAACATGTCAAAGTAAATAATATTATGTAAAAATTTGTTTTAATAAATTTGGTCTTGGTTAGTGAATTCATTTACCTGGAAGCATCTCATTTGTCTCTACTGTGCTACATGCAATCCAAGTGTCAACACCTTTTTTCCCTACACATCCAATCCCTTGGAATAATCATTCCCATTAAATAAGTAATAATGTAATTAAAATGACCATACTTTCTACATCTCTGCCTCAGTTCAATCAACACTTGCTCTCATTTTTTGATTTCACTGAATTCTTAATCTCACTGCCATTTTGCCCGAATGTCTTATCCTCTTTCTCTGGCTCACCCGACCAAAAATTAGATGACCAACTCTTTCCCTTGATTTTCCCAAAACATCATGATCACAAAGTAGTTGTGTTATGAAGACATTTCTTTGTGGTTTGTGGTTAATGGAAGAGAGTTATTTTGAAGCACAGCATATAAATGAATATTATACAAGCATGTTCTTCTGAAGGTCATTCAACCCCTTTCACCACCATCAGTTTCTCTCTGACCAACTTCCTGCTGATCTCCCTGTCTGGACATGTTATTCAGGTTCCTCTTTCTGCATGGGTTCCTTCATGAGACTCTTCCTCTCCAATCACTGGGCTGAGTATAAAACTCATATTTCTTCTTGCATAGATCTTCATAGATCTCACTTCTCTACCTTTCCAGACTGGTCCATTGAAGGACTTTGTGATGGTTAATTTTATGTATCATCTTGGCTGGGCCATGAGGTGCTCAGATATTTGGTCAATTGTTATTCTGGGTGTTTCTGTGAGGGAACTTTTGGATTAGGTTAACATTTAAATTGGTAGACTTTGATATTAGATAATATCAATATTCTAATCAATAGAGTAAAGCAGATTGCCCTCCATAATGTGGCTGGGCCTCATCCAGTCAGTTGAAGGTCTGGTTGAAACAAAGTGATCAACTCTCCCCTATGTAAGACAGATATTTTTCCAGCTAATTGCTTTTAAACTTTATCTTCAACATTGTCTCTTTCTGCCTGATGACCTTTGGACGGAAACATCAGCTCTTCCTCATCTCTTACACCACTGGCCCACCCACCCTGCAAATTTTGGATTACCAGACTTCATAATCACGTGAGAGAATTCCTTATAATAAATCTCTGTATACACACACACACACACACACATTATATTGGTTCTGTTTTTCTGGAGATCCCTGATTAATACAGCCTCTATCCTGGAACCCCCCCTTCTATGACCCACCAATCTGTTTTGCTATAAAGGGTCCATCTGTTATGGGCTATTAAATTTGCAGACTTTCCACTAACATTATCATAGGCTTAGTTAAGTACACTTTCACATCCATCTCTGTAAGAGAAAAGAGAGCCATATAGAGATTTATTCTCTCACTGATATTAATTTTGCTGACTTCCTTATTCTCATCCTTGCTGTTGCCTGAGTCAAGAGAGGTTCCCATCAGAGTTGTTCACTGAGCTTAGTTTACTTGTCATTTCAATTTAAATAGCCATTTTTAAATTACCTTTATATATATGGGTTGCCTTCTTGAAGAATGACCATATAATTTAACAGTTTAGATTTTATACGTCTAATGAGAATGTAGGCACTGAAAGCTTGAGAAATCTGGTCTTGATTTGTCAGTTATCTGAATACAATAGCATGTTCTACAGTTCTCAAGACACCAGAATAAGAAAAAAAATCAGTGGAAATGGTCAGTGTGTATCACTTAGGAGACAAAGTTGTTGGGCCGTGAATGATCAGCCCCAGTAAGTATTTTGGCATTATCTCCTTCTAATATGGTGATATAGAGCTAGTGGTATAGTACAGAAAAATAACTAAAAATAGATTTTGTGAATGTATTTTTGGGGAGTAATACTATCTAATACAGTTGATCTTGCACTAATACTTGATGCTTTTAAAGTAGAGGCTGTCAATCATTGTTGAGCTTTTTGGGCTGAATAATTCTTTGTTTTTGTGGGAAAAGGAAGAATGGAAAGAAAGAAGGAAGGAAGGAAGAGAGGGAGGGAGTTACAAAGGGAAGTAGAGATAAAAGTTCATTTGACATATCCTTTAATTTGTGACATTGCTCTAGTTTTAATGTAATTCTTATATGAACATACATCAATTTAATATTGTATTGAACTTTTAAGCCTAAATTCTTTTTTTCTTCAGAATTGGGTAATGACAACTAAAACATTTTCACCAAAGTAGTCATCATTCCTTTGGGAATGGGAAGTCAGTTTTCAAAAATACATTTCTGTATTTTTCCCACCTACCTATTTGGGGGAGTAAGGCAACCACTGTAAGAATAGAAAAGATTGTTCGCTATTTGAAAAAGTACTCTGGGTCCATTTTCCTGCAGGGAATTGTGAGAGCTTATGACTAATTTCTGATTACTTAAGAAAAAGTCACTCCTTTAAATAACTTATGATAAAGTCCTTAATAATTTTCACAGGCAACTTCAAATGATTTTTTTCTGAGAAGTTGGAGGGGACAACTTATTTTTCTTACTTTACATTGTTTTATTTTTCCCATTTACTCTCATCAATAACGTGTGATATATTGCCCACATGAGATACTTTAAATCTCTGTGCATTCCTTTGGAAATTTTGCTATAAGGATCAAAAAATCAAATCAACATTTTATGTTACGATTGCAAGATTCTTTGCTGAGTGCTGTGTGTCAGTTGTGCTCAATTGAAAGAGCTTTCAACATAATCAGAAAGTTGATGCATTACAGGCAAATTTGGAGAGGATGGGAGGGCTGGGGTTGGGGGGTGTGGTAATTAAATAGCAACACATTTAAATGGCAGCTAATTACAACATGACAGATACCATGGTTTGGGGTGAGTGTGGTACAGCATGATTATTGGCCAAATTGGGTTTTTGTGTTACGAAACTCTGAGATGCTAAATTTAATTGAGATTTGAATGTAATTATAGTTTTATATCACCTTCCTCTATGGCTTCTGTTTTTTAACACAGTATCTCTGTAGTTCAAGGTTATTATCTAATTTGTGTTGAAAATAAGGTTTTCAATGGTTGGGTTGAGTTAATACTAATGCAACACATTGCAAAGAGCAGACTGGGTTCTCAGATGACTGGTGGGTTCCGAAATACAAACATATCTGAAATGCACATTTAAAGGAGTGGGGTAACCATTTTGCATGTCCGAAGTTCTGCATTTTTCTTTTCCATTTTGATTAGTCTGAAAGAAGTGAAGATATTCCTTAGTCATCATATTGGGATTTTTCTAAGAATTACTAGTTTTTGGCATTCTGTTCAGTATCCATTGTATAATAAGGCAGAATCATAGACCAACTTTTTCAAAAATCATAGGTTCTTCTGAAAATGCCCTTTCTGTGTTCTTCCCTAAAATGAAATACTGGTTCCTTTTTTATTGCTTTTCTCTTCTTTCTATGTGTAGGAGATTTGTTTTTTTCTTTTATCGCCCACAACAGTGAATTTGCTTTCTCTTTTATTGTTATCACAAAGTTAATTTTTCTTATCCTTTGTCCCCAAAATGAATAATTCTTCCCCAGGCCCCAAGGAAGTGAATTTGTGCATGTTCTCCTCATAGTGAATTTCTTTTACTCCTCACTTTCTTGAAATTTAATTTTTCTCTTCTGCTTTTCTACTCACAGGTAATGTTTCTTTTACTATGCCTCTGCCAACCATCAAATTGATGATTTTTAAAAAGTGATTTTTTTTTTCACTTTTCTGATAAATTGATGAGGCAACAAACATCAGGACTTAAAGTTACAATTGTAATATTCTCATCAATGTCTTTCAGGACTTTCTGCAAGTAATTACTTCTGTAGACTGTTATAGGGTCAGCCTATTTTTTCTCTCCTCCTAGCACTCCTAAATTTATATTTCTAAAATATATCTAACTACATGTTTAATAAACACAAATGACTTTTATTTAAAAAATTGAAAATATCCCCTTTCGTGTATAATTCTTAAACTTACAAAATATTACCAGTGAACTTGTAATGGCTGACTAAACGGTAAACCTATTTTTTGAGGTTTCCTGGGAGATTACAGCTTTATTTCCAATTTTGCTCTGATTTACGTGATAATGATGAGTCAGCACAACTGTTCTGCCGGGCTGCCTTACTCTTATACACAGATATTTATTCATTCATGAAGTAAGTATTGAGCACCTATCACATGCCAGGCACTGGGCTAGGGCTGAGTAAAAGCAGTTAACTAGAGTGATCTCACCCCCGCAACCACCCCATGGGGCTAATAGTTTATTTAGGGGGACAGTCTTAAAATAAATAAACCAATAGGTGATCCATGCGACTGAACACACCCCGATTTTCCACTGGAGGGTGATGCAAGTCCTTTTACCCTGGATTGCTCTCCATTTTCTTTATTTCTCGTAAATAATGGTAATTACTCCTCCCACTTATTGAGAGGTTACAACGTGCCAGGGACTTGTTTAACAGTCTTTTAATTGCATTATCTCATCAGGTCCCCCAGAAACCCATTGATGGACTATTATTATGTGCATTCTACACATGGGGAAACTGAGTCCCAGAATGGCTGTCACTGTGCAAGCAAATTGGAGCCAAAGTCAAATCCAAGTGGTTTGATGCCTGCATCTTGGCTCTCCTTGAGCCAGAGTCGATTCACGTGCTTTTTCCCTTTACTACCAGATAAATGGTCACTTCCTGTTTGTAACAGAGACCTTCCTTCTCCCTTCAGTCACTTCAAAGATCATTTTGTTTTTTGTCTTTCCCCAAACCATTACTGTGAGTTTTGGATAACTATTCACTGGGCAATCATTTATTTATTTTTTTAATCCACTCAATCAACATATGTGCTAGTGCCTGAACAGCTTTCATAATATCCATGCCTGGCCTTGACTAGCTTGCTCACATTGGCTCAGGATGGGTGTATAACTCAACACAGGACAGTCAGAGGGAGGCAGTATCAGTCTTGGTTTTTCCCTGGAAGTTACTAAGAACGAGGTGTTCTCTTTCAACCACAATTTCCACACTGGAATGATTTAAACCTGAAACTGACTTTCTGATCTCATGTAAGATGTCTCATGCAGTATGATGTACTATACGCTCTTAGAAAGGAGCTGCAGAGAGGAGGGGCTGGGATTAAGAGAGACCAAGAAATTATCACTGAAGAATGAGTTGTAGCATGGATAAATCTACAACCTCCCTGCACACAGTAGTTAGTAACAAATTGATTCTCTTACTTAGCTAGCACTTTCTTGGCTTGAGTGCATAGGCAATTCCACAGGTATGCAAACCATATCTGTATGAAAGCAGAGACAGCAGGCCTAGGCAAGGGGGAGGTCTGGCTCCTTAAAAGCTATGTTAGCGGTAATAAAGAGACAAATGAAATTGGAGACACAGAAAGAGGCCCATGATCGACATCAGCTCCCTCCAGTTTTCCAGGGCCCCACGAGTGATGCATAGATACGTGTAGCATCAGTGAGGGTCTGTCACACTGTGTCAAAGGAAATGTCATCTGCAACTCAGTGTGGAAGGTTTTAAAGCTAAGGAAAACACAAATGGGATGCAATGTCCATACCGAGGCTGGCATTAAATCAAAGCATATTGGAGGAGTCTTTGCAGAAGAGAGGCCAGTCTGAGCACTGACGGCTTCTCTGGGTTCCCGACCAGGCATGTTACGGGGGAAATTCATATCAGCTTTGGGGAAAATTCATCTGTTGATCCAAAAGCAACTGCCAAGCGGTCTTTGGTACATGACAGCTGGAAGAAATTTCCTTCTCAAATCAGTGTTTCAAATGCAGGCACTCACCGGATTGGTTAAAGAGGTAGGGAGGGTAAAGTAAATGAAGATGTAGAGACCTGTGAAATGAGAGGCAGATGGAGCGAGGGGAGATCTTATGAAGAAAATTAAATGAACTTTAAGTGGCTGCTAAAGGCACCTCTGCAAGTTTCAGATAAGTCACCTGTCATAAGTCATTTTCTTATAGGATGTAGTTCACCCCCCTATTGACTATGATAGGTTTACACTTGATTCAAAGCCATGGTCCCAAACTGGATTATTACTTTTATTTCTTAAAACAAAAGCATTGGCTCAGCTCAGAAAAAGGTAGACACTCTCTAGTATTCTGACACTTAACATTGATGGTTTTCTTGCAGTGTTACCCTGAAATTTACATGTAAAATGTTGCTGTGCCCATTTACCCTTTAAAACCAGCTTCATGGAAACGTCCAAGAGTGTAGGGACAATGGGTAGTGGTGTTCTGAGGGCTGTCGTATTGTTGCCTTGTAATTATTGCCCTGTAAGAACTCCATGCAGAGCATGGAGACCTGGACTGTAGTTGTCAAGTAAACAACAATTTTTGATGTTTTAAAAAAAATTATTTCTAAAACTCTGTGCCTTTAGCAGATATAGAACAGCCTTCAGAATTGAGTTATTCCAGTGTCCTGATCTGTTTTCCTGGTGTTTACTCAGCTGTGCTCTCCTCTCTAATTTTCTTCATCCTCAGCCTGGGGTGTCCCAGCGGAGCAAAATGGCGGGAGCGCGGCTGGGATTCATATCCACATACATTCATCATCATCAGAAGAGAAAACAACTTTTCTAGCAGCTTTGCAAAGTGATCAAACCTTGTTTTTAGAACCCATTCAGCAAATCTCTTTTAATGTGTCATTGGCCGATATTGGGGCAAATGACCCTTCCTGAACTTTCCTGTGGTTAGGGGGAGGCCATGTGGTGATTGGCTTAGGCCTGGGTTCTGGGACTAATCAGTATGGAAGGGGGAACTGGAATGCCTGAAGTTCTAATCAAACCAATCCCCATAGCTTTCAAAGGACTGCATCAATCAGAAGCACATGGCTCCTACATGGGACGTGTTGACTTCGTTTTCTATTGCTTCCGTAACAGTTACCACAAATCTGGCACCTGAAAATAATGTTTATAATCTCACAAGCCCGCAAGTTGTATGTCTGGGCCAGCATAGCTCAGCTGGTTCTCTGATACAGCCTCAGGAGGTCAAAATCAAGGTGTAGACAGGTGTGTAATATTGTCTGGAGGCTCTGGGATGCATCTACTTACAATCTTGTTCAATTTGTTGGCAGAATTCAGTTCTAAGTAGTTATAGAACTGAGAGCCCTGTTTTCTTGCTGGCTATCAGCCAGGGGCTATTCTCAGCTTTGAGAGGCTGCCTGTATTCCTTGGCTCATGGCTCCCTTTTCCCATCTGCAAAGCCAGAGCCAGCAATGACAGGTCGAAACTTGAATTGTTTGAATCCCTTTAACCTCCCTTCCATCTCCCTTCTGCTCTTTAATCCTCCACATCTGTCTTTCCTTTTTGCTTTATAAGGGCTGTGATTACATTGGACCTAACTGGATAATCCAGGATAATCTCCCTATCTAAATTCATTAGTACTAACCTTAATTCCAACTGCAAACCCCCTTCAGAGCAGTACCTAGATTACTATTTGATTGACTAGCTGTGAGATGAGAATCTTGTGGGAACATCTTTAGAATTTTGCCAACTAAAAGCATCAACATATGGATAAAACATTAGAGTACCTTTGGAGGGGAGGAGGAGGAAGTAGAACCTGGTTAGGCAACTGTCATTGTCTTCCAAAGGTTCTAAGTACAAAATCTCTAAGGTTCTTTCTTAATTTTCAAAATTTTTAAATCAAAATTTTTTCTTTTTACAGTCAGGTTCTAAAAATAATGAGTAAAAGGTATCCTGTGGATCTTACAAATATTTTCCTATAATTAGTCCTACAGAAACACAATTAAGAAATACATTTCTATTTTCTTCACTCAGCAAATATATATTGAATTTCTGTTCTAGGGATTATATTATTAAGAAAAAAAAAATCCCTGCTCTCATGGAGTTTATATTTTAGTGGGGAAGAAGGCAGGCAGTGAAAATTATTTATTATTTATATATATATAATTTATATATAATTATATTCTATTATTCTATTAATCATTATATATATTTCCCTGATACATATATATGTATATATGTATCTAGAAGTGATACACATTATAGCAAACAAAAAGAACAGATGCAGGAAATTGGTAGTGCTAGGTAGGGTGTTGCAAGTTTAAATAAAATGACCAGGCGAAGCCTCTCTCAGAAGGTACACATTTGAACTTGGGCCTGGGAGAGGTAAGCCATGTTTACATCTGGGGGAAAAACATTCTAGGCAAAACCACCCCTACCCCCTTTATCTAAGACCCTACTCAGTCTTCAGTCATAAAGACCATGAAGCCTTTTTTTTTTTTTTTTTTTAATTTTTTATTTATTTATTTATTTTATGGCTGTGTTGGGTCTTCGTTTCTGTGCGAGGGCTTTCTCTAGTTGCGGCGAGTGGGGGCCACTCTTCATCGCGGTGCGCGGGCCTCTCATTATCGCAGCCTCTCTTGTTGCGGAGCACAGGTTCCAGACGCGCAGGCTCAGTAATTGTGGCTCACGGGCCTAGTTGCTCCGCAGCATGTGGGATCTTCCCAGACCAGGGCTTGAACCCGTGTCCCCTGCATTGGCAGGCAGATTCTCAACCACTGCGCCACCAGGGAAGCCCCCGAAGCCTTTTTTTTATATCAGTCAAATTATGGGAGTCTTTGGTGAGACATATTTTGAATACAGAAGTGGAATTCTATCAGAAGGGGTTAGAGTATTTCCTGTGGGGAACGGAAATACATGCTCTTTTATAATGCATTGATGGGTATATGCAAATAGATTTCTCATTCTCAGAGAAGAACTAACAGGTAAAGTTATATACACATCAGCTCTCATCACATATATATTCAACTTTCACATTGCTCATGTAGATTCTCAAGGAAATTGCCCCAGAAAAGAATCAGAGTGTTAATGCTAATAGCAACAAAGCAAACACTAACATTTTGCTTCTCCTGGTTAAAGAGAGAAAGTACCCCTGCTTGTCACAGAAATGGAGAGCATCCTTGATGAATTCCTATACTTTGATTTATATCTATCTCATTGTGGTGAGGTGGGGTGGAATAAGAGGACGGACCTATAGAAGAGAGAAGGGTAACTCAGAGGAATTTGTGATTTCAGCGTTTGAGAAAAATATGGGCACTGGGAGGAAATAAGGATACTCATTAAAAGGCACCATAAAGCAACGTTATGGAAAGAAGATGCTTGTCTGCAGTTCTACTTTAAGAATGAAATGATTAGCTTGTACTGCAGATCCGTGACATTCCCTTTTTGCTTTATCTCCTGAAAATCATGACTGTGTGCATACACTTTAGGCCTGTGCCCCTACACAATACACAACTGTGTACTGAGCACATTGTGTTAAGATGGGTTTCTGGAGCTCCTAGGGGAAACAGGCAGGGAACTCATCTGTTTACAAATATTAGTTGAGTTCTGTATGGTTGGGAATTAGTTCACATGCTCAGAGCAGATGATTCCTCTCCCTGCTCTGCCAAAAGTGAAAAATAAAAACCATAGTGGATTACACAGCATAGGTATTTGTTTCTCTCCTCTAAAAGACATTTAGAGATGGTAAGACAAGGCTGGTAAGGTGTTCTACCACTGTGCTGGTCAGGATTCTCCAGAGGAACAGAACTAATAGGAAATATAAGAATTAGCTCAAGTGGTTATGGGGACAGAGAGGTCCATGATCTGCCATTTGCAAGCTGGAGAACCAGGAAAGCCAATGATACAATTCAGTACAAGTCTAAGGGGCTGAGAATTGGGGCTAATAGTGTAAATCCTGATAAAGCCCAGGATCCAAGCACAGGAAAAGTTAAGATATCTCTTCTCAAACAGAGGAAATGAATTTGCCCATTCCTCTGCCTTTTTATTCTATTCAAGCCCTCAGTGGATTGGATGATGTCCAACTACATTGGTGATCTTCTTTACTCCATCTACTGATTCAAATGCTTATCTTCTCCAGAGATACCCTCACAGACACACCCTAGAATAATGTTTTATCAGCCATCTAGGCATCCCTTAGCCCAGTCAAGTTGACATGTAAAACTAACCATCACAACCACATCAGGCACTGAGGTTATTTCTACCTCTTTGCTTCTGCTGGCCTCAGCACTGATCTTCTAACTCAGTCTGGATGGCTGATTGCGTTCTAGTCGTATTTGTACACCTGTTATCAGAAGCCCACACCCTCAAATTCACGTATCTTTAAAGATATTTTTGAAGAGTAATACACACATTTCCACTTGTATCCTATTGTTCAGGACTTGACCACATGGACTTAAGTCTGTATTTTAGTAGACTACATGCCCAAATTGCAAATCAAGACTTTTATGGTGGAGTGATGAATGGGACCATAGCTACTAGGGGAGGGCAACTGGAAACTGAGCTCTTTGAGTGTTCCCTATACTCGAGATAAGAGTGCCCTGTATGCTTGAAGCCTTGGATCACCCTGTACCAGCTGGTCTAGGTTGTGCAAACAATGTGGTTTATAGGGAACATGTGCTTTCCTTATAGAGGGTTGGAATTTTGATAACTGTGGTCAGTCGCACTGTGTTCCTACGTGACAGACTCCAATAAAAACCCTGGACTTGTAGGCTCAAACAATCTTCCCTGGCAGAAAACACTTCACACGCATTGTTGCTGTTCATTGCTGGAGGATTAAGTGTGTCTTGTGCAACTCCATTGGGAGGAGAATCTTAGAAGCTCACATCTGGTATCCTCTAGACTTTGCCAGGTATGACTTTTCCCCTTACTGATCCTGCTTTTTGATCTTTGGTCATAATAAACCATAAACATAAGTGAAAAGAGTTTTGGGTTCTATATGCCAAGTGATGTGCTAAATGCCTTATATGCATTTTATATGCATCAATCTTCCTAACGACCCTGCAAAGTTTTGATTACTGTTGTTTCCATTTTACAGATGAGGGGCTGGAGGCTTAGGTAGATTAAATACTTTGTTCAAGTTCTCACATCTTGTAGGTAGAAGAGCCAGGATTGGAACAAGGGGAGCCTCTGGATATATGTGTTCTTCACTGTAATGCAGACTGGAAGCTGGTTGTTCAGTGGTGGGAAGGAAAATGTCTTGAGTATAGATGTGCCTAGTTTTCTGAAATGGTGGAATAAACAACAGATTGTTGCAGTAGGTTGTGTTATTTTTAAAAGTTCTTTTTTCTTACATTACTCTTCTCTGCTCTGTCAGCTTTGGCCTTGCACAGGTGGCTTGGTTTGTCCAGTGGGATATGGGCATAAGTCACAGTGTGAAAATTTCAAGCAGAGACTTTAAAAGCCACTGTGAGTTTCCACTCTTCTTAGCTCCTGGCTTCTGTTATGAGAACATCAAGACTCAGGTAACCAGTGCCTGTTTGGCTTGAGTTCTGGAATGAGAAGACATGTGGAACAACACAAAGCTCCAACTCAAGCCTGGAGTAGAGCAATCAGAGCACACTCACCCCACCTATGAGGAAGAAATGTAGATTTGTTGTAGCCAACGATGTTTTGGGATTGTTATGCAACATTAGCACAGCAAAGCTGACTAATACAGTTGTATAGCAAATATGTAATTTTAAATGGAAACAATTTGAATAGGCTGTTAGAGTTCCCCAAGTAGTCATTCTTATGATAAATCATTTTATTTAGTAAATAATGTTTTTTGCATCACCAATAACTCAATGTTTCTATCAAGAGAAAATGACAACAATTATTAATCTACCATGTGGCAGGTACTTTTCTAAACTATTTATATGTATAAACTCAAGTTAATACATGTAAGGATGTTATCCCATATTATAGAGTTGGACATTATGGAGACTAAGTAACATTCCCACATTCACACAGTGATTTCAAGTGAAAAAACAGGGCCACAGTCAAAGGAAGTCTGAGTCCACAGCTCACATTGTTGCCCATTATGTAGCACTGCCAAATAAGTTTGTATACTTAAGCATAATTTATGTGTGGGTTTTTAAAGTTATATGCATAAATTAGTAAATTTGCAGATAGATTGTATAAAAGGGAAGGACCAGCATTTAGTTTGTTTTCTTGATTTCACACACACACACACATTTTAGTGGATGGTGATGTTCATGAATATTTTGATCTCCTTAAAGATAATTAAATACATACATCAGTAATTTGAAGATTTTTTTAAAGGGACTTCCGATATTGAAAGGATTGCTAAAGGCCAAGCTTTGAGGAGCACTTGCAATGTAAAAGTTTTCATTTAATTTTTTTTCCAGTATAATGGGTATACATTTATATTTCAGTTAACATAATGAATGCAATGCCAACTATGTAGTAGCATTTTTGCCTGTTGTTGTTTTTATTCCATTCATCTCATATTTTCCTCTAGAAAAAGAGCCTATAAATAAATTGGGAATTTGATATTTTGAGACTCTCTGGTTATTTATTTTGGGGAAAAATGTTATGATATTGATATTTTGCATACTTATACATAACATAAAGAGATGAAGATTTGCACTTTTCTGGGAAATTGGGGATTCATAAATAATTAGTTTCAACAATATGGAGCCTACTTACTCCCATATACATGTATAGCCACACCTTATTAAGATGCACCAGATGCACTCTATCATATTCCATATGTAATTATATATAAATTTATAGTAGAATAATGGAACAGATGCTGACTTGGAGGCGTCACCTTTGATTGTTTAGCAAATTATCATTTAGTAAAAATTCAATAGGATGTACAAAAAGAATTACAGAAAAACAAGATCAATTGCTAACATCTTGTCATTTTATCTCTTAAAATTTTTTTCTCTGGTGACATAAGGTACAACGATAAGAAAGGCATTTTATTAGTCTTTTCAATCTCTCCACATCTGATGTGCCTAAAGATTAATTTGTTTACAATGCCCTTTCTTCCTCTCAATCTCATTCTCTCTCTCTCTCATCAGTGTTAGACTTATTATATTTCCATCTCTTTTATGGGCACTTAATTTTCTTTGTCATTTTTGTTTTGGAAACTGTAAGATGTAATCACAAGTTTACATGGCTGAGGAAAGGGAGTTGGTATTTTTAATGATTTCTATTGTTTGAAGAGAATTAATTAACTAGGTAAATGATAGTTAAATAGCAGTATCTGTGACTTTTCGAATTCATTGGAGAAATATATGTATGGCTCATAGACAGGAATAGAAACTACATTTAAACATAACTCATTGCACTAGAAGTGCTAAGTCACAATATTCACCACCTTCCATATTAAGCTGTTTCTAAGTGACCAGTGACCATTTCTTTGACAGAAGTGCATTGATTAGGTATAGATGTCTACTCTCCTGTTATGGGTAAGCATAGTGATGTTATAATCAAATGTTATCCATGTCAGTGTACGTGATTTGCAAAAGTGTTCTTTCTTGATACAAACATACCTCAGATCAGTTAGGAAAACACATGTTGGCTTCAGACGTTCAAGGTTCAAATTATATCTTCACCATACACTTGATATCTGTAATTTTGGACAGTTTACTTGTCTGTGCCTTAGTATGCCAATCATTAACATCAGAATAATTATTCCTTTTTCTTAAGGAAACTATGACTACGAATGTAAGATATATTTTAGCGTAGGTATATGACACGGTTATATATTGAAGAATCATTTATTGAACAAATGCTAAGTTTCAAGTTTTTGTCTCACAAAATTTTATAGTGCGTATGCATTTTTCTAATGTATATTCCAGTCTATGAGGAGATTTTTTAAAATAAGAATTGGATAATCCCAAAATATTCACTAAGTCTACAGTTAAATTCTGTAACGTTTTTTTCCTATGAAGTTGTTTAAATGAATAATTATCAGTGAATTTCAACTTCAACAGCCTGATCAGTTAAGCAAATTAATAATTGGAAAGATAGAAAATGAGCAATATAGTGAACTTCATGAACATGAATGCTAAAAAGCTGTTTTTCTAGAGAACCAATCAGAGACTTCACAAATTTGCTTAAGAGCTATGCCTACCCTTTAAAAGAGTTGACACTTGACATTTTCCTGGGTTATAAGTAATTTGGGTAATAAAGCTGTAGGGAAATTGAATTTGTCAGCATGTTAAATGAATTTGTCTCTCTGAATGTAATAAACTATGCTGGTGGAATGGATGATAATCACAGGCATATTGTTCTAATTTATCTGCAAGGTATTTAAACATCTTTTTAAAAAACTTTTATTTACTTCTATTTGTTACCAAGTGTCAAACTTAAAACTTTACATAAAATAAAACATATTTTTGAATCTTTTTCTAAGTCTCAGGGTTACGGAGTAAGAGTATTTTGTAGCCATTTCCACTTAAAGTTTGCTGTTTTTTTTTTTTTTTTTAAGTGTGTAGCATCTTGTTCACATGTATTTCTTTTTTTTTTTAACATCTTTATTAGAGTATAATTGCTTTACAATGGTGTGTTAGTTTCTGCTGTATAACAAAGTGAATCAGCTATACATATACATATATCCCCATATCTCCTCCCTCTTGCGTCTCCCTCCTACACTCCCTATCCCACCCCTCTAGGTGGTCAAAAAGCACCGAGCTGATCTCTCTGTGCTATGAGGCTGCTTCCCACTAGCTAATCCATTTTACATTTGGTAGGGTATATATGTCCATGCCACTCTCTCACTTCATCCCAGCTTACCCTTCCCCCTCCCTGTGTCCTCAGGTCTATTCTCTACATCTGCGTCTTTATTCCTGTCCTGCTCCTAGATTCTTCAGAACCTTTTTTTTTTTTTTTTTTAGATTCCATATGTATGTGTTAGCATATGGTATTTGTTTTTCTCTTTCTGACTTACTTCACTCTGTATGACAGACTCTAGGTTCATCCATCTCACTACAAATAACTCAATTTCGTTTCTTTTTATGGTTGAGTAATATTCTATTGTATGTGTGTGCCACATCTTCTTTATCCATTCATCTGTCGATGGACACTTAGGTTGCTTCCATGTCCTGGCTATTGTAAATAGTGCTGCAATGAACATTGTGGTACATGACTCTTTTTGAATTATGGTTTTCTCAGGGTATACACCCAGTAGTGGGATTGCTGGGTTGTATGATAATTCTATTATTAGTTTTTTAAAGAACCTCCATACATTTCTCCATAGTGGCTGTATCAATTTACATTCCCACCAACAGTGCAAGAGGGTTCCCTTTTCTCCACACCCTCTCCAGCATTTATTGTTTGCAGAATTATTTATGATGGCCATTCTGACTGGTGTGAGCTGATACCTCATCATAGTTTCGATTTGCATTTCTCTAATGATGACTGATGTTGAGCATCCTTTCATGTGTTTGTTGGCAATCTGTATATCTTCTTTGGAGAAATGTCTGTTTAGGTCTTCTGCCCATTTTTGGATTGGGTTGTTTGTTTTTTTGATATGGAGCTGCATGAGCTGCTTGTATATTTTGGAGATTAATCCTTTGTCAGTTGCTTCATTTGCAAATATTTTCTCCCATTCTGAGGGTTGTCTTTTCATCTTGTTTATGGTTTCCTTTTCTGTGCAAAAGCTTTTAAGTTTCATTAGGTCCATTTGTTTATTTCTGTTTTTATTTCCCTTTCTCTAGGAGGTGGGTCAAAAAGGATCTTGCTGTGATTTATGTCACAGAGTATTCTGCCTATGTTTTCCTCTAAGAGTTTTGTAGTGTCTGGCCTTACATTTAGGTCTTTAATCCATTTTGAGTTTAATTTTGTGTATGGTGTTAAGGAGTGTTCTAATTTCATTCTCTTACATGTAGCTGTCCAGTTTTCCCAGCACCACTTATTGAAGAGGCTGTCTTTTCTCTATTGTATATTCTTGCCTCCTTTATCAAAGATAAGGTGACCATATGTGTGTGGGTTTATCTCTGGGCTTTCCATCCTGTTCCATTGATCTATATTTCTGTTTTTGTGCCAGTACCATACTGTCTTGATTACTGTAGCTTTGTAGTATAGTCTGAAGTCAGGGAGCCTGATTCCTTCAGCTCCGTTTTTCTTTCTCAAGACTGCTTTGGCAATCAAAGCAGTTTTTGTGTTTCCATACACTTGTGAAATTTTTTGTTCTATTTCTGTGAAAAATGCCATTGGTAGTTTGATAGGGATTGCAGTGAATCTGTAGATTGCTTTGGGTAGTATGGTCATTTTCACAATGTTGATTCTTCCAATCCAAGAACATGGTATATCACTCCATCTGTTTGTATCATCTTTAATTTCTTTCATCAGTGTCTTATAGTCTGCATACAGGTCTTTTGTCTCCTTAGGTAGGTTTATTCCTAGGTATTTTATTCTTTTTGTTGCAGTGGTAAATGGGAGTGTTTCCTTAATTCCTCTTTCAGATTTTTCATCATTAGTATATAGGAATGCAAGAGATTTCTGTGCATTAATTTTGTATCCTGCTACTTTAAGAAATTCATTGATTAGCTCTAATAGCTTTCTGGTAGCATCTTTAGAATTCTCTGTGTATAGTATCATGTCATCTGCAAACAGTGACATCTTTACTTCTTCTTTTCCGATTTGTATTCCCTTTATTTCTGTTTCTTCTCTGATTGCTGTGGCTAAAACTTCCAAAACTATGTTGAATAATAGTGGTGACAGTGGGCAACCTTGTTTTGTTCCTGGTCTTAGTGGAAATAGTTTCAGTTTTTCACCATTGAGAACGATGTTGGTTGTGGGTTTGTCATATATGACCATTATTATATTGAGGTAAGTTCCCTCTATGCCTACTTTCTGGAGAGTTTTTATCATAAATGGGCATTGAATTTTGTCAAAAGCTTTTTCTGCATCTATTGAGATGATCATATGGTTTTTATCCTTCAATTTGTTAATGCGGTGTATCACATTGATTGCTTTGCGTATATTGAAGAATCCTTGTATTCCTGGGATAAACCCCACTTGATCATGGTGTATGATCTTTTTAATGTGCTGTTGGATTCTGTTTGCTAGTATTTTGTTGAGGATTTTTGCGTCTACGTTCATCAGTGATATAGGCCTGTAGTTTTCTTTTTTTGGTGACATCTTTTTCTGGTTTTGGTATCAGGGTGATGGTGGCTTCATAGAATAAGTTTGGGAGTGTTCCTCCCTCTGCTATATTTTGGAAGAGTTTGAGAAGGGTAGGTGTTAGTTCTTCTCTAAATGTTTGATAGAATTCGCCTGTGAAGCCATCTGGTCCTGGGCTTTTGTTTGTTGGAAGATTTTAAATCACAGTTTCAATTTCAGTGCTTGTGATTGGTCTGTTTATATTTTCTATTTCTTCCTGGTTCAGTCTTGGAAGGTTGTGCTTTTCTAAGAATTTGTCCATTTCTTCCAGGTTGTCCATTTTATTGGCATATAGTTGCTTGTAGTGATCCCTCATGATCCTTTGTATCTCTGCAGTGTCAATTGTTACTTCTCCTTTTTCATTTCTTACTCTATTGATTTGAGTCTTCTCCCTTTTTTTCTTGATGAGTCCGGCTAATGGTTTATCAATTTTGTTTATCTTCTCAAAGAACCAGCTTTTAGTTTTATTGATCTTTGCTATTGTTTCCTTCATTTCTTTTTCATTTATTACTGATCTGATCTTTATGATTTCTTTCCTTCTGCTAATTTTGTGGATTTTTTTGTCCTTCTGTCTCTAATTGCTTTAGGCGTAAGGTTAGGTTGTTTATTTGAGATGTTTCTTGTTCCTTAAAGTCGGATTGTATTGCTATAAACTTCCCTGTTACAACTGCTTTTGCTGCATCCCATAGGTTTTGGGTCATTGTGTTTTCATTGTCATTTGTTTCTAGGTATTTTTTGATTTCCTCTTTGGTTTCTTCAGTGATCTCTTGGTTTTTTAGTAGTGTATTGTTTAGCCTCCATGTGTTTGTATTTTTTACAGATTTTTTCCTGTAATTGATATCTAGTCTCATAGCGTTGTGGTCGGAAAAGATACTTGATATGATTTCAATTTTCTTAAATTTACCAAGGCTTGATTTGTGACCCAGGATATGGTCTATCCTGGAGACTATCCCATGAGCACTTAAGGAGAAAGTGTTGTTGTTTTTGGATGGAATGTCCTATAAATATTAATTAAGTCCACCTTGTTTAATGTGTCATTTAAAGGTTGTGTTTCCTTATTTATTTTCATTTTGGATGATCTGTCCATTTGTGAAAGTGGGGTGTTAAAGTCCCCTACTATGAATGTGTTACTGTCGATTTCCCCTTTTATGGCTGTTAGCATTTGCCTTATGTATTGAGGTGCTCCTATGTCGGGTGCATAAATATTTACAATTGTTATATCTTTGTCTTGGATTGATCCCTTGATCATTATGTAGTGTCCTTCTCTGTCTCTTGTAATAGTCTTTATTTTAAAGTCTATTTTCTCTGATATGAGAATTGCTACTCCAGCTTTCTTTTGATGTCCATTTGCATGGAATATTTTTTTCATACCCTAAGTTTCACTCTGTATGTGTCCCTAGGTCTGAAGTGGGCCTGTTGTAGACAGCATATATATGGGTCTTGTTTTTGTATCCATTCAGCCAGTCTATGTCTTTTGGTTGGAGCATTTAATCCATTTATAATGAAGGTAATTATCAATATGTTTGTTCCTATTACCATTTTCTTAACTGTTTTGGGTTTGTTATTGTAAGTCTTTTCCTTCTCTTGTGTTTCCTGCCTAGAGAAGTTCCTTTAGCATTTGTTGTAAAGTTGATTTGGTGGTGCTGAATTCTCTTAGCTTTTGTTTGTCTGTAAAGGTTTTAATTTCTCTATCAAAACTGAATGAGATCCTTGCTGGGTAGAGTAATCTTGGTTGTAGGTTTTTGCCTTTCATCACTTTAAATATGTTCTGCCACACCCTTCTGGCTTGCAGAGTTTCTGCTGAAAGATCAGCTGTTAACCTTATGGGAATTCCCTTGTAGTTATTTGTTGCTTTTCCCTTGCTGGTTTTAATATTTTTCTTTGTATTTAATTTTTGATAGTTTGATTAATATGTGTTTTGGTGTTTTTCTCCTTGGATTTATCCTGTATGGGACTCTCTGTGCCTCCTGGACTTGATTGACTATTTCCTTTCCCATATTAGGGAAGTTTTCAACTATAATCTCTTCAAATATTTTCTCAGTCCCTTTCTTTTTCTCTTGTTCTTCTGGGACCCCTATAATTCGAATGTTGGTGCGTTTAATGTTGTCCCAGAGGTCTCTGAGACTGTCCTCAGTACTTTTCCTTCTTTTTTCTTTATTTTGCTCTGCAGTAGTCATTTCCACTATTTTATCTTCCAGGTCACTTATCCGTTCTTCTGCCTCAGTCATTCTGCTATTGATTCCTTCTAGAGAATTTTTAATTTCATTTATTGTGTCATTCATCATTGTGTGTTTGCTCTTTAGTTCTTCTAGGTCGTTGTTAAATGTTTCTTGTATTTTCTCCATTCTATTTCCAAGATTTTGGATAATTTTTACTCTCATTACTCTGAATTTTTTTTTTAGGTAGATTGCCTATTTCCTTTTCATGTGTTTGGTCTGGTGGGTTTTTACCTTGCTCCTTCATATGCTGTATATTTCTCTGTCTTCTCATTTTCCTTAATTTACTGTGCTTGGGGTCTCCTTTTCACACACTGCAGGTTCATATTTGCTGTTGTTTTTGGTATCTGCCCCCAGTGGGTAAGGTTGGTTCTGTGGGTTGTGTAGACTTCCTGGTGGAGGGGACTGGTGCCTGTGTTCTGGTGGATGAGGCTGGACCTTGTCTCTCTGGTGGGCAAGACTGCGTCCAGTGGTGTGTTTTGGGGTTTCTGTGAACTTAGTATGATTTTAGGCAGCCTCTCTGCTAAAGGTTGTCATTGTGTTCCTGTCTTGCTAGATGTTTAGCATGGAGTGTCCAGCACTGGAGCTTTCTGGTCATTGAGTGGAGCTGGGTCTTAGCATTGAGACGGAGATCTGTGGGAGAGCTCTCACTGATTGGTATTACGAGGGGCTGGGAGGTCTCTGGTGGACCAATGTCCTCAACTCGGCTCTCCCACCTCAGAGGCTCAGGCCTGACACCTGGCTGGAGCACCAAGACCCTATCTGCTCACGGCTCAGAAGAAAAGGGAGAAAAGAAAAAAAAAAAAGAAATAAAATAAAGTTATTGAAATAAAAAATAAAAAATAATTAAAATAAAATTAAAAGGTAATAATAAAAAAAAGAGCAACCAAACCAATAAAGAAATCTGCCAATGATAACAAGCGCTAAAAAGTATACTAAAAAAAAAAACGGACAGACAGAGCCCAGGACAAATGGTAAAAACAAACCTATACAGACAAAAATCACACAAGGAAGCATACAAATACACACTCACAAAAAGAGAAAAAGGGAAAAAATATGTATATAAAAAAAAGGAAGACAGCAACCAAATCAATAAACAAATCTACCAATGATAATAAGCTATATATACTAAACTAAGATAAACATAAAACTAGAAACAAATTAGACACAGAAAGCAAACCCCAAGTCTACAGTTGCTCCCAATGTCCACTGCCTCAGTTTTGGGATGACTTGTTGTCTATTCAGGTATTCCACAGATGCAGGTACATCAAGTTGATTGTGGAGATTTGATCCGCTGCTCTTGAGGCTGCATGGAGAGATTTCCCTTTCTCTTCTTTGTTCGCACAGCTCCCGGGATTCAGCTTTGGGTTTGGCCCTGCCTCTGCATATAGGTTGCCTGAGGGCGTGTGTTCTTCGCCCAGACAGGAGGGGGTTAAAGGAACAGTTGATTTGGGGGCTCTGGCTCACTCATGCGGGTGGGGGGGGGAGGGGTACGGAATGCAGGCCGAGCCTGCAGCGGCAGAGGCCAGTGTGACGTTGCAGCAGCCTGAGGCTGAGGCACGCTGTGTGTTCTCCCGGGGAAGTTGTCCCTGGATCACGGGACCCTGGTGGTGGCGGGCTGCACAGGCTCCCGGGAGGGGCGGTGTGGAGAGTGACCCGTGCTTGCACACAGGCTTCTTGGTGGCGGCAACAACAGCCTTAGTGTTTCATGCCCGGCTCTGGGGTCCGTGCTGATAGCCACGGTTTGCGCCCGTCTCTGGAGCTCGTGTAGGCAGTGCTCTGAATCCCCTCTCCCCACGCACCCCGAAACAATGGTCTCTTGCCTCTTAGGCAGGTCCAGACTTTTTCCCGGACTCCCTCCTGGCTAGCTGTGGCACACCAGCCCCCTTCAGGCTGTGTTTACGCAGCCAACCCCAGTCCTCTCCCTGCGATCCGACTGAAGCCCGAGCCTCAGCTCCCAGCCCCCAACCCCTGCCCCGGCGGGTGAGCAAACAAGCCTCTCGGGCTGGTGAGTGCTGGTCGGCACCAATCCCCTGTGCGGGAATCTCTCCGCTTTGCCCTCTGCACCCCTGTTGCTGTGCTCTCCTCCATGGCTCCAAAGCTTCCCCCTGACCAGCCCCCGTCTCCGCCAGTGAAGGGGCTTCCTAGTGTGTGGAAACTTTTCTTCCTTCACAGCTCCCTTCCAGAGGTGGAGGTCCCGTACCTATTCTCTTGTCTCTGTTTTTCCTTTTTTCTTTTGCTCTACCCAGGTATGTGGGGAGTTTCTTGCCTTTTGGGAAATCTGAGGTCTTCTGCCAGCGTTCAGTAGGTGTTCTGTAGGAGTTGTTTCACATGTAGATGTATTTTTGATGTATTTGTGGGGAGGAAGGTGATCTCCATGTCTTACTCCTACTCCATGTTGAAGGTCTGCTCTCCATGTTCACTCTTAATTCACATATCTGCCATGTGTAGCACAAAGGGACCTGAGCTGTGTCTGTAATGTATTATTAAAAACTAAAATAAAATAAATGGAGGCAGATATCGTAAACTGTTAAGACGTTAGTCTGGTAGAGGATAAATGGGTGCTTAAAATGTTATTTTCTATTATAATCTACTGTCTGAAATCTTTCATAATAAAAAATATTGAGAAACTAAATTTCCTCTGCTGTTATGCAGATGTGGAGTTGTCTATCACTAAGTCAGGGCCTGAGCATAGTCAGTTTCCTGGTATTGTTACTTCAGTATGACCTAGTTGTTTCCTATTATCATTTCATATGCATTAACAGTCATTAAGTGCTACAGTTTGTAATTATGATGCTTTTGGAGGAAGCCAAATGAAATGTGGAATAAGAGACTGGAGAAGGTCTCCGGACATAGGCTTTGAGATGCCCAAAGCCTACAGTATTTTGCAGCTACCCCAGAGATAGAGAACTGAGTTGACATTTCTATAAGCTCCACTTTGATTGTTAATGAGATGGCACCTTTTGCAAATATGCTCCTTCACACTGGCTCAGTAGCCCACTTCTCAGAATAGGTAAGTAATACTTCTTATGCTTAATGTCCTAGTAAGAGGCAAATAAAATAAACCCAGAAGATTTTCTTGGAAAACCATGACAAAAATCAGTTCTTTAGATGCTGTTTCCTCCCTCTGAGCAGCTAAAATAAAAGTAGTTTTGAAATATAAGTGAAGTTGATAGTTAATATATGAAAACATGAAAGTTTGACTTTTGGCATGAAAAAGAAAGTTGAATCTGATAGCTTTTTTTTTTAAATGTAAGATTATACTGTATGAACATGAATTATCTGCTATAGAAATTTAGGTATATATGCTATTAAGCTGGATTTATTATGACCTTAGCTGACAAAATAGTTTTTTTATGAACAAGCCTTAACTAAATGGAAACTGAAGATACATTAAGTGAATAAGTTTTCAAAGAATTACAGATTCAAGCTTCTGAAGGGTACTTAACACTCAGAGTTTTAAAACAGCAGTTCTCAAATGTGTTCAACAAATACTTCAGGATCTTGCCATCTTTATAACACCTCTCTTCAATCTGTTTTCCCTTTTCCTCCTGCTCTTTCCAAATTAAGGAAATGTGAGGCATTTTTACTTAATGCCCCAGCTTTACCACTTATTTATTTGATTGCCCTTAAACCAATTTTTAACATTCTTGGTCTTTCATTTGTTAATCTCTAAGATGATGGTATTGTACTGTAAAGTCTAAAGGTGGGTTTAGTGCTAAACTTCCGTGATTCTGCATGTTTTGGGACCATGAAAGAAATTTCCTTATAGCCAGCTATGCTGTCGTATCACAGCATATCACAGAATTAGCCATAGTCACTTCTTCTGTCTCTAAGGAGAAAGCATTCTCCCAGTGGAGTATATATCTATTGTGTTATTATTATTATTAATTATTATTGTTATTACCATTATTTATTTTTTTATCTGTTCAGCATGCACTCCCCCCTTTAATAACAACATCCCAATTGATTTTCCACTGAGGAACAATCCCTCTCTGACCTTTGACCTGTGTGATTTGATAGGTCGAGGTGAGCCCAGGGATTAGCTTTAGATTGGAGCTGTATTTTATCATATCCATTTACCAGCCATGACCCGCCTGCCTCTGGTCAATGAAACTTGTTTTGAGAATCTTTGTTGCAGCTATTGGAAATGATAAACACTTGTTCCGCTGATGGCATTAAGGGGTTATATATGTTTGCGGTTGTTATGAGAGCAGCGTTGAGAGCTGGTGCTGGTGTCAGACTTCTTGGAAGTTTTAGTTATAAGAATCAAAGCATTCACTTTTCTTGCTTAAGCTAGTTTGAGCTGGTTCTGTGACTTAGAACTGTGTTCAGACCCATTCACCCTATACACCTTAATGGTTGAAATCAGTGCAGTCACAGATGTCATGTAAGGATTACATGTGACTGCCTCTCAGACCTCCAGTGTCTCAGCAGACGTCTCCTTCTGCAGCGAAATTGGAAATCATTCCTAGTGACTCTACTTTAAGTCAGGCTTTTATTCTTTCCCAAGTCCAGACTTAAGAGTCAAATATTTTGGGGGGGGGAATGTGAATGTATTATTAGTTGGAGTCCTCCAGAGAAACAGAACCATTAGGGTTTACATTTATGTGTATGCTTGTGGAGGCTGCCCAAGTCCAAAATCTGCAGGGATGGCTGGCAGGTTAGAGATCCAGGGAAGAGTTGATGCAGCTTGAGTCAAATGACAGTCTGTTGGCAAAATTTCCTCTTCCTTGTGGGAGTCAGTCTTTTTCTTAAGACCTTCAGCTGATTGAATGAGGCCCACTAACATTATGGAGGGTCGTCTGTTTTACTCAAAGTCTATTGATTTAATTGTTAATCTCATCAAAAATACCTTCCCAGAAGCACCTAGAATAGTGTTTGACCAAAGGTCTGGGTACTGTGACATAGTCAAGTTGACACATAAAATTAACCATCACAATAAATCAATTTTAAAATATGGTATTTGATACATAGAAGAGAATGTATATAAATCTGTATATATGTATATATATACAGTTGACCCTTGAATAACACAGTGGTTAGAGGTGCCGACTGCCTGTCTAAAATCCACCTATCACTTTATAGTCAGCCTCTGTATCTGTGGTTCCACATCCATGGATTCAACCAAACCAAGGATTGTGCAGTACTACGACAGTATTTATTTTTAAAAAAAGAGCCATGTATAAACTGCAGTTCAAACCCACGTTATTGGGATTTCCCTGGTGGTCCAGTGGGTTAGACTCCACACTCCCAATGCAGGGGGCCCAGGTTTGATCCCTGGTCGGGGAACTAGATCATGCATGCATGCCGCAACTAAAGAGTACAACTAGAAGATCCCGCATGCTGCAACTAAAGATCCTGCATGCCACAACGAAGATCCTGCATGCTGCAAATAAGACCTGGTGCAGCGAAAATGAATAAATAAATTTAAAAACCTGTGTTTTTCAACTGTATATATATATATATTTTTAAACATAAATTTATACATACATAATTTATTAACTGAAAAGAATAATAATGAAACAAAACCTGTGAATTCACTGCCCAAACTAAGCACTATAACACATGGGTGTTGCAATTCCACCTGTGCTCTTTCCCAGTCCTATTCTCCTGTCTCTCTCTGAATTGTGAATTTAGTATTCCCTTACATTTAAAGAACATTTAAAGAACTATTTACTACTGTTTCATATAGCTACCACATATGCATGTATCCTTAAATAACTCTTATTTGTTTTTGATCTTTAAAAATTATGTTCAGTAAGTAGTCATCTGTGACTTGCTTCTTTTTCTTCAGCATGCTGTTTCTAAGATTCATCTCTGTCACCATGTGTAGCTGCAGCTCATTCATTTTCATTGGTGTATGAAATTCCACTGGGTGATTATAACATAATACTGTTTCTGTCCAGTGTCTTTTCAATGGATAATAGAGTTGTTTATGCCTTTTTGCTTTGTGGGAAATGCTGTTGCAAACATGCTTATGCAGGTAAGTTTTAGAGATTCTCTAGGGCAGTGGGTCTCAAAGGGGGGTCCCTAGACCAGAAACATTAACATTAGCATCACCTGAGAATTTGGTAGCAATGCAGATTCTCAAGCCCCAAACCAGATTTATTGAATTAGAAACTCTGGTGGTAGGTCCCTACAATCTGGCTTTTTAGGTGATTCTGAAGTTCTCTCAAGTATAAGAACCATGGCCCTAGGTGTATAATGCTAGGAGTTGGCTTTTCATCTATGACTCAGTTTACCTTGTTAAATATTTTTGCTCAGAATATCTCAATTTTACATCTCTTCACTTCCGTGGTTTCATTTTTTATCTCCTAAGCTTGGAGCCTCTTAAAATAGCTTCTAAATAATTAATTCCATCTTAATCTCTAAATCCTAATCACAGACTTGAGGATTTCTGTCTCTAGGATTAATTTTACTTTCTTCTGTTTCTTTTACCCTTTTACCTCTCTTGGTTTAAATATTTCAGATTTTAGCTTGTATTTATTTTAATTTCCAATTTTCATTCTGCTCTAACCTTCTTAAGCATCTATTATTTCTGTATTTTTCATCTTATCCCAATTTTTCTCATGTTCTTATTTTTTAATGGATTTTATTTTTACTCTTGGCGAGAAATGACTTTAAAAATTTGTGAACTGAAGAGCTGACATTACAATTGCAAAATAATTGAGATTTTCTTAACCGAAGTTGCTTTAGCACCTGCTTCTTACCTCCCCCAAATGGTTTCCTACCCCAGCTAGGAAAATGCATTAAAAAATCATGGGTTGGGAGCTGTTGCAATATGATATTTTTCGCTCCTTTGGACCACATGGCTGACTGCCTTATTGGCAACTTTGACTATCTAGAACAATGTTGATTGTTGATAACTCACATTAATTTCCTTTGGATGGAATTCTCTGTTCAACTCACCTGACTTGATCCAGAAAAAATGATAGAACGTCTACCACGCACAATAGGCAAAGTAAGGGGGACTTTGGCCCTGTGAAGTTCACTCAGGTCATGTTTCAAATGTCCTGTGAGATCAGAGAGTCTGTCCCCAGTGGGTAAAAGGTGCCTAGAGGAACCAACAGACAGCACATTTTTAGAATCTGTAGATATCAAAAGTCCTAGAATTTAGGATTCCAGTGTGAAACATGAATTAAGGAACTGCTCAACCAATTTTTGCATGCAAGAACTCTGTTGGTCTTTGTTAATATAAGGAATAATAACTGACTAAAGACAGTAATGATGCTTAGGGGTTCTACTTTATAAAAAATGAGTTGTGCTAAATACTAGATCAGTACAGTATAGGGATTAAAACCATGAACTCTGGAGCCAGAATCTACTGAATGTGTGATCTTGGACAGGAACAGCTAGCTGTGAATTCTGCTAGCTGGGAGGCTTTGGGCAAGTTGCTTAACTTCTCTATGCCTCAGTTTATTCATGGATAAAGTGGAGACAATAGCATAATTGTTCTAAAGATAAAATGATTTAAAATATGTGAAATGCTTAACATACTAAGCATGATAAATATGCTATTATTATTATTGTTGTAATTATATAATTATATAATTTTTGCAGATACATCATACATATCTCCTTGCAATTTAGGAGTCATGACCTAGCCTTTGAAAAATCCTTATTTATAGCCAACACTTTATTTTAATATTATATTTCATACTTAATGGGAAAAGATGTTGATTTCTCTGGGGAAAAAACTTTTTAATAATCCATCAAATATTAACTTAGATTTTTATTTATTTGGATACATTATGAAGAACTGCAAATCTCCAGAAGTTATAGCTTAGACTTTCCTGCTAAACAAAGAACACACCTACATATGCACATGCACACATATACAACTGCGTTACGATTCAATGTACTTCCTTTACAATTTAAGTACTAACACAAAGGAAACACATGAAGTCAGAGTCCAGACTTAATTTTTTTATGGATTTTCAGTTAATGGCCTTGAAATCCTTTAATTGAAGGATGTGTATCGACCTGAGTTATACACATTTGTGTTAGGGAATAATTAGGTTCATGAATAAGTAATTCAAAATAATGAAGACTTATGAATTTATGTGCATCATAAACAAGCTGAAATTGTGGTCACCCTCCTAGAATTGAAAATTAAGGGATGAGCTCCCTCTAAGACCTGACCTTCCTGTGTCCAGTAAAAATATGAGAATTACTTTTTAAAACAATTTTTTTGGAAAAATTTTGTCCATTTTTCTCAAAATTCTCGAGGAAGGCTCAAGAGAGTCAACAGATAGAGAAAACAATTCACTTAAAGAGGGTTATCTGAACGTGCTTAAGAATGGGGCAGAGATGGGATTTGAGTGACTTGGCTGCAGTGATCCATCATAAACAGTCCATTCTAAGGTCATGTGCCAGTCTGGACCTCAGAGACAAGAAGAAGACACTTCACTTGAAGCAACTGTCAGTTCTCACTACAGCTATTTTCCATGGGCTTTAAGGGCTAGAAAGGGGGATGGAAAAACAGACCATCTTTCATGCCAACTATGATCAGTTGGTGATGGCTGCCTGGATGGTGTTGAAAAGGAATCAGAAGCTAATTCTCAGCAAAAAGAGTGCTGTAATCAATTAATTAGGTCTGGCCTTGGGAGTGGGGAGAAGGAGAAGGAGAATCAGCTCACTCATGGCAGGTATTGGTCCTCTCAGGCTAGAGGCATATATGGAGAGAAAAAAATGCTCCTTTGTTCAGCTCTGAAATAAATCATGCTCGTGGGCCTGGATTAATTTTCTCTGCTTTGCTCATTGGTTCATAGAATTGAAATGCCAGACTTCTCAGTAGTTTTTCAAACTAGATAGCCTAAAACAAATAGCAATATGATCCTTACTTCCTCGCTGTTTATAGTCTAAGTGAGCACAACATGTGTCTGATTCTTTTGTGTTTCCCTACCGGTACAATGCCTGGCCCATAGTAAGTGCCCATAAATTCTGGTTAATCATATATTCATCAACTATTTCTTCTATGTGTCAGACACTATCTTTGGACTGGAGAGTGAGCAAAACAGAAATGTTATGTACCTTAATAGAGCATGTGGTTTTGTGAAAGGGGTGGACATCAAATAAATTAGTATCCAAATTGTGATAAGTACTAGGTCAAGACATTGTGCTTTGGGAGAGAGAATATTGGTGGGACCTGCATGAGGATAAGGATTTGGGGAAAGTACTTTGAGGAAGAAATTTAAGTTGAAACTGAAGGATGGGTAAGAGATTGCAATTTTGTTTGGTAGAGCATTCCAAACTAAAGGGACAGCATGTAAAAAATATGGAGGTGGAGGGGACTTCCCTGGTGGCACAGTGGTTAAGAATCCGCCTGCTAATGCAGCGGACATGGGTTCGAGCCCTGGTCTGGGAAGATCCCATATGCCGCGGAGCAGCTAAGCCCGTGTACCACAACTACTGAGCTTGCGCTCTAGAGCCCATGAGCCACAACTACTGAAGCCTGTGCACCTAGAGCCCGTGCTCCACAACAAGAGAAGCCACCGAAGCGAGAAGCCCGCACACCACAACGAAGAGTAGTCCCTGCTCGCTGCAACTAGGGAAAGCCCGCGCATAGCAATGAAGACCCAATGCAGCCACAAATAAATAAATAAATAGTTGTATAAAAAAAAAAATATGGAGGTGGTGGAAGAGAGTTTGATGCAGGCTGAAAGGCTGACTTGGCTGAAGTATAGTGAGTTAGGGGAGCATTCCGAAGGATGAAGTTGGAGAGATAGACAGGGCCAGGCTCTGCTGACCTTGAAGGCTGTATTAAAGATTATGAAATTAAATCTAGGAGCAATGGGAAGCCAATAAATATCTGGAAGTGGGGTGCGTTGTGGAGACTTTATTTGACTGACACTTTAAAAAGTCACACTGCTGCTGGGTGAAGAATGGGTTATCTTGTCTGGGGGAACTTGCCCAAGACACAAGAGGCAGAGTGGGACGGGCCACCTGGCACCTGGAGCTGTGTGCATGGCTACGCTGCAATGCATGGCAGCAGACCCTTAGTGGCTGCCCCGTTAGACAAGGCTGAGCTCTCCAGCTTGCAAGAGTCACCTATAATCCCTTGGGTTAGGATGGTGACAGTGGAAACAGACAGAAGTGGATGAGTTCCTTTACACTTGCCCAGTTCACTTACAAAAGTTCACTGGCATCACTGGGTCACTATCTTCATTTGAATAACTTCTGCTCACACTTTCCCTAAACTCCCTTTTCCAGACTGAAGGGAGCATCACTCTTTACCATTCCAAGAGAGAGGTGTGCTGGAGATGAGACGGGGAATATCGCCTTCATCATTTTCATTTGTACACTTGATCTACTTCCTAGGGATGGTAATTGCCCTGTAATTTCTTAAAGTGGGTACTCAGTACTGTTTTCTCTAGTGGCTGCACCAATTTACATTCTTGCCAACAGTGTACAAGGGTTCCCTTTTCTCCACATCCTCACCAATATTTGTTATTTGTGGACTTCCTGATGATAGCTATTCTGACAGTTGTGTGGTGAGATATCACCATTGTGGTTTGGATTTGCATTTCTCTGATGATTAGCTATGTTGAGCATCTTTTCATGTGGCTATTGGTCATCTGTATATCTTCTTTGGAAAAATATCTATTCAGGTCTCCTGCCCATTTTTCAGTTGGGTTGTTTGTTTGTTCGGGTTTTTTTTTTTTTTTTTTTTTTGTCTTGAGTTGTATGAGCTGTTTATATATTTTGGATATGAACCCCTTATTGGTCATATCATTTGCAAATATTTTCTCCCATTCACTAGGTTGTCTTTTTGTTTTGTGGATGGTTTTCCTTGCTGTGCAAAATTTAAATTTAGTTAGGTCCCATTTGTTTATTTTTGCTTTTGTTTCTTTTGCCTTAGGAGACAGATCCAAAAAAATATTGCTACGATTTATGTCAAAGAGTGTTCTGCCTATGTTTTTCTTCTAGTAGTTTTATGGTTTCAGGTCTAATATTTAGGTCTTTAATCCATATGTTCACAATAGCCAAGATATGGAAGCAATCTATGTGTCCATCAGTAGATGAATGGATAAAGAAAATGGCTAAAGAATGACATTCTGCCATTTGTAATAACATGGATGACCTGGAGGGTACTATGCTTAGTGAAATAAGTCAGACAGAAGAGACAAATACTGTATGTTATCACTTATATTTGGAATCTAAAAAATAAAACAAATGAATGAAAATAGCAAAACAGACAGACTCACAGGTATAGAAAACAGACTGGTGGTTACCAGAGGGAAGAGGAAGGGGGGAAGTGGTGGGATGGGGGTAGGAGATTGAGAGGTACAAGCTACTGTGTATAAAATAGATAGGCTACAGGGATGTATAGCACAAGGAAATATTGCCATTATTTTGTGGTGACTTTTAATGGAGTATAATCTATAAAAATGTTGAGTCTCTATGTTGTACACCTGAAATGAATATGATGTGGTAAATCAATTATATTTCAATAAAAAAGAAGTTTGGCTTATGCAGTGGATGGTCCGCAGAGATGAGGGAAGATTTGAGAGGGATCCAAGTGTGATTTTCATTGTCTACTTCAGCATGACTCTCCTACTGCAGGCTGGGCTGCACCCTCTCACCTTTCTGCAGGAGTTTCCCCAGTTAGTAAAATGGTGAGCGTTCTAGAGCACCCGTTTGAGCAGTGCTTGTGTAAGAAACAGCATGAAATGGGAAACTATTTTCCAAGCCCATGTCCTTTGGCAGCCTTTCTGTGAGGGTTTGGCCTGTATTCATCAATGCAGCTTAATAATGTTGTTCCATTTTGTTAAGGGAGCATTATGCTAATTAAATCAGCAAGAAGATGTCGGGTGGCTAAATTGCCACCATTTGGTCTTTGATCAAGTAGGTTGGTTAGAGAATAGGACTTTTGTTGTTCACGTTGCCAGCAGCAAGAAAAATCCACTTTTCCCCAACCCAGAGATGTTTAAATGCATCTTAATTGTCCTGATTACTCTGAGAGTTTTATTCTCAAAAATTGGTTCCATTTAAAGGGCTGAGCCCTTCTTGAGAGTGGTAAGAAAAGCAAGCCCAGCTGAATAAGGCCAGCTAAGAGCAACATGGTTTTTATCTTTTTTACAATATTAACTAGCTGTTTTCTTTCATTTTCGAACTGAGAAATAATGCATATATATTATAAAACATTCTGACAATGCAAAAGATTATGTTCTATAAAAATAAGACTACTATCCTTGAAACTTTAGTTCCCCAGACTAAAATTTCTTGTGTCTTATTCCAGAATTAGCCTATACATGTACATACCAGCTTGTATATAGACTGTGTATTCAGATGTATATAGACTATGTTTAGACAGATGTGTAGCACATCTGTCATTTTTTTTTTTACTCAAATGAGGGCTTCCTATACTCCTCTTGTGCACATTGCTTTTTTCACTCAACTAGCTTAGACGTTATTTCACGATTCTTGGTAATTTCAATATTCATGTAAATGAACCATCCACCACCCTGAGCTCTCAATGCCATGGAGTATCCTTCAGTGGTCTTCAGGCTCCTGTCTTCCTGATCATATTCTAACGTAGACTCCGTCATTGCCAATAAACAGAACTCCACTTTATTCTGGGTTTCATGAATCTCACTCTCCGATCAACACCTCCGTATTCCCACATCTCTCTCCTTTATTCTCTGCTTCCAACAACTCTTCAGCTCCACCAGGACCTACAAACCGTTGAATCCACCACTATTACCAGTCCTTTAGCCCCTCGAATCTTTACTTCCTTTTTTATCTAGAATTTAAAAATTTTAGCTGAAATCCCAAAGTCCATTGTTAAAATTTTCCTTCAAATATGTCCTCAATTTTCTCATCCTTCACCATACTCATCAGAGAAAACCCCATCATAGGTTAAATTCAGATTTTGTGCCTGTTTGATGCCTAAACCCAGTCCACTAACAGGTCTGCCCTAAAATACATACTTGCTAAGTCAAGTGGACCCTCTGTGTTGCAGACTGTCCTTAGCTCATTCACTCCCCATTCTCCTTGGACCTTCTCCTTTCATCTCAAATCTCAATACCCTCCACCCCCAACCTGGCTGATGATGTTGCTTTTCATTTTATTGATAAAATAGCAATCATAAGAGAGCTTTCACACATCAATACCAGTCATCTACCAACTGACAGGCTCCACAATTGTATACTCTACCTTTCATCCAGGTACTGCAGACGAACCGTCTGACAATCCTGCTGCTAACATTGGCAAGGCCTGGAGGACAAGTATACTTGGGGGTCCAAGTTCAGGTCCAGACTCTTCTTTTTTAAGGTTCATTCTTCTCTCCCAACCAAAGAGCAGCCCCCAGAGGTGTGGTCCATCCTCAGGAAATCCGACTTGGGAAGAGGATCTTTAAGGTCCTGGAAGTGGATGCAGCTCCTTTGAGAAGCCCAGGATCTCGGGTTACATTTAATGCACTATGGAAGTGGGGGCATGGCTTTCTGGGGGGCATCTGTGGAGGGGCAGGGCCTGAGGAGGGACAGAGGGAAACTGTCTCAAACCATGAGACCCAGGCCAGGGGCTCCAGGTGCCCAGATCTAAGAGCAGCACAGCTGCCTGATCTGCTGTCTAAGGACACACCCCCCCACCTCTACAGTCAGTTTTATCCTGTTCTTAATTCAATGACCTCTGTCCAGCAAGTGTTCCCACTTTCTCCTGCATTCGTGGTTTTCCTCCCTTCTCTGGGCAGTTCTTCTCAGCATACACACATGCCAGGGTGTCTTCTATCTAATAAAACAAAAACACATTGCTATGTAGCAATAGTTACCTTGAAAACTGTCTAACGCACAATCAGTTTTTTAAATTATTTATCAAATGAATGAAGGAACATATTTACCATTGGTATGTCATTTTTTACCTTATAAAATCCTTTACTATTCCTTCCCCCTCCCTCCCTCCCTCTCTCTCTCGGGCTGGTGGCATAACTAGTAAATTTGATACTTGGGATGGATCATATTTTATCACTCTTTCCTCTATATGACAAAAACATTTTCGGTAATGATTGTGAACTGAAACAAATAAAATAATGGCAGAAAAGAACTATGGACAGGAGAAATTTTCTTTTATTATGTTTTCTATATGTAAACATGCCAGAGGAAAAAATAAGTAAATAAATATATGTATAATAACAAATAAGAGGAAAATATAAGTAAATAAATATATGTATTATAACAAATGCCAGAGGAAAAAATGGGTAAATAAATGTATGTATAATAACAAAATAACTATGAAAAAGTAAAACAGTGACATAGTAGTAGTTTTTAATTACATCAATGCATTTTTTAAAGGGGGAAATCTGTGCCTGTCTATTTGTCTTTTGTAGTGACAAATAATACCATGATGGCTTCTGTTTATTAGGCACGTTTTTAAAAATTTAAGCACAAAACTCCAAGTGGTCACATTAAAAGGACAGACTTGAAGTACCCCATGTTTTGGTTTTTTTCCTTTACTATAATCTCTGGGTGATCTGTGTTGTTTCACATCTATTATTTAAATGCAAAATTAGACAGTTCCACAGGGCTTGAGGACACAAGCTATGCCTGAGGCAAACTTGAAGGGTTCCAAACCTTTAAGAGTTTATTCTTGGAATAGATGCATGTGACAGGAGTCTGCCTGGGTCCAAGGCCAACTTATAACTGGAATTTCTCCAAACTGCTGTATACAAAACAGTGTAGTCAAAATAAAAGATATGTGATAATGGATCTGGTTTTTAGGCCGCTATTTTGCAAACTTTGTGGAGAGTGTAGACATCATGGGCAAACTTTGAACAACCATGGAAGTCAGAGCCCATTTGTCTTCCAGTGGGTAGAGAAACAAGGACTATCTCAGCTGTGGAATGGAGATAATCATATTTCTTTTTATTAGATTTTATAATAGCTAAGAACTTGGAAATAATTTAAACAAAAGAGAGAAGTCCTTGGCAGGATTCAGGGTTTTCTCGTGGTGGCCACAGGTGGAATAACCAAAGCAGGCGCTGGGTCCAGGCTACATGACACTGGCTACGTCCACCGCTCTCCTCTGTTCCCCTCTGCTCTCTGGCCAAGGCTCTGCTCTCCAGCTGCTGTCCTGTCCACGGTGCAGAACAGGGAGGGCTGCCTTGGATGATCCCCCACATCTTACGACTTCTCTGTTCAGGAAACCATGCTCTAGTCCAAGCGTGGAATTTTGATCCTAAATCCAAATCCTCAGAGAAGTGACTCTGATGGATCTAGCTTGGCTCAAGTGTCCACTCGAGGTCTAGTGACCTAAGGCCAAGGAGCAGAACTCTAGGTAGCAAATGAAGTGTCTGGAGGCCTACCCTGATAGGGCTGTGGATTGATGGGGAGAAGGATGACAGGGATTGCCAGGGGCAGGGGTGGGGGAAAGGTGAATAGGCAGAGCATAGAGGATTTTCAGGGCAGTGAAAATACTCTGTAGGATATTATAATAATGGATATATGTCATTATACATTTGATCCATACCCATAGGATGTACAACACCAAGAGTGAACCTTAAAGTAAACTGTAGACTTTGGGTGGTTATGATGTGTCAGCGTAGGTTCACCCTTGGTAAAAAATGTACCACTCTGGTGAGTGATGGTAATAATGGGAAGGCTGTGCATGTGTGTAGGGCAGGGTGTATATGCAAAATCTCTGCACCTTCATCTCAGTTTTGTTGTAAACTTAAAATTGTTCTGAAAAAATGTCTTTACAAAAATCTGTGAAATTAGATCTGAACCTTAAAAAAAAAATATCTAGAAAGGGGACTTCTTAAGAACTTAAATATATTTGGTATTTGCTGCTTATTTCATTTTGAAAATGGAGCTGGTCAACAAAATCAAACTTATTCCACCTAAATATGTCAATTCATGCCTGGAAGGTCTGAACATTCCCTGTCATCTTTATTTTTTTGAAATATATGTCATATGATAGTTAGCACTTAGCTGATGGTTTCCATCTTTTTTCATCCCATTCGTAAAACTCCTACAAACGCCGGCCCTCTACAGATAGCACCATAAAGAAGTTAAAATTCATCTCTATTTTTCTTTTGCTTTTTTCCTCTAAGTACACATTACACATTTAAGACTCCGTACTACTTTTGGAACTTATGGTCTTCCACAGCTTTATGTTAGGTCGATAAGAAATAGATAATGAGTACACACTTTGAAATTACTCACAATTCCAGAATACTTAGCATTCTACTTACTCCTTTCTAAAAAATGGGAAATAAAATGGAGCAAACATACACATAAAAAGAAATCTATGACTCAGCAATTCTATTTCAATGAATTTGTCATAACATATTAGACAATGACGTTGTCAATTATTATATAGTAATGTATTCATTACAACATCATTTATTACACAATAAGAAACTGAAACAATTTTAATGTCCAATATATAAAGGCTTCATTGAAATAATTATGGTATCAATACATCTAGTCAGTGAACTACTCTGTATTTTAAAAAGAACATTGCCTAACAGTTCATACAAAAGTGTGATTATAATTGTATGAATTGAGTTTTATATTTGACACACACATACACATATATGTGATATGTATGTACATATACAGACATATACAATATATATGAATAGTACAGTGACAGAGTGATAGTATGGATCAGTATTTCCTTTCTCTATAGTGGTTTTCCGTATTTTCCAGATTCTCTGCAATGAACATGTATTAATTTGTGTAATAAGAAAACCAGTGGAAATCATATTAGTTAAAACCTAACAAAAAGAAGCCTAGTACCCTTTTCAGGTATGGTAGTCTTAGAATTTCCTTTATATAATGCAAGGAATAAAAGACTTTGTATCATTTTATTCCTTAAAAACAAATAAAACACTGGAACAAACAGGGTACCTATATATCATGACATGTGTAATCATTACATAAGGTGCATTACTCTGTACATAGAGCTCCGAACAGACCCCAAGATTGTTTAGCATCATCTGCAACGCGTCATTCTTATGAACGTGTCATCACTTGTCTCAAAGGAATTTCCACTTCTGTAATGTTACCTTTTCCATGATGCCTTATTTCTAACAAAACTAGTAAAAGGGCATAAAGTCCATTTCCTTTGCTTTGTATTCTCTCCTTACCTGGAAGAAAAACTAATTAAATATGTTTTCCTTTATCTGACCTTTTTCCTAGGCATCATGGAAAGTGGTCACAGAGACAATTTTCTGGGATGGCAATTTCTGTACATAAAGGACTTCCTCTAAACCCACCTAAAATGGTAAAAGATTTATCCACATTTAAAAAAATCAAGACTGCATTAGGACATGTTTTCCTTTAGCTTTTGTATTTATTATTAGCAGGATATGAAGGCAGGTGACACAATAAGAAAATAGAAGTGGTTAGAGAAGAAGGGAAAGCACACCTCCTTTTTTCATTTAAAATTATGTGTGACTTCAATAGACTCTAATACCAGGAAACCTCTCTCTCTCTTCTTCTCTGTCTCTTTCTCTCTGTCTCCATACTCCCTGATAGAAATGTGTTCAAAGTCCAACTTTCCAACAAAAAATCAGGCTCTGTGCAAGCAGGAATCAGGCTCATTTGGTTCATCTTTGGAACAGTGCGTGGTGCAAAGGGCATGGTCCATAAATATTTGCTAAATGACAGGTTGATTTTTAAGGCAAAAAGAGAAACAGCTGGTCAGTTAGGAAGCCTCTTGTGACCCATGTCAGAACAACCCTACATTGCTTTAATTTGTCTTGATTTTTATTAACCAATATACTGGCTGTATTGTTCACAGAATGTAGGGCAGTATCAGTATACTTTCTTTTTATTTAGAATAATTTCACACTTACAGAAAGTCTAGTACAAAGAACTTTTTTCCTCTAAATCGTTTGAGAGTAAGTTGCTGACATGATGCCCCACCACCACCTAATATTGTAGTGTGTCCTACATTATTCTACATAACTGCAATACAGCCATCAAATTCAAGTCATTAACATTGACATATTACTACCATCTAATTCATGCACCCTTTTCAGATTTCTTCAGTTGTTTCAACAATGTCATTTATAGCAAAAGAATCCAATCCAAGAATCACATATTGTATTGAATTTTCATGTCTCTTTAGTCTCCTTCATTCTGGAGTATTTCCTAAGTCTTTCCTTGACTTTCATGACATTGATTTGACAGTTTGGAACTTTACAAATGAGTCAGTTTTTAGAATGTCTTTCAAGTTTGGTTTGTCTGATATTTGGTTTGTCTGAACACGGTTATGGTGACTGTGTTCTTCTCACTATCTCCCATCAAGTGGTACATGATTACAATTTGCTTATATTCACTTTGATCACTTCCCAGCTTTTCCAATGAAAAGTTGCTCTTTTCCCTTTGTAATTAACGTGTATTTTGTGGGGAGGTACATTAAGACTACATAAATATCCAATTCCTCATTGAACTTTGACTAATTAGTTCTATATCCATTGATATTCCTTGGCTAAATTATTACTGTGATGGTTGCCAAATGGTGATTGATTCCATCATTCTTTCTGCATTTATTAGTTGACATTCTTCCAGGATTTCTATTTTCCCATTTGTTTGTATCAGTGCAATCTCATGGATTCCTATTTTATTTAATGGGTATAACCTGTTATGATTATTCATTTTGATAATTAAATTGTACTAGATTTGACCATTGGGAACCCTTTCAAGCTGTCTTTAGTTTTGGTTTTTTCATGTCTCTACTGTTCTCTGAGTACTTTCTTGCTTTCTGGCACAAGATGACCTAGGCCCATCTAGTTCTGCTCCTGTTCTAACCCTTGAATCAGCCTTTACTCCAAGAAACTTAGCTTCCTTTTAGTAGAGAATGATACTTAGAAACTAAGTTCTGGGCACTAGAGATGCTGATTGCTTTTGAGTTGTCAGTACTTCCTGGTCCTTTCAGGGGACAGAGCTAGGGAATATATACTGTACACATATATATGTATGGTTCAGTCTACTTTTCTCCTTTTCATATGTGTAACCTCTTTCTCCCACAGTGAAAAAAATGGCTGCTCTTATCCTTAATATATTTATTCATTGGATTAATACCCTCTCTATTGTAACTAATCTTCCATTGTTGCCCTCCCTGTTTGGGTATCCATTCTTATCTCACTTGGTCTCTGAGGCTTTGTGCCAGGTCACCACTGCTCCCCTGACCCCTGGTTAACCTCGTCACCCCTTTCAAGCTCTTGCTCATCAAATATTTGTGAACCACCTTCTATGAGGCACCCACTGTTCCAAAAGAGGGAGACAGTGAACAAACTAAACATGTTGCCTGCTCTCATGGAGCCTGCCTTCTAGTTGGAAAGTGCCAATTTATTAAAAATTTTTTTAGCATTCTGTCCCCCTTCACCCATTTCTTCCACCTCTCATCCCCTGCCTCTGGCAACTACCAACCTGTTCTCTCTATCTATGAGCATATTATCATTTTTTTGGATTCCATATATAAGAGAGATCATAGGGTATTTGTCTTTCTCTGTTCCATTTCTCTATTCTGTTCCATTGATCTGTGTGGTTTTTTTTATGCCAATACTGTATTGTTTAATTACTGTAGCTTTGTAATATATAAATTTTTTTTAATGGATTCTTTTTTTTTTTAATAAATTTTTATTTATTTATTTATTTTTGGCTGCATTGGGTCTTCGTTGCTGCACGTGGGTTTTTTCTAGTTGCGGCGAGCGGGATCTACTCTTTCTTGCGGTGCACGGGCTTCTCATCGCAGTGGCTTCTGTTGTTGTGGAGCACGGGCTCTAGGCACGTGGGCTTCAGTAGTTGTGGCACGTGGGCTCAGTAGTTGTGGCTCGAGGGCTCTAGAGCACAGACTTAGTAGTTGTGGCGCATGGACTTAGTTGCTCCGCAGCATGTGGGATCTTCCCGGACCAGGGCTCAAACCCGTGTCCCCTGCACTGGCAGGCGGATTCTTAACCACTGTGCCACCAGGGAAGTCCCTGTAATATATAAATTTTTGATGTTTAATTTTTTTCCTGGTAGTCACAAAACTTTACCAGGCAGTCATAAAACATAGTGGAGCTAAAGACTAACATCCCTAGAAACATTATGAACAGATTCAAACTTAGGTTAATATGAGTAAGGATTTTCCAAGAATAAAGCTTTTTTGGAAAAGATTTACAGGTTAGTTTGAATAATGATGATCTATAATGTTATTCATCACCACTGAGAATATTTATCAGAATTATCAAAGTATTAATACTAACCTGTTTTAATAATTTTCCTTTCTTCTAATTAAATCTTCATTGTCAAACTTCACTTAGATGCAAATCCTTTCAGTGAAATCTTGCCTAGAAGCCTAATTGTAAAAGATGTACAAATGAAGATGCTCTTTTTGAAGTGGGAGTGGGGTCCAAGAAGCTTTGCCTGTATTTTTCCTCTTCCAGTGCAACCCATGGAGCAACTCTGCAGAACACAGTTTAAAACTCGTGGTCTACATAAATGCCGAACTTTCCCCTCATGAGTCTTCTGAAAAACTGCATTTTTTAATGTGTTCAGCAGATAGCTACTGATCATCTTTTCTGTGTCTAGTACTATACTATGTGCTAGAGAAAAAACAGAACTGGAACAGCCCACTGCCATCTCACTGAGCTTGTGGACTCTTAGGGAATGGAGACAGTATACATGCAACAAACACCAAGTAAACAGGCACCAGGATATCTATGGGCTGTTGTAAGAAATAGGAAGGAAACATATGAGAGCACTGTGGCAAAAGGTGGGCATTTTATTAGTGTGGTCTGGAAAACCCTCCCTAAACTTGATGATATTGAAGCTGAGCGCTAAACAATGTGGATCCAGGCGTCGGAACAGGGGACAGTAGCTGTAATATAATTTCAAGTAGAGGGAAAGGCAAGCATAAAGGCCCAGAGGGAGGAAAGAGCAGGAGCATTTTCAAGAAACTAAGGAGGCTGTTATGGCCACGAAATATTTATCAAAGATGAGAGCAGAGGTTCTAGGGGTAGGAAGAGATCAATTCTTATAGGGTTTTAGTTAAGAGTTTGGATTTTATTCTTAAAGACATGGAAAGTCATGGAAAGATTTCTTTTTTTTAAAATAAATTTTATTTATTTATTTATTTATTTATTTATTTAGGCTGCGTTGGGTTTTCATTGCTGCACGTGGGCTTTCTCTAGTTGCGGTGAGCGGGGGCTACTCTTCATTGCAATGCGCGTGCTTCTCATTGTGGTGACTTCTCCTGTTGTGGAGCATGGGCTCTAGGCACATGGGCTTCAGTAGTTGTGGCTCACGGGCTGTAGAGCACAGGCTCAGTAGTCATGGCGCACGGGCTTAGCTGCTCCGCGGCATGTGGGATCTTCCCGGACCAGGGCTCAAACCTGTGTCCCCTGCATTGGCAGGCGGATTCTTAACCACTGCGCCACCAGGGAAGCCCCGAGAAGTCGTGGAAAGATTTTATGTTGCAAAGTGATGTAATAAATATTTGTCCTGTTTTGGCTGCCCGGTATCTCATCCACCTTCCTGTATTCAGGGGGATTCTCCATCATGTGGGTCTTGGTGATCAGTGCTCACCACCTGCCCTCTTCCCCCGGCAGAGTCCTTGTTCTCTCCATCCACTGTCATTTACAGGTGTGTGGACAGGATCGTGACTTGGCCAGTCACACGCTCTTTCCCAGAACTTTTGCCCTGGAGAAGCGGAAGGGGGCCTGGGCCTGTAGGGAGTTACTTCCAACTGTGTAGTCCTAATCAAGTAGCTGCTCCTGTGCATGGCCTTGGCAATGGGTCCTGTCGCTTGTCCTCCCTTGTTTCTTCTCCATTTCTCCACCCTGGCTCCCCAGGCTTTCTGTCAGTCCGGTGAGCTCCTCAACATCCCTCGAATCACTTTTTCTGCTCAAGTTAGTACCTTGCAACTAAGAAATATGACTACGGCCTATTTGAAGAAGACCACTCTGGTTGCTGGGGGTAGGGACGGCTAGGACAGAGAAGGTGGCCTTGATTTGGATAACTAGGGTGATAGTAATAGAACATCCAATGCAGAGATGAATATCCAGGAGGTAAAAACACCTCTTTGAATGGGGAAGGAAACAGGAGTTACTAAGGCCATGCACTTTCCTTCACATGAAAATTCCAAAGCCAGCCTTTGCCTGTGACCCAAAATATATTCAATTAAAATTTTGATAAAAATAAGGTCACTGTCTAAGAAGCTCCCTTACTTGTTTTTCCATTTACAACAGATATTGAGAAGCATGTAGTAAATAGGAGTGAGGTAGGAAGAGCAGAGCTGTTAGAAGCAATTAGCTCTTTGTACCTTTGCATCTCTTTAAAATCAGTCCTGTGATTAAACTGTGTGCAAAAATGCATGTTCAGAATGATAACCTTTGCCAGCAGTTGTAAATACTCTGAAAGATATGTTTTGTTTGGCTTCTGCAGCATTAGAAAATGAGTTAGTTGTCAACACCAACAAATAGGGAGATAGGCCTTTTTTGAGAAAATTCTTAGCTTTTATGTAAAAGAATTTTGAGCAGCACAATTTAAGAAGGAAGTGAATACTCTTCATTTTTGCAACAGTCCCTACCACTCCTTCTTGCCTCTTTCATTCAGCGTATATTTATTTACATGCTTAATCCTGTGGGCATTTAATTTTGAGATCCCAAGAGACATTGGCAAAAGTTTAAATTCTATTCCATGGAAGTTTAAAATGATAACATGAATGAATATAGTATAAGTATTTCCATTAACTTCACGAAAATATTAATATTTTAGGAATTAAACTTCAGTACCCTTTTTTCTTATCATCTATTTCTTTTTTTAAAAATACCTTTATTGGAGTATAACTGCTTTACAATGGTGTGTTTCTGCTTTATAACAAAGTGAATCAGATATATATATATATATATACCCCCATATCCCCTCCCTCTTGCATCTCCCTCCCACCCTCCCTATCCCACCCCTCTAGGTGGTCACAAAGCACTGAGCTGATCTCCCTGTGCTATTCGGCTGCTTCCCACTAGCCAACTATTTTACATTCGGTACTGTATATATGTCCATGCCACTCTATCACTTCGTCCCAGCTTACCCTTCCCCCTCCCCGTGTCCTCAAGTCCATTCTCTACATCTGCATCTTGATTCCTCTCCTGGCCTTAGGTTCTTCAGAACCATTTTTTTTAGATTCCATATATATGTGTTAGCATACAGTATTTGTTTTTCTCTTTCTGGCTTACTTCGCTCTGTATGACAAACTCTAGGTCCATCCACCTCACTACAAATAACTCAATTTCGTTTCTTTTTATGGCTGAGTAATATTCCATTGTATATATGTGCCACATCTTCTTTATCCATTCATCTGTCGATGGACACTTAGGTTGCTTCCATGTCCTGGCTATTGTAAACAGAGCTGCAATGAACATTGTGGTACATGACTCTTTTTGAATTATGGTTTTCTCAGGGTATATGCCCAGTAGTGGGATTGCTGGGTCGTATGGTAGTTCTATTTTTAGTTTTTTAAGGAACCTCCATACATTTCTCCATAGTGGCTCTATCAATTTACATTCCCACCAACAGTGCAAGAGGGTTCCCTTGTCTCCACACCCTCTCCAGCATTTATTGTTTGTAGATTTTTTGATGATTGCCATTCTGACGGTGTAAGATGGTATCTCATTGTAGTTTTGATTTGCATTTCTCTAATGATTAATGATGTTGAGCATTCTTTCATGTGTTTGTTGGCAATCTGTTTATCTTCTTTGGAGAAATGTCTGTTTAGGTCTTCTGCCCATTTTTGGATTGTGTTGTTTGTTTTTTTGATATTGAGCTGCATGAGCTGCTTGTAAATTTTGGAGATTAATCCTTTGTCAGTTGCTTCATTTGCTAATATTTTCTCCCATTCTGAGCATTGTCTTTTCGTCTTGTTTATGGTTTCCTTTGCTGTGCAAAAGCTTTTAAGTTTCATTAGGTCCCATTTGTTTATTTTTGTTTTTATTTCCATTTCTCTAGGAGGTGGGTCAAAAAGGATCTTGCTGTGATTTATGTCATAGAGTGTTCTGCCTATGTTTTCCTCTAAGAGTTTTAAAGTGTCTGACCTTACATTTAGGTCTTTAATCATTGTGGAGTTTATTTTTGTATATGGTGTTAAGGAGTGTTCTAATTTCATTCTTTTACATGTAGCTGTCCAGTTTTCCCAGCATCACTTATTGAAGAGGCTGTCTTTTCTTCAATGTATATTCTAGCCTCCTTTATCAAAAAATAAGTGACCATATGTGCGTGGGTTTATCTCTGGCTTTCTATCCTGTTCCATTGATCTATATTTCTGTTTTTGTGCCAGTACCATACTGTCTTGATTACTGTAGCTTTGTAGTATAGTCTGAAGTCACAGAGCCTGATTCCCCCAGCTTCATTTTCCTTTCTCAAGATTGCTTTGGCAATCGGGGTCTTTGGTGTTTCCACACAAATTGTGAAATTTTTTATTCTATTTCTGTGAAAAATGCCATTGGTAGATTGATAGGGATTGCACTGAATCTGTAGAATGCATTGGGTAGTATAGTCATTTTCACAATGTTGATTCTTCAGTCCAAGAACATGGTATATCTCTCCATCTGTTTGTATCATCTTTAATTTCTTTCAGCAGTGTCTTATAGTTTTCTGCATACAGGTCTTTTGTCTCTTAGGTAGGTTTATTCCTAGGTATTTTATTCTTTTTGTTGCAATGGTAAATGGGAGTGTTTCCTTAATTTCACTTTCATATTTTTCATCATTAGTGTATAGGAATGCAAGAGATTTCTGTGCATTAATTTTGTATCCTGCTACTTTCCCAAATTCATTGATTAGCTCTAGGAGTTTTCTGGTAGCATCCTTAGGATTCTCTATGTATAGTATCATGTCATCTGCAAACAGTGACATCTTTACTTCTTCTTTCCAATTTGGATTCCTTTTATTTCTTTTTCTTCTCTGATTGCTGTGGCTAAAACTTCCAAAACCATGTTGAATAATAGTGGTGAGAGTGGGCAACCTTGTCTTGTTCCTGATCTTAGTGGAAATGGTTTCAGTTTTTCACCATTGAGGACGATGTTGACTGTGGGTTTGTCATATATGGCCATTATTATGTTGAGGTAAGTTCCCTCTATACCTACTTTCTGGAGGGTTTTTGTCATAAATCGGTGTTGAATTCTGTTGAAAGCTTTTTATGCATCTATTGAGATGATCATATGGTTTTTATTCTTCAATTTGTTAATATGGTGTATCACATTGTTTGATTTGCGTATATTGAGGAATCCTTGCATTCCTGGGATAAACCCCACTTGATCATGGTGTATGATCCTTTTAATGTGCCGTTGGATACTGTTCACTAGTATTTTGTTGAGGAGTTTTGCATCTATGTTCATCAGTGATATTGGCCTGTAGTTTTCTTTTTTTTTTTTTTTTTTAAATTTATTTATTTATTTTTGGTTGTGTTGGGTCTTCGTTTCTGTGCGAGGGCCCTCTCTAGTTGCGGCAAGCGGGGGCCACTCCTCATCGCGGTGCGCGGGCCTCTCACTATCGCAGCCTCTCTTGTTGCGGAGCACAGGCTCCAGACGCGCAGGCTCAGCAATTGTGGCTCACAGGCCCAGTCGCTCAACGGCATGTGGGATCCCCCCAGACCAGGGCCCGAACCCGTATCCCCTGCATTGGCAGGCAGATTCTCAACCACTGTGCCACCAGGGAAGCCCAGCCTGTAGTTTTCTTTCTTTGTGACATCTTTGTCTGGTTTTGGTATCAGGGTGATGGTGGCCTCGTAGAATGAGTTTGGGAGTGTTCCTCCCTCTGCTATACTTTGGAAGAGTTTGAGAAGGGTAGGTGTTAGCTCTTCTCTAAATGTTTGATAGAATTCACCTGTGAAGCCATCTGGTCCTGGGCTTTTGTTTGTTGGAAGATTCTTAATCACAGTTTCAATTTCAGTGCTTGTGATTGGTCTGCGTATATTTTCTATTTCTTCCTGGTTCAGTCTTGGAAGGTTGTGTTTTTCTAAGAATTCGTCCATTTCTTCCAGGTTGTCCATTTTATTGGCATATAGTTGCTTGTAGTAATCCCTCATGATCCTTTGTATTTCTGCAGTGTCAGTTGTTACTTTGCCTTTTTCATTTCTAATTCTATTGTTTGAGTCTTTTCCCTTTTTTTCTTGATGAGCCTGGCTAATAGTTTATCAATTTTGTTTATCTTCTCAAAGGACCAGCTTTTAGTTTTATTGATTTTTGCTCTTATTTCCTTCATTTCTTTTTCATTTATTTCTGATCTGATCTTTATGATTTCTTTCCTTCTGCTAACTTTTGGGTTTTTTTGTTCTTCTTTCTCTAATTGCTTTAGGTGTAAGGTTAGCTTGTTTATTTGAGATGTTTCTTGTTCCTTAAAGTCGGATTGTATTGCTATAAACTTCCCTGTTACAACTGCTTTTGCTGCATCCCATAGGTTTTGGGTCATCGTGTTTTCATTGTCATTTGTTTCTAGGTATTTTTTGATTTTCTCTTTTATTTCTTTAGTGATCTCTTGGTTATTAAGTAGTGTATTGTTTCATCTATTTTATAGATGAAATAAAGTGTCACTCTATAGCTATATTTCCTGAATAATTATTTATGATAAGATTTTTTTTTAACAGTCTAAAAAAGTAAGGAAATGAACTGCCATCAGAAAAGGCAGAATTTGGGGCAGGTATACATGATCGATTTTGTAATTTGAGAAAATAATCCAGGTGTTGCTCTGCTGTTTCTTCTCTCACCAGTATTTAACTTCCTTGGTGTCTGGTGCCTTCTTTTGACTTTTAATATCTTTTTGTGTTTTCTACATAGTTTTAAGTGTTCAAAATTATATGAATTTTACAGATATAAGGTAGCTCTTTAAAACATCAAGCGTCTTGGTAAAAGTTGCATTATGGGTAGATTGTGTGGATAACTATACAGGTTTAAGATGCAAAAGAAATTAGAGAATTTTTTATCAGCTCCATCACTGGGCACTGGGGAAACTGAAACACTAATGTTTTAATGGATTTTACTAAGGTCAGAGATTACTCTAAAGTTAGAGTCACATTCAGAGCTGTGGTAGTTGGTGGGCAGGGGAAAAGGGACCAACCATTCATTTCTAATCTCAGTTGGAATGAAATCGCTATTTTATCCCTGCCTGAGAGACCTACATGGTCTAGTTCTTGCCCACCTTTCTGACTCGTCCATCTTTTCCTGAAATGGCTTACTAAACACTACTCACACCTTTTTCTTCTTATTTCTAGAAGATACTAAATTGTGGGGCTAGGATTAGGGTGAGGCAAGTGAATGTCTGCCCTAAAGTTTTGTTCCTCACTCCCACCCACTCACCTTAAGTTCTCCACCCCATGCCTTAAATTCTGTGCCCCACTAAGACACTTGCTTCAAGCACAAAAGTTAAGGTGGGGGGACAAATACTTAGTGATTAAGAAAACTAACATTGTAGTGCAATATTTTAAAAAATAAAAATTAATGTAAAAATATCAATGATGAGCACAATATCAAAAATTTAAATAAAAATCAGTGTCCTACCAAGCCATACTGGACCCTGAGGCAAAAGGAGAAATAAGCACCCATATACACATTTTTATGTATTGTTTAATCCATTTTTCCCCAAAACCCTAAAGTGGTTAAAATATTGAATAACTGAAAATCAGGTGTGTTAAAACTCATAACATTAATATAGTTTTAGATATATTATAATACAAAGAGCAGAATTTATTTTGATTTTACTTTCCTGGCTTTAATGGAAGTGAAATCATTGATACTATTCTCAATATCTTCTCCTTTATTTATCTTGTTTTCAGCTGAGAGAATTACCATGTTTGACAATTTCTCTTTTCCAAGTGATAATCTTAAATAAATTAAAAAAAATTTATTCATTTATTTTTGGCTGCATTGGGTCTTTGTTGCTGCGCACGGGCTTTCTCTAGTTGCGGCGAGCGGGGGCTACTCTTTGTCGTGGTGCACAGGCTCTCATTGCGGTGGCTTCTCTTGTTGCAGAGCATGGGCTCTAGGCGCGCGGGCTTCAGCAGTTGTGGCACACGGGCTCAGTAGTTGTGGCTCACAGGCTCTAGAGCACAGGCTCAGTAGTTGTGGCGCACGGGCTTAGTTGCTCCACGGCATGTGGCATCTTCCTGGACCAGGGATTGAACCCGTGTTCCCTGCATTGGCAGGCAGATTCTTAACCACTGCGCCACCAGGGAAGTCCCATTATAAATTTTTTATGAAGTGAATTAAAAGTTAATGTGGCCCACATTTCTGGCTAATGTGCAAGAAAGAGCACACCCTTGTCCATCTAGGTTAGGAACAAATTGAGAATAAACTGATGAAATGATGCAGTGTAGATGGAGGTCAAAATATCATTGATTCCTACTGAGCCCAGGTTGGAGGACTTGGCTTGAGTTAAGAAGGTTAATTAAGTTACTAAGGTTAGTAATGAAGATTTATTGATTCTGATTTCTAAAGCTGCATAGATTAAACCCTGCCTGTTGCAGGTAACACTCTATTAGATCAGCATTCCCCCTTCTCCCAGCCGCAGTGGGTAGAGCTGCCTCTGGAAAAGCAGAGCACAAGGCTTCTCCCTTAGGGCATGCAGCTTGCTCCCCAGAGGAAGGGTGCAAATGAGGTGAACATAAAAAATTACTTTGCCTAAATTTACCGCTCAGATGTCCCTGTACCTACTCTGGGGCAAAAAGAATTGAGGGTGGAAAGATGCCAGAAATTGCACTAGTTGAGCTGCCTTTGGAGGGAGTAAACAGCCCAAACTCATAGCACGTGGGGGATTGGTGCAGCTCCTGGAAAAGAGAGTCTAGGTGAAGCACAGTCGAGTAATGCATACATTATTACAGCATGCACTAAATAGTTGTTCAATGAATGGGTGAAATATGTGAAATTGACAGTCTTATCCCATGTTAATCAAAGTGACCCAACCTTTGTCTGGTTTGCATTTGGGGCTTTTGTGTAACTGAGACTCTGTAAGTTCCTTCAGCTCTTTTACCATACGTCTTGGTAATATCTTACTTTTTACAGTCAGAACACTCTGTGCCTCCAGTTCTTCACTCTTATTTGTATATATATCAAGTTTAAGACTTGCTGACTCAGATTTCCTCAGTTTGTTAATACATGCTGGGTATAAGTTAGGGACTTTGAGAGAATGCACTAACTTCTTAATGAATCCAGAATACCTTGTAGGAAATGTTGGTTCTATCCCAGCGTGACAAATGGCATCCTGGTGGGGTGATAGAGACATTCTTTTCCACAATTCCAAAACAACAGTGGAAAAGTTGTAAAGAGGCAGGTAATCAATTGGTCTTTTCTGTTTAATTCCAAATGACTCCTTCTACTCACTACTTACATTCAAAATCCATTTAAATAACCAAGTAATTTTAAATACAGAGTATATCTATTTGCATGTGTGTGTATGTATATGTGAGTGTGTATATATAAATATGTGTGTGTATGTATGCATAAAACCTCTCTCAATTCTTTAGAAAATATTATTGGCAGCTTAGAAGGATATATGTAAAGCAGCAGGATTATAAAAGGAATACAAGACAAAAGGTGAAATAACAACACCCACTATCATCAACACAAAGGAAATGGAGTCAGTAACGAGTTTAATTCAAAAATGCCTATTATCAAATCCCATGCACTTGCTAGGAGGGTAAGCCCCGATTTCTCACAGAAATCTAATATAAAAAGGGAAATTACATACTTTACAGTGCTAAGATAAACTAATTATTATGAAAGGTGCTCACATTCTTGAATTAAAGGGAAGACAAATATCTCATGAGAGTCTTTATATGATCTATATGCAATACATATTGTTCATAGATACTGCTCTGTTGCTCCCAAAAAACTTCGAAGAATTACTTGGTAAAAATAATGGAACTTATGGGGAAAATAAGGTTAGGCAAAGCACTCAAACCATGCAAGTATGTAATCAGAAGAACAGTAAAAACAATGCTAATCCTAGAAAAACCAAATATGAGCACAAAGATGTTACTTCTTAATAAAGAAATATTATAGTAAGTATAGGATTTTGTATCTTTCAAAAAAGCAAAGAAATCTCATTAAAAAAGAGTCTAAGGTGGATTGAAGCTGCAAAATTAAATTCATAGATAAAGAAATGCATAAAGAGTGGAAAGAATCATGCAAAAATCATTTCCAAGACAGACCCCCAAGGTCAATCAAGTGCAATGAATGGGCATCATTTCGTACCCCTCTGCAACTTGCCCTGTGCAATTGCTTTGGTTTAAGTTGCAACCATGCTACGAATGTTATGCTGACATCATCCTTTATTTACTATTTGCACATGAGCTAATATACATCGCAGAAGCAGGTATTACAGAAGAACAGACTGTCCTTTTTAATATGACGTATGTGTGGCTGCTTGAGGGCACCAAGTCCACCACCTTTCTAAAACACTTAAGAAACTTTGAATAAACAAAAATCGTGTTTGTTTATACACATATAACTTGTAATTTAAATTACCTTGTTTGTGTTTCGTTGTGTGGTACTCAGTTTGCCATTTACGTATCTACATAATAGATATTCTACTAAATGGCAAGTTCACTGATGTTTGGCAATTAGCAAAGTGAGAGTGTTTTTCATAATGGAGGGTACTGTGTTTTCTGGTTTTAAAAAATTCATTGATATGATTTGGCTGTTTCAGACTGAATACAAATTGGTGAACTAGGTCAGGACTGGATTACTATTTTTCTTAAAAATGGCGCTATTTATGTTGGGTCTTTCTGTGTATTTCATACTGCCATACTTATATCACAACATTGTTAAGATAAATAACAAGCTGAATTTCAGCTTGTGTGGTTTATCATGAGATCTTGGATATTAGTTTAGAATGCAGTAGGTTTTGGCAAGTTTCTCCCTAACAAGTAAAGATTGATCTTCAGGAAAAGTCAAAAAATGAAAGTTACTATATTATATGGGCTGTTGCGTTAACAGCACTTGAAGAAAAATGAAAATGGGTGCCTAGTCTAAATGTAAATGGCGTATCCAATTTGAAAATAAATGACCAAAGGATTGAAGAACTATTGAAATATATGCCTGCCTTACATTTGGCCATTCAATCCAATTATGAAGTAAGCGCTAAGATTTACTAGTGGCACTTATCACTTTATGACTATGTGGGAGCTCTGTGATATTATTTTTGGGTCCTTTCCCCTTAGAGGGAGAAACTGCACAGCACCCACAGAAATACAAATAGAGAAGCTGGAAAAATTAAAAGGAGGATATGATTATCAAGAAGTTGCAAATAACTTGGAATTCTAGCATTTTCCCCTTGGAATTGTTAATTCTGTGATGAGATGCTGCATATGTTAAATTTATAAATCTATGTAAATTTAAGGTTCAGCAAGATTTTTGTTGTCTTTGTTGTTTTCTCTCTTCCTTGAACAAATTTCTCCTGAGAATGTATTTCTCAGATTGCAGAGAAATAGGAATCTGACAATTACTGGCTGACTTTATCAATGTAGACAAATGAGTCATTCAGGAAGTTTTTAATTCTCTTCTGGTTGGATAATTGGGAGTTTGGGAATTGGGGTTTGGAGTTGAGTGAACCCCAATTAATATATTTTCTGACATATGTCAATTAGGAAAATGATCCTGAGGTGTGACTTTTTCCTGTACATTGAGGAGTGGGGACAAAATTATGACTGAAACCCTAGGTTCTAAAATCTGATCGGCTGACTTCTAATCTTATCTTTATCTCGTTGAAGTTATGTCATTTTAGGAATGTTACTAAATGTATACCAGCTGCAGCTCCCTCTGTAGAATAGGGATGATTCTCATATGAACCTTAAAAGATTGTAGTGAGGATTGGATGAGACAAGGCACGTAACGCCCCTAATAAAGTACCTGGCACAGAGCAAACTCTTGATACATATTAGCTTTCATCATTATCACTATTATTATTACACCAACTGTAGGTCCAGGCTGTGGCAAGATGGATTTATTCTTCTAGGGCAGTCATAGCTACCCTTTTGGAATGTGGGTACTAAAGATAGCAAACTATCATCATTTATCTAAAACTTAGAATTTCTTCACCACTTTTTTTGTGTGTATCTGACTGGGTTTCTATTACCCTGCAATCAAGCTCTGAGGGGGAACAATTTGCATGTGAGCTTCTGTTGCTGAAAACCACTTTAGCAGCAAATTATACATGAAATAATCATCATCATAATAGGTCAACCAGAAATAGACTCACAGGATATTGAAGAGCATCTCAGAGTTTGCTTAGGTGATGCCATTGTTGTGAATGACACAGGTAAGAATATATGCCTCTTTTGGATGGTTCTAAATAATTGACTGTTCCAGTCGATCAATATAGTAGAATAGCACAATCAAGTGCTATTCTTTTTTTAAATTATTTTTTAATTAAACACTTTTCTTGTCTACGGGTAGTATTGTTTTAGTCTAGATGGAGTTTAGAACTTTACTGTTATTTGATATGCAAAACTCCACCCTTAGTCATAAAAACAGTCCAAGTCACCAAAAGGAAAGTGGCAATTTGGAGACAGATAAGTACCATGTTTCATTCTGACTAATTAAAACAAATCACAGCATGGTGACAAATATTTTAATATTTAAGAAGGAATGCATTTAAAAATTATCCTACCTCTGTAATTGGCTGGATTGATCATTATTTTGTTTTAGATAAAAATATGTTCTGGGAGATTTATTGTTTAAAAACAAGCAAATACTAGAAATCACAAGTGCAAGTAAATAAATTTTTGTCAAAAGTAGAGGCATTAAGTAAAAATTCTTTAAATTTTTCTTTGCAAATTGCTCTTAAAAACCAGAATATGTTTTATTTTTATTTTCAGTACCCTTCGTGGTAGCCAGTTTTATTCTTTTAGCACAGATAATATCTCTCTCTCGAAGATATCATCAATCCTTTCTCTCTTTCTTCCTCTATTAAATTAACGTAGCATTCTCCAATGTGGTTGAACTCAAACGTCTACCATCTTCAAGTGTGGCAGGCATAGTTCTTCAAGTAACATGTATACATTCTCCCATTCTTCCTAACTAACAGAACCGTGGTTTCATTCAGGGTAACAGTGTATGGCTAGATACTCACTCTTCCCAGTTCCCTGGCAGCTAGGCTCCCTTGACCACATGCCACACAGGTCTAGCCACTGACATGTGAGTAGAAGTCTAGAGGATGTTTCTTGGAAATCCTTTGTTTTCCTGAAAGAAAATTACTGAGGCTGGTGAAGACCCTTTCTTCTTTTTCTTGCTATGATTGCTGATGTAATGAGGATAAAAGCCAACATGCTGAGCATGGCAGCGAAGAAAGAAACAGCCTGCATCCCTGATGACATTATTTAGCAGGAGCTGAATCAATACCAGCAACTACATTATCTCCAGTCTTCTTATTATGTAAGAGAAAAAAGAATTCCCTATTTGTTTAACCCACCGTGCATAAGTTTTTCTGTAACTTGCAGCTAACCTAGCTAGCGACATTCCTACAAACACATTAATCACTGGACATTGCTAGAGAAAATCAACCTTTGTGACCGGTCTCTATTTTAAATCATGCTTATACAATACATAGGGTCACAGCTTTCAATCCGACTATACTTTCCCGGTAAGGGAAAGTTCTTCTTTTCTTTCTTTCTTTCTTTTTTTTTCCTTTTTCATGAACCTTATAGTCACTATCTCCTCTCCACCACCTGAAAAACTCACTTTATTCAGAAAATGTAAGCCCTCAGGAACATTCTCTATGATCCTCTCCCACATCTACCTGCGGTCTGCATCAATTCTCATCATGTTTAAGCAGGCACAGGAAAAGATGTGCCCTTGCTTTTCTCAAAGGCAGTTCTTCCATTTTTACTCTGGACCTGCATCACCTCTGCCCTTCACCATGATGTTGCTCCTTTATTTTTTCTTCTTTTTTTTTCTGCATCTTCAATTTATCTGTCACTACTAAGTCATTACAAGGACATGAACTGTTCTAGTAATTTTCATCTTTATAAAAACTTGCCTTCACCCTTCTCCTTCCTTTAGCATCTGACCCATTTTTCTGCTCCCCTTTCTATTCAGACAACTTGAAAACATTTTATAGAGTGTCTCCATTTTCTGAAGTTTTTTTTCAAGCAGGATTACAATCCTGCTTACCTTCCTACTAGGGCACTAAGACCAATCTTCTCCCAATCAACCACCTCTGTGTAGACAAATCCTTAGGACATAAATCATAAATCCATAAATAAATAGGACAGTATTTTTTTTAACACATTGACAACATTTGGTGCAGTATACTAATCTTTCTCTGAAATTATTTCTTTTTTTTTTAACACTACATCTTTGCCTTTGCTTACTTCCTAACTTGCTGCTTCTTTCTGTCTTTTCTCTTTCCAGAACATCTCTAAAATGTTAGAATTCTCAAGGCTGAGTTTTGGACTGTCTTGCTTATCTATATTTCTCCACAAATAATATCATTCCCCAAATAGTAAAAATGTATATCTCCTGGTGACCTCTGCTCTGAGTTCCAGACCCATATGTTGAAACACCCATTTGGCATCAAGTGGAAATCTAATGGGCATTTCACATATAACACGTCCAAATGAACTGATGATTCCCTCCTCGAACTCTATTTGGTTCCAAGGTTTCCAGTCTTTTCTGTCTCAGAAAGTAGCACCATCATCACCCAATTATTAAAGCCAGAAACAAGAAAGTCATACTTGACATTTCTCTTTTCTTAACTCTCTATATTCAGTCTATTGGTAAATCCTGTTAGTTCCATCTTCAGAATCTGCCTTGTATACCTGTTTTACTTTTTTCCATTACAGAACATCCATAATAATCCTTTTAAAAGTGAAAGCACTCACGTAAAAGCTAAAATTGAAAGGAATAACAACACCAGTTGGTGGTGAGGCTGTGGGGCACTGAGCTCACACTGTGAGCACAAGTTTTAATTGGTAGAATGACTTTGAAAAGAAGAAACATTGACTGTTAAAGTTGAAGATGTGCCACAGTTCTATTCCTAGAGGCAGACCATCAAGAATGAGTGTATGCATGCAGCAGAGACACGGACAATGATATTCATATCAGCAATGTTCACAATAGACCCAAAAAAACAACCCAAGGTGCACCCACAGTAGAATGAATACAAACATTAAATGGAGGGATAGGCATGCAATGGAACACTATAGAGCCATAAAAATGAGTAAGTTACAGCTTCATGTAACAACATGGATGGATTCCCAAAATTATGTTGAACTTGTATCAATAATACTTACCAAAAGAAGCCAGACACAAATTGATAACAAAGAACCTGGAAAGCTGAGCTATAGCGTTTATCAGTTCACACTTAGGTGGGAAAAGTACAAAGAAAAGTAAGAAAATGAGTACTACAAAAGTCAAAATAACAGTTACCCATGGAGGGAGGGGAAGGCAGTTTGGAGTGACAAGGGGTGGGTGGGGGTCCTGGGGTGCTGGAAAGGTTTATTTCTTGCCTTGCACTTGTTTTTAACAATGGCATACCTCATAATAATTAATTAATCTCTGCATTGATGCTTTGTGTACCTTTCTGTGTATGCATTATATTTTAGAAAAAATACAAGTATTAAATATGTAAATAAATTGCCTGGATAACCATCGTGTGTAGAATGAAGTTTAACACCTTCTTGTGTCCGACAAGACTCTGTAGCAGCTGGCTGGACTTCTTTGCAAACTCATCTCACAGTCCTTTGCTGCTTGTTACCCACTCTGAATCTCACCTGCTTTCTGCCAGTTCCTTGGACATACCAAGTACTCTGCTATCTCACAGCCTCTTTACCTGCTGTTCCCTCTTAAAGAAAGCCTTCCCCTGGCTTTTGTTTGGTGAGCTTCATCTCATCCTAAGTCTCAGGTTAAAATGTCATCTCTTCAGAGAAGAAATCCTACATAAAGGGTCTACCTTTTATCCTCTGGCTTACCACCCTGTTTGCTTTCTTCTTTGTACTTAGCACAATGTGTGATTCTTCTGGTGCTACTTACTAATTTGCTGACCACATTCCCAACTATATTGCAGGTCCTAGGAAGTCAGAGACCTTTTGTTTATTTGCTTGTTTGTTTATCATTGTGACCCTAGTGCTTGGCACACAGTATACTTGGCTAAATATCACTGCAGGAAGAAAATCAATAGATTGGATTTTAGGAAGAGATCCTATTTGATGACCTATTTGAGGAATATTAACCATTACATAATTAGACATTTTCTCCTCTGGTTCATGAAATAGCTCTAAGTAATTAATTTTTTCCCATGTCCTCTTTTCACACAAACACAAAATACCATACTGAAAATTGACCCCACTTTAAGAACAAGCGTGCTGTCTTCCAAAGAGATTACATGGAAGAGATAATACTTCAGTGATTATTAAGTCCTGTTTTGAATGAGACATGGTTAGAGCTAGAAGATGCATCAGAGATCACATAGTGGAGGAGCAGAGAGGTAAGATAGTTTCTTTGTGGTGGGAGATTTGTGGGGAGAGGAGGAGGAGGAAGAGGAAGAGGAGCAAAGAAGAGAAAAAGGAATAGAAGATGAGCTGGAATCACGTCTTGTGTATTTGCCATATGTATATGGGGTGAAGGTGAGGGCTGAAGTTGACTCAGCCAGTGCCAAGCAGTGAGTGACAGAGAGAGAGACTGTCGTGGCTGCCAACTGACTGTGTGTGTGTGTGTGTGTGTGTTGTGTGTGTTTCCTATGGACAGTATCTAATTGTATGTGGGATGAGCCCAGTCATTTCTTTCCAGGTTATCCTTTTAAGGAGGCACTAACCAGAATTCCCTTCACTTTTTCACCACAAAGCACCCACAATGGTTTTTATTTGCCTCAAGAAAGGGCCACCATCTGTCCTGTGACTACCTTCAGGTAACTGACATCTGCCTTACCTGTGAAATAGTCAGCACCCAGGAACCACAGTGCCCTAGGACCCTCAGAATCTTGCACATTCAGACACTGCTCTGGCCTCTTTGCCAGGGTGGTTATCTAATTCCCAATCTTCCAGTAGGTTATGAAATCACAGGAGCTTTGTCAATCTATATAAAACATCTGAATGCTAATGAAATGGCCCAGCATGTTAATTAGCCAGTCTTAAAAGCTCAGTTTCTCTTCTCTTCATTTATTTTCAAACAATTGAGCAGCAGCACATTAGGAATGAAATCAGAGTACTAATTAATTCCAATTCAGTAAATTTCCAAATAAGTTCTTCATATTTGTGTTCCAGAAATATTTAAAAAGTAATTTCATAATACTAAAATTTACCTCTTTTTCTATTAATCATAATGAAGGAAAAAAACACATTGATGCTGTTCATACATATACTCTAGAGATTTCAATAGAAATGCATTAATTACACTAAGTCAATAAAATATGGTTCTCAAAGAGAACAAAATCATTTCCCCATGTTAATTAGTCGTCAGAATTGGTATCTGGTATAAAATGTCTATAGATTTAAATGGAGAGGATGTCAATTTCATTACAAAATAAGATTATGAAATTAAACTGTCAAATTTTGTAGGACTTGTTTCAGGATGAATAGTGTACTCCAAAATTTATTAAGAAAATGCATTTTTTTGGTAAAAGACAGAAAAATTTATTTGAAAATTCATCATGTTATTTACCCATTCCAAAAATAATTGGGGAGCTTTTGGGAAAAAAAAAATCACTTACATTATATTTTTCTATTTAAATCAGCTTGCAATCAACTGACTAATTTTACTTCTAAAAGAGAGTGTGGAGGATTAAAAATAACTAAATCAAAAGCAATGTATAAGTCAAGATTTGGAGACAGTTTTGAGATTGCTACTTCATTTTATGGTCTTGCAGCTGATGATGGTAGGGTAATATTTCCAGGGCTTAACAAGCATTCACAAAGAAACTTACATACTAAGTGCTTCAGAAACAAAATTACTAAAATTGTTGGCTCTTTTCTCTTGTAAACCACATGTTTTTGATTGTTTAATTCCTATTGAGGATCTAAACAGTGGTACATGCATTTTTCTTCATGGTATTATGATATTGTCTTATATTGTTGGCAGGCAACTTGGAAAATACAAAAAACAAGCACACAGAAAAAAACAGCACCCATAAATCTATCACCAGATATTTTGTTATATTTCATGTAGTCTATTTGTCCATGCCAAATTAATGTCCATAACTTTATTGTACATATACATATTTGATTTGATTATATACCTTGTAAATATTAGATTATATCACACTTTAAAAATAATCAGCTTTATTGAGATGTAATTTATATGAAATAAAATTTACTTATTTTTAATAATAAACCATTCTTTATTCCTTTAAAGTAGTCCTTTTGATGATGGTTTATTATCTTCTAATATACTACTAAATATTATCTGCCAAGTTTTTATTAGGATTTTCCAACTCACTCATAAATACAGATGCACTTTTATTTTATCTTTGTCAGGTTTTATATAAGAATAGCACTTTTATTTTACCTTTGTCAGGTTTTATATAAGAATTATGTTTAAGTGTGAGTGGAGAATCTTTTTTAAAAATTATGGGATAGCACATATGATGGGGATCAATATTTTGGGGAATAATAAATTGAAACAAAAAAAATAAACTCATGTAGGCCCAGAATTATTGTGTGTGTGTATATATATGTGCAAATCATGTGTGGATGTGTGTGTGTAAAAACTCAATGAGTAGTACCTGAAAGAAAACAATTTGTTAACTTTCCAAAATCAAGTTTTAATAAATCTGTGTGAATTTTGGTAATTTGTATTATCTTATTAATGATTGAAATCACTATGTTCAAATTTATTAGCACAAAGCTGTGTATTATATTTTTCAATAAATTTTGTAAGACCTTATATGTTCAATTTTACTTCGAATTTAAGTTCCTTTGATTTCTCCATTGCTCTTTTTTGACCAGAAAGAGAAATTCTTTAATGATTGTTTTGCAAGCATTTCTTAAATTTATGTCATGTTTCTTTATCTAATGCACTAATCAGCCATTATTTTAATTCCTTTTTCTTGTTTTCTTTAGATAGTTCATTGTTTTAAAATTCTTTATCTATAATAAAACCATTTTATGGTTTTATTATATTATATTCAGAAGCCAGGATATGCTTCTGAATATCCTGTTCATCAAATTTGCAAAATGTTTTTTCTCAGTTATATTTTAAAGATCAGTCCAACGAATTATCATATACCCTTCACCTATATTCACCAATTGTTAGTCTCTCTCTCTCCTTCTCTCTCTCTCTCTCATTTTTGATTTTTGCTGAACCATTTGTGAGTAATTCGCAGACACCATGATCTAGACCTATGTCATCAGCTTGTATTTGCTAAATAAGAGGACATTCTCTTACACAAATCTAAGTACATTTATCGAATTCAGGAAATTTACCACTGTTTGAATTCCATTATCTAACATACACTCCATATTTAAATATTTAAGATAATGTCTCAAAGCACAAAGTTGTGTATTATATTTTTCTATAGCTTTCTAGATGCACTATTTTTTCTAGCTCCAGGATCTAATCTGGGGTCATATATTTTCTTTAGCCGTTGAGTCTCTTCAGTTTCCTTGAACTGATAACAATTTCTCAGCCTTCCTTTGTTTTTCTTGAAACTGGGAATGTTGAGGAGTACAGATCAGTTGTTTTGTAGAGTTCCCTTAATTTGGATTTTTCTGATTCTTGTGGTGGGATTCAGGTAGTGCATTTTTAGCAAGTAACATGTCCTTCTCAACGTATTACAACAGGAGGTACCTGATGTTAATTTGCTTTTTGATTAGTTTACATTTGCTCACTTCTAGGTAGTGTCTGGCAGATTTCTGCACTATGAAATTACCTCCCCCTCCATTCGTAATTACTAAGTAATCTATGGGAAGATGCTTTAAATTGTCCATAGCAAGAATTTAACCTCCACTGCTGATTTTTGCCTGAATCAATTACTGTTACAGTCCTTGCAAAATAGTGAATGTATAACTCTCTCATTACTTCAACATTTATTAGTGAGGTGAGTATTCTATTGGAAAAAAACAAACAAAAAGCAAAAATCAAAAAACCTTCCTTCCTCCTTCATGAATGTGCATATATATATATATGTGCATGTATGTATACATATATATGTATGTATTTGTACTAGTATAGATATGTTGGTTCATTTTTATTCCATATGCTAAAATCAACTGCTGTCATTACTTATTGCAATGCTCAAAAATTTTCAGAATTGGCATCAAGCTATTTCTTATGTCCTTTTGGCATGTTCTCATCAGTTTTTTTTAACTGAAGTATTGTTGATTTACAATGTTGTGTTAGTTTCAGGTGTACAGCAAAGTGTTTCAGTTATACATATATATTTTTTCACATTCTTTTCCGTTATAGTTATTACAAGATATTGAATATATCAGTAGTTCCCCATGCTATACAGCAGGTCCTTGTTATTTATCTATCTCATCAGTTGTTTTAAACACTTTTTTACATCTTGGCACAGAAGGATGTTCAAAAATCACCTTATATTTTCTCTGTCCTAGCCATGGAATCAACCATTTCTGTGTGTACTTATATATACTGAACATGATATGGGCACAAATTGTTTTTACATATGTATATGTGAAATTATCTGTTCATACTAATACTTCTAATGCCAGTTCAGAGCCTCAAGAGTCTTCCATGAATCAGGAAGAGAGAAAAGAACAAGACAAAATGAGATCTGCCTTTTTGTTTGGGAAAAGTTGTCATTCATAGGAGCTTCTGTCTACATTTCATGGGACAGAATTGTGATATGTGGGCACATCAAAAAAAGATAAAGAAATCTTTGTGTGTGTGTGTGTGTGTGTGTGTGTGTAGATGAATGCAATGCACACTTAAACAAAACTGGAGTTCTGTTAGTTTTATTTTTTTAATTTTAATTAATTAATTAATTAATTTTTGTCCATGTTGTGTGGCTTGTAAGATGTTAGTTCCCTCACCAGGGTTTGAACCCGGACCCACAGCAGTGAAAGCACCGAGTCTTAACCACTGGACCACCAGGGAATCCCCCCATTCATTTTAAAAAAGGATAGAAATGAACATCAGATTGGCAGCTAGCAATGGTTGCTACACTATGACATATCAACTAGAAGGAAAACATGCAGGTTATTATGCTCTTAATCCTGGAATAACTGCACTGCTTAACTCCTCATGCTTGGAGAGGAGATCATGATCCTTCTTTATTTCCAATTAATAGTACACTAACACTTATTTTAAAATTTAAATAAATATAAATACAGTGAAAACTTTGAAAATCTCAACTAAATATTATAGTGTTTATAAGGTAGCTAAAACGATAATTATTTATTATAACATACTCCTTTGCCTGTACAAAGGCTGAGATCTAAATTTTATGTACTTAGCAAGTCCAGAAAGGTGTTTTGGATTGTGTCAGCATGACTTCTGATTTCTAGGTCATCCTAACCCTTGCCCGTATTCATACCCAATTCTCATTTCATTTCTGGTTCTGCCTACCAGCTTTGTTCTGTCTCTTCCCAGCTTTTCCAAACCTTAATTCATCAGCCTCTGAAGCAGACAATTATGCATAAAAGACACCTATTTTTTTGAAGAACGGCTTAATTCCCAGAAGATCATATGGCTGATCTCAATCTGACCCATATAACTGCCAGCAAAAGAGATAATATTTCTATGGATAGAAAGAAGTATTTTATGCTTTCCCCTCATGAAATGTCTTACCATATGGCCTCTGAGGGTTACCACTGAATCTGACTTATGAGTTGGAGAATAAGATTAAAAAAACCAATGGGATAACGAGGTTACATGCCAGAGAGCCACTCTTCAATCCGTGCGTGTTGACTTACAAACTGATCCTTGGTGGAACGCCATTTTTCAGTTAGAGAAAAATCACAACAAAGTTTCTTAGTCTGGGGTGAGAAGGAACCAAGAGGAACTTGTCATATTATCTGAAATGACCCATCAATCATGTTCAGTCCCAAGTCATAATTTGTCAAATCCCCTCCCTAAACACATGTATATTGTAAGGAAGGAAACAGTGTGAAATAATGTGAAATGGATGGAAAAGCATTGCTCTGCTTTCTTTTCACTAGAAAAATAATTCCCTGTTGGGATTATTTTTGTTTTAAGAAAATTTTGAAGACATATGTCTCCTCTCCAATGTTCAGTTACAATTACTGTATATTCAGCTGTGTACCCCAGAGTCAAACATTGAAACTCTAGTTTGCCTAGACATTTGCCATATATCTAACTAGCTTAGAGGTGACTTCATTAAAGACAGAAAATTTAGATCCACTGCACCATTATAACATTAAAAAAATTGTGACCTTAGACTAGTCCAAGATTTTCTTGGTTTTACTTGCTCAAAGACTCCTTATAAACCAATATTTTCTAAATGCTTAAATTCAATGTAATTTTCATATTCATTGTCACACATGGAAGTGACAGTATTCCAGAAGAGTGTTTCCCAAGATGTGTTCTGTGGAACACTGCTTACACCAGATGCTCTGTAGAACTCAAGGATTCTGGAGACGAATAAATTTAGGAAATGCTGCAGACCATGTTCCTCAATTGGATATTCTTATTTGCAAAGTTCTAGAGAAAATTTTATGTTTGAATTAATCTAGTATTTGACCCCAGAGCTCTATGATCGTAAAGTATCTATATCCTTTAGGAGTAGTATTTTACGCAACAGCTCTTGCAAAACGCATGTCGAGAATTTAGGTGAAGCACTGAAATTAATCCCACTATAATGTTTTTAAGGCTTGTCATTCCTACCTTGGCTCAAACAGAGAACAAGTACATTTCTATAGCTAAATAGCTATCTAAAACATTTAGACATTTAAAAAATATGAGCCATTGAATTAAAAATTGAGCCATTGAAAAGCTTCAGTAGAATTTTTAAATCATAATTTCTAAGAGTGTCATAAGTGTTCTAAATAAATGTTCCATATCCAATCTTGCCTTCTCAAATGATGACAACAAAGCCTTAAATACCCAGCAAGTTCCATAAACAGAGAGAATGGAGGTTGATAAAGAGGAATGCAAATGTCATTCTCAGCGTTGGCTATAGTGAAGTTTCTCTTTTGTATATTTTTGGACCAGTGATACACAAAGGTCTCAAGGGAACTATCTGGATTTTGAATCTGTTGTAGAGTGACAGACATCTGGGGAGGCTTGGGGTTCCAGATCCCACATTAAATATATCTCAGGACCAAATCTGGCCAAGTCTCCTTTACACCAATAACCACACCCTCCTGATTCTTTGTCGTGGGCCCTCCTACCATCCTTTTAAAACATTAAATATATCTCAGGACCAAATCTGGCCAAGTCTCCTTTACACCAATAACCACACCCTCCTGATTCTTTGTCATGGGCCCTCCTACCATCCTTTTAAAATTTCTTCACCCATCATTTGCCCACACAAGCTTAACTGCAATAGTTTCCTCACTGCTGAGGACTCTTGTCAAACACAACCTGCATTTTCAGTCCTGCCTCTCCCTTTCACCTGAAGCCATGGCTAAAATATATAGATGCTCCCTAGAGTTAATTGTGTCAAATCCAGACTCCACAATCTCACTTTTATGTGTCCACACTAATTAGCTCTCTCTCTCCCCATACAACTAATCAACCTAATCTCTCATTGTTTTCCCAAACAGACCACCTCAATCTGCTCTATCCACCTCTTGCATATATACTGCCAATTCTTGACCCCCCAGGGTTTGCAATTGTCCTTCTCTCTACCTCAGATGTTCTACTTACCACTATCATGCCGCTTGGCCCAGTTCAGCAGATGTTGTGTAGTGGAGCCCTGTCTTGTATTCATCCCCTTTCTTTTGATCATAGTGGTCCGGTTTTCTTTTGAGGCAGCCTCTCTTTTTTTATCCTTTTTTCATTGTGTTTTAGGAGAGCAGTCAGTCCCCAGTTCAGGAAGTTGTCATGGGATGATACTTGGCCAATAAGAGTCACCATGATTGGTTTGATTTAACAAATGATGCTTCTGATCCAATGAGAATTAGCCTCCAGACTATGGAATTATAGGGAGAGGTAATGTCCCCACCTATCTTTACTCCCCACCTTCAAATAGGCTTTGCTAACCCCACGAAATACAAGGCTACAGCTGCTGGTGAGCAACGTAACACCAAATTAAGACAATCTGTCTAAGAATGAAGCCCTCACAGAGAAAAAGCAGAGTCAAGAGATGGAGAAATATTTGGATTCTTGTATCCAACTGTGCCCAAAAGTACCCCATGTACTTTTCAGTTACTTGAATCTTGTTCAATTAGGTTTCTGTCATTTGCAGCTGAAGGAGTACAAATTAATCCAAGCATCTACTTTGTAACAGGCCCTATGCTAGTTATTTTCATATCAGCAACTCACCCAAATGCTGTATTTTTAGACTTGACAACAATCCCATGCAGTAAGCATGATTACACATAGTTAGAGACTGAATGTTTCAATGCCTTCGTATACCATTTTTCTCCCTGTGCCTAGCTTTTCTAGTCTTTTCATTGATACATTCTTATATCTTGATTTTAAAATCTGTTTTCCAATATTTTGTTTAACCTTCATATTTATCAGTAACACAAAAAGACACAGATGTGGGAAGGATCAAAAATGTGTTATGTAATGCACACCATCCTACATGGAGATGTTTTTGCTTATGCACTGGCTTATGCATTTTGCTGTGCAAACACATACACACCAGAACCTCATAACACTGTTAGTCTTGAGATGTCATAAGCCTGAGTCTAACCAGGTCAGAGTGTATCACAAATAGAAAACCTACCATGTAAACAATATTGGTCATTTTTAGCCCAGTGGAAGGAGCTGATTTGACATTAGAGACGCAGCTAGTGCCAGTAGAATACAGCACATAAAATCACATTTCTCCTCCTTCATGCCTTATGCAAACCAAGGAAACTCGTTTTATTTTCAATTTGGTAGCAAAAAGGAACAAGGTGCTAATCTTTCAAATGAAGATGGAAATATTTTTCCTACTGACTGACTTTGCAACACTATTTCTAAGTGAACTGTCCTCAGGGAAGCGGCCCAGGATATAATTTTACTGTCACATAAAACATTGCATTGTATCTTAGTCGAATATATTTTATACTTAGTTCCCTCTCTGTCTCTCTCTCTGTCTCAGTCTGTCTCTCAGCAGTTTAAATAAAAGGAATTTCTTGAAGTGAAACTTTTAATCTCCGGTGATGCCTGTGCTTTCTCAAACTGATAAATACATGCAACTTAACGGATACCAAATGCTCATGGGCATTTAGCAGTCCCACCTCCTCCAGGCAAAGAAAACTGCTGGGTGTTATAAAGAAGAGGGGGAAAAAAAGAATAGAAACAAGTATAATAATAAAGAAAAGACTTACCTTTTTTTCTTCCTCAAAGAGATTTAAAAAAAAGCACCTTATGATGAACACTAGCTTACATAAAATAGAGGTGGAAGTGGGGAAAAAGAGAAAATAACTGCCTTCTTTGAAGTCATTTATATTTTATAATATGGGAGAATCATTCATCTGGGTTATTTTTATTTTTTAAGTGAAGAGGGGAGGGAAAAGGAACTTTGATGCAATATATATTAAATAAGATTTTCATAATTTTTGAAGTTTTGCATAATTTTTTCTTTCCTACTGGAGAAAAACTTGATCTGAGATAAAAGACCCAAATTGCTTTCCTTTCAGACTCACCTTTAATTTATGTTAACTTTCATTGGACCTGAACTATCAGGAATAATGAAATTTGTATTTCCTCTCATCATCCCCATATCTAAGTGTATAATAATTATTATATTATGTTGTCCTACAAATTTCTGTTCCCAGAAGTGATTACTGGATTACTGTCATCTTAAAAGTGTAATTCTAAGCGCGGCGCCTTATTTTTAGAGAAGGAAAATCACTTCTCTATGAAACTACAATATGGGTAGAGATGTGGATGGTGAAATCATATGAAATGCATTATGGAAAGGCTGGACTGTAATAAAGCCAGGGAGGCTTCTTATTCTGAAAAACAGTGGGACGTCCAGCATAGATCAAAGCCTGGGTAATAGCCAACCCATTAATAGAGAAACCCACTGGGACCGGAGCATAATGTAAGCTAACGCGAGGATGCCACTCAAAGACCCAGTCCCTGTTTCCCGCTGCCTCCAGTAGGAAAAAGTCAAAATGAGCCTTTTTCCTTCATTACCAGATGACATCTGGACTAAACTTAAGAATCCTTCCAGTGTTTAACAAATGTAGTGTGCTCAGTTTATCCCCGTTTCTACCTCCTTGAGGACTCAGAACTCATCTGGGGGGAAGGATTTAACCCCATTTTGAGTTGGACATTAAATGCGGCGCCTTTTGTCAATGACTTCCTCCACCTGAGTCGACCAAGGGCAGATGATTGCTCTTCTGGTTTCTTTTCATGAGAAGAGTTTAGAGGTCTTGCTTTCTAAAATTGTAAGGCTTTGGGGAGCACAACCCCACAAAATAAGCCCAGATTATTGAAAGGAAAGTATTGATAATTACTTAGGAACTGATCTGCTGCAAAAATTTTCTCTTTTTTTCTACACCATGTTGATTGTAGGAAAGGGTACAAAACACTTTAAGTCAAGTATCTTAGTGATCACTGTTAAAAGACTCAGAATCCCCATTTCATCAACTTCCAGGGAACAAATATTAATACATGTTACATGTGTGAAGGTAACTATAATTTACCTGGCAAATGACAATATTAATAATAATAGTAATAATAATGACAACAAATATGTTTGGAATATTTACCATGATCTAGGTGTTAGCTGTTAAATATCATCTCCCATGTTTTTCTAACAACTCTAATAGTAGGCCTTCCCATTTTCCTCTTATGTAAGGAAAATGAGGTCTGAAGAGGTTACGTAACCCAAGATCCCACAGCTGGTAAGTGTGGGACATGATTCAAACCCAAGTTGTCTGAAGATAAGTCCTTACAATTAATTCTTAGGTTAATCTGCTTTACAATGTGGTTTTCATTACAAAGAGTAAAAATATCTGTATGGCTGTCAGACATTTCAAGGGAATGGAAACTTTCTTCCTGTATTTTCAACTGACGATATATTTTAAACTCTGACCTCCAGAGCTATTTATGAAGGGGGATAGGGGTTGTTCCATTATTTCTTAAAGAATCACCATTCTAATTTCTGGCATTGGACTCAGACACAGTATTTCATTATAATGGGCAGGAATGATGGATCGGTACTCACAGAATTGCTGTTTTCATCGAGAGGGGAAATGGAGTCCCCGTTATGATCTTCTGACTACTCTTTGCATTAGAAACAGCCAGGTAAAAAGGTACTAAATTAGAGACAGGGTTAACTTGGAGAGATGGGCTTGCCTGGAAGCTGGAGTGGCACATGTTGTTCAGGTTCATTTTGGCATAATTCTGCTTGGTCTCCCCACACCCTGCTGGGGCTAAGTTTGGTTCAAGGGCAAGGAGAGCCTGATGAATGTAAACATTCCTGTAGCTCGGTAGCTCTTAAACTGGAGCCATGCCTCAGTCACCTGGAGTCTGGTTATTACAGTGGCTGTTCCCCACTCCCAAAGTTTCTGATTCTGTAGGTCTGGGCTGGGTGCCTAGAATTTGCATTTCTAACAGGTGATATTAGAAGTTGTTGGTCTGGGACCACACTTTGAGAACCACTGCTGAATGAGATGCTATCTGTCTTGTGCACATAACCCCTTGGATCTCTTAACCATCTTCCTGCTCACCACTTGCCATCACCAAGAACCTGTTCTGTCTGAATACGGGGAGAGCTGGAACCCCACGGGGCCAACCTCAACCCATGGCTGATGGCACTGAGGTCAGGCTGCCTTGTCCTCTTTGCCCCGACTCAGGTGGGACCTGCACTGAGTCCAGATTACCTTGCAGGATTGAGCGAAGTTTCCCTTCCATGGGACTTTGCTTGATATCACCTCATTCTTGGCTCCTTCATTCCCAATTCAGCTTCCTCACTCCTCTACTAGGTTTTTTGCAGGAACACTTTTTTAATCACTTTCCCCCAGATCTCCAGAGAACCCAACCTAAGACCTCAAAGCATCACTTGTTCATGTTAGTTTTTTTGGGTGATGTAAGTCTAGGTATTAAAGGAAGAGACATAGCGAGCGAGAGTTATTGCTTCTCCCCAGCTCAGCCACAGGGATGGGTGGCAGTGGCAGTGGGGGTCCCCATGGGGTACCCAGGGCAATTGAAAAGCTACACGTAGACAGGCTGCAGCTGCTCTGTCTCCTCCCCACATCTGCCAGTCTGCAAGTGATTCCATTCTTGTGTCAGAATGTAAACTCCTTGGGGATTCTTTTGCACTGTTTTGTTAACTGTTATATATTTAGACCTTAGAAAAGCCCAGCACATAGAAGCCACTGAAATATCTGTTGAATGAATTCATTGTGAGATATCAAATAGTGAAAAGTGCTTTAAAAACAGAAGCCATTTTTTTGTGGTGAATGCTCAAGGGTGGGAAAGTTATATCATTGGGGATTTGTATCAAGTGCACATGTGGCCTTTTTCGCTCATCTGTAACCAACTTCAGTGCTATGGTGGGCATCAGAAATGGGATCTAAAACCCTGCAATGTGTGACTAAACAAAGCTTACAGCACTGGCTTTTTTTCTCTCTTTTTTTCCCCTTTGTTAAGCAGTCTCGAACGTGCACTGAAAAACAAGGTTTTGGTTTTTTAACCACTTTGCAATATTTGATACCAAAAATCTAATAGATACATGAACGCCTACTGGGTGCTAAGCACTTCTGAGGTCTGGGAATATGGTAGTTACCAAACAAGAAAGAAGGATCCCTAAGCTCAAAGAGTTTACATTCTGACGCAGAAATGAAACCACTTACAGACTGACCAATGTGACCTGCATATGTGTGCAGAAGGGGACAAAACTCATTTTAAAGCTCTAGGTAAAAAAAAAAAAAAAATCCATTAAAAATGTTTCTTCTTATTTCAAAATAAAGCCAGTTAAAGAAATAAAACTCATTTATTTCCCTCAACATCCCCCCCTCCCCCCAGGGCCTTGGTATATACTCTTTCCTCTCCTCAAAATGACTTTCCAAACCTTCTCCTGGGTTGCTCCTGCCTTTCATCCTAGTCATCCCTTTGGAAAGCTGTCCCTACCCACCAGCCCTGCATCGGGGAATCTCTCCCCACGCCAGCACCCACATCCACACACACTCCCTCTCTTTCACACTAACCTGTGCATTTTTCTGCAAAGCACTTATCACTGTCTGAAGTTATGTGTTATTTATTTGGTCATTGGTTTATTCTGAGTGTTTGTCTTATTAATTGCTAGGGGTTCAGTTGTGGTACTCAATAAATAATGATATGCAGCAAAATGGATTTAAAATTTGAAAAAGATGATGTATATTAACTTTTTTGAAGTTAATGCTTTTGCACCCTATTATTTTATGATTGTTTTTTGGTATGAATCACTCCTTTCTCTGTACATGGACAGGGCCATCTGTTCATTTACAGTTGTAATTGTGTCCACAGATGGTTGTTAAATTATAGACATGACCAAGAAGACATGGCAGAACTTGTTACCGTCCTTTGCCAATGGCCTTTTTAGCGTTCATTTTAGAGACCGGACCAGTTATTCGGCTTAGAAGCCCCCAGATACATCAAATTAATTGTCTACTGTGTTTCAAAGCGGATTTGTTATGCCGTGGAGGTTTTCCTTCAGAATGTGAATTGTCTTTGAGCTCTGAGGAAACCTGCATGTCCCCTGTGCCATCAGGGCAAGGTATCTTGATGCCAAGTGCTAGAGATTATAGAAGAGTATTTCTGGAAAAGAAATTTATGTGTTCAATATACACACCATGGCTGTGCTGCATACCTGCAGTTTCAGAAAATTCATTTGACCCTTTTTTTCACAGAATGGTTCCTCAAGCACATCACAGATTTTGGTCAAATTGTTTTTCACTGCCAATCAGATGGACGATAGGAATCAGATTAAGTGGTTTGTCCAATTTTTGGCATCCCGTATGTTTGCAATAGAAATCATGCCAGGCTAGACTTAGAATAGAATTTGCCATCTGTGATACATGTCCACCAATTATTTTTATTTAATTTGGAGTTGTCATCACTTTTAATAAATGGGAGGGCATCACAAAATTTTTAAACCTAATGGGGAGTTTAAAATACTTTGGCTTTATCTTACACATGGTAGTGTATTTATGTCAAACCTAATCTCCCAATTCATCCCACCCTCCCCTTCACCCCCCGCCCCCGCCCCCCACCACCGTGTCCACACGTCTGTCCTCTACATCTGCATCTCTATTCCTGCCCTGGAAATAGGTTCATCTGTACTATTTTCCTAGATTTCACATACATGCGTTAATATACAATATTTGTTTTTCTCCTTCTGACTTTCTTCACTCTGTATGACAGACTACCATGTGTAAAATAGCTAGCTAGTGGGAACCTGCAGTATAGCACAGGGAGCTCAACTCAGTGCTCTGTGGTGACCTAGATGGGCAGGATGGGGGGGCGGGATGGGAGGGAGGCCCAGGAGGGAGGGGATATATGTCTACATATAGCTGATTCACTTTATTATACAGCAGAAACTAACACAACATTGTAAAACAATTATACTCCAATAAAACATTATTAAAAAATACTTTGGCTTTATCAAAAAATGCACACTGCTTAATGGAAGTTTTGGTTGGTGGGCAGGTCATGGACATCTGTCGCTTTTTCCTGCTCACATTCTATTTCCTATTCTAGAGCATCCCTTCAGTTTTTTCTTGTAGGCCCCCCTGTCCCCAGTCCCACTCCATGTGCTCCAGGTGTGACTGACTCTAGTACTCTTTCCTCAATCTCAAGGGGTGGGTCCATGACCAAGGCTGGCCAGTCAGCATATTCTAATCCAGACCTACAACATTTGGTTCAGGGATGGACAAGTAACTCAGTCTGATCCAGTGAGTTTAAATTTCACGGTGTTTGCAGAAGCTACTAAGAAAAAAACATGCCCATGTATTAGACTTAGAGCTGTGAGGGTGTAAGTCTGGAGCATTAGTAGCCATAAGATAGAAGGAACTGGCTTGAAAGCAAATACAACAGAACAGAAAGGAGAATTAAAGATGGGGAGAGAGGGAGTGAGAATAAGAAAATGTGAGATAAACTTCTGATAAAAGTGTTTGAATTATCTACCCACACTGAATGGGAGGCCCACCCTCCTAGCCTTTTTCAATTATTTCATTTTTACTTTTGCTTAATTTAGTTTGACTTATATTCCTGTCATTTGAACCTCCCAAATTGCTAACTGGTAGATCTGAACACGCAAAACCCAAAGATAGCTATGTCATTCTTTAGACGTTTGGCGTGAGTTTGTTCTAGAATTCATAAGTCCCAGAGACCCAAAGTTTTTAGTTTAATTGCACACTCTGTAGGATCAATTTATGAATACAGTTTGTTATAGCTAAGCATGTCCATACTTCCTAAAGAAGATTCTAGGAGCCACATTTGCCAAGAGCTTTGTGACATTTCTTGTTCGAAGATGGGGTGAAACCAATATCAGGGAAGCTCAAACCAAAAAGGAGTTTGTATTTTCACGTGCATTTCCAATTTATTTCTAGTCGAACTCTGAAGCAGAGAAGAGGCAGATCACCATATAATCTATCCAACTTCAATTTCAAAAGATGCTGCTGCTGATCAAAGGATACCTGTGAGTAGCACATTTCCATAAAATGAATTTTGACAACTTTTCCCTAAACGTGTGTCTTACTTTAGCTTTTGATTTGAAAGGAAAAATGGAGGTTGGCCGGAAAGATAAATGAAAGTGATACTGACAGTGTTCGGGGCTGCAAACCGTCTGTATCTTAGAACTTCTGTAGTTTTCGAAGGCAGGCCTTCACCTAATATTTTTAATCTGGCATGTTCACCACTTCTCAAATCCATGGTTTCTCTAGAAGAGCCTTTATATTTCCTCTGAGTGATGAATGTCTCAAAGGAAAGCCCCCTCTGCCCCATCCCCAATTTAATCTCAGAGAGGTCAAGGGGACCGATCTCATTGTCTGGGGATCCTTTATATATCTACAAAAATACACAAAATGTTCTTAGACGTGATTACCTAGAATTCCACATGACTATATGATTCAGATAAGAGTCTCGAGAGGCACTGGGTTGAGCAATCCACAAGATCAATATTTTTATACCGACACCAAGGTTTGCCTTCCTTTTATTAAGATAACACTCCAAATAGTAGCATATTAATTTCTTATTCTTTTAGAAATAGATCTCGATTACTTCCTTGACATCACCTGAAAGATATTCTTGGTTAGCTGGCTTATTATTTGTCACTTTCTCTCTGAAGTTCACAGCAAATTTGTCTTGATCATGTGAAAAGTCTGACTAGTTTGGGATCCAGCTCATAGAGACACTGCAGTTGCAAAGCAGGACAGGACTACCATCATAAATTAAAAAATAAAATAAAATAAATGGGCAGTGAATCAAATATAATTTTAATTTTTGAATAGTTTACATCTAGCCTGGTATTGAGCGAATTGTAAGTTATTTATGGTAAATTTGCTCAATAAATATTAAGTATTAGTTAAACATCATAGAATCTATCTCGTAGTACTTCAAATCAGTTTATTAACTTTAAATTTCCCACTTTTTGACATCTCTCCAAAATTCGGAACTTCTATTCTCTGAGGCTAAGTTCAGCTAACATATAGAATTGATTAAAGTGACTGATCCCAAACCTTAACTCCTCCAAGGGTATAATAATTCTAATAGAAACTAGTGAACCCAAATGAGTATACAATATTTATGTATTCATTTCATTACTGGGTGTTTTAGTCATTTAAAGCTGGTCTTGCTCCAGAAGGGATTTAATACAGAGCTTCAAATAGAAAGGATAGACACCTTCTAGAATACATTGCCTGTCTATTCTTCACCTACCCACCCCACTTGTATTAGCTCTCTATCACTGCATGTTGAAATATAGAAGCTTAACACAACAAACGGGCATTATTACACAGTTTCTCTGGGTCAGGAATCTAGGCACAGCTTTGCTGGCTGTCTCTCCTTCAGTGCCTCATAAGGCAGTAATCAAGGTGTCAGTTGGGGCTACAGATTTCTCAAGGCTGGACTAGGAGAGGATGTGCTTCCAAGTCCACGTACTTGGCAGGTCTTTGAAAATTCATCACCAAGCTGACTCTTGTGGCTCTTGGCAGGTCCCAAGTTCTCTTTTGTCTGTTAGCTGGAGTCATCCATTCCAGCCATGTGAGCCTCTTCACAGGGCTACCCACACTATGGAAACTTGTTTTCCCCAGAGACAGGGCTGAGAGAGGGATGGAAGTCACCATCTTTCAGGAAGCTGGTTTTTGCAGTGGCATCCCATAACTTTTTCCATGCTGTATTTGTTAGAAGTGAATCAGCAGGTCCAGTCTGCACTGGAGACAAGAGAATTACACAAGGATGTGAAGGCCAGGAGATAGGAGATGCCTGGGGACTATTTTAGAGGCTGCCGACCCCATGCACTAGTGAGAGATGAGCCTTGGAATCAGACAGGCCTGGGTTTTGTTCAACATCTAATGCTGATTAGCTATGTGATTTGGTCAAGTTTCTTAGCATTTCTCAGCTGTAGTTTCCTCATGTATTAAACATGGACACAAAAATTCTTCCCTCCTAAGCTTGTAATAGTAATTTTGTGCAGTAGTAACATCACACCAGAAGCCCCTTGCACAATGCCTAGTACATAGTAAGGGCTCAGTAAAAAATATTTTTGTCCTGCTTCTCTCTTTTCCTTAAAGTCACATAGCATCCATCAACCTTCTAACCTTGCTAGGTCTTCTGCATCCCATTAGTGAGAGCATAGATGCTTTGGTAGTCCTGTCCAAGTTTGAATCCACGTTTTCCCACTTCCACACTGTGTGAACAAGGGCAAATTCATGTCTTTAAGATGCAGTTTCCCCAATTATTAAATGGGGAAAGTAAGGATTAAATAAAATAAAATGTGTAATGGGTTTAGCATTTGCCTTGCAGATGATAACTGATCAATATGTGGCAACTCCTATTTACATTAAAATTATTATTTGGTGAAAACTATTAAAGAAATCAGCCATTATTATGATAAGTGTGGGCCTTCGCCAAAGAGTATTGAAAACATGCTTTGAGAAACTCACTCACACCCAGGATTTCTTTCATTCTTCTCTGTCCCTCCCCAGTGTGCTGGTTCAGAAAGTGCTCTCTCTCTGTGGAGCACAGGGCTCCTTTTAAGAAAGCAGTAATTTGACTAATTTGTGGGGAAAACATGGATGGGGAAACCAGACTTGGACCACAAACCATAAACATATACGATAAGCCAAGAGGCAGAGGGAAGCAGAGGGAAATAGCGATTGTTCCCCAGGGAAATACCACGAGGACAGAGGAAGGAAATAATGAACAGAAAAGATTGTTCAAGATCACACAGCACGATAGAGACCCTTGTGGGCTGGCCGGAGAGAGACTGCATTGAAAAGCTATCCACTCTTCTTGGTAATCCCTAATTCTTTTTGAACTTTATGCCACTGTAGGATGAAAAAAACAAAACCCACCTCTGCCATGGTGACACTGTTCAGTTCCTATCCTCTGAGAAAAAGAATGTGAAATAGTGATTTGGAAAAAAAAATTGTAAATTATGTTCCTGGTTTCTTGTTTCATTCTTCTCCTCTCCACATTTTGACCCCTCAACCTTTTGCCCTATCCCATCTAAATGCTACCTACAAAAACATGCTTGTCTTAGAAAACACACTGATAAATTCATGTGCATCGTGAAAACAATTTTCCCACTTGTGGTACCCTGTCAGGCTTCTCCAAGATCAGGACGAGACCTCGTGGTGCTCTGAAAATGGACTCGGTTAAACTGCCCTGTTTCAACCCACCTCCTGTAATGATCACCTGGAAGCCAGTCTGGAATTTTAAGGCCAATGATTCCTAGCCTGTGTCTGTCTTCGCTCAGGCTTGGCGACCAGGATGGGGTCATCTTTTGATTACCCAAGTTCACTGTCCCCTTATACACAGCAGGGGCTGAGCTATTGAAAATGGGGCTCAGGAGGAAAGAGAGAGACAAAAGTGGATTTCTGTCAACCACACCAGGGAATCACCTTAAACGCAGAAAAATGTGGGTTAAGGTAGACTCTCAGGATAGTCTGTTAGTGACTTGCATGTTTACTGTACATCACACAACTCTGGGCACTGTGGTGGGTACGAGCAGGCACGCAATTTACTGCTGTGCCTGAGTGAGCTTGTTTCTTTGAGTCTCTTTCTCAATGTGGAGCTTCTGAATTGAATCAGGAAGGGTAATTACTGATTCCATCCCACTCATCCTTCCCTGTGTATGGAGCTAGCTTTGAACTCTCAGCAACTGCATAAAATAAAAATGGAGGCAGTAGAGGAGAGGTGGTTCACACACAGCCTCAGGAGTCAGACTGTGGGTTTAAAACTGGCTCTTCCACTCCCTGGAAGTGGAGCCTTGGGTAAGTTTCCCCATTGTTCTGTGCCTTCGTTGTCTCATCTGTAATATGTGCATGCTAGCCAAAGAGCTGTGAGATTCATGTTTCAATCAAGCAGAAAGAACACTGCCTATTCATATTATTCTATAATTCTTTATTGTTCCATAAGAAAGGTCCAATCAATGTTACTTTCTGCTTTGTTTGGAACTTGAACCACAAATTTCATTTTGTGCCATCAATAAACACTTCAAAAGAATTTCTCCTTAGATATCATGAGCCTTTGGCAGAACTGAGTTTTAAAAATTGTTGGATTGTTTTTGGCATTTACAACTATTTCCTGAACATTCTGATATTAATATATTTGGACTTGTTTCTGTCATAGTGAATTTTTTTTTTTACATTGCCCTGGTCCCAATTTTTATAAGCTTCTACTTTTTCCAAAATGTTCCATTATTCCTTTATGTTATTATTGCAATGCTTTTTGTGTCTTGCATACTGGAAATTATAGATTCTGTTCCTATTCTAAATTTAATATCATAAATCCCTTGCAAATAACTAAAGGAATTTAAAATATTTAAACTCTGATTACAACCTCACAAAAATATGCCTTTGTTCAGTATATTATTTTCATCATTTAATCCAATAAATTAGACATTATTATTATTCAATATTGACAATGTTTGTTTAGCTATACACATCTTTGTCAATTTTTCCATTAATTATTTTCACACCTCAGCTCTGCCTTCTGGGAGATAATTTAAAGCATAGTAAAGTATTTTAAAGTATACTCTTTAACATTTCCTATAATAGAAGCCTGTTTATTGTAAAAGTTCCTTATTTTCGTTTACATAAAAATGATTTTATTTCAACTTCTCTTCTTGAAATATAATTTCAATGGTATGAGCTATCCCAGTGGAGAGTTAGTTTCTTTTAGTTCTTCATTAGATTCTTGTTGCTGTAGAGAAGCTGTCAGAATAATTCTTTCCTTGACTTGGATCTGTCTTTTTACTCTGACTGCTAATAAGATCTTCTCCCCATCTTTTAGTCTTCTCCAGGTTCACTACATTGTGTCTGTGTGGGATTTCTTTCTATTTATTTTGCTCTGATATCTTTCATTGGTTCAGGAATATAGTGAATATTTTTCAAAATATTTTTACATAACTTCCCTCTATTCTATCTTTTTGGGACTCTGATTAAATGTACGTTAGACTCTCATTCTCTCTTCCACATCTCTTAACCTCTATTTCATAATGTTCACCTGTAGCCTGCATTTTGAGTAATTTCAGATTTTCCTGTTCAATAATTCCTTTTTTTCAGTTATGCCTAATTTGCTGTGTACCACTGCTTTTCTCCTCAACTTTAATCTTTTTTTTTCAATTTTTAAAAACATGATTTTCTTCCTTTCCCTTCTGAATCTGCTTAACTATGTTTGATTCTCTTATGAATGTCCCTTGTCTTTCTGTTATTCCATATCTTTACTTTTTTGCTTTTTGCAAAGTTATTGTTATGGTATGTTTCATAATTCTATTAAGTGATAATCTTGGAGGCTGAATTTGCTGTCTATTTCTTGTACTCACATTTATTCTCATGGTTTGTTCCTTTTCATATTTTGTCATCTTTGATTGTAAACTCATGCATATTTGATCTTAAACTGTGGGAAACTTTGGGCTTAAATTGAGGATGTATTTTTCCATAGAGGATTAACATTTTTTCTTAACAGAAAATAGGACTCTTTACTCAGGTGAGACTTTTAAAACAAACAGACAAATCCTTTCAGGGTCCCCAGCTTAATTATGAAGTTTTGTATGTGGTTTTATCACATTGCTCTTGGCCAAATGCCCCATCATGGCATTTATGTTCACATTTTTCCCACAGTGCCCTCTGCATGTCTTTATTTTTGGCTTCAGTTTATGGTTTTTGTTCTATGAGAATATGTAACCACACTGCTGAGAGGAGCCTCCATGATCTTTCCAGTCAATACAACTCTAGTTCCTCGTTTTGGTTTGTTTGTTTTTCTCTCTCTGCTTTCAATTTCAAGACCTGAAAATGGTAAGAGAGTCAAGGAAAAAATTGAAATTAATTTATGCTAAAGTGAATATGGCTAATAACTTAAATGTCTGCTACTCACCCATTATTTGTTCATCCAGGCTTTTGGTAAATATTGGCTAAGTATCTCCTTTGTAGCAGGCGCTAACCTGGGTGCAAGATGCACAGTGGCAAACAAAACAGATGTGGCCTGTTGTATAGGAAGATGGATCACAAGCCATAAGCTAAAAGAGTGTTCCTTCAGGAAATGGGGAAGGTTTAATTTGCAATTTCATTACGTAAAGAATTCCTACTGTGCCTGTAAGTAATAATCTCCACCATTTGTGCAGAATTTTGTGGTATAGAGACAAGGTCCTGTAATGTTATTTTGAAGAAAGGCCATAAGTAATGGCCATAAGAATTAGAACATGTGGCCACATCTACCACTTTCTAGCTCTGAGATCTTTAGTCCATCCCTTTATCTCTCTGGTTCTCTTTTCATATCTAAACAATGAAGATAAAAATACCTATTTTACAGGGTTGCTGCAAGAATAGAATTAGATAAATAATGTGGTGTTATGTGATAACATGCAAAGGTATATGATATCCCTTTATTTTTTCCCCAGAGTTGTTCACATGCATGAGAATTTTACATTTAAGTAGTTGGGTCTAACCCGCCTCTACCATCTCTGGCAAACCATAGCGAGAATATCATATGCTTTCATTGTAACAGTCACAGTGACTCAGAAATCTTATCTTCTTATCAGAACCGTCTGATCCACTTGAGTTTTCAAATTGAATAAAGAAATGAGAGGGGGCCTTAAAGATAAATGGACAAAGTGTAGGTAATCTAAGACAAAGAAATAATCATTGATATGTGATTTTTACCATCTCCATTTCTTCCTGCAAACAAAACAGTAGCAAGAACAACAAAATAAAAGAATTAATTCAACATAAGAAACAACATGGAATAACATGTTGCTTAAAAAAGACATCTAAGCAGTATAGAGGAAAAAATATAAATAAGATCCAGGTTTTTGTTTTTTCTTTTTAAATTTCCAACACCTAGCTTAGTATCTGACATGTCATAGGCACACAAAATTTGTTTATGGAGTAGAGTTAGAAGTGAAGCAAATGGAAACCATTTCCGGTGAACATCTTTTATTTTACTTTATTTTGAAAATTATTTTTTGCTTTTTAAGGCGTCAGTTTAACGCACAATTTTGTTAAGAGCCTGGGCTTTGGATTGGGGTACCTCTTAGGTGAAACATTGGTGTGTGAGTTAGTACAAGTGATTTCCTATCTCTAAGTCTTTGTTTCCCCCTCAGTAGCTATACAAATGGTACCTCCTCATACACTTGTGAATTGAAGAGAGATAATCCTATATCAAGCAGACTCTCTTGGTCTTCTTGTCTTTCTTCTTTATTTACCACCAGCATCACCACAGTTATCATCACCATTGTTACTAATACCATATTTTCTATAATTAATAACTCTTTTCTCTTTGTGTATAAATAGTCAGGTATTTGACTATGATAGTATTTAACTATGAGTGAGAATCTTTTTCTTAAGTATTCAAATTTTTGTGAACAAAGAAAAAGACACCTAGGATGGATTTTCCCTAAGACTAAAGAGTGACGAATAAAGATATGTCAGTTCTGCACCCTGGAATAGTTAGAAAGGCAGCAGTGCCCAATATTATTACTGTGGTTGAAGCCCCAAATCATTATGCTTGAGGAAGAACAGATAACATGCTTTAAGCCAATTTTCAAATTTTGTTTCATTGACTAGGGAACAGAAGAGCTAAGATTAAGAGATGGTTTTTGTTTTTCCCTAGGCCATGTTAGGAAGGGAGAGGAGAGAGATGAAGCTGTTAAAAAGAAGAAAACCTTTGGGGAAAAAGACATTTTTATGAGGAATTCAATAATATATTTTTGCCTTGTTGTATATATTGTAATTTTTTTCCCTGCCTCCTCACAAAATCTTTAGTAAAATACTCATTTCTGGCACCTTATAGATTCTTATACACCTTGGTCCCATTAATTTCCCTGTCCTTCCTATAATACTTTAATAAAGACTATAAGAATCTGGCAATGTTTTAAAGTTAAGGCAATTTAAAATAATGTTAAGAATGAGAATATAATGAACTTGCAAGGGGAGGGGACGGAAAGGGGAGGTGGAACCCTGGAGAATTCAGAGAATCCTTGTGCTCAAAGGAAATAAAACTCTGATGCCAGAATCCTAATAATGTTCTAGTAGAACCACCAAACTCTCAGCCTGAAATTTTAGTGTTAAAAGGCTGTGTTTGCCTCCTCTCATCCCTCTATCCTCCCATGCCCAACCTAAAATGCATTTCAAGACATTATCAGACATTATTTCTTACATCTATTATTTCATTGTATTTAAAAACTATTATTAAAAAAAATTAAAAAAAATGAATAAATAAATAAATAAATAAAAACTATTATTATCCCCATACTATAGATGAGAAAAGAAACTGGGTCTTAGAGAAGATAAGTAATTTTCCCAAATGTAGAGCTGGGATTCCAGCCAGGCCAGTCAATTCCAAACCCCTTAAATACCATATTTTAGTGTTTCTGGGTTTCTCCATTCAAACATAAAGGGAAAAGGATGAATTTTAAAGCAAACAGAAGAGAGGGATTTTTAATGCCTAAGGTAAAGGAGTAGGCACAAATGTCTGACGAGTTTATAGTATGACTTTGTGGAAATAGATGTAATTTGAAATGCAATTAAAAGAACCCGTGAATGAAATGAGAAGAGAATGGGAAATGATGCCTTCTGCAGAACACCAGTTGTGCAAAACAATGTGACGGATAAATGCCCATCTGATAAAGAGGTTTTAATTAAACTAAATAATTTATTATCCATTATACTTCAGTGAATTAAAAAGAATATAATCTAAGATGTTTTATTTCTCTGAAACAGGTCTGTATACCATAAATTCAGCACACTGTGTGTTCTCAAGCGAGAAAATGTCCAGATTAATAAAATGTAGGAGCGATAATAATTAATTTCCGTTATATTTTAACCCTTGGCACATTCATCCAAATACTTTCCCCCAGGCAGAGCTAGACGCTGCTTTTTCTTGGAAGGAGACTGCATGAAAACAAGTTATTTATGGGGAAATTTAAAAAATTAAATATGGACTGTTAACATAATTAATTCGATGAGAGATATGAACTCTGTGTTTCATGTATATGCATATGCACACTCCCTTATATATATGAGATTACCAGTACATAATTCATATATATACATATAGCCACACACATATTATTCACATATTTATGTAGATAAATGAACATATATAAATATATAGGCTCAACAAAGCCACATATGCTATTTCAGTTTTATCCACCTTTATTTTTTAAATGCTTAAATATTTGTAATTCTTAGATATTAAATAAAAGGCATATACAAAAAAAGACGTAAGTGAAATGTGAAAGGTTAATTAAAAGAAAACAAATACTGAAATTTTTCTTCCTAATTACTCTCCTTGCCATTCCTCTCCATAAAGAAAACCATTATTAATAATTTCTTGGGATTCATTCAGAAAAAACAATGTTCAAGCCGGTATATAGTGTTATATGTATTCTTATTTCTGTATATTCTTTTAAATGCTCATAAATGAGGTCGTACCACATATATTGTTTTGAGCCTTGCTTTTTTCACTTAAAACTTTCCCACATCAACACCCATAAAATACAGCTTGTTCTTTTTAACAACTTATTATTTTCTAGGAATATAAACTCTATATATGTCTTCTGTTGATGAATACTTTATTTTAAATAATTTCCCAGATATTTGTTGTTAAAACAGTGCTATGCAGCACATCCTTATGAGATTTATTAATAATAATTTCAAGCAGTAGAATTTTTGGTAAGATATGGGCATTTGAAATTTTAATCATTATTGCCAACTTGCCATCCAGAAAGTGTTTACCAATTTATACCCACTGACACTATTTTCCTATACCTTAACCAATACTGGGTATATCATCACTATTTAACAAGACAATTATTTAATCAAGCCGAGTATTGCAAACTTTTATAAGAATATTCACAACAGTTTTTCTTTAAAAAGAAAGCCACTTTTATGTACTTGAAAGAAAAAAAAATTTGAGAAATTGATTTTCAGAGTTTTTCAGGATTATAGGATTCTTGTGAGTATAAGCATAAACACAAAGTGTAATTAATTAGTATCCCAGCTAGATAAATGGCTAATGCGAGAAAAGATCATTTTTAAATGTATTTAAAGCATTCTTTTCTAATAATGGAAACCACTCTAGGTCATTATTAAAATAGAGAAAATACAAAAAAAAGCACAGCAAAAGTGAGAAACATTCATAATTCTATCTTTAGGGGTGTATATTTTTGAAAGAATGAAACTATATCCTTTCCTTGCTTCATATTTTCTTTTTTTTTTTTCTTTTTTTTTTTCACACACACTGTATTTTATTTTTACAAGAGATAAATAGACTGACACCAAGCATTGTACATGGATGACCACAACAAAAGCAACAATGATTGCAATTACCATACATGAAACACACTCATACTATGTCATAATATTGACATTCAGTCCAGTAATCCTCCACTGTAACAGCTCCTTTACTTTGCAGTGAAAATTGATTTGTATATTCTTTGCCTCTGAGTCCTTGTGGGATTTTTTCTTTTTTTTAAATTCAAACAGAAACATAATTTTTTATATATCTTTCATTTTTCTTTTTCCCTGTGTCAGACCCTATCTATCTGTCTATCTAGGCAAACAAGAGACACATAACACACATAACACACATTCATGTATGTGTGTGTGTGCGTTTATATATATATATATATAAAACATACATTTACATAGATTAAAGGATAAATAAGATAGTAAGATCTGATTTTTCTTTTGAATCATCATTTCCAGGTGTACTCTGTTTCTTCTGCTTAATATAGACACCCAAATCTTCAAGTTGTATCTTTAAATCCAATTCAGGTAAAATGAGGGGTAACACGGTTACTTCTGAGATGTGGACTTTGTGTCCCTTCTTCCTCGGCCTTTATTTTAGGAGCATGCTCTTCTCCAGCTCTTGCTAACTACTCATCAGGAGTACTAGGGCATCTTCATGAAAGAAAAGAGGATCTGCTCAAATAAGAATCCCACAAAGCATGCCTATTTATGTCAGTTAATATGGCTTTTCCTAGCTTATACACATGTACAGTGATATTCCTTAAAATGCAGCACCTGCCTTTTGACTCCAGTTCCCTCTCCGTTCCTTGCCTGATAGTAGATTCATTATAAAGAAGGATTTTGGAACTCTTTATGTTTATTTCCTTGCTTCTCTACACAATTTCAACTTCTTTCTATTCATTTCACAATTGCATGACTGTCATTATAATGAAACCAGTTTAACCTCTGTTCTAAAGTCTTTTGCTTCACTTTTTTCAAAATGTCCTGCTCTGGGAAGCTAGTCTTAGAAAATTCTCAAGACTATTTCCAAGATAACCTGCTGGTTTGACCTGCCACATTTGTTGTTAAATATAAGGTAGAAATACCCTTCCCTACTGAGGGGGAACTAGAGGAAGGGTAACTATTTCACATTTCTTTATGATAAGTTGCCTTTTAAATTTGTAATATGGGAGTTGGAACAATGCATAGGTAGGAACAGAGGACGTGCAGGTGAGTGGTAAAATAGGTCATTTGTAAACAGGAAAGATTATTTCTGAGGAGTAAATAAGAGCTTGTGCCCTCATAGATGTTATAGTAACAGACTGACAGATGGTACAGTTGCAGAAAGGAGCTTTGCTACTGGAGAATCTGGGTCACATGATTCCCATGCTTATGGGCCCCCCGCCCTTTTTCCAACTCACAGATGTAAGGATAGAGGTGAGCGAAGAGGGTCTGTGTTCTGTCTTGTTTACTTCATCCCTTGGTTGCTCAGAAAGTCAGAGAGTTTACTTCAAAGACTGAAGATGCAAACATGAGGGCTTCTAACTTCCACGTTTGGAGAACAGATTACACCATCAACGTGCAATCTATTCAGAATCTTTGCAAACATGGATTTAGGCTTAGAGGATAAGATATATGAAAAAGATACCAAAATGTAACTTAGATTTGTTTTGCTTTACTTTTCATCTTAACATAAAAAATAAGTTGTATATGAATGCAATTTTGTCATTAAGATTCAAATATTGCTGTATATGGACATAGACAAACATGTGCTCTAACATTCAAAGTCCACACTTCTGAACTCTCCCCTCCACCCCAAGTAACCACTGTTAATGTCTCCGAAGTGCCTGTCACTCTTCTTTTATGCATATACACGGAGGAAGGAGATTGAGATACACACACACATATCATACATGGGATTACATTATAAACAATTCTCTGCAACCTGTTTTGTCTTGAAAATCTGTTCAAGTTAGTACCTATAGGTCAATCTTACCAGTTGCAAAAGCTCTGTGGAGTTCTGGAGGACAGGCATACTGTAATTGTTTAACCATGTCTTTGTAAATGGACATTTAGGCTGTTTCCAGCATTTCACTATTTTAAACGGTGCTGTAATAATAACTGTGTGCCTTGAGACAAGTCACTTCATATCTGTGTGTCCAGTTTCCTTGTCTGTGCCATGAAGATATAGCAGTGCCTACTTCAAACATTCATAATAACATCTGCATTTAATGCTCAGAAATGTTATTTTTTATTCCCGTGATGCGGATGATGACCCCTCTTTGCACACCTGTGCTATACGCCTTAGGAGTGATTTTTAGAGGCAGTTTTGCTGTGGGAAGAATTTGCAAACAGATTTTGTTAGTTACTGCCACATTGCCTTCCAAAAGGGCTTTACTGTTTACCGTGGCTCATTTGTATCAGAATAGCTGGTTTACGCATATTTGCTAATGCTAAACATTTCCAATCATTTTTTTTTTGCCAACTTGTTGGTAAAACATCCCAATTGTTGCTTTATTTTATATTATTTTAATTATGTATAAAATAGGTTTTTTCTCTTTTTTACATTTTCAATTTCTTCAGTGAATAAATATTAAATCAGTGTCAGGTAGCGAGTAGATGCTTGGAAGTGGACCCTTCAGAAACTTGGAAAGATGGAAATAGGACTGTTATTCCAGAGCACATGTGCCCTAGCTGTCTTCCACCAGATGAGGATGAGGGCTTGTTGAATTTGCCAGAAGTACCAGGAAAGCTGAAATTAGTAGAAATCTTTTTCTGGACTCTCTTATCTATTCAGTTGATGTATTTGTCTATTCCTTCACCAATATTACACTGCTTGCTTTAATATTACTTTATAAAATGTGAGGAGGTCTGAGAAGAATGAGTCTTCCTCTATTCTTTCTACTTTTCAAATTATATTTACTGTTTTTTTAAAATTTTTGACTTTGCAATCAGCTTAAAATGTTCAAAAACTAATCTATTGTGATGTTTATTGGAATAACTTTGAATATATAGTTTGGTGAGATAACTGATATTGATAAAATAGTGATCTATCTCACATAAACACATGGATTTTCTTTCTGCTTATTCAGGTATCTTCTTAGTAAAGTTTTATAGTTTTCTTCTCATTCGTATAGCACAGTACAGTGCTTGCTAGGCTTTATATATGTATTAATATATTTATTTTACTAAGGCAATTGTTTTCTTTGCCTTTTCTAATTGTTTATTGCCGAAGTGTGCAAAAATTTACAGAGGTTGTATATTAGCTCACCTTACTGAGCTCATTAATTGGAATAATCTTTCAATTATTTCTTTTATGTCAAATTAGACAAACATTTCATCTGCAAAAGTGATACCTTTGCCTTTTATTTTTCAAGTTTTATCTTTTATTTATTTTTCTTCCCTTATTGCACTTACTTTATTTTTTTTAATAGATGTTTTTTGGAGTATAATTGCTTCACAATACTGTGTTAGTTTCTGTGTATAACAAAGTGAATCAGCCATATGCATACACATGTCCCCATATCCCCTCCCTCTTGAGCCTTCCTCCCACCCTCCCTATCCCACCCCTCCAGGTCATCGCAAAGCACTGAGCTGATCTCCCTGTGCTATGCTGCTGCTTCCCACTAACTATTTTACATTTGGTAGTGTATATATGTCAGTGCTACTCTCACTTCACCCCAGCTTCCCCCTCCCACCCTGTGTCCTCAAGTCCATTCTCTATGTTTACGTCTTTATTCCTGCCCTGCTACTAGGTTCATCAATACCATTTCTTTTTTTTTTAAGATTCCATATATATGCATTAGCATACAGTATTTGTTTTTCTCTTTCTGACTTACTTCACTCTGTATGACAGACTCTAAGTCCGTCCACTTCACTACAAATAACTCAGTTTAGTTTCTTTTTATGGCTGAGTAATATTCCATTGTATATATGTGCCACATCTTCTTTATCCATTCATCTGTTGACGGACACTTAGGTTGCTTCCAAGTCCTGGCTATTGTAAATAGAGCTGCAATGAACATTGTGGTACATGACTCTTTTTGAATTATGGTTCAGGGTATATACTCAGGGTATATGCCCAGTAGTGGGATTGCTGGGTCATATCATAGTTCTATTTTTAGTTTTTTAAGGAACCTCCATACTGTTCTCCATAGTGGTTGTATCATTTTACATTCCTACCAACAGTGCAGGAGGGTTCCCTTTTCACCACACCCTTTCCAGCATTTATTGTTTTTAGATTTTTTGATAATGGCCATTCTGACTAGTGTGAGGTGATACCTCATTGTAGTTTTGATTTACATTTCTCTAATAATTAGTGATGTTGAGCATCTTTTCATGTGCCTCTTGACCATCTGTATGTCTTCATTGGTGAAATGTCTATTTAGGTCTTCTGCCAATTTTTTATTGGATTGTTTGTTTTTTTTTGATATTGAGATCCATGAGCTGTTTGTATATTTTGGAGATTAATCCTTTGTTGTTTCATTTGCAAATATTTTCTCCCATTCTGAGGGTTGTCTTTTCATCTTGTTTATGGTTTCCTTTGTTTTGCAAAACCTTTTAAGTTTCATTAGGTCCCATTTGTTTATTTTTGGTTTATTTTCATTACTCTAGGAGGTGGGTCAAAAAAGATCTTGCTGTGGTTTATGTCAAAGAGTGTTTTTCCTATGTTTTCCTCTAAGAATTTTATAGGGTCTGCTCTTTATAGGGTCTGGTGTCAGTTGTGATTTTTCTTGAATCATTTCTGATTTTACTGATTTGCGTCCTCGCCCTATTTTTCTTGATGAGTCTGGCTAAGGGTTTATCAATTTTGTTTATCATCTCAGAGAACCAGCTTTTAGTTTTATTGATCTTTGCTATTGTTTTCTTCATTTCTATTTCATTTAATTCTGCTGAGATATTTATGATTTCTTTCCTTCTATTGACTTTTCATTTTCTTTGTTCTTTCCCTAGTTGCTTTAGGTGTAGTGTTCGATTGTTTATTTGAGATTTTTCTTGTTTCTTTTTTTTTTTTTTATTAGGCATCAATTTTATACACATCAGTGTATACATGTCAATCCCAATCACCCAATTCAGCACAGCACCATCCCCACCCCACTGCAGTTTTCCCCCCTTGGTGTCCATATGTCTGTTCTCTACCTCTGTGTCTCAACTTCTGCCCTGCAAACCGGCTCATCTGTACCATTTTTCTAGGTTCCACATACATGCGTTAATATACGATATTTGTTTTTCTCTTTCTGACTTACTTCACTCTGTATGACAGTCTCTAGATCCATCCACGTCTCAAGAAATGACTCAATTTCGTTCCTTTTTATGGCTGAGTAATATTCCATTGTATATATGTACCACATCTTCTTTATCCATTCGTCTGTTGATGGGCATTTAGGTTGCTTCCATGACCTGGCTATTGTAAATAGTGCTGCAATGAACATTCGGGTGCATGTGTCTTTTTGAATTACGGTTTTCTCTGGGTATATGCCCAGTAGTGGGATTGCTGGGTCATATGGTAATTCTATTTTTAGTTTTTTAAGGAACCTCCATATTGTTCTCCATAGTGGCTGTTATCAATTTACATTCCCACCAACAGTGCAAGAGGGTTCCCTTTTCTCCACACCCCCTCCGATTTTTCTTGTTTCTTGAGGTGAGGTTGAATTGCTATAAACTTCCCTCTCAGAACTGCTTTTGCTGTGTTCCATAGGTTTTTGGGTCGTTGTGTTTTCATTGTCATTTGTTTCTATGTATATTTTTATTTCTTCTTTGATTTCTTCAGTGACCTCTTGGTTATTTAGTAGCACACTGTTTAGCCTCTATGTATTTGTGTTTTTTACATTTTTTTTTTCCTGTAATTGATTTCCAATCTCATAGTGTTGTGGTCAGAAAAGATGCTTGATGCAATTTCAATTTTCTTAAATTTTCTGAGACTTGATTTGTGAACCAAGATGTGATCTATCCTGGAGAATGTTCCATGAGCACTTGAGAAGAAAGTGTATTCTGCCACTTTCAGGTGGAATGTTCTATAAATATCAATTAAATCTATCTGTTCTATTGTGTCAGTTAAAGCTTGTGTTTCCTTGTTTATTTTCTGTTTGGATGATTTGTCCATTGGTTTAAGTGGGATGTTAAAGTCCCCTACTATTATTGTGTTACTGTCAATTTCCCCTTTCATGGTTGTTAGCATTTGCCTTATGTATTGAAGTGCTCCTATGTTGGGTACATAAATATTTATAATTGTTATATCTTCTTCTTGGATTGATCCCTTGATCATTAGGTAGTGTCCTTCCTTATCTCTTGTAACAGTCTTTATTTTAATGTCTATTTTATCTGACACGAGTATTGCTACTCCAGCTTTTTTTGATTTCCATTTGCATGGAATATCTTTTTCCATCCCCTCACTTTCAGTCTGTATGTGTCCTAGGTCTGAAGTGGGTCTCTTGTAGACAGCATATATATGGGTCTTGTTTTTGTATCCATTCAGCCCGTCTGCATCTTTTGGTTGGGGCATTTAATCCATTTACATTCAAGGTTGTTATCGATATGTATATTCCTATTACCATTTTCTTAATTGTTTTGGGTTTGTTTTTGTGGGTCTTTTTCTTCTCTTGTGTTTCCTGCCTAGAAAAGTTTCTTTAGGATTTGTTGGAAAGCTGGTTTGGTGATGCTGAATTCTCTTAGCTTTTGCTTGTCTGAAAAGCTTGATTTCTCCATTGAATCTGAATGAGATCCTTTCTGGGTAGAGTAATCTTGATTGTAGGTTTTTCTCTTTCATCACTTTAAGTATATCCTGCCACTCCCTTCTGGCCTGCAGAGTTTCTGCTGAAAAATCAGCTGATAAACTTATGGGGATTCCTTTGTATGTCATTTTTTGTTTTTCCCTTGCTGTTTTTAATATTTTTTCTTTGCATTAAATTTTTGTTAGTTTGATTAATATGTGTCTTGCTGTGTTTCTCCTAGGGTTTATCCTGTATGGCACTCTCTGTGCTTCCTGGACTTGGGTGACTATTTCCTTTCCCATGTTAAGGAAGTTTTCCAGTATAATCTCTTCAAATATTTTCTCAGACCCTTTCTTTTTCTCTTCTTCTTCTGGGATCCCTATAATTTGAATGTTGGTGCATTTAGTGTTGTCGCAGAGGTCTCTGAGATTGTCTTCAATTCTTTTCATTGTTTTTTGTTTATTCTGCTCCTCGGCAGTTATTTCCACCAGTTTGTCTTCCAGATCACTTGTTCGTTCTTCTGCCTCAGTTTTTCTGTTTGATTCCTTCTATTGTATGTTTCATTTCAGTTACTGTGTTGTTCATCTCTGTTTGTTCTTTAGTTCTTCTAGATCTTTGTTAAACATTTCTTGTATTTTCTCAATCCATGCCTCCATTCTATTTCTGAGATTCTTAATCACCTTTACTATCATTACTCTGAATTCTTTTTCAGGTAGATTTCCTATTTCCTCTTCATTTATTTGGTCTTGTAGGTTTTTACCTTGCTCCTTCATCTGTGATGTATTTTTTTGCTGTCTCATTTTTTATTTTTTTTGATGAGTGGGATTGTGTTCCTGTCTTACTGGTTTTTGGCCTGAGGCTTCCTACACTGGAGTTTGTAAGCTGTTGGATAGAGCTGAGTCTTGCTGCTGAGATGAGGAACTCCGTGAGACCTCACTCTGATGAATATTCCCTGGGGTCTGAGGTTCTCTGTTAGTCCAATGGTTCAGACTCAGAGCTCCCACCGCAGGAGCTTCGGCCCAACCCCCAGCAGTTCGCTTGGGTTCCTCCCATCTCCTTGGGCCTCAAGGTCCCCCACCAGCATCCAGCAGCCACCCTAGTTGTGGGGAGACACGAACTCTCCATCTTCCCACACCACCATCTTGACTCTGTCCCCTGCACTTACTTTAGACAATTGAAAAAACTGATTATCTTGAAATATAACACATATAGGCAAAATCTATGTAACTAAGGCTCTGGCTAATAAGCCCAATGAGTTCCAGCATCTGAGACCCAAATATGCCTGTCCCCAATAGCTAGCTCTTTCTGTCTCCCAAAGGATGACCATTATCATGACCTTTATGTAGTGGCATGCTGATAAATGTTTAACAACCCTTTCTCCAGGAAAAAAAAAAGAAAACCTGAAAGCAAACACTCATATGAGCAGTGTTTGCTGATATCCATAATATAAATATTCCACCATTGCTCATTTCAGGCTAGAAACACAGACTAGGGGTGAGATGCTCCAAGCAGCTCTCATGGTGTAGCCTAGGCTGTCGCCAGCACACCACTACATTTAGGGTAATGGCTTCCTTTCAGTTATTCATGCTTTTACTGCTTAAGTATACACTCCTAAAAACCCAAAGTTTAGTTGAGTCCTCTTTCCTTTACAAAAATTAGAATAATTCTTTTGCTTAATATTATATGCATGTATTTCATCAGTGCTGTCTTGAGTAACTATTGTATGATCACTTTCATGGCTATATATAGTACCAGAGTGCAATGACATCTCAATTCACTTGGACATTTGAATTGTTTCTAGTTTGAGGCTGTTAAAAATAATAATGAACATTCTCTTGGGGCTATACTTCTGACTGGTATTTCTAAATAGTAGGATAAGTGTATTTTCAGCTTTAATGGAGGATGCAAAATTATTCTACATATTTATGTTTAATGTATGCAACTTGACATCTTTGGAGATAAGTATACGCCTGTGGAACCATTACCACTATCAATGACATACACATCACCTATGAAAGTTTCCTCCCTCCCTCTTTATTTATTTACTTCTTTGTGATAAGAATACTTAACGTAAGATCTACCCTCTTAGAGAATTATTAAGAACACAGTACAGTATTATTAACTGTAGGCACTATGGTGTACAGTAGACTTATTCATTTTGCTTAACTGAAACTTTGTACCCTGTCAGTCTATTTTGTATTAGGCTTTATAGAGATTATATAATGATAGTTCATTGTGTTTTAAAGTGCACTTCCTGATGACTAATTGTATATATATTTTTTCTTTTCTTTTCTTTCTTTTTTTTTGGCCATTTGGAGTCCCTCTGTTTTTGAACTGCCTGTTACTCTCTTCCATGTTTCTACTGGGTTGTCTTCTTACTTACTGGTTTGTAGGAGGTATTTTTCACATAACCTGGATATGAGCCCTTTGCCCCTTAAACAAATTGACAATAACTTTTCCTTCTGAATAGCTTGACTTTTAAATGCTATGCCTTTTCATGAATTACATTCTTAACTTTCCCTTAACAGTTCGTGCTTGTTGTATTCCTTTTAATAAATCCATTCTCAATCAAAACAGGAAAACTCTCAGTGAAATCTGACTCTGAAGTATGGGAAATTAGTGGTATGTGACTAGTGGATTTCAAAATTGTTATGGATTAGTAACTACTATTTATTTACCAGTATTCCCCATTTTCAATGGGAATATATATTGTTATTTTGTTGCGTCACATCATTGTATTTTGGGTGTGTGAGACACAGATACTTTTTTAGTTAACAGATCTCTGGATCAAGAGAATCTGCACCTATGGAAATTCATTTATATCTGTACTGAATTTAGATGACATCCTGGACTTAAAGATTGAGCCTGAACCTGATTCTGTAATAGAGATGAGCCTATTGGAAGTTCTGGGTATTAGTATATTTTGTTTGTGGGAAGAATGTGAATAATTTTTGGTCAAAGGGATTACTGTGTTAGACTGTTTAATGTCCATAAATTCCTCCTGAGTTTCTATGCAATGTGATCTTGCTACTCCTCTATCCAAAGTCATCCTTTTGTCCATAATCTTGACTTGGAGTTTGGTCATGTGACATGATTTGGCAAATGAGCTACCAGTAAATTTGACACAGATACAATGTTTTGTACATTAGGGCTTGTCCTCTTGCAAGCCAACTGTTGTGTAACAAAGCCTATGCTATTTGTTGTTGAAGACATGTGGAGAAAAGGTGCTGGGGAATGAGGAACCTCCTGGAGGAGGACCCGAGTTTCTAGCTGATAGCCATCATCAACTGGCAGACATAGTAGTGATGCCAAGCTTCCTGCTGAACACAGGCAGTGAGAAACCCCAGAAGATGCTGTGTGGAGTAAAATAAACACACAGCTGTGCTCATCCAAAACATAGTCATGAAATAATGCATTGTTTTTGTTTTAAGTCACTAATTTTGGATTGATCTGTTACACAGCAGTAGCTACTGATACATGTACCATTTTTGAAATAAAGAAGACTCTATCATTGACTAATAATTCTCTTTAAGCAATTAACAAATTGATTTCAATTCAAAACAACCTTCCAAGGAATGTTTGGCACTCAAGAAAATTTTTCTAAAGTCCATCTGAAAGAATGGACATTGAAGAATATCCATATGTGAAAACTAATAACCTATAAGTGTATTACACAAAGTTGTGCTGATGTTCAGTCTAATCATATGTATAAATCTGTATTTATGTCCTAAAACATATAAAACTTGAAACACTTTTTGATTTCAAAAATGTACCATAAAAGCTTTACAGACAAGCAAAAGTTAAGAGAATTCAGCACCACCAAACCAGCTTTATAACAAATGCTAAAGGAACTTCTTCAGGCAGGAAACACAAGAGAAGGAAAAGACCTACAATAGCAAACCCAAAACAATTAAGAAAATGGTAATAGGGACGTACATATTGATAATAACCTTAAATGTAAATGGATTAAATGCTCCAGCCAAAAGACATAGACTGGCTGAATGGATACAAAAACAAGACCTGTATATATGCTATCTACAAGAGACCCACTTCAGACCTAGGGAAACATACAGACTGAAAGTGAGGGGATGGAGAAAGATATTCCATGCAAATGGAACTCAAAAGAAAACTGGAGTAGCAATTCTCATATCAGACAAAGTAGACTTTAAAATAAAGACTATTACAAGAGACAAAGGAGGACACTACATAATGATCAAAGGATCAATCCAAGACAAAGATATAACAATTGTAAATATTTATGCACCCGACATAGGAGCACCTCAATACATAAGGCAAATGCTAACAGCCATAAAAGGGGAAATCAACAGTAACACAATAATAGTAGTGAACTTTAACACCCCACTTTCACCAATGGACAGATCATCTAAAATGAAAATAAATAAGGAAACACAAGCTTTAAATGACACGTTAAACAAGATGGACTTAATTGATATTTATAGGACATTCCATCCAAAAACAACAGAATACACTTTCTTCTCAAGTGCTCATGGAATATTCTCCAGAATAGACCATATCTTGGGTCACAAATCAAGCCTTCGTAAACTTAAGAAAATTGAAATCACATCACGTATCTTTTCTGACCACAACGCTATGAAACTAGATATCAATTACAGGAAAAAATCTGTAAAAAATACAAACACGGGGCTTCCCTGGTGGCGCAGTGGTTGAGAATCTGCCTGCCAATGCAGGGGACATGGGTTTGAGCCCTGGTCTGGGAAGATCCCACATGCCACGGAGCAACTAGGCCCGTGAGCCGCAACTACTGAGCCTGTGCGTCTGGAGCTTGTGCTCTGCAACAAGAGAGGCCGCGACAGTGAAAGGCCCGCGCACCGCGATGAAGAGTGGCCCCCACTTGCTGCAACTAGAGAAAGCCCTCGCACAGAAACGAAGACCCAACACAGCCAGAAATAAATATAAATGAATAAATAAAAATTAAAAAAAAAAAACCAACACATGGAGGCTAAACAATACACTACTAAATAACCAAGAGATCACTGAAGAAATCAAAGAAGAAATCAAAAAATACCTAGAAACAAATGACAATGAAAACATGACGACCCAAAACCTATGGGATGCAGCAAAAGCAGTTCTAAGAGGGAAGTTTATAGCAATACAGTCCTACCTCAAGAAACAAGAAACATCTCAGATAAACAACCTAACCTTACACCTAAAGCAATTAGAGAAAGAAGAACAAAAAAACGCCAAAGGTAGCAGAAGGAAAGAAATCATAAAGATCAGATCAGAAATAAATGAAAAAGAAATGAAAACGATACCAAAGATCAATAAAACTAAAAGCTGGTTCTTTGAGAAGATAAACAAAATTGATAAACCATTAGCCGGACTCATCAAGAAAAAAAGGGAGAAGACTCAATTCAATAGAATTAGAAATGAAAAAGGAGAAGTAACAACTGACACTGCAGAAGTACAAAAGATCATGAGAGATTACTACAAGCAACTATATGCCAATAAAATGGACAACCTGGAAGAAATGAACAAATTCTTAGAAAAGTACAACCTTCCAAGACTGAACCAGGAAGAAATAGAAAATATGAACAGACCAATCACAAGCACTGAAATTGAAACTGTGATTAAGAATCTTCCAACAAACAAAAGCCCAGGACCAGATGGCTTCACAGGCGAATTCTATCAAACATTTAGAGAAGAGCTAACACCTATCATTCTCAAACTCTTCCAAAGTATAGCAGAGGGAGGAACACTCCCAAACTCATTCTACGAGGTCGCCATCACCCTGATACCAAAACCAGACAAAGATGTCACAAAAAAAGAAAACTACAGGCCAATATCACTGATGAACATAGATGCAAAAATCCTCAACAAAATACTAGCAAACAGAATCCAACAGCACGTTAAAAGGATCATACACCATGATCAAGTGGGTTTTATCCCAGGAATGCAAGGATTCTTCAATATACGAAAATCAATTAATGTGATACACCATATTAACAAATTGAAGGAGAAAAACCATATGATCATCTCAATAGATGCAGAAAAAGCTTTTGACAAAATTCAACACCCATTTATGATAAAAACCCTCCAGAAGGTAGGTATAGCGGGAACTTACCTCAACATAATAAAGGCCATATATGACAAACCCACAGCCAACATTGTTCTCAACGGTGAATAATTGAAAACCTTTCCATTAAGATCAGGAACAAGACAAGGTTGCACACTCTCAGTACTATTATTCAACATAGTTTTGGAAGTTTTAGCCACAGCAATCAGGGAAGAAAAAGAAATAAAAGAAATCCAAATCAGAAAAGAGGAAGTAAAATTGTCACTGTTTCCAGATGACATAATACTATACATAGGGAATCCTAAAGATGCTACCAGAAAACTGCTAGAGCTAATCAATGAATTTGGTAAAGTTGCAGGATACAAAATGAATGGACAGAAATCTCTTGCATTCCTATGCACTAATGATGAAAAATCTGAAAGAGAAATTAAGGAAACACTCCCATTTACCATTCTAACAAAAAGAATAACACCTAGGAATAAACCTACCTAAGGAGACAAAAGACCTGTATGCAGAAAACTATAAGACACTGATGAAAGAAATTAAAGATGATACAGACAGATGGAGAGATATACCATGTTCTTGGACTGAAGAATCAACATTGTGAAAATGACTATACTACCCAATGCATTCTACAGATTCAGTGCAATCCCTATCAATCTACCAATGGCATTTTTCACAGAAATAGAACAAAAAATTTCACAGTTTGTGTGGAAACACAAAAGACCCCGATTACCGAAGCAGTCTTCAGAAAGGAAAACGGAGCTGGAGGAATCAGGCTCCCTGACTTCAGACTATACTACAAAGCTACAGTAATCAAGACAGTATGGTACTGGCACAAAAACAGAAATAAAGATCAATGGAACAGGATAGAAAGCCCAGAGATAAACCCACGAACATATGGTCACCTTGTTTTTAATAAAGGAGGCTAGAATATACAGTGGAGAAAAGACAGCCTCTTCAATAAGTGGTGCTGGGAAAACTGGACAGCTACATGTAAAAGAATGAAATTAGAACACTCCTTAACACCATACACAAAAATAGACTCAAAATGGATTAAAGACCTAAATGTAAGGCCAGACACTATAAAACTCTTAGAGGAAAACATAGGCAGAACACTCCATGACATAAATTACAGCAGGATCCTTTTTGACCCACCTCCTAGAGAAATGGAAATAAAAACAAAAATAAACAAATGGGACCTAATGAAACCTAAAAACTTTTGCACAGCAAAGGAAACCATAAACAAGACGAAAAGACAACGCTCAGAATGGGAGAAAATATTAGCAAATGAAGCAACTGACAAAGGATTAATCTCCAAAATATACAAGCAGCTCATGCAGCTCAATACCAAAAAAACGAACAACCCAATCCAAAAATGGGCAGAAGACCTAAATAGACATTTACTCCAAAGAAGATATACAGATTGCCAACAAACACAAGAAAGGATGCTCAACATCACTAATCATTAGAGAAATGCAAATCAAAACTACAATAAGGTATCTCCTCACACCGGTCAGCATAGCCATTATCAAAAGGTCTACAAACAATAAGTGCTGGAGAGGGTGTGGAGAAAAGGGAACCTTCTTGCACTGTTGGTGGGAATGTAAATTGATACAGCCACTATGGAGAACAGTATGGAGGTTCTTTAAAAAACTAAAAATAGAGCTACCATACAATCCCACTACTGCACATATATCCTGAGAAAACCATAATTCAGGAAGAGTCATGTACCACAATGTTCATTGCAGCTCTATTTACAATAGCCAGGACATGGAAGCGACCTGAGTGTCCATCGAAAGATGAATGGATAAAGAAGATGGCACATATATACAATGGAATATTACTCAGCCATAAAAAGAAACGAAACTGAGTTATTTGTAGTGAGGTGGATGGACCTAGAGACTGTCATACAGAGTGAAGAAAGTCAGAATGAGAAAAACAAATACTGTATACTAACACATATATATAGAATCTAAAAAACAAAAAATGCTTTTGAAGAACCTAGGGGCAGGACAGGAATAAAGATGCAGACATAGCAAATGGACTTGAAGACACAGGGAGGGGGAAGGGTAAGTTGGGATGAAGTGAGAGGGTGACATGGACATATATACACTACCAAATGTAAAATAGATAGCTAGTGGGAAGCAGCCACAGAGCACAGGGAGATCAGCTTGGTGCTTTGTGTCCACCTAGAGGTGTGGGATCGGGAGGGTAGGAGGGATATGCAAGAGGGAGGAGATATGGGGATATATGTATATGTATAGCTGATTCACTTTGTTATAAAGCAGAAACTAACACACCATTGTAAAGCAATTATACTCCAATAAAGATGTTAAAAAGAAAAATCTTTCAGAAAAAAAATCAATGAGAAAATAGATCCTTGGGCAGAATCCAACAGCAATTCACTTGCTTCAAATGATCTTGTCTCTAGCTCTCTTGGGTCCAAAACTTCTGCATGCAATTAAGTTGGCTATTCTATCAATATACATGGATATAAGGAAAGGAAAAATAAAGATTTTTTTTTACTAGGATATAGGTTTTTTTCTGACAGCTTTTCATAGTATTTGAGATTTTTTTAGCCATAATTTATGTTGTTTCTTTTCTTTGAAAATTTAATATCTCCAAATGATGCAGAGACCACGAAAAGGATTTTTTAACAAATAGCATCATAAAATAGAATACAAAGCACAAACCTTACCCAATTATAGTTTGTGTAACTATGACTAAAATGTTTTTAATTAGAAAAATTTATTTAGAGTGTGTGTGTTTGTTTTTCTTCAGAAAAATAAGTGCAAGTTCAAGGAGCCTAAACAGATATATGTTCTCTCTTAGTTAAACTCCCGTTTTTCTTTCCCTATTCACTCTCAACTTTGCTTTGTCCTTGAAGAGAATGACATTTGGTTACATAAAAGTGTTTATTGGGGACTCCCCTGGTGGCGTCCACGTTCCCAAAGCAGGGGGCCAGGGTTAAATCCTTGGTCAGGGAACTAGATCCCACATGCATGCTGCAACTAAGAGTTCGCACCTAAGGAGCCCACCTGCCGAAACTAAGATCCAGCGCAACCAAATAAATAAATAAATATTTTTAAAAAAGTCTTTCTTGGACTTCTCTTCCTAGGAAGATGGAGTAGACATACTTTTTTCTATTTCTCAGGTTAAGCAGCGTAAAAACCCTGTACATTTTATGTAAAACAAATGGAAGAAGAATCTGAAAAGTGGAAAAAGGAAGCACACTGACTAATGACCTTAGCCAGGAGAAGCAACAAGGTAGTACATTCTTCGGGTGTCCTTTTGCCTCATGTATCCCAGGCTTACAGCCAATATTTTTTTTTTTTAGGAAGAAAAAAATAAGAGAAAATGTTTGGGAATAGGACTAGGCAAAGATTTCTTTTAGTTAACACCAAAAGTACATTTCCTGAAAGGAAAAAATGATAAATTAGACTTTGTAAAAATTTTAAAAAATTACCTTGTGAAATCTCCTGTTAAGAGGATAAAAGGCAGTCTGTGAGAAAATATTTATTGACTCTGATAAATTACATATTGACAAAAGACAAGTATCTGGAATACATAAAGAACTCTCAGAACTCCAGCGTTAGAAACAACAAACCAACTAGAAAGTAGGCAAGAGACATGGAGACTTTTCTCTGAAGAGAATATACAGATGACAAGCACATGAAAACATGTTCAACTTTATTAACCATTATAGTAATGCAAACTATTATCCTAGTGAAGTATCGTGCCATATATATATATATATATATATATCAGAATAAAATAAAATGAAACACTAAATGCTGGTGAGGATGTGGAGATAACATGTTATTCATTCACTGTTGGTGAAATGTACTTGGTACAGCCATTCTAGGAAAAAAAGTCTGGCATTTGCTTAAAAAGTACTAAGTACAGAACTATCATACAACCCAACAACTGCACTCTTGGTATTTATTCCAGAGAAATGATCACTTATGTTCACACAAAAATCTGTACCCAAATGTTCATAACAGTTTTATTTGTAATAGCCTAAAACTAGAAACAGCACAGATGTCCTTCGCTGGATGAATGGTTAAACAGACTGTAATACTTCCATAACATGGAATACACAGTAATATTAAAAAGAAATTGACTCTTGTTATACATAGTAACCTAGATGAATCTCCGGAGAATTATGCTGAGTGAAAAAGCCAATCCCAAATGGTTAGGTACAGTATGATTCCATTTATAATCATTCTTGAAATAACAATCATTCAGAAATAGAGATTAGATTAGTAGTTGCCAGGGGTTAATACATTGGCTTGGGTGGGAGGGAAATGAATATAAGAAAGCAACATTAGGCATCTTTGTAGTGATGGAAATGTTCTGAATCTTGACTATATCAATAGAATATACTGTTTCTGATATTGTACTTGAGTTTTGCAAAATTTTACCATTGGGAAAACTGGGTCAAGTGTACATGGTATCCCTGTATGATTTCTTAAAACTGTATGTGAATCTAGAATTATCTCAAAATAAGAAGTTATAAAATACATCTTTCTTGTCTTTTACCTTCTTTTTAGTTCAGCTAATGGGGAACCTAAGACACTGATAATGGAGAGGAAGAAGTAGGAGGTCAGAGCACTTCTTTCCCTTAGTTCCCTGCACGGCCCCATCATCCTGTATTCCTATCAAGGCAGTCTTCTTTCCATGATTCTATCTGGGATTGTGTCATCCATTTGCACTGGCCTTGGGTAACACCCGCTTTAACTAGCCCTGGGATAGTTAATGCAGTTTTCTTATCCACTGCCCACAACTTAGTAAAGACATCATTTATTAAACTCTCCTCAAATTATCTTAATCTGAGAGATCCATGTGTTTTTTGCTGGTGTGTGGACTTATACAGTTTTACAATGTGGGGAGCAGTGAGACATTTCATTCCCTGCAGCATGTGTATATGTATCATGTGGCAGAAAAAGTCCCCACTGCCATAGACTTTACATAACAGTGGAAGGAGAAGGAAATCCACATGTGAATGAATAAGGTAATTTCATATAGTGACATAAAGAAAATCCAACATTGTGTTGGAATAAGAAGCAATAGTAGACAAGGTCTGATTTTGATATCATGGTTTGTGTATACCTCTCTGAACATGTAACCTTTGAGCTGAGCTTTGAATAATGTAAAGAATCCTGGGGGAAGAATTTGGGGTGTTAGTACACAAAAGCCAAAGTCAGTTCATCATATTGAGTAAGGAGAATGGAGACAAGAACTGAGCTCAGAGAGTTAGGTAGAGCCCTCATGGGGTTTTGTCGCTATTTGTGATACAACTTGGATCGTATTCAATTTGAAATGGGCAGCTATTAGAATGTTTTCTTTACTACCCACTCATTTAGTCTATTGTAAGCAATGTTTTACAGTGAAGAAGAGGGATTTTGCTGAATAAATAAATGGCTCTAGGATTCCAGAAGCTTGCAGTTCATTGAAAGAGATAAGATGAATATACAAACAGCTACAATAGAAAGTTCTAGCTAATTTACATAATGATCGATTTTGTTCTAAAAAGAGCAAACCTTTGGGATTATCCAACTGTCTGTCACTTCTACATTTTAGCCTAGTAACTGCTACTCTGGTAAGAAGAAAAAAAAGAGAAGACAAAGAAAAAGATTGTTGATAAATAGTCTTAGCTGTTTACAGGTTTTTAAATGTTTTTATGTTTTTAGTGAAGTGGAATCATTTTGGACACCAAAATGAAAAGTAAATTAATGGTGCCATTATTTCCCCTCTTTTTCTTGTGGACAATTCCACTTTTCCAGTAGAATCAGTGCAAGAGATTTCTGTGCCACTGCAGGGATTGGCCCAGGTTTATTGACATTTTAGATAGCATTTCCTCAAATTTCAGTCCATATATCGGACACACCAGAATCTTCTGAGGACTCTGAATTAAAAAAAGAATTTCTGAAAAACTCCTCAACCTTATCCCTGGGGAGTCTTACTCTATTAGTTAGTGTGTGCGTGTGTATGTGTGTATGCGGTGTGTGTATGTGTGTTGGGGAGGAGATGGGTAGTAGAAATTCAACTTTTTAAAAGTTTCCCAAGTGATTCCGAAGTGCTCAGGTTTAGAAAACACTATTTTAGTGAATAAACTGACAAATGGCAAATCAAATCAGATAATCAAGTTCAACACATCTTCTTTAATTTCTTTATGCCCTTTAATTTCTTTATATCCTGGTCTCTTAACTGAAATGTCCTTTCTCCTCAAAGGGCCACAGCTTTGCAGAACTTAGGAAATACCATCCACATGTAAAGCACTGTTCTGTCCTGGGGCACCCTTGCCACTGCCCTGGAGTCCTCTGAGCCTGTGGCCCTGATCACCTGCCAGTCCCCACTGTCTTCCTTGGTTTCTCCTACTCTCAGCTTAAATATTAATTCTTCAAGGAAGCCTGTCCAGACCCCCACCCCTCACCCCAGCTTAGGTTGAATATCCCTGTCACTGTCCTTACACCAGTACTTTTCTGTAACATTTCTTAAGGTCATAATTAAATAATAATGATTATTTTAAAATTGCTACTTTAATAATGATTCTTCTGGGAAGAGAGGAGGAGTTTTATCATTTGAGGCCTCATAATCTGTGTGTGAGAAGCTGGACTTTTCCTAAGGACAAAAGGAAGCTAATGAAAAAGTAGGCAACAGAGAGATGATCAGATTCACATTCACAATATAAAACTTAGCTTGAGTGTGAGGAATGGAAAGGAAAGGAAGCAGGAAGGACATCATCAGAGACAGGGAGGCCAGTTAGGAAGCCTGTGCAGATGAGAGTATGGTGGCGTCCTAGCATCATAGTGATGAAGATGGAAAGAAGGAGACAGACTAAGATAAAACGGATGGACTTGGGAAGGAGGAAGGAAGAATCAAGGATTTCTAAATGGAGACCGAGGTAGTATCACATACTCAGAAACAGAATGTAAAGAAAGGGCTGGTTTCTGAGAAGATGGTGCCCATTTGGCAGTCAGATCTATGGGTTTAAATCCAAGGTGACCTGTCAAGAATGGAGATACAGCATAAGCATTCTGGCAGAGACTGTTAGCAGTCATTAAATGTGTATTTTCTCAAGTTCCCTTGCAGCCAGCCTGGGATCATGTAACTGGGTTCTAGCTAAAGGGGGAACAAATGAGGAAAGCCACTGCCTGGCCTGACTCTTAAAAAAAAATCCCTGCAGACTCTCCAGGAACTCTCCTCCACAGCAACCCTGGAAGCCGTGTGCTCCTAATGGTGTAGTTACAAGACAGAGGGAGTCCAACAGACTGCCATCATGCTTTGGGTGAACAACAAATAACCTTGCATTACGCCTGCAGCCGCCACTGGTATTGCGTCCACTAATACAGGTGTCATCATCCGTAGGAGGAGATGAGAGCATTCAGGGAAATTATGTAGAAAAAGAAGAACCTGAGAAACCCCAATAGGAAGAGAAAGCAATCATTCTGCAGTCAAGACATGCTGAACTTACCCTTCCTACTTTGGAACCTCTGACCTTGTCCTGGATGAGACTCTGGCAACCATTGCCCTGAAGTCAGGAGATTAATTCAAATTTAGTTCTGGTGTTTTTCATTCAAACAGTCTGTCTATCTCCATCCAGGCCTGTTCAACCATCTTCGGACATCGCCAGGAACCCAACATCCCACCAAGACATGTTATTTGGACACAAAACAGTCTAATGTAAACTTTCTTTACTCCACAATCAAGTTTTTTCCGCTCCTTTCTTTACAAGGCATTCCAACCCAGAATTTGTTTTTTTTTTTTTTTTTTTTTGGCTGTGTTGGGTCTTCGTTTCTGCGCGAGGGCTTTCTCTAGTTGAGGCAAGTGGGGGCCACTCTTCATCGTGGTGCGCGGGCCTCTCACTATCGTGGCCTCTCTTGTTGCGGAGCACAGGCTCCAGACGCGCAGGCTCAGTAGCTGTGGCTCACGGGCCCAGTTGCTCCGTGGCACGTGGGATCTTCCCAGACCAGGGCTCGAACCCGTGTCCCCTGCATTGGCAGGCAGATTCTCAACCACTGCGCCACCAAGGAAGCCCCAGAATTTCTTTTACCATCTACTACACTCCTCATTTTCCATCTGTTCCCGACCCTGAACAATTGGTAACATCCTATGTGTAGTATATAGACTATAATTATTTTAAGTCTTTTAAGTTTCATAAAGACAGCCCCATATCCATATTGCCGATCTCTTTTTATACCACTTAGCAAAATGCCTGAAATATAACCAGCACTCGATGGTTATTTGCTGAGTGTTAAATGAATGTAAAATGACTGTGAATTAGTCTCAGGGTTTCGTCATTCATGCTCAGAAACTCTGTGTCTTCCCAGAGTTGTCAAAATTATTCTGATGTTCAGCAGGTGTTTCTGTGTCTATGGGCAATACCGTCTCCCTCTCAACATTTGCTAGTTCCCACCATATTTGCTGAGCATCCATTGGATATGACCGTATTGGCCACTGGTGGAAGTTTCTGTCTCCTGCTGGGCATCTCCTGCCTCTCCACTGGCAGCCGTCACTAATGCACCAGTGCTCTGCTAGGCACTGCCTTTATATCTCAAAACTGCAGTATAGTCTCTGGGGAGGAGGGAAGGCTGCAAGAGATCTCTCTTTCTTCCTTATCCTCAACTCCAATTTAGAAGAACACCACAAATGAGATTCATGGAGCCCAATGAACTATCTTGCAGATTTTCCTTGGAGTTTTCTGCTTTCCATAGCATATAGGCATTAGTCCACTGGGGGCTGGGCCAAAGACAAACCTGAGAGGTATCACTCCTTTCTCAAGGTTATCCTTCTTTTGTAAACTATTCATTCTGGAGCCCTTTGAGCATGCCTTTTTTTATTTCTGTCAGGATCAGTTTCTCCTGGGAGGGTCTGCAGGCTCCTTACTCTTCAACATATTTGAATCTTAAGAAGAATCCATGACCCTTATTACACTTGAACCAAATTAAATATTTTAATCCAGTATACTGTGGTGCAGTTTTTCTCAATATGTGGCACCTTGTCCAGGTGCATCAGCATCTCCTGGGAACTTACTAGAAATTCAGATTCGTAGGCTCCGCCCAAGACGTGTTGAATCTGAGTTTTAACAAGCCATCCACGTGATCCTGAAACAGGCTACAGTTTGGAAACAACTGCAATAGTGCTTTTTTAATCTTTCTAAATATTCTTTTTCCTCCTATTTAAAATGGAGATTGCAGGGATTAAATTAAATTAGATAAAGCACATAGCATTGCAATTAACACATAGTAACTGTGCTTGATATTTTTTTGGCAAAGAAAAAACAAACCAAAAAACCCCCCAAAACATGCATCTATGCCACAGCCTTTGGTAACAAATAGAACTGAATCCATTGTCCTGTCAGGAGGAGAAATACATGTAGAGGAACCATAATTCATCCAGCAGAAAAAGAACTACACATTTATTCTAGTATACTCTAATCATAGCACCAAAGACCGAAGAAACTTTTGGGTAAGGTAAAGGATTAGAAGAATGCATAATTATTTCTCATAAAAGTACAGGAAAGCTGATATTAAAGACCTTTAAAGGGACAAATCTCAGCACGTTGTGCTTTTATGTATGAAAGCGATAGAGAGACAGGTATAGAGCTGGGAAAGGCAATGATCCGTAAGGCCGGTACTTTGATTATAGGAAGGGCTACTGGAATCTACTTAGGCATCCATCCTTTTCCCTTTCAATTGCATCCTTAAAAGTTGTACAGATTAGGCCGGCCCTGTTCACCAGTTCTCAACTACAAAGAGTTGGGAGATGGTACCTCAAGACAGCCCATCTTTTTCAATCATTTTGAAGGAAACTTCAGTGATAAAAGCAGATCTGTGAGCAGGTACATTTGAATTCACAGTTAACAAAGGAAACCATCTTCACTATGGATGGCCGAATACCAGCCCATTAAAAAACTTAGTCTCAGTGCGATAGGGGATGTTAAGCATGGCTGCATGTGTGAGTTGAACTGACTGGTAAAAAATAAATTGAACGCAAAAACACTAATGCTTTGCAAAAGTGGAACAAAAATGAGCAAAGAATACAAATTACTGGAGATAATGGTTGCCATGGCAATTGTTTGTCCAGAACCCGAACTGTGGTAACTCAGGTAAGAGTAATTGAAAATAAAAGCCCTTAGTAGACCCTCCCCATTATGATTTTGTTCCTGCTGCAGTCTTGGGTAGTATGACTGAATATCCCTTCCTGGTCCTATGGAAGCTCCAACGCAATTATAATTTGCTAAACGAAGGAGAGGGCTGTTTGCCTTCGTCCCACTCAGAGCAGCAGGTAGTTTCCGACATCCTCGGTGTTTGCTAAACACACCAAACATTTCGAGGTGAAGTGATGTGGCCTGGCACAATTGTTCTGATACCCCACTCCCCAGAACAATAAGCGATTTTCTTTTATTAAAAGTGCACAGTGGTGGGATTTTTTTGATCAGGGTTGTAAAATGCCGGATCTGAAGAAGCAGCACACCAGCCGTTTTCTTCCCTACGCGTGGCTGTCCATACCCTTTCTCCCACATAATTATACATCTGTTTGAGAGGGAAGTGATGCTTACTGCATCATTTAAAAGAAAGGCACCTGCTTGTAGAAAGGCAAGAATAACCTAGTTTGCAAGTATCCTTGGCTCTTAAATTTGCCTTTCCTGACAATGTTACGGGTTTCTCTTTTTCATAATCATATTGCTCTGACTCTAGACTTTTCAAATCCATCTTTTCACTTCTCATATGTCATTCTTTGAATCAGCTTCTAGTATGAAAGCTATTCTTGAAGAAGAAAGCAAAAAAATAAGATTAGATAAATAAAGGAATCATATGGGGAAAGGAAGAGAGCTTTGGGGGGGCGGGAAAAGGAATGTGTAGAAAATAGTCTCCTTCTCTCCTAAGTTCTGTAACCATGTTTTAGGATCTTTTCATCTTGCATGGTTGGTTGGTGAGAAATGTAACATTTGCATTTCAAGGTAGACAAAGGCTTTTACTGATGTCCAGTAACCAGGGAAACTTAATGAGAAGTTACAGTGGTTGGATTTGTAACAACTTGTTTTCTGTGGTAGCCAGGCAGCAGAAGGCTTTGTATACACAAACACAGAAAGCACACTGCTTGTTAGGTATGATGTCTAATTAGCTGGAATCCAAAAATCTTCCACTAATGATATTTTTATGCCAGGAGAGTTCGAGAAATTGCACTTCAGTTTGGATGTTTTAAAACAGTAGGGATCACCAGAAGTTCCACACATAAATAACACAGTTAACAGGGATTGGAGATTAGAGCTCTACCTCACTGCATTCTTAGCACAGCACTATGAGGCAGTGTACCCGCTTTCTGTTGCTGCCATGACCAATTAGCACAAATTCAGTGGCTTGAAACAACACCCATTTATTATCTCACAGTCTCTGGGTCTGGAGACCAACACAGGCCTCATCAGGTTAACAGCCATCTGTGTGCAAGGCCCCATTCCTTACTGCACCCTCTGGGGAAGAAATCTGACTTCACACTCCTGGAGGTTGTTGGCAGAATCCAGTTCTTTGTGGTTGCACATGGAGGTTCCTTTTTTCCACCCTGGCTGTCACCTGGGGCTGCCCCAAATTCCCAGAAGCCCGTCTCCAGCCCTTGCACGGGGCCCCTCAACATCTCTGAGTGAGCAACGGTGTGCCAAATCCTTCTCCCACTTGGAATCTCTCCGACTTCGCCTGCCATAGCTCTCTACCTCCAGCTGGAGAAAGTTCTCTACTTCTAAGGGCTCAGGATTGGGCCCACCCAGCTAATCCAGGATAATCTCACTGTCTGAAGGTCATCAATCTGTAACTTTTAATTATATCAGCAAAGTCCATTTTGCCATGTGGCCTAACACATTCACCAGTTCCAGAGATTAGTGGGTGGACATTTTTGGGGGGTCATTATTCTGCCTACCAAAAGTGGGTCATTCATTATCTCCATTTTGCAGGAAAAGGCATTCATATGGAGTGGTTAAGTAACCTGCCGAGGTAACACAGCTAATAAGTGGCAGGGCCAGGATTTGAATGCTGTTCTGTCTCCAGAAGCCAGTTTTTCAAGCACTATACCATACTATCTAAAAGTGAATAATTTATAATTTTGGTGGAAGTTATTATAAGCATTTGTCCCTCCTGACTCCAAAGGCCGTCCTCAGTGTGCAAGTCATTTTATAGCAAGCTGGAAGTTGTATTATATGTCGGAGAGTAATTATTGAAAAAGTAATAGTGTTAAGCTCTGGAAATATTCAGAAGGTCTGTTAAATAGTCAGCCTTTCAAGAGATTTCTATCCAGTTAAATTGGTCAAATTGTTCTGGAATGACATGGAAGTCTTCAAAAATTCTTCCTAGGTTTCCTGTAGTAGATTGCATCATGATGTCACTCCTTTCCTGTTATTAAGGTTTTCACTCCTTTCCTGTTACAGAGTTATATTTCCCTGTTCTTGCCATGGCTTTGTGGTGGACGGGGTATATTTCATGTTCCTTATCACTGGGTGTGGCCAAGTAACTTGCTTTGACTATGGGATTGGTAAGGTTAATGATTCAAAGCAGGTTTAAATGCATTTGCACAGTATGGCCTTTTGTCTTGTGTCCTCATGCTCTACCATGAAAAGAACATGGCTTCATTACTGATGCGAATGCAAAATGGTACCGCCCCTTTGGAAGACAGTTTGGCAGTTTCCTACAAAACTAATCATACTCTTACCATATAATCCAGCAGTCGTGCTTCTTGGTATTTACCCAAAGAAGTTGAAAACATGTCCACACAAAAACCTACACCTGGATGTTTAAGCAGCTTTACCTGTAATTGCCAAAACTTGGCAATAATCAAGCTGTCCCTCAGCAGGGGGACGGATAAATAAATTCTAGTACTTCCAGATAATGAACTCTTATTCAGTGCTAAAAAGAAATGAGCTATCTAGCCATTAAAGATATTAAGGAAACTTAAATGTGGATTACTAAGTTAAATAAGCTATTCTGAAAAGGCTACCTAGTGCATGATTCCAATTATATGACATTCTGTAAAAGGCAAAACAATGTAGACAGTAAAAATATCAGTGGTTGCCAGCAGTTGGGAAGGGGGCAGGGATAAATAGATACAGAACAGAGGATTTTTAGGGCAGTGAAAATGCTATGTGTGATACTATAATGATGGGTACATGTCAGTATACATTTGTCTACACCCATTGAATGTACAACACCAAGAGTGAATCCTAATGTAAACTAGAGACTTCGGGTGATTATGATGTGTCAATGTAGGGTTGTCAGTTGTCACAAACGTACCATCTGGTGGGGGATGAGGGAAACTATTCGTGTAGGGAGGAAGAGGGTAGATGTGAAATCTCTGTACTGTACCTTCCTTTCTGTTTTGCTATGAACCTAACTGCTCTAAAAATAAATAAATAAAAATAGTTTTTAAAATAAAATAAATATTAAAAAAATAAACATTTAGAAAAATAAATTAAAATTTAAAAATAAAAATTGTCTTTATAAAAAACAAAAATAAAACCATGTGCTGGGTCCATGCTGGACCTTGAAAAATGGAGACACACAGAGAATGCCTGAACCCAACCCACGGCCTAGAGCCCAGCTCAGCCCAGTCAAATGCGCTGACCCCCACTGACCTGCAGATCTATAAGTGAGAAAAGTATATACTTGTTTTTGTAAACCACTGAAATTTTGAGATTGTTTATAGAGTAACAATATTACAGAAAAAACAAATTTACCCTCCCTGAAGAAAAATTCCCACTAATAATCTCCATGGTCCACAAAGCCATGTGCTTTGGAGACAACAAACCCTGTTACCCTATTCGTATCTCAAAGGTGTCCAGAGGTCTTACCATAAACAAAAAATGTCCCCAGGGATGATTCATATCAATTGGTGACAAAACAGCCCAATCTGATTCTAGAGAAGTCAGTGTTGGAAGCCACAGGTCAGAGAGACATCTTCTGTAAATCTTTTGTAAGATATCAATTTGAATCATAATATGCCATTTACTTTGTAATCTTGGCCACGTTTGTTAAACCCTCTAACATAGGGAATATTAATACCTGCTTCATTCAGTTGTTATGAAGATTAAATGAGAATACGCACCTAAAGCTCTAGCACAATGTCTACTGCATGGTAAGAGATCAATAAATGTTAGCTGTTAAGTAGTGACACTTGGTAAGACAAAGATGGTTACATTTGTTAATTCTTTCATTTATTAAATCAATCTCTGCCAAAGATATCACAGATGACTTATTTTTTTAAGAATAGTAATACTGGAAAAATAAGATAATTGGTGGAACAACCTCAAACAGATGGTTGGGTCGTCTTACAGAATCTGAAAGAAAATGTTTTTAAGTAAGGAAAAGCTTCATCCATGTGATAACCTCAAAAAATATGGAAAAAAGAAAATGCGAATAATTAGCAAAATCATTCAGTGTATGCTGTTTTAAAAATAAGTTTAAAGCATTATATGGGTAAATCAATTACTAGAGACTTGGACATACCCCAGTTAAAAAAACACATCAGTTTAGAATTCAAGTGTAACAGGATTGTCACAACTTGAACCAACTTGAGATTCAGAGACTTCTAGGCTTGTTTGCCAAAGTAATGGATTAGGCTGTCTCAGCAGTGTTTGATTCAGCAATGGAGGCCTCCTAAGAGAAAAAAACATTCTGAGTAAAGAAAGATATACCAGTTAGCTATTCCTGAATAACAAACCACTCCAGAACTCAGTGACCTGAAACAACAAGCATTCAGTTCTCATGTTCTGGGTTAATGGGGGTAACTGGTCTACAGTAGTTTTCCTTTTTTCTTTGGTTAGCTGCAGGTTGGCTGGGATCTTTCACAGGTCCAGAGCCTTGATTAGCGTGCCTCAGCAGACTCAGACTTTGTTCCACACGATCTGTCATTTCCAAAAGGGTATATTGGACATGCTCATATGATAGTCTCAGGGGTCCGAATAAAAGCAGACGTATTCCAGACTTCTAGAAAACCAGGGTCAGAACTAGCAGTCAGTCATTTCCACCACATTCTATTTACCTAATTCAAGAGAGAATCATCTCAGATTTAAGGAGTGGGGAGGACACGCCATCCTTGATGGGTAGAACTGCAAAGTCACAGTATAGGAGGATATGGGTACAGAGAAGAGTGTAGTATTAGAAACATTTTTATGAGAAATTTATAACCAAAGATCCAGCCAAACTTTTCAGGTACCAAGTTATGTTGACAGATGGAGGTGGATGGTCCCTGGCTCACACCCACAGTGCACTATTACCATAGTTTTAGTTCTTGGGGGAAATTCAGTTGGTTAAAAAAGTGGTTTCTTAAGACATCTGTATGATTGTGAGGAATTTTTTTTTTTTTTTAAACATTTATTTATTTATCTATCTATCTTTGACTGCGTTGGGTCTTCGTTGCTGCGCATGGGCTCTCTCTAGCTGTGGCGAAGGGGGGCCACTCTTCTTTGGGCTCAGTAATCATGGCGCACAGGCCCAGCTGTTCCGCAGCATGTGGGATCTTCCCGGACCAGGGCACAAACCCGTGTCCCCTGCATTGGCAGGCGGATTCTTAACCACAGCGCCACCAGGGAAGCCCCCTGTGAGGAAGTATTTTGATACGTATGTGAAACAACCTAACTTAAAGGGGGCAGAACAAATAGACCTCTGTATCAGTGGATGGAACATCAGGAGGCTCTAACATGCTGAGGGTGGCAGAGGACACCTGGTGCAGGACTCGGTTTCTCCGTGGTGGTGGTGCCACTAAGAGAAGGTGGCTGCATGTGCAGATGGTGGTGTAAGGAGCTTGTAGCCCATCTATGGGCTCTGGGAGCAGAGGCAGCAGAATGTAAAAGTAATGAAAGGGAAGGTGCACAATCCTAGCAAATGGGACATTTCTGTAAGTGTGTGTGAGAAATCCTCAGTGGAATCCCAGAGATAATTTTAAGAAAAAATATCAAAAGTTAAAAAAAAGTTGATGATGTCATAAGAAAGGTAAATAGTAATACTATTAATAGCAAGTAAAGAGCTCCTTCCTTCCTTCCTCCCTCCCTCCCTTCCTTCTTCCCTCTCTCCCTCCCTTCCTTCCTTCTTTCCTTTCTTCCTTCTTCCCTCCCTAACTCTCTCATTTCTTCTTTCCTCACTTTCTTTCTTTCTTTAACGTCTAGGTACTGGAAAGTTAAAACCTTTGAGAGGCACAGAGATAATTCATGACTAGACACTAGGCTAATGAACAATTGCAGTTTTCATTTTCAGAGGAGCAATAATGAAACATGGGCTGCATATTTTACAGATGATGATAAACTTTGCATTTGGCTAATATTGATATGCAGCTTTTTATTTCAATGAGAAAATGTGTTCAGGTTAGTAAACAATGGCCATCATCATATGATGATGATACTACAGGAAGGGGAGCCAATAGTTGTGTGAGTTCTTTATGATCAGTCATTCTTAATCTCAGTCTAGGATCTCCAAGGAGTTTAATGAATAAGCCTTAGGGATCCATTTCATCTGATTTTGTATTCAAGTTTTAGGTGTATGTATAGTACGTGTGTTGTCTGGGGAGAAGAGCCATAGATTTTATCAGTTTTTCAGTAATCTTTATCTAACTTTTGAGCTTTAGATGGCTTTCTTAATATTAAACAAACAGAACAGATTAAGGACTATGCTCTAGTCTCTGCTCAGAAGTAACAGTGGGATCTTGTATAAGCTACTGTACCTCTATGTGTCTCAGTTTCCGTATCTGTGTGATGGGATTATTATTCTTTAACTCAGAGAATTGTGAGGAAATGATGAGATGGAAATATGAAAAAAATGTGTAAAAATTGACACAAAGAAAAGATCTCATGGTATTTCTGCTTTTCTATATCATGACCAGGCCATCTGGCTTTAATTATATGTCAATCTCTACTTCTACTACTTAAATGCTGATAAGTTTCCAATTCAGAACATTCAGAGCCCAGCAAGCCTGGGATTTGGAGTGCCTAAAATGTTCAATAATCACAATATGATTTGATTTCTTCCCACTGGGTCTCTTTAAAGTTAGAAAGGTAAATATTCTAGGCTACCTTTTTGTCTCAGCTTAAACCTAATAAGGCCAGCACCATCTCATTTTTGTATGAGATTGGTGGCACAGCGATAATAAGTTTTTTCCTAGCAACTCAATTATTTTTAATGATTTACACAAGATAATTACTGTTGACAGATATCCAGATCCTTAGAGCAAGGAAATATTCATTTCCATTTCTAGTTTTATGTCTTCCATTGATTGAAGCTTTTGCCAGTGATCAGATATCAGAGACTGAGAAATATCAAGGAAAGTGGGAAGGGAATAGACAAACAGGGAGTAGAGACTTAAAGATCAAGCAGAAAAAAATAATCCTTTTAAAAAGAAATTTGTACGTAAAAGCAGAGATAATATAAATGTATTGTCCAAGACTTTTGGTTGAAAGTCAAAGAAATTGAATTCATAATGACTTAAGCAAAGAAGGAATTTATTAACTCACATGACCTGAACATCTAATGTGGCCCAAGCTTTAGGTGTGGCTGGTTCTAGGGTATCTAAGGATTTTGAGAGTGTGTCCCTCTTCCTATGTGTTGGGTTTGCCTCTTTATCTGTTGGCTCCCCTATAAGCTGTCTCTCTCTTTTCTTAGGGCTCCCTAGCAGCTATAGACATATATTCTCTTGTAGCTCATAATCCTAGTGGAAGGTGGATTCTTTATGATTGTTTTCTCTGAAGTCTTAGAGTTAAGTCTTATTGGCTTGTCTTGGGTATTATACCCATAAAAGACCCAACTAATATGCCTGGAAGATGGAACCTTCTGAATAACCAGATGTGGTTCATGTACCCCCAACTAGAGCTAGGGGGTAAGGTTAACCCATAGGAATTGTATGATATCCCACAGGAAAAATCAAAGTTCAATTCCAAGACAAACAGGCCAAAAACAAGAACTCTACTGCATTGTGCTTAAAAATTAGCTTGTAAAAATCATCTTGAGTTTTTATTGAGTCATCAAATATTAAGAATCATAGGGACTTTGGATCTTCTATATCAAATTTCTCTTTTCACAGATGTGAATTCTAAAACAAAAAGGACTTCAGAGGCTTATTCAGAATATCACAGTGAACTATAGGGCCCAGAAAGGAATCCAGGACTTCATATTTTTATCATATTGTCTAGAGATAATGTATAAATTTGTAGATAGAGACACAGCTATTACATTTTATCTTGGGGTGAATCTTTTCCCTTTCTTTGTCTTTCTATTCTCATTTCCTTCAATACATATTCATTGGAGACCTACTATAATCCAAGCCTTCTTCCAACTCTTTATTGAGAATTTGTTCTGTTTGCCTTGATTCACCATGTATTTGGTAAGCAGTTTATATTCCAAGTATGCTTCTGAGCATTGGAAATAAAATTACAGACAGCATATTCTAGAGGGGAAGAAAGACAATTAATAAAATAATTATAGTTGTGACAAGTGCTTTTTTGGCAAATAACGGGTAAGGCCTAGTGTAAGGAAAAATAGAGATATTAAAGCTTAGCCTGAAGGATGAAAAGAAACTAGCCAGAAAGCCAGGAGGAAGAGTATTACAGGAGAAAAGATTCTCAGAAAGACTGAGCCTAGATTTTCAGGAAACAAAAGTTCGTTTAGTGCTTAGGGAAGGAGTTAGCCAATTTTGTAAACATTCATGGCCTTGTAGGCCAGATGGTTTCTGCTACTCAGCTCTGCTATTGTAGCTGAAAAGTGACTTTGGGTGATGTGTAAACAAATGGGTAAGGCTGCATTATAATAAAACTTTATTTACAAAAACATGTGGAAGGCAGAATCCCCCTGACCCTGGGCACAGAGATTGAGAGGGAGAGACAGGAGTTGACCTTGCAGGACCATCAGGAAACTTGAAGGCTGGAGGGGCATGATGTCAGTGTAGGATCAGCTTCCGTTGAGAAGGATCTAGGTTTTTGCTTAAGAATGCCATGATTTTAATAGAAGTTCTCTCTTTTTAAAAAAAATTATCATCAACATTCAAGTAGTAGGTCAAGTTGAAAGTTGTCTCTCCATGGTGTGGCTTGGTGTTAAACAAAAGACATCCCCTCTCTGGCTTCAGTTATTTCCCCCATATATCTTCCCTGTACCAGGTCTTCCCTCTTGGCTTCAGACTCCAACATTTCTTTGGGTTGGGTAACAAGAATGGAAAATTACATCTAAGTGAGTAAGATAACAATGACAACAATAACAAAAACTAATCCTGGAAACACATGAGAGCTCTCAGTATATCAGCTGTGGTGACTCAGGAAAAGTCCCCTGCATGTCTCTTCCTTGGGATTTCCCTGAAGTGAAATGTTAAATAAATTCTAGACTGTCTTCTATTTTCCAGTGATGAAGCTGTCTTTGATTTATATTTCAGTCCTATGGTTGTATTTTTCTGACCATGGTAGTATCATGTTGGAGACATTAATTGAGTACATCATTTTTTTCTGAAATTTTGAGTTTGAGGGAGAACTGTATTCATGTTTACTAATGGAACAGGGAAGGTGAACGAAAAGGATCAGAAGAAACTTTGATGCACTACAATCAAAAAAGAAAGTGGGTTTAATACAATTAGGGGCACGTATGGTTCATTTCGGAGACTTTCCACAGGAAACAAATTGCTGGTCCACCGTTCCAAGATTCTTCAATATTGTCAGAATATATCCTGATTATCAGTAGTTGGGATTGATTGGTACACTTTGCCGCTCTCCTGTTTAGCAGTTTTAGGAGAAAATGAAAGCAATACCGATGTAAAAACCTAGAACATTCATCAGCTGAAAATTGCTCATCAGCAGCATTGTGGTCCTAATGATATTGTTGAAATGGATTTGCTTGTCAAAAAGGGATATCTTCCTCTGAGTCCTTTGATGAGAAAGTTTCAGCAGGGCAATGCAGGGCAGCCCTCACTGTGTGCCCCACTCCCAATAGCTGTCATTTTAAAGCCCTTTCAGTCCCATCTGTTCAACCAGGTTGTGTAAAGTTCGAGGAGTTTTATTTCTGTTTTCTCTCACACTTAAAATGTATGATTATAATTCATCATGAATTATCAGTGGGTACTTGATTAATAGGAAACAGAACTCATGTTGTTTTTGGTTGTGTGGATTTTCAGGTATTCCATGCCTTAGTAATATTTTAAAGTAACTTTTACCCACCGTATAAGAGTAATCTATGCTTGTTCATTTGGAGAATAAAATGGAAAAATTAGAAAAGTATAAAGCAGTGCATAAAATTTTCTTCAGTCAGCTGATGTAACATTTAATATAGATTTGTCTAGCTTTTTTCTCTTTGTGTTTTGTGTTTATGAATATGTATACAAAGTTTTTCTCAGATTTGCATAATACAGGTTATGTTGTGCATATACTTTTTTGTGTGTGCATACACTTTTATAAACTGTATTAGAAATGACATTTACCGTGAACATTTTATAACATTTCCCCTTGTCAATAATGGTAATATTCTGGTTGATAGCTGAATCAATGTTTATTAGAATTGTTTATCATTTTTGTGTTTTGCTATTATGAAAACGCTCCAACAAACTTAATGATAGTATTTTTTTTTCAATTGATATTATCTTAAGCCCCAAACATTCTCTCTCCTTAAGCCTTTAAGGAAAAATTTAAATGTAAATTTAAGAACTTTTTCTAATGAAAATACACAGTGGATTTGAATAGCTATTTATGAAAGAAAAAAACAAAAAAATCAATAAATTAAAAACAAAATTACATTTATTTCTCTCAGTTATGTTAACTTCTCAATTTTCATATAATTCATCTTATAAAATTTTGTTTAAATATTCGTTTTTCCCTTGATTGCGAAAGTAAAAGAATCACAAGATCACTAAAACTAAGTGGTTGGCATATTTTGAAAGTTTGTTAAGTTTGTTTTTATGTGTGGAAGGAGCTACATCTTGTTGGGAACTTTGGGGAAGGAAAATGGAAAGTGTTTGCTGGTGGAAGTTAGGAAGTTAGATAAGAGGTTCATTTTTTTGTCAGTGAATGCCCAGTCGCCCTAGCACCATTTGTTGAAAACATAATCTTTCCTTCATTGAATTGCTTTTGCACCTTTGTGAAAAATCAGTTGGGCATGTTTATGTGGGTCTATTTCTGAGTTCTCTATTCTGTTCCTCTGCCAGTGCACAGTCTTGATTCCTGTAACTATATAAAAGGTTTTGGAATTGGATGGACTCATTCTTTCCACTTTTTCTTCATTTCCAAGATTACTTTAGCTATTCTTGTTCCTTTGCCTTTCCATATACATTTTGGATGAATATTTTGCATATCTACAAAAAAATTCCTGCTGGAATTTTGATAGGAATTGTATCAAACTTGCATGTGAATTTGAGAGCTGACATCTTTACTCTGTTGAGTAATCCAGTCCATGAGCCTGCTGGGTTTCTCCATTTATTTAGATATTCTTTGATTTCTTTAATCAGTATTACAGTTTTCAGCATACAAATTTTATATGTTTTGTTAGATTTATACCTAAATTTTTATATATTTGAGTAATTGTAATTAGTATTAATTTAATTTTTATGTCCATTAGTTCATTTCTGATATGCAGAAATAATTTTTGTGTATTTTATCTTTTATCTGCAACCTAGCTGAACTCATGTTATTAATTCTAATTTTTTTGTAGATTCCTTAAGATTTTCTATGTAGATAATCATGCTATTTGCATATAGGGACAGTTTTACCTCTTTCTTTCTGATCTGTATTGCATTTTACTTCATTTTCTTGTCTCATCGTGATGGCAAAAACTTCCAGAATTATGTTGAATGATAGTGGTGAGAGTGGGCATCCTTGCCTTGCTCTTTGTCTTAGGAGGAATGCCTTAAGATTTTCATCATTAAGTATAATGTTATCTGTAGGTTTTTAAGATGCTTGTTATGAGGCTGAGGAAGTTCCCATCTATTTCTACTTCTTTGAGAGCTTTTGTCAGAAATGGATGTTTAATTTTGTCAAATTCTTTCTCTGCACTGATTGATATGATCATGTGGTTTTTCTTTTTTAGCCTGTTAATATGGCAAATTACATTGGTTAACTTTTGAATATTAAACTAGAATTGCATCTTTAAACCCTTGTCATAGTTTGGTATATATTTTATATATACTTATATAAATATGTATAATATATACTTTAAATATATACATGTATATATATATAACCTTAAAAATATATGGACAGATGACTTTTATTTACAAAAAAAATAACAGTACAGCTTTGGAGTTGGGGATGGATAACTTCAAAACCTTGCTTCCTGCCCTACCCTCTGCAAGGAATATCTTCTGGTCAGTGTAACTCTGACTAACCCGACATTGTGTAGTACTTTGATGTATTCACAGTATCACCATCATTATTACTATCATCATAATCACCATCATCATTAAAGTCAACTGTATATGAGACTGAATCCACACGTCCATCCATCCATCATCACATTCTCTGTTACGCATCAGATCATTGAGGTTCACCAATAATACTCCCCATGGTCATCTATCACCTCTCAAGTCCACAAATACTGAAGTGATTGTAGAGTTTCTTAACGTTTGTTCCAAAATTTTTTGTGCATCAACAGTCATGTTCTTCCATAATATGTCACCATTGTACAAGGTAACCATTTTTTTTAACCTTTAACAACTTGTTTACTAAAATCCTTATTTTCATCCACATATAAAATGGGCAAAATAAAAAAAATCCTTTTGCTGACTATTTACAAGGTTACCATTTAAAATTTTATTATAGTTGTATATCTCACTCGAAGATCATTTTTCAAATGATCATGTTTCAAAGGAAACAAATTTAAGATTAATATGATTACTGCTTTAAAAGTTGATACGCATTTGATGCAGGAAAAAGAAGCTCAAATATGATACTGACCCTGGGAGATAAAGCAGGTGCTTCTACTTAAGTTATAGGATCCTTCCCACCAGGCTCATCTTTACCATGACACAACTTTGTATCTTGGTAAAATTGCATAGTTCTAGGGGCATGCTTGTTCAGATCAGTTGTGAATGATTGAAATAGAAAACATTGTAGTCTCTGCTTCCTAATGTGTACTGAATATAATTAGAAAAAAGTACTCAATTTTTTTTTAAACATCTTTATTGGAGTATAATTGCTTCACAATGGTGTGTCAGTTTCTGCTTTACAATAAGGTGAATCAGCTATACACATACACACATCCCCATATCACCTCCCTCTTGCGTCTCCCTCCCACCCTCCCTATCCCACCCCTCTAGGAGGTCACACAGCACTGAGCTGATCTCCCTGTTCTATGAGGCTGCTTCCCACTAGCTATCTGTTTTACATTTGGCAGTGTATATATGTCCATGCCACTCTCTCACTTCATCCCAGCTTACCCTTCCCCCTCCCCGTGTCCTCAAGTCCATGCTCTATGTCTGCGTCATTATTCCTGTCCTGTTCCTAGGTTCTTCAGAACCATTTTTTTTTAGATTCCATATATATGGGTTAGCATATGGTATTTGTTTTTCTCTTTCTGACTTACTTCACTCTGTATGGAAGCAACCTAAGTACTCAATTTTTTAATCACTCTAGAACTCAGAGTTTCATCTACCAAATAACTTCAGAAAAAATTCTGAAAGCAAGAATGGGAACATATATTGAAATTTTTTGTTCCCAGGGCTCTAGCATACTTAGAGATGTTAAAAGTCTTTTATTAAATGGGAAAGGGCAAACTATTGCAATCTTATCAATTACTAACTTCTTTTGGACAAAAGTTTCTTGGGACAAAATTGTTACTGACTCTTAAAATGTTCATGGTGTATAAAGCATTTTCATTGCGATGAATGACTATCTGTTAGAGACTTGGAACTTAATTAAATATCCTGAATTATAACTGTCTTCACTGGCCGTAAAAGTATTTTCTCCTGAGATCTGTGGCTATCTCTCTGCTATATTTTACCTTGTAAATTTGAATGCACATTTTTGTAAATCAGGCTCACAATTATTTTTATGGCATTTGCTAAGCTTCACTTTTGGACATTGCCTACACTATATTAAGTATACAGATATATGTGAAACTGAGCATTTAAAAGCAGTCTAAAAAGTGTCAGATGATCTTCTTGTGCCTTGCTGGATGTTGTCATCACATACCGTTTATTTGAATCATCTCATCAAAAATAGTTTCCAAAGAGGAAAGTTTGAAAACTCACCAGGATTTTTCACAGTGATCTTCAGATTTGGTGGAAATCTTCCATGTAGTTTGTCTCTTTTTTAATACCTTGAGTTGTTTCAGTCAATCTGCTGCCAACAGTTTTTCACCTGAGGACACAGATTGTTCTGGGCAGTTCTCCTTGTCATTAATGTTAGTTTAAAAGCTGTCCCTTAGGTACAGCTTGGAAAATTTAGGGACTCTGTTCTCTGCCAGAGCAATATTTCTTCAGGATGAAATCGAAATCTTGTTTGATACTGAAAAGGACATTTTAGTTTAATGCCTGTGGAAAATTCAATGAACAAGTTTCTCACAGAATCTGCAGTTCATTTTCGGATCAGCAAGAAAAGTAGCATGGCGTCGCCACCTGAAGTTAACAGGGTCTGAATGTTTATGCATGAGTCACACCATATTTAAAAGAAGTTGGAAAAGCAAATAGGTGAACTCCTAAACTATGACCTGGGGCCCAAATCCAGCTTACCATCTGGTTTTGTACAGTTCATAAGCTAAGAATAGTTTTTCCCACTTATATAGATTGAATTAGAAATAATATTAATGATGTGAAAATTATATGATATTCAAATTTCAGTGTCCATAAATAAAGATTTACCATAGTGTAACAGTCTGTGGATACATTTGTATCATAGCAAAGTTGAGCAATTGCAAGAGAAACCACATGACCCACAAATCATAAAATATTCACTATCTGATTCTTTACAGAAAATGTTGAACTCCTGATATATTTACAAATCTGATATTTATGCTGTTTCCATCATCTAAGCAACTTTGTATAATACATTGTAAAGTATTTTTGCAACTAGTTGCAATTTCATATGTAAACAGCTGTATTTATATCTATTTTAATATTAGTTTTTATCATTATTAGAGATAGAGATAATTTTAATTGCTTCTTTATAGTTTCTGCATTTTAAAACATTTCTACAAAATGGTATTTTATTTTCTACTGAGGAAAAATTAGACAAACATTTTCTATTGTAAAATTGATATATTATTCAATGTAGAAAATACAGATGGTAAAATAAGAAAAAGGAAGTCATTCGCAGTCTCACAACTTAGAGATAACAATTTCAATATGTACACAAATATACATATCTAGTTCCTAGGAAGTAATAAACAAATACACATATTCTCTTTAAAAAATGGAGTAACAACTCAGGTACTGCTTATAATCTGCTTTTTATCTTAAAAATAGTTATGTATTGTTACAAGTTATACATTTCCATTCTAGAAAATTCATAATATGAAAAAGAAGATACAATACATTGCATGGCCACCAGTCAGAGATAAGCAATATTAAAGTGTTAGTTTATTATTTTGTTGTTTATCCCATCCATAAGTTATCTTTGTATTATAACTGAATGTTTTTACATTTCTGTTTTCACAAATATGCAATCAGGTTTACATGCTGCTTGATAATTCTTTTTCATTTAACATTCCATTATAAGCATCTTTCCATATCAATAAACATTTTATCATTTTAATATTTGTATAAGGATATAAATGTTCTTTAGCTTATAAAGCATGAACATCTTTTATATCAATAATTGTAAAAAAGAAAATTAGAGCAACCTAAATGTTTACCAATATGTATTATGACATCTATATAATGGAATAGAATGTAGCTAATATATTGTTTATAGATAAGTATTGATTGACATGTTATTGAAAGACTGATGCCATACTGCTCCCTTGCTCGCTGGCATTCTTTTCCCTCTGTTCTTTCAATGACTGGCTCCTTCTTATTATTCACCTTTCAATTCAAATGTCACCTCTTCTGAAATACTGTCCCTTATCCCCTAAGCCACAAACTCCACCCCAGTCACTCTCTATCCCATAGCCCTGTTTTATTGCATGGTGATCTTCTTTATTTGTCTTGTAATCTTCTCTTATCAGAATATAATTACCTTGAGGACAACAAGTTGTCCTGTCTATTACTTTTCAGTATCTGGAGTAATGCATGACATATACTATCTTCACTAAAATATTTGTTGAATAAATGAATTTAAAAAATATATTCTTAGGTTTAAAAGGTCTATAAAACTGTACGAATAGTATGCTGTCATTAATACAAATATACACAGGCACGTCTGTGTGTGTGTTTGTGTGTGTGTTTTCTGCTTAGAGAACATGGATCGCTGGATAGATGAGTGGATGTGTAGGTAGACAAACAGAAAGATAGCTAGCCGTCTGTCCATACAGCCGTCTTGCCTGAGAGCTGGAAGAAAATAAATTATTGTTAACAGTTATCGTCCTTTGTTGGCAGGATTTTACAGGACATCTTTTTATCAGATTCTAATACATGCTTGACAAATCCAGCCTTCTTCAGGAGGTAATTTTTAAACTCGATTTGTTAAAACACCACTCTGTAAACGAGGCTAGTGTCACAGGTTGTCTCTCTGTGGCCCAGTTCGTTTTAGTCCACATGTTAAAGCAGTGCTCTTTTTTTTTTTTTGAGTCCTAGTAAGTGCCCAGCACTTTATGAGCCTTGTGTAGACAATAGTGAACTAAGGACATGTGGCCTTTGCCCTCATTTGTGATGGAATAAAGAAATGGGTGTGAGATAAAGAATATTAGGGTGAGGTATACACTTTAGGGTACCTGGAGAAGGAATGATTTAGAAAGTGACATTTGAACTGAGAGTTGAGGGAAGAAAGGGAGTGAGCAAGGCTAAGAGCGATTCAGGTGGAGGAAATCCTTTCTGAGGAAGGAAGGAACCAGGGTTTGAAGTGTTCAGAGAACCTCTGTTTGAAGAGCAGAGAACAGAGAGACAACCAAGGGTGGCAGGACCTTGGAGAGTGATGGAGAGGGTTATAGACAAGACTCCAGATCCTCTGAAATGGTGGAAAATACCGCCTCTTACTCTCAGTGAAGGGGGGAAGTGCATGATTGTCATAAAGGGACACCAAGAGGCACAGACAGAGGTCGTGAAGTTCCTTCACAAGCAGTGAATATGGAAGCTTTCAGAGTTACAGGAAGCAGGAGTTCACACAGAATACTGCTCCCTGTGGAAGGATGGTTTCGCAGAACCCCAGTTTTCCATGGGGTATATATCACCGCACCAGACTAGAGACCATCAACTATTCTAAAAGCGTGGGTTGTATCATCCTGGCTTTCACCAGCTTTTCTGGAGGTTGGTTTTCTTTCTAGCAACTATGCTGCTTAAAATAATTTGAAGGAATTCTCTTATAGTCCTGGCATGGAGGAAACATTCTGAGCTCAACTACTTCTACTAGCATTTTTTGATTATAAATGAATAAATATTTTCTGAATCAAATTTAAAACAGAAAAAGCAAATATCCTCTGTATTTCCATCTCTGACAAATAGTTAACTATAAAATATATATCCTTGTATTGCCTTTTTTTGGCTGTTATTGTATCAGGCTTGTGATTTAGCTACTACTTTACAAAGTGCTTTACTCACTTTCCTATGTAATCTAGACATAGATGAGCCATGTAGTGCTTGTCTTTAAACTAAGGATTATACATTGCGTTGGCCACACAACTGCACACACGCACATACACACACACGTAGATGCACACACACACATACACCTGATTGCAAATACATTAAACAGTGTTGCAATCTTTATTTATTTATTTATTTATTTTTTAATTTTTTGACTTTTTTTTTAAACATCTTTATTGAAGTATAATTGCTTACAATGCAATCTTTATTGATGATTCTCAGGGAAATAAAAGAAGAGACTTTGCTGCAATTATCACAATAAGACCTAATGTTAAACATTTAAAATCATTTCATTCTTTCCCTTAAAAAAGGGCAATACTCCTGATAACTTCATTATCTTTGTTTCCTTTTGCTTTTAACTCTTCTCCCTTTCCCTTGCTTCTCTCCTCTCCTCTAGCTTCTTTCTATCTTATAAATACATGTCAGGAATTACAAACCTACTCAGGTTTGCCACATCTTCAGAATTTTGAAGAAAATTGAAAAAGTGTATTATGTAAAGTCTCAATATCTTTAAAATAGGTGCAGCTCAAACAAACCATATCTGTGATCTTTATTACAGACTTTCAGTTTATATAGTTTTCTTCTAAAACTTCTTTACTTATTGCTTTTCTATTTGTGTGCTCCACTCTCTCCATCTTGAATTCATATTATATGTTTCTTGAAAGTCTTGCTTCTAACGTTTAATATCATCTTTTTCCTTATTTCAGTATCTTTCTTTTTCTGTATATTATAGGATAGCTTTTTGAGCTTATTTCCTCTGTTATGGAATTGAATTACTTTTAGCATTTAGTCTCCTGTTTCTGATCTCATTTAGCCTTTTTACTGTCCCTAGAGTTTGCCTTTTACAGAATGTCATATACATGGAATCATACAGTTATGTGGCCTTTTAATACTGACTTCTTTCACTTACCAATATGCATTTAAGATTAATGCATATCTTTGTGTGATTTTTATTGCTGAATAGGAGTGCATTACGTGGATATACCCCAGTGTGTTCATTCATTCACCTAGAGAAGGCCTTTTGCCATTTTTTTTTCTCTTTCATGGAATGTTTCCTGACACCTGTTTCCATTTTGTAAGTTCTGTCTTTAGTTATATCAGGACAGTGTCTTCCTGAAATTGGTTTCAAATATGAGTTAATCATGATGTAAAATTTCTCTTGCTTATAAAGTACCTCTTATTCAAACAACTTTTTCTTTGAACTTTCTTTTGAACTACCACTAAGTTTTCATTTACCTAATGATTTTTAAGTACATAATTCAATAATTTGTAGTAACTTTATAGACTAGTACAGCTATCTTCACAATAGAAATTTAGAAGATTTCTATTACTCCAGAAAGATTCTTCATACTCGTTTGCAATCATTCCCTCATTCATGCCAACCTCCAGCCCCAGTCAGCCATGGATGTCCATTGTGTCTATAGATTTGCCTTTTTGGGTCATTCATATAAATGAAATCATAAAATATATGGTCTTTTGCTTCTGGTTTCTTTTCCTTATGTTCACGTTTTTGAGGCCTATCTCTGTTGTACAGGTTGTCAGCAGTTTGCTGCTTTTTATTGCTGAATAGCATTCTGTTATATGGATAGACTGCATTTTGTTTATCCATTAACCAGTTGATATTTGGACTGTTTTCATGTTGTGAATATTATGAATAATTCTGGAAGGAACATTCACACACAAGTTTTTGCAGGATGGTCTTTCTGTTTCTTCATTTTTGCATGGTGGAAGTTTGTGCATTCCTATCATTTGCTTTTGAGATAGTCTCTCAGCAATTCCGTGGGCTTTATCTTATTTTTTTAAAGTTTAAGTAAAGGAAAATGGGAAGGTTTTTATTTATTGTATTTTTGCCTGTTTAGTATTTCGGACAGCCTGGGAAGAGTGTGGGAGCAAAGGTGAGGGCACGACTAGCAAAAATCTTTAAAGCTTTTACTACAATTCAGAAAAGTTTCCTTTAACATTTAATGTGGTAGGTCGTTCTCTAAACCCTATTTGCAAAACACCTGAATCTAACCACTTCTCTCCATCTGTCATACTAGTCCAAGCCAACATCATCTTTTGTCTAGACCATTGCAGTAGACTCCTCTTGGCTCCCCACTCCTAGTCACACCATACATAAAGAGATCTCTTAAAAACATAAATGAGATTATTTTACTCACCAGATTGAAATTGCCTAGTGGCTTCCCAGTGTACTTGACATACAATCCAAATTCCTCACCATTGCTCATGAGGCTCTTTGTGGTGTGACCCTTAATGATCTTGGAAGTCTCATCACCTATTAATCCCTTTTGCTTCCTTAACTTAGGCCAGAGTAGCTCTCTTACCAGGCTTGTTCTTAGCCCCTTACTCCGGAAATGCCCTCTACCTAAAACACCCTTTTTTTTCCCCTCAGATTTTCTTGCTTGCCCCTTTTCTATGTTCACTTCTCAACTCAAATGTCTCCTTTTGGCCATGCTTGTCCCCATCACTGTCAACTGCATCTCCATTTTATAATTTCTCCATAGCACTTATGATAATCATAAATCACCTAGTTTATCCAATTTTTATTTATTGTCATTCTGTCCTTTAGATTGGAATCTCTATGAAAGGAGGGGCCTCATATGTCTCATTCTTGATTGCATTCTCAGCGCCTAGAACTGTGTTTGGCACTCCGTAAATATTTGTTGATTGAACAGCTATTTGCTTGGAGCCAGGAAACTCACAGGGATACAGTGACAGCTGAGTTCCTTCACTGTGTCTAATTGGATTCTCCCCATCAATACACTCTGGGAGTCAGCACTGTCATAAGCTTTCTACCCAGCTGAGCTGACTTCACCTGATTTAGCCTACATCTCCAGAGATGTGGCGATGACCATGATAGCACCGGTACCCATGACCCCTATTTCTTCAGGTTTTATCCCTTGAGCTAGGGAGCATTGGTAGGATCTTCATTCTCATGATTTGCTTTTCTAAGTCATGTTGAGTTTTTCTCAATCCAGCCATGGCTGCAAGTCTTTGTTTTAACTTTTCTCACTTGTGAACTGACCCTTCCATGGTTCCCACTGAGGATATAAGTTTTTCCCCATTTTTATGTTTCTTGTTCTTTATAATGGAAATCTGGACGCACCAGTGTATGTGGTTACCAGTATATGTGTGCTCACACTTAGGCTTGTAGATATTAGATACTGTGGTAGGCAGAATTCTACATGGACCTGATGACTTTGCTCCCGAATGTTATTCCCATGACTATCTAATAGATGAAAGGGATTTTGCAAATGTAATTAAGTAATCAGTTGAGCTTAAGACAGGATGATTATCAATGCCAGCTCAATTTTATCACATAAATCCTGTAAATGTGGAGTATTTTCTCCAACTGGCAGCAGAAGAGAAAGATTCAAGATATGAGAGGGATTCAACGAAGGAGGATGGTTCTTCACTACTGAGATGGAGGAGGCCAGGAAATAGGGACTTGAGGGTGGCCTCTGAGATCTGAGAATGGTCCCTGCCAACAACCAGCAGAAAACAGGGCTCCCAGTCCTGTAACCAAAAGGAACTGGATTCTGCCAACAACCTGAATGATCTTGGAAGCAGAGTCTGTCCTAGAATCTGCAGAAAAGAACACAATTTGGCCAGTACCTTGATTTGGGTCTTGTGAGATACATCAAGGCCACCTGGGCTTTTGACCTGCAGAGATGTGAGATAATAAGTGGATATTGTTTCAAGCTGCAAAATGTGTGGTGATTTTTTTTTTACACAGCAACAGAAAACTAATTCAGATATGCTTTTTAAGTCATCATCTTACCTAGATAAAATTTTTGTCTTTACTATATTTCAGTCCTGTTTATTCTTCTTTTAGCAGAATTGATGCTTTGTTTTTTAAAGAGTATTTGAATAAGTGAGTTTTCCTTTTCCACACCAATTATTAGGTGTAACTGCCTAGTTTAACTTTCTGTCAGCTGTCCACTTTTTGAAACTATTTTTGTAATGGTGTTAATGATTTGCAAACGGAGGGCCACTATTAAATGTCATTGAAATGATTTTAGGTGATAAGAATTGACAGAGATGTGTTGCTTGTTTGTGAGGTTCCCATGTCTTCTGAAATTCAATCTCACATCCTGCTCATTCAACACAGAAACTTCAGATTTTACATTTGTCTCTCAGTAGTTGCTCTTTCATTGTTCATTTGAGCCATGAGTTGCTCATTTCTGACAAGTATGTCTTTGGGTTCTGCTTCTGGTCTTGACAGTTATTACAGAGAAGTGCCAGAATAAAGGGTCAAGAAATGCTTGTCCTTCAGTGTAACACAGCTTTGGTTTTATTGAACTAAAGGTTGCTTAAGAAAGTTTTATAGAAGAAGAAATTTCAGCAGCTAGAGTGCTACCACAAAGAGAGGAGAAAATTTGTGGTCTATAATTTCCCTTACTATAAATAATCTAGTCTCAGTCTGGTGTTCTGAGAATCTTAAAGCAAAGCAAGATGCATAGGATCAAAATAATAACTCTTGGTCATTAACTAGTTGTGCATTGTAGATAAATTATTTGTCCTCTCAGTGATTTAATTTTTACATCTATAAAGTGACACAAACATGTGTTAATTACCTAGAAATCTAGTGCTTCTTAAATTTCTCCTTACAGTAAGGTTTTCAAAGTGTGATCCGTGGACCACCGGCAGCAGCATTACCTGGGAACCTTTTAGAAGCAAATTCCCAGGTCCCAATACAGACCTAATAAATCAGAAACTCTGGGGGTGGGGCTCAGCAATTTGTGTCTTAACAAGCCCCCCAGGGAAAGTCTGAGAAAGATTGCCATTGTCATGCTTAACATAATCTTAGCATTGGGCCTGGTGTATATTTAACAAAGGTTAGTTGTTAAATTATGGAAATTAACTGGGGGTGCTAGGGCATAGCACAGAGGGGTTCATGAAAACGTGATTTGTTTAAAAATCCGTGGAGAAATTGTTTTGCATCTTTGCTTGCTTTAATATAAAAATATGTCTAAAATTCCTTTTATAATGGGAAAAAAAAAGGTTTTCTATTCAAAATCATTAAGTAAAATGAAAGCTCCAGCAAGAAATGCCAAGCTGCTCCTATAGCTTTGACGGCTCCCTGGCCCACCTCTGGTTACTCTCTCAGTGTAACTTGAGTTTGAGATGCATGGCCCTGTGGATAGAGGAATCGTTCTGGGCTGTCCAAATTTAGTTTGTCTTCTGACAGCATTATGTTGTTCCTCGTATGCTTAAATGGTTCTTGGGTCAAAGCCTTCATTGGTCATCACAGACAGTGATGTTTGTCTTAATGTGAGATTTTTAGGAATGGCTAGACATTGATGCAGCTCTCTTTCTCTGTTGGTGCCTGCAGTTTCACAATGGGAAACTGTGTTGTGCTACGTTGCTGGCAGCATTTTCTTTGTAGTCTCTGCTGAGTCTCTCTCTATTGTATAGATAATATATACATATATATAAAGTTGTATATACATTATATAAATATATTTATATATTTATTATATAAGTTATATATACTATTGTTTATTATATATTATTAGTATATAATAATTAAATAATTTATATTAGTATATTTTAAGTATATAGATATATAAACTTGGATGTAAAATATGTATATATATATATATATATAAAATGTGTGTATATATAATGTATGTGTGTGTGTGTGTATATATATATATATATATATATATATATATATATATATATATATAATGTAAACTAGGGAGTGTCCATTTTATAGGCTTTTTTTTTGGTAAGTCATTTTGCTAAGTCCCCCACTGGAGTCTTGTTAAAGAAATCTGCGTAGGTTAAACTTTCCAGGCAAGACCACCATCTCTTTTCCCTTGAACTAGAGTTGTAAAGGCTTAGTAGAGAACTGAAGCCAGCGCTTCCAGATCTTGTTAATGTTCCATAGTTCATTATAATATATCAATACATTTTCTCTCTATGTGTACTGTTGACTTTGATATCAGAGAGCCATGGATTTGAATCCCGGCTTGACTACTTACTAGGTATATAATCTTGGTCAAGTTATATAAGCTCTTTGAGCCCAAGATTTTTCATCTGTAAAATGTGGATAAGAACATCTATGCAACAGGGTAGCATATGAAGATACCTGGTACTTGGTAGTTGTTCAGTAAATTTAAACTAATGTCCTGTGCAACTGCTAATGAAATTGGGTCAGTATTGGCTGGGTGACTTTACTATCCAAACACAGGAAGCAGGATAGAAAAAAGGGATTGTGCCTCCTTTCCTCCCATCCCATTCTCTTCCTTCAAGTCCCATTGCTCTTTGTGTTATTTATCACACATGTCAACATCACTCCCACAATTGAATCACTGTTCTTTGTGTCTGCCTGGCGTACTTTCCCCTAAACTCTGCATCGTTTAGGTCTTTGCTTAAATGCTACCTCACCTGAAGCCCTTCCCTGACCAGTCCCTACACAATAGCCCTCCTACCCAATCTATCTTTAACACTTACTCTGTCTTATTTTTCCCTATGGGAGAACTTATTTGTATCCCAATTAATATATTTATTTACTTTTCCTTACTTTTGTTTTTGTTGTTTGTTTTTGTTTCTCAGTACAAGTCAATATGTTCCATGAAGGCAAAGACTTGTGTTTTTATTACATTATCCCCAGTCAAACAAAACAGGGCTTGGGAGAAAATAGGAATCTAATTCAACTTGTTAAGTGAATAAAGTATTTGACGTGTGAATGAATGACTAAGATTTATTCAGTGAGCCATGACACTTGAACAGAAGGGAGACAGATCATGCCAGGCACCTACTATTGCTCTCATTTCCTACTGGGATTTCTAAGTGTTCCAAACTATCTGACCTAACTACAGATCATGTATTGTGTATGAAATTTCCTACATTATAGTGTTTAAGTGTGAGGATATTCATATAGATATAAATTTCTATTTTTTCCAGATAGTAGATTAAAAAAATATGTTCAGTAACTTGGAAGCTGAAAATCATGTCCAAAAATCAGTCAAATATGGCTTTTTGAAAAAGAATAAAGCAGAATTTCAATTAAAAAAAAACTCTGTTGTACCTTTCAAGGAAATAAAAAAGCTTTCAATGAAAAATCCTCAGATATTGGCAATATTCACACCAAAACGAAGCTCCCTATACCTCTGCAGATTTCTTAAGCATTTAAGCAATTCATTTGTTGCTGTTGGCTATCCAGGCAAGTAGCTTTGCTCCAGATTGTTTATGGAAGGTTGACCTTAGATGACCTCGTTCCAAGGTTGATAATGGTCTCTTAATGACCCTTCACATCTTTTTCAAAGTTCTGGGAACTTATTGGGTCATTATACCAGGTGATTTTGTTAATTGGGAATTCTCTGGAAGAATTGTTAATAGTATAAGCAATTAGTGGATCCACCAGATGACAAAGGGGGTGTTTCCTTTTTTTCTTTTTTTTTTCCTCTCTGTTTGGCTTTGACCTTAACTGCAAGTTGGCTTGTTAATGTCTCAGGTTGCAGTTTCACAGGTAGTTTTTAATTGATAGGGATCAGTGGGATGGTGGGATATGGTGCAAATGTGCATTTCCTTAGAACCCATGCCATAGTCCTGTGGTGTGCTAAGGCTGGGTAGAAGTTTGTTAGTCATTTGCTGGAATGATGGAGTTTCTTGCAACCTCTTCCAAGCAACTCATGGCAAGGGTGACAGATAAAACAGATTCTGTTTTCTGAACAGCAAGAGTATAAATATGATGGGCAGGCAGTTCCTCTAATGAGATAGGTCTGCAAAATTATATTTGGAAAGACCCAAGTTTAAATCATGAAAGATGAGAAAGGTGAATTTCAAAAATTTCTGTATAACTCTGATTTCAAATTCTAGCTCTAAAATTTATTCTAAACCTTATGACATTGGGAAGATCACTTATAACTTTTCAGTGCCTCCATTTCTTCATCTGTAAAATAGGAACAATAATAGTATCTACTTTGGAGAGTTGGAATGAGGATTAAATAAGTGACTGTATGCAAAATATTTATTTTAATTATTTTTATGACCCTGTTTTATTTCCTTCACAATAATTACTCTATCTGAAAATAGACAATGTAATCTGAATAAAAAAATGTATATTATGTGAGGTTTATCAACTTTCAAACTGCACAGCACTGTCTAAAACCCTTGTTTTAAAGTCTCTGCATAGATAAGGGGACTTTTTCCCTACTTTGGTATTTGGGAGAGATCAATAACATTTAGAAAATAAGACCATTTGTTTCCTAGTTTCTTTCTTTTTTTTTTAGCATATGTCATCACCTTCATATAGTAATATGAAAAAGATAGAAATTCAGGCAAAGGATATAAACAGAAATTCATGGGAGAGAAATTGCAAATGGCCAACAAACATGGAAGATGCTCAACTCAGTTCTTTCCTAGTTTCTTAATGCCCGACTCATCTCTGAGCTTTTTTCTACTGGAGTCTGGACCTTTCGCCCACTTGCTCATAATCCTGCTTCCTTAGAAGCCCATCTCCCTGTATCCAATCACATCCACAAAATATGTTCATCTTGACATCTTGGAATAGCCAACACTATTTCTAAAGTTCCGTTTTAAAGAAAATTCCCAACTCCTGTCCTCTCATCCCCTCTTCACTCATAAAATGTTGTTGAAGATATTTCCCTTGTGTCTGACCAAACCGGTTTCTGAGTTTTGACTCTCTTAATTAGCCACCAATAAATAAAGGAGAGAATTGCCTGCCCTAGAATGTACTCTACTTTGTACACTTTTGATTGCACGAGTGCCAGCCTTTCTGGAGGAGGAGCTTGGAAGGGGCCAGGACCCCTCTCCTTTCCAGCTCAGTGTTTTTTTCCCCCCATCTGGAGGCCCTTGTTATAAGGCAGATCACCTGAGAAGCCACTCTTTTCTGTTCTTTAGAATAGCTCCTGTGCCTCTCTGTTATCAGAGATCAACTTTTAAAGAACTCCTAACTTTCCTTTGGCCTTCTCTGGAGTGTAACAGTCTTGCATCATTGTCTAGTAAAGGAAGGTAGGAGTGGTCATTAAGCAGCAGACATTGAAGGGGTTGTTGGGTCTGGATTCTGCTCAGAAGGGCCTTTGTAGTGGGGTGATAGACAATAATCACAGAAATTATATATCACATTAAAATCTCCCAGGTTATAAAGGAATTCTCTCATATTTTTGTCTAATACTTCTATACTGACCTTTTTTCACATTTAAATCTTTGGTCTATTTGGGATTTGTCCTGGTACAGGTCCAACTCGAATTTTCGCATTTGGCTTAATTGTTCCAGCATCAGCATCATCTACTGAATGATGTGTCTTTTCTCCACGGATTTGGGAGGCCACCTTTATCATATGTTAAATTCCCATAGTCATTATCTATTTTCCTTTTTTTCTGTTTCACTGATCTATCTATTCATGTACCACCGGTACTAAATTCTGAATTCAGGTGTCTATTGATTCTATTTCTGGAGTTTTTATTTTGTTTCATAAGTCTGATTGTCTATTAAAGTTTTAATTACTGGGATTTTATATGTTTTTTATTTATTTTTAATTTTTTAACTTTTTGTTTGTAGAATATTTAGATATTGCAAATCATATCACATGCCAGTGTTATATAAGTTGAATTAGTTGTCTATTGCTGCTTTAAAAAATTCCCTCAAAACTCAGTGTCTTGAAAATATAAATATGTATATATATATGGTGAACTCACAGTGCCTGAAGGTCAGGAGTTTGAGAGGAGCTCAGGTGGGTGTTTTGCCTCAAGATCTCTCAAGAAGTTGAGTCAAGATGCCAGCTGGGGCTGCAGTCATCCGAAGGCTTGACTAGGGCTCGAGGATCCATATGGCACACACACAGGGCTGGTGGCTCACACGCAGGGCTGGTGGCTCACACGCAGGGCTCGTGGCGCCCACACAGGACTGGTGGCACACACGCAGGGCTCGTGGCGCCCACACAGGACTGGTGGCACACATGCAGGACTGGTGGCACACACGCAGGACTGGTGGCTCACACGCAGGGCTGGTGGCTCACACGCAGGGCTCGTGGCACCCACGCAGGACTGGTGGCACACACGCAGGACTGGTGGCACACACGCAGGACTGGTGGCACACACGCAGGGCTGGTGGCTCACACGCAGGGCTGGTGGCTCACACGCAGGGCTCGTGGCACCCACGCAGGGCTGGTGGCTCACACGCAGGGCTGGTGGCTCACACGCAGGGCTGGTGGCACACACGCAGGGCTGGTGGCTCACACGCAGGGCTGGTGGCACACACGCAGGACTGGTGGCACACACGCAGGACTGGTGGCACACACGCAGGACTGGTGGCTCACACGCAGGACTGGTGGCACACACGCAGGGCTGGTGGCACACACGCAGGGCTGGTGGCTCACACGCAGGACTGGTGGCACCCACGCAGGTCTGGTGGCACACACGCAGGACTGGTGGCACACACGCAGGTCTGGTGGCACCCACGCAGGACTGGTGGCACACACGCAGGACTGGTGGCACACACGCAGGGCTGGTGGCACACACGCAGGACTGGTGGCACACACGCAGGGCTGGTGGCACACACGCAGGGCTGGCAAGTTGGTGCTGGCTGTTGTCAGGTGGCCTCAGTGCCCCCTTAGGTGGCTTTCTCCACAGGATGCTTAAGTGTCCTCACATAATGGCAGCTGGTTCCCTTCAGAATGAAGGGATGCAAGAAAGAAGTGACAATGCCATTTGTGACCTAACCTTAGACTCACGCTATTACCTCCACCATATTTTATAGGTCAGACAGACCAAACCTAGCACAGTGGGATAGGGGACTACATAAGGACATGAATACCAGGAGGCAAGGATCTTCAGGGGCCATCTTGGAGACTGGCTACCCTAAAAGTGTTGGTAATTACATATATCTGCATATAGATATAACTGTCTGTATAGATAGACATAGATATATTTTTCTAAGACCTAAAAATAATCAATCCAGCTTAATTACAACATAGAATGTGAGGAGAGATGGGGGTGGAGAGGGGGACATGAGTCAGATCCCTGTGAATCTTGTGAGCTGTGTCAAGAAATTTAGACTCTTAGCCCAAGGGCAATGAGAAACCAGCTGGAAGGTGGAGGTCAGATTTGCTTTCTCTAAAGGTTTTAGATTTCCACTCTGACTGCTATGTAAAGAATGGACTGGAAACCATGGGCAATTCTGATGGTTTGTAATGGAGAGAAATGGAAAGTATTGGGAGAATTGTAGGTGGTAGATTCAACAGACTCCATGATTGATTGGATGTGGGGCATAAGTTGAAGGATGATAATGGTTCTCAGAATTCTTGTTTGGCAGTTGGGGGCATAACTGGGTTGTGAATGAAGAATGAAAACTGGTGTGAAAGGAGAAGATGAATATTTTAGCTTAGATACCATTAAGTTTGAGGAGAAATGGAGAGAGGCTCAAATGAGAAGGTATTCTGTAGACATAAACAATCAGGTTTACAAATACATCTCTTCAACAGTTTCCTTATGAAGAATAGCCTCCAAGGCTAACTAATAAAATTAAATTTGCAAATGACACCAAAGTCTTTGCAAAGCTGAAATGTGAATCCTTTCTTCACCGGTTTTGGAAAGCATTTGTGTGTCTGCTCTTTTCATGGCTTCTGGTTCCACTAAGGTGGAGCATCCATTTAACCCTTAAGTTAGGGGTGACTTCCCACGGACACCTGTGTTAAAATAAGCTTGACTTGCCTCAAACCCTATGACCATCAAGACAAGGTCAAGAACCCCACCATGAGGCGTCGAGAAGGGTAGGACGTGGTTGGTGACTTTTTTCTGTGCCAGGGAGGTCATGGGGGTGTGGTGAGTTGCCCCCACCATCTGGCTGTGGCCACAGCAGGGTGAAAATGAGGGATCTCACAGCTGGGGCAATGAGACAGCCAAGCAAATGATCTTGCTGCGTGGACAGAACGTGTGAAGGATTTCACTGGTGCATCTCTCTGACAGCTCCTGGCATTAGAAGACACAGTTTGCTCTATTCAGCTGTTTTAAAAAAAAAAAAAAAAAATTCAGTTGTTGGCGTTCTTATTTTCCCCCAACAGGACACCATTCCCCTGCTGTAGAGGTGAGGAGAAACTTCACGTCTCTGTTCTTGAGAGCTGAGAGAATTGCTTCCTAGGTGAAGATTTCAGTGGTGTAGCTGGATGGCGTATCAGAGCGCATATAAAAAGAGCCACATATTGTAAATCCTTCCTGGATATAAATAAATAGAATAGAAGAGAACTAGGCACCAGTGGGTTTCTAGGGATGAACAACCAATTGAGCAAGTATTTATTAACATGCCATGTGTCCAGAAATGCCATATGGACTCTTCACAGTGGTGAGAGAAATGCATGAAAAATACAAGAAATGAGCTGTCTGTTTTTTGGACTATTCATGCTGTTTTTAATATCACTAAATAGATTTCTGGTTGGCTCCTTCTCTCATTGCTGCTGTTACCTCCACCAAAGCTGCAGCTTCTTCAGTCTCTACTACCATTATCACCGCCATAATTACCCACATTACCTTTCTCAGGGTGTTTTTGTAAGAATTAGTGACTGTTCAATGAAGAGTAGCAATCATTATTTCTACTATGGCATGACACTGATGACAAATGTGCTTATGTTTGTTTTAGAAATTACTGTTGCCACTTATTTAGCATTTTCTATATGCCATCCATTGTACCCAGACTTCTCTATGCATTTTCCTTATTTAATCTTCACTTTTACTCTGTGAGTTTGCTTATATGAATATCCCTACTTTCTAGACGAGAAAATTCTAGCAGAAAAATGTTGAATATTTGGCCCAAGTGGTTAAGGCAAGGAGTCCAGTCCCTGGAGCATTCAAGGTGCTCAATAAATATTTGCCAATTGACTGATGAACTTTAAAGCTTATACTTTATTTTCTGGCCTTCTAGGCAAAATGAGAGCCCTTTAGCCAGAAGTGTTATGGACATTTTTTTTTTTTTTTATAAATTTATTTATTTTTGGCTGCATTGGGTCTTTGTTGCGGTGCGCGGGCTTCTCATTGCGGTGGCTTCTCTTGTTGTGGAGCACAGGCTCAGTAGTTGTGGCACACGGGCTTAGTTGCTCTGCGACATGTGGAATCTTCCCGGACCAGGGCTCAAACCCGTGTCCCCTGCATTGGCAGGCGGATTTTTAACCACTGCGCCACCAGGGAAGTCCTGTTATGGATATTTTATTTGGCCTTCACGAGCTTGTTTTTAATGTAATTTAGGGGACATCATTTTAAATTCGGGGAATTCATAACACACACACAATCTGAATTTATGACTTTTTTGGGAAAAAAATAAAAGAAGTGGCCACCCTGATCCCATATTTTGGTCGAGAAAAAAACTACCTGGTTCTGAGTCGCAGTCAGTCAACTCTAGGTGGCCATGGTATGCGCTCCCCTGCTTCACCAGCTCATAGCCTGCACTCATCTCAGCTTGAGGCCTCTGGAGAAAAGCTACATAAAGTTACATACTGTAGAGCCTCACAAATGTAATTAGGAGGTGATGACTCAGAAGGGAAGCAGGCAGAGAGTACAGATCAGGGCAGGGTGCAGTAATGCTGCACTGTGACGCAGACAGTAAGGGACAGAGGACCTGGAGGACGGAGATGGACCTATGTCTTGGAATAACAGGGACGGTTTTCTAGCAGCCCTTGAATTTGAGCCATGATTTAAAGATGGACAGCCTTTGTAAAGGCAGAGAGGAGGGAGAAAAAAACTGTTTTGTATGCTATCTATAGATAATAAAATATACAACAAATAGGTTTCTCCCTAAGTGAAAGGCACAATAACTTTTAGCACTGAATTGGGCCTAGTATTCACCAGAATTGTATTAATTTTTTAAACTCCTGAAATGACCTGAGAGTAGGAAGGTGAAGCTTGAGTAAGACGCAAGTCCCTGGAAATACTCTGAGGGCTAATTAACAGCACAGAGATTCTGTGAGAATCCCTGCGGTACCACTTCTTGCCTCCAGAACTGATGGCACTCTCTGGGCCACAACCTCTGTCTCTTCCTCTCCCTTCTGGTTCCTGATGCTCCCAGAGGGATAGGCAGGCAGCAGTGTAAACACTGGGACGTCCAAGGACTGGTCCAGTTATAATCAGCTCCATTCTTGGCATGGGATGGGCACAAAACCTCTCAGACCTCCCAGACAACTGTCTCTTTGGGCTCTCAGTGTCGAGACCAGCATTGTCCAGCCCAGCTTCGCAAGGACACAGAAGCCCTCCGTTTGCCAGTCTCACTAGCCATCTGGTTGCTGAGCTTAGAGCTACCGATGCTGAGTCTACTGACTTCAGTTTGTCCCTACCAGCCAAAGTATTTTCCTCCTCTGTGCTCTACCGGTGCAGTGTGAACAAATACATTGTGCTGAGTGAAATACATATTCTGGCATCAGAGAGACTTGCAGTTGAGTCCTTGGCATGATCTTGGGCTTGTTTCCTAACCATCTAATTCTTAGATGGTTATGAATAGTTGTTATGAGAGTTAAATTAGACCTGGCATGGAAAACTACCAAAGCGGTGCCTAGCAGATATCGAGCACCCAAAATTAATTATTTGACTATTGTTGTAGTTGTTACTGCCATCACGAGGAGGTAATACGAGGCAAAAGAAAAATAAGAAGTAATGTGAGCGTTCCGATAGAGCTTGGCAGAATAGCATACTTTCTAGTGGATCATTACAATGCAGAGGAATGGATGAGAGGGTCAAGGAGACCCCAGTGTCACAGGCAAGGGAAGAAGTCATATCTGTACTCTTAGAGAAATGAGAGAGGTAACGTCCCATCCTGTGCTTCAGTGAGTCACACGTAAAAGTGCTAGTGACAAGTGCAAATGGTTTGCTCAGCACCTGGGAAGCACAGGGTGTGAACTTGTTCCACAGCTAGGTGCAGGCTCCTGGGGCTGAGCAGAAGTGTGAATGAAACAAGGAACTGATGAATTCAGTGGCGGCAGGAGCCACGAAAGGCTAATTTCATCTCCAGAGGAGTTGCCTTCTGACCACCTTCCTTTGCTTGTCCACACTGACGGCATCCACCTGCTTCCCAAGCGCCCAAAGGCTCCTGGTGGCAGGCAGCAATCTAAGTGACCCAGCGTCATGTGGCACTTGGATCAGCCCAGTAATCTCTCCAACACAGTGCCTCATTCAGTCAGCCTCGTAGAATTTGGATGCTTTGAATCATGGTAGATTTACCAAGACTCTGAAATCCTTGGGGCTGTCCATCAAAACAGGCTTCATTAGCAAATGGAAGGTTAAGCAGTAAGGAAAACAAGAGAATCCTTCCCGACTTTACTCTGAAAATCAGATGATGACTAGAATCCCACAGATCCTTGAACGGTTTGTATGACTTACAATCCTGGCAAGTGGTTTATTTTGTATGATTGTTGGAGGAGTGAGGGAAAGAGGAAGAGGGGAGAAAAGAGCTTCAGATTTTTCTTTTTTGATGTATTTTATAGATTTAAACCAACCCTGCCCCTGTTTTTGACAGCCTTCAGTAGCAGCATTCTTCACAATGATGGTATCAAAAGTGGTTTTCCTTCTGCTATCGCAATAATGCTTCACCTGCATCACTGTGCATCATTAAACTTTCAAGATGGATAGGGACTTAGCGATCGAATAGCCTATCCTCTCATTTTACTGATGAAGAAAAAGAAGCCCAGGAAAATTAGGGGGGATTTGTAAAGCCACGGAGCCCTGTTTACAAATACTGTTTCTGTCTCCTTTCCAGTATGATAATGGCACCTCAGGTTTCCTTTTAGGAAATAGTCTTTCCAATTCTCAGCACATACATTTCAGGTAAGGCTGACCAGAACATCCCTGGCCCTGCCAACAAACTCCAAGGTCCAGTGGTTGGCACAGAACCCAGATTTGGCCCATTAGTGGTTGGATTAGCTATGTGCTCTGGCCCCAGCAGTTTGTGGAATTGACTTAGAGCTGTAAGAAAACGGAAGCTCTCTTTCCCATCGAGGTGGCTGAGTTGGTAGGATACAGTCCTGGAACTGCCGAGACTATTTGCTAACAGAGGGGAATAACTCATCTAGTAATGAAGCCAACACGACATTCAACAGAGAGGAAAAATGAAGAAAAACTCATTTCTGATGATATTATTGAGGCCCTGGATCACTGACCTCTTGGAATTTTCAGTGGCTTTGACACAATACTTTTTTTTTTTTTGTAATTCAAGCCATTTTGAATTATATTTTCTTCATTTGTAAATTTAAAACTTCCTTATTACATTAGAGCTACCTGGATAACAGGGTGTCTGATCCTGGACCAGGGCTCTCTCCATTTCTCATGAAGAATAAAGGGAAAGACAAAGCAGTGAGAGAGACCAAAGAACATTAATGAGTTCAACTATTTTAATTATGACCAAGAAACTGAACTTACAGTATCTTAAGCAGAGATGTTCTTAAAAGACTTAGAAGCATTAGGGAAAACCAACTAGCAGCCACATTATGCTTAACTGTAATCCCCAACCAAAAATGATCGGGTGTGTAAAGTGCATCTTCTCTTTTCAACTTGGCCTCTGACTCAAGAATGTGACCTTGAACATGTTGTCTTCTCGTGTTCTGGATATCTGTTTCTGCATGACAAGACACCACCAAGCAGTGGGCTTTAAAACAATAATAATCATTTATTTTGCTCACAAATCTGGGGGTTGACTGAGCTCAGGTAGGCTTGGAAACTCTCCTGTGGTTGCAGTCAGATTTTGGTGGATTGGGTCATATGCTTTACTTGGTCTGCTGATTCAAATATGTTCATCTTATCCAGAAACACCCTCACAGGCACACCCAGAATAATGTTTGACCAAACATCTGGGTACCCTGTGACTCCGTCAAGTTGACACATAAAATTAACCATTACATGGAGTCAAATGTGATAGCAGACAGGAACCCATTAGAATCAACCACTATACTGGATTCAGCACTATGGACTTTGAGAGTTTCTAAAAGTCTGAATGGTTTGAACATCCAAACATCTGCATAAAGTTTTATTGTTGTTTACTCTTTTCAAATGTTAGTGAGCATAAAAATACTGAATAAAATTACACATGTGTATGTATGTGTGTATATATATATGTGTATAATATATATATGTGTGTAATACATATATATAATATATATATACTGTCCTTAATGCACCACTTAAAGTATACTTAACATTCTGAATCTATAAAATTTCAAATATATACAAAGATAGAGAGAATAGTATAATAAATCTTTTCATATCCATTACCCAGCTTCAGTCATTATCAATGTTTTTTCAATCTTGGTTTTTCTACCCACCACACTTTTAATTTCTGCTATATTACTTTAAGTTAAATCCCAGACATTGTGTCATTTTGTGCATAAGCCCTCCAGGATGCATCTCTAACTGATAAAGGGACTTTTTTCTGCCCTGCATAGCTTCGATTCCCCCATCACATCTAACATTTATAATAAATCCTTAATATCATCTAATATTAAGGGGGTTTAAAAAGTGATTTTGATTATACATTATTTTTATCTCATCTTAGCTAATCATCTTACCTAATACCCAAGTGTGTCTCAGATGATCAAAATCTAGCGAGGAAAGTCAGGGTAGCAAGGATGAAAGCCCTAGAGAAGAATATGTGACCAGAGAGAGTTACATGTTAGGCTGTGTGGTAGAGTCTGGAAGCATTTGAAGCATTCAGAGAAATGAGAAGTCTGAGTGGGCTATCTTGGTGGGTACAGAAGGATCCTCTGTCCTGTCAACCTGTCCCACTCAGCTCTTGCTGTGCTCCCTGATAGCAGGAGCAGCGGGGATCACATCCACAGCAGAGTCCTAGAAAATGATGGTGTCTTTTTCATTGGGAGAGTGATGGTGCTTTATAGATGAAACGCAGTGCCTGCCAAAGAAAATAGGATTTTTGCCTCTAATTGGAAAAGCTTAATGACGTAAGGGTTAGTGCGCGAAACTTTTTTAAAAATCTGGGCTGATGCAAACTTGCTGCTGGGCCTCTGCCAGCCTGCCGCACCTGCAGCATTTCCCCACTAATATTTCAAAGTGTCAGCTGGCCCAAGAGCCGCCTGCAGAACTACGGTAATTGCTGAGATATGCCTAGACCAGCTGAGATAATAGGGCGCCAAGAAGCAGGGGAAAATGTCAGCAGCTGCGGTTCATGCTACTAATTTTGTTTTCTTAAAAGTAAACTTTATGGAATGATAAATTCCACTAAGAGCTAATCTGGAATTATACAATTACCAGTTCTTTTGCTGCTTTTTGAATTCGTGTGTTCAGTCACTGAATACATGGCAAGTATGTATCAAAGGTATGGACACTTTCTCCCCCTGCACCTGTGACGGGCATCATGTGAGCTCCCCTCTCTCAGGTGAGTCTGGCCCTGAACACTGCATCCTTCTCAACACCGGGCTCCACGCAGACGTGATTGAGCATAGTTAGCATGTGATACAAAATCCATTTCCTTTTTCTAGTGTCTTCTCAATACTCATTTACTCTCTCTGGGAAAGGGAAACAAACAACAATGTGCTGACCACTGTATGTGGTTGTGCTGTGTCGTTGAAAACAGACCAAAAATGGCACAGAGCTCCGATCAGGGCAGAGACCATACCTGTCTCATTCACCCCCTATGCTTTTAGAACCAAGCTCAGAGGTAGGAATAAAAAGCTGCTTAAAAAATATGTATTTAAAAATTCAGTAAGTAATTGAACAAAAGAAGCATCACATGTGCTATCTGAATCAGATAGCTAGATTGATATGTCTGCAAAATAAGAATAACAATAGCAATGAGAATATAAAATAATTAATATGGCAGCTGACACTTACTGCATGATTTCTGTATGCCTAGCACTGTGCTGAAGTGTTTTCATGGACAATCTCTCACTATTACTCACAGCAGCCTTCGGTGATAGGTCCTGTTGTTGGCTCCATGTTACCAATGGGGAAACTGAGGCTTAGAGAAGTTAAGCAAGTTGCCCAAAAAGCCTGAGACAGCCTGAGTTTATTGTATGCATTATTTTCCAATTCACTGCAGCCTGTTGACTCTTGTGCGTGAAAAGCTTGGCCAATTTTAGGTGATCATTATCTTCTCTAGGTATCTTTGTAAAATATATCTTACATGGCCATTTTTTCCTGGGTTTAAGAATATTCTATGTAATTTCACTACTTACATTTTAAAATCAGGGGAAAAGTAGAGGGCTACCACCAGAAATGATAACAGATATGTCCCAGGAAGAAACTTTAGAGAAACCAGGATTGATAAGGGAAAGGAAAGCACTCTGGCAAGTGGTGCTCCTCAGGGCTATTTCAAGGGCCAAGGCATGAGCAGAGATCTGAGAAAGAGATAAAAGCATATGACCGGAAGCAGAGGTGCAAAAGACAATGAATTAGTGCTTTAAGGGAGCCAATTCCAGAAATAACTTCCTTCATTTTATGGCTATTTCTTCAAGAGCTTTCTGTGTTTTTCTTGAATTACTAACCACAAATAGAAGCAGAGTTCAAGGGTGGGATTCCTGAAAGTTTAAACTCAGTATGATCCTGAGATTTCAAATCTTTCATTAAATTAATTGAATAGTTTTTACACTAGCAGTTTGTTTCTATTTTGTGTTTGAAAACATAAACTCTGTGCATGTATATACTAACGTGAGTGTATGTGTGTGTGTGTGTATATATATATATATATATATATATACACACACACACACACATATAGAGAGAGAGAGTGTATACCATGCGATACATATATTACAAAAACAAAAATTAGGCATGTTTCCTTTGCCAGGATCTGGTTACAATTATAAAAGGAGAAGTTTTTTTTAATGCTCTCATTAATATATTTGAATTTATGAGTCTAGGTGATATATAGTAACAATCAAAACAGCTACCCTTTTTTCATTTGATTGTCATTGAATGATGATGTGATGGCCTACTAGAAATTGTTAACTTTTGTCTACCTACTTATCAATCTACCTACCTACCTTGCTTTTGGTAAGAAAACATGCTAACTCCATTCTATATAGTTATATGTAAGTGGTTACGTTGGAGAGATGGATCCCATGCAGTCTCTTTTAATTATACATACGTAACACAAATAAACCTTTTTGCCTAGGGAACATGTTTTATAAGACTTTCGGTCTATCAGAAATTATCTTTCCCATTGGAGCTGTGGCGTAAGGGTCCTACAGACCTTCTGGAAGGAAAGGAGTTAATCTAAGTAATGCTTCCCCGAATCTAGCTGGGACACGGTGGTTTTGACCAAGCTCCAGTGATGGTGAAAGATAATGGTATTGCTCAGATAAACTTGTCTTGAGGAATGGGAGGTGTCTGTGCCAGTGGAGTGGGCTAAATATAAGAATTTAATGTTTTGAGAGGAATGACTGGCCTCAGCACAGCATGTGGCTAATTCGGAATAAAAATCTAATTATAAAGCAGTAGTTGTATCTTGAGATGCAATGGCTGGGCTTTGGGGTGTAAACCAAAAGGAGAACCCAACGTGGGACACAAATGAAGCCTGCATATGAACTTGGTTCTAGTAAAATGAGGACTTACTAATTAAGTGAGGTAATGGCACCCAGTGAAAAGTTCAGTGTTTTCATGTTGCCTTGTCACAGAAAAGAGTAAGGTTATCTATTCTACTCTTCCCTTCATGAATATGTGCTTTTCTAACTCTTGACTATTACAGATTATGCTCACATGAACATTAAATTACAAACTATGCCAGCACAAATATGTATACAAAGTGTTGGTCCACTTATGTAGACTAGATACATAACCGTGAGTATAATTGCTTGGTTATAAGGCTCACATTAGTTTTTCATTCCTGCATTAAAATTACCCCAGAATTTAGTGGCTTAAAACAATAAACGTTTATTGTAGCATTTCTCTGGGTCAGGAATCTTTGTACAACTTATCTGGGTGGCTCTGGCTCAGAATTTCTCTTGAGGCTGCAATCAAGGTTTTGGCTGGAGATGTGGCCTCATGTGAAGTCTGGACAGGGGAAGACTCTGATTCCAAGCTTACTCACATGCTTGTTGGCAGGGTTTTGGATTGAGACCCTTAGTTGCTCCCTGGATGTTGGATGGAGATTGCTCTCAGTTTCCTGACATATTGGCCTCCCTATAAGGCAGCTCACAACATGACAACTGGCTTCCATCAGAGTGAGCAAGGGAGAAAGAGCAAGAGAGAATGAGAAAGGTGAAAGCCAGAGTCTTTAAAAATATTTAATTAAACTTTTAATTTTGAAATCGTAGATTCATATGCAGTTGTGAGAGAGATCTCGTGCAACTTTTATTCAATTCCCCTTAATGGCAACATCTTGCAAAACTATAATACAATATCAAACCAGGATTTGACATTAATACAGTCAAGATATAGAACACTTCCATCACCACATGTTGCCCTTGATATAGTCACATTCACTTCCCACCCACCCACATCCCCTCCTTAATATCTGGCAACTTCAACTCACTTTTCTATCTCTCTCTATTTTTCTCATTTCAAGAACGTTATGTAAGTGGAATTATATAGTATACAATGTTTTGGTATTGACTTTTTTTCATTCAGCATAATTCTTCAGATATTTATTCAGGGGGGTGGTGTGTATGAACAGTTTGTTTCTTTTTATTGCTGAGTAGCATTCTGTGGTATGGATATACCACACTTTATTTTACCATTCATCCATTGAAGGACATCTGGCTTTGGGTGGGCTGAATAATGATCACTCAATGATATCCATGTCCTAAACCCTGGTAAATGTTACCTTACACGGAAAAAGGGACTTCGCAGAGATAATTAAGAATCCTGAGATGAGGAGATTATCCTGGATTTTGGGGGGTAGGACAAATATAATCAATAGGAGCTTTGTAAGAGAGAAGCAGGAAGGTCAGAATTAGAGGCGGGGGAAAAAAAGGAGCTGCAACAATGGAAGCAGAGAGAGAAGGAGATGTGATGATAGAAGGAGAGGTTGGAGCTATGTGGCCAAGAAATGCAGGCAGCATCAGAAACTGGAAAAAGGCTAGGAAATGGATTCTGCCCTAAAGTTTCCAGAAGGAACACAGACCTGCGAATACTTTGATTTCAGGATTCCTGACCTCCAGAACTGTGAGACGATACATTTGTGTAGTTTTAAGCCACAGAGTGTGTCCTAGTTAGTTAACAGCAGCAATAGGGAACCCATGCAGTTTGTGTCTAGTTCCTGGCTATTGTGAATAAAGCTGCTATAGACATTTATATTCAGGTTTTGTGTGAACATGATTTTTTATTTCTCTAGGATAAACGCCCAGAGAGGCACTTGCTAGTTTATATGGTGATTGAATGTTTAGTCTTTTTAAGAAACCACTTGACTGTTTTCCAGAGGGGCTATATCATTTTGTGTCTACCAGCAGTGTATGAGTGATCCAATTTCTCTGCATCCTTTCCAGTATTTGGTGGTTACTATTTTTAATTTTTTTTTTTTAAAGGGAATGCTATTTATTTATTTATTTTTTGGGGGGCTGTGTTGGGTCTTTGTTTCTGTGTGAGGGCTTTCTCTAGTTGTGGCGAGCGGAGGCCACTCTTCATCGCAGTGCGTGGGCCTCTCACTGTTGCGGCCTCTCTTGTTGCAGAGCACAAGCTCCAGACGCGCAGGCTCAGTAGTTGTGGCTCACGGGCCTAGTTGCTCTGCGGCATGTGGGATCTTCCCAGACCAGGGCTCGAACCCGTGTCCCCTGCATTGGCAGGCAAATTCTCAACCACTGTGCCACAAGGGAAGCCCACTATTTTTATTTTAGCCATTCTGATAGAAATGTCGTGATATCCCATTGTGGTTTTAATCTGCATTTCTCTGACAGGTAATGATGTTGAACATCTTTTCAAGTGTTTATTTGTTATCTGTATAGCATCCATAGTGAGTTTTTTTGGATCTTTCCCTTATTTAATACTTTTTGAACTTCTGAGTGTTTTTCTTTTCTTTCTTTTTTTTTTTCAACTATTGCGTTTTGAGAGTTCTCTTTATATATCCATCACAATTGTTTTTCCCCTAGAGGTAAGGATTTTTTTTTTCTCTGTTATTTCTTTCAAGATTTTTTTCTTTTAAGTTTTCTGAATTTTGGTTATAATGTCTCTTCTTATGGATTTCTTTTCATTTTTCCTGTTTGGGGTTTGTTCAGCTTCTTGAATCTCTAGATTAATGCCTTTTACCAAACTGGGGGAATTTTCAGAATGAAGACGCTTATTTCTCTGAGTCCTTTTTCAGTCCTGCCCTCTTTCTCTTCTTCTGTAACTCTGATTACACAAGTTTACCATCTTTTGTTACAGACCCAACTGTCCCTGGTTCTCTATTTTTTTTTAATATATGTTCTCTCTTTTGTTCAGGCTGGGTAATTTCTATTGTCTATCTATTGAGTTTGTTAAATTGGTTATTGCATTTTTCCATTTTAAAATTTTCATTGGGTTTTCTTTATATCGTCTATTTATTCTCTGGAACTTTCTAATTTTTATTTGTCTCACTCATGCTTTTATGATGAGTGCTTTAAAATCTTTGTCAGACAATTTAATTCAACATCACTGTCATCTTGGTGCTAGCATTTATTGATTGCCTTTTTTTTCATTCAACTTGAGATTTTCCTGGCTCTTTGTATGATGAGAAATTTTTGATGGAAAGCTGGACATTTTGTGTATTGTCTTATGAGACTCTGAATCTTAAACTGTCTGTTTTATCTGGCTACTTCTGACCCTGCTTTACCAGGGGAAGGGATTGGTGACTTATTACAGCCATATTGGGGTAGAAGTCCAGGTTGTCCCCAGTGGAATTGGAAGTCCACACTCTCCACATGGTCTCCACTGACACTGCAGATGGCGCCTTGATACCGCCTGGTGGGAATGAAAGTATTTGCTGGTGGGGGTAAGGATGAGGCCACTATTTTTTCTGTGCTCTTTGACTATGGTAAAGCTATTGTTATCTAAAAGTTTTCTGTCTTGCAAGGTTGCCCTTATTCTTGCCTTTTGGCTGGAGAGATCAGGCTTCTTTGTCTGTGCCTATGGAATTTCTGGGTTGCTGGCTCTTCAACTCCAAGTCTGGGAAATATGAAGCAAAAAGAAAACCCAGAGAACTCATGACCATGTTGTTCTGTGGGTCCCAGGGTTCCTAGCTGGTCTGCTTTCTTTTCTCTACCTTTCAGAGGCTTTTTATGTTTATTTTATAAATAATACCTTTGGTTTTTAATTGTACTTAGTGGGACATATAGGGAAATGTACGTCTACTCCATCTTTCCCGGAAGTGGAAATCCCGCTTGTTTTGCAACCTAATATTGGAAGTGACATTCTATCACTTTTGCTCTATTCTATTACTTAGAAGTCACAACTTACAGCTCACATCGAAGGAGTAGTTTTACACAATTATACAAGGGCATGAATTTCAGGATGTGAAGGTCACGGAACACAATCACAGGGTCACATGTGTTCAGCTGAGTGGATACTGCCCATCAGTTTCACCAAAGTTTGTACTAATTTATGTTTTCATTGGCAATATATAAGGGTTTCAATTAATCCATATCATCCCCATTACTTGGCTTTTTAAAATCTTTTGAAGAATTTAACTCTGTTGATGGATATAGTTGATTCTCATTGTTATTTCAAGTTGCATTCCCCTGATGTGTTATTAGCATCTCTTTATTTTTTTTGTCCATTTGCTTATCTTTTCCCTCTTTTGTGAACTTCCTATGTAAGACTTTTGCTTACATTCTGTTAGGTTGTTTGTATATACATGTACACACACATATCCTATATGTGAAATTTTTGTCAGTTATATGTCTTGCAAATATCCTTTCCCACTCTGTGGATTTCCTTTTTTTAATTAATAGATTTTATATGTTAGAACAGCTTTAGGTTTACAGAAAAATTAATACAGAGAGTTCCTGTAAAACTGTATTTCCCACATGCTGTTTCCCCTATTATTAATATATTGTATACTTGTGGTACAGTTGTTACAATGAATGAACAAAGATCGTTACATTATTATTAAGTCCATAGTTTATATTAGAATTCACTCTTCGTGCTGTACAGTTCTGTGGTGGTTGACATGTGCTATGCTAGGTATCCACCATTACAGAATCAGACAGAAAGTTTCACTGACTTGGAATAGACATCTCTGGTGCTCCACCTGTGTCTCTAAAGTTTTGTATTTCCCAGAACATCATATAGGTGAAGTCATACAGTACGAAGCCTTTTCAGATTGGCTTCTTTCATTTACTAATATGCATTTATGGTTCCTTCCTGTCGTTTCATGCCTTAATAGCTTATTTCTTTTTAATCACTGAATGACATTCCATTATATGGATTTATGACAGGTTGTTTATCCATTTGCTGCTTGAAGAACATCTTGGTTGCACTGAGTTTTAGGCAATTGTGAATAAACATTTGTGTACAGGTGTTTGTGTGGGCATATGTTTTCAACTCAATTGAACAAATGCCTAAGGGTGCACTTGCTAGATGATATGGGAAGACTGTGTTTAGCTTTGAAAAAAAAAATTTTTTTTAAAACTGCAAAATTGACTTCAGATATGGCTGTACCACTTTGCACTCCAACCAGAAATGACTGAGAGTTACTGCTGGTCTGAATTTTTGTGAGCATTTGAGATCAGGGTTTTTGCTTTTGGATTCTAATCATTCTTAGACTTGGGTCATGATATCTCATTGTTGTTTTAATTTGTTGAGCATCTTTTCATGTGTGTTGGCCACTTGCATATCTCTTCAGGGGGGTGCCTGTTCAGATCTTTTCCTCATTGTCTAATTGGGTTGGGGTTGTTTGTTTTCTTATTGCTGAGTTTTAACAGTTCTTCATATATTTTAGACATAAGTCCTTTATCAGATATGTGTTTTGAAAATATTTTCTACCAGTCTGTGCCTTATCTTTTCATTCTCTAAGCAGTGTCTTTTGCAGAGCAGACATTTTTAATTTTAATGAAGTTCAGCTTATTAACTTTTTCTTTTGGAGATCATGCTTTTAGTGTTAAGTCTAAAAACTAGTAATAAACTAGTGTTTATTACCAAACCCAAGGTCACCTAGACTTTCTCCTATGTTATCTAGTAGAAATTTAGTTTTGTGTTTTACATTTAGATCTGTTATCTGTCTGCTTTGAGGGTTTTTTGTTTTGTTTTGTTTTGTGGAGGATCTGTGTCTAGATTATTTTCCTTTTAATGTGGATGTCCCAACTGTTCCAACATTATTTTTTGACAAGACTGTCTTTTTCCATGGAATTGCTTTTGCTTCTTTGTCAAAATCAGTTGACTGTATTTGTGTAGGTATATTTTGGAGCTTTCTATTCCATTCCTTTGATCCATTTGTCTATTCTTTTGCAAGTACCATACTGTCTTAATTACTGTAACTTTATGATAAGTCTTGAAATTGAGTAGTGTTCTTCTTCAGTATTGTGTTGGCTCTCTTGAGTCTTTTGCACCTTCTTATAAACTTTAGAAGCAGTTTATTGCTATCCACAAAATAGCTAGCTGGTATTTTGCTTGGGTTTGTGTTGAATTATTTATCAACTTGGGAAGAATTGACATTGTGACAATATTGAAATTTCTTATCCACAAACATGGAATATCTCTCCATTTATTTAGAGCTTTGCTTTCTTTCATCAGAGTGGTATAGTTTTCCTCAAGTAGATCCTATGCATATTTTGTGAGATTTATATCTAAGTATTTCTTTTTTGGTGTTAATATAAATGGTATTGTGTTATATATTAATTTCAAATTCCAATTTTTCATTGCTGTTATATAGGAAGACAATTGACTTTTGTGTATTAACCTTGTATTCTGCAACCTTTCTATAATTGCTCATTTTTTCCATAAATTGCTTTTGTGGACTTTGGGATTTTCCTCATAGATAATGTCTTCTAGTTTCCAGCTTTGTTTCTCTCCTATTCTTGGGTTTCCCTAAGAACTTCTATTTAAATTGAGGTGAAAACAGATCATAGTTATAATAATACCCCTAAATTTTTTGTTGATGTACAATATTATAAAAGTTACAGGTGTACAATATAGTGATTCACAATTTGTGAAGATTATACACCATTTATAGTTATTATAAAATAAGGGATGGGGAGGCTACAGGAGCCTGGAATTTGTTTAATTGTCCTTCGCCCAATAAGATAAGGCTGCAGTGAAGTAGTTTCCTTTGAGGGCAGGACTTAAGTTATGGAGCTCTGGAGATATTTCAAAATGGTAACTTTTCCCCTCCCCTTACCTGAGTAAAGCATGGGCATTGTTCTGTGGTCTGTACCATTGGTGGGACTCCTGGAGGTAAAACATGTGAAAGGTGGGGACCCTCCTAAGACTGGGCCCCCAGACCAGCCTACATTCACCCGCAGTAATTTTTCAATTACCTTTTAAGTGTTCCTGCCAACAGCTGTATCTGTGGCCTCTGCTCCTGGTAAACTGTGATTCTCTGTATTCACCTATCTCACCAAGCTTTTGGGTGGCACTTTGCCTTGTGACTTCAATTATCTGATGGATGTAAGAAAAGTTGTTGATTTCCATTCTGTTCCAGCTTTTTTCTTGTAATAAGGATGGAGATGATGACTTCCAAGCTTTTTACATGTCAGTGCTGAAACTGTGGCTTGCTTTTTCAGTCTTTTGTCTTTGAGAAACAGATGCTTCCAATTTTAATGTAATGCAGCTTATTGACTTTTTCCTTTATCCTTACTTTGTGTGTTCTAATAAGTTCATGAGTATATTTTCCCCAGGTTATTTTCTAGCAAACTTCTTGATTTTAACTTTCACATTTATATCTATAATCCTCTTGGAATAATATCTGTGTAGGAATGAGGTAAAGATGCAAAATATACTTTTATTTCCATATAGATAATCTGATTTTTACATGTTGATTTATTGGGAAAAAAACCACTTTTTCATACTACTCCAGATTGTTGCTTTTGTCCATACATGTATGTGTTTTTGGACTCTCTTTTCCATTGTTCTATTTGTCTGTTTTTAAGCTGGAACCACACTTTCATAATAAGTGGTGCTTTAGAGTAAGCCAGTAATATGGTAGTATAAATTCTCTAGCTTTCTTATAACTTTCCAAGATTATATTGAATACTTTTGACCCTTTGCATTTCTCTGTAAATGTTAGAATCAGCTTATAACTTTCTCCAAAAAAGACACGCTAGAATTTTTATTGGGATTGCAGAGAACATTATGCATAAATTCTATTTTACATTTGTAAGGATTAACAAGGATATTGCACCATGTGAAGATGAAATTCGAGATTGGTAAATTTAAAATAGCAGTAAACACATGAAATTCTAGGTTAGGATTACAAAGCGTCAAATCAATGAAGTAGGAAATAAACTTAAGAAGGTAAAAGACAAAAAGATAAAACATAATGAATGGGGAAAAGTGATATATGAGAATGGATCCAAGAGTTACAAAATATATTGAAATTCCTTATTAAAAAATCAGAGTTGATGGAGAAGAATTATGGAATAAAAGAAGCAGAGAAAGAAAGGCTTTTCTAAACCACTTGAAGGATTCAGTGGGCAGTAAATAAGTCTATAAGTGATTTTTTTAATGTAATAAATAAGAATAATTTTGAAAATACCAAATTTCTACCCCATCCTTTGCAGGAATCTTTGAATTTTTTAAAAAAAAATATCATATTATAAAATCAAAGGAAACTTCAGTAGATCCACAAAAATAAGCATTCTGTAGGTCACCTTTACTAGCCATAATATATAATGAAAATTTAAAAATAAATGGAATATCCAACCATAAAGAAAACAAAATTCTCCTCAACAATCTTGGGTTTAAGAGTAAGTCATTAATAAAATAATCAGCTATTAGGAAAAATAATGATAATACAAACAACAAATATGTATTAAAATGTTGAGTGTAGTAAAAATTGTGGTCATAGGAGAATTTATAACAAACACGTGTATTGCTATACAAGTAACAATTTAAATAAATAGACTAACAATAATAAAGATGCCAAGAAAAGCATGAAGAAATAATGATGAAATTTAAAATTAGAATGTAATAATGTTGTCCATATGTTAAAAAAAATTAATACATGAGAAAAAGAGATAAAAGTGAAAAAATGTTTAGATATGCTGACGGAAATGATAATTTTAAAATATGTGATAAAACAATTTAGCATAGTATAAAATTATGATTAAATTTCTGTAAATCTCTCTGTAAAGAAAAGTAAAAACATCATTGAAAAGATTATTTTTCTTAAATGACTTATCCCTAGAATTAAAAGAAATGACTCAAAGTATTAGAAAACGTAATGGACACTTATGCAAGATATTTAAATTATCAAACTTCAACTATTCTTCAGGACCAAATGATTTTATAGTTGCATTTTAAAGTCTTTCAAGGATCACATAACTCACATAAGATTCTCTAAGACATAAATAAAGGGGAAATTTTTGTGTGTGTGAGACTGAATCAGATTAAGTAATTCAGTTGAATTTACATGTAATGTCCCAAATAAAATATTATATATAAAACATTAAAATTGTTCAGTAACAAACATGTAAGGTAGGGCTTAGAAGATGTTATTCAAAGCAGAGTTTTGTTTCTAATTCAGATGTGATGGAATTTTAAATATTAAGCTTATTAGCAGAACTTCAGTACTTTTAGGAAAACTAGATGCATAGATTGTGTAAATTATTAAATGTAAGAGTGGTGACACCCAATTAACTTTATTCCTCTGATGTCAAACTGTTATTATCACCAGTCCCTTCTGTATTTAACTTTCTATAATCCAAATGCTCCTTGGTTTCTTCTTGAGTACAGTTAGTTAAATAATTGACCAAATGGTCATTCAGCTAACTTTCAAGGACTACTTCCCTGGCTTTGCTACCGGGGAGAGTACACTGCTTCCTTCATATCATTGGCTCTGCAAGGACTGATTTTTCACGTTCTCCTTGACTCTTGGTTCAGGTCCCTCTCACCTATACACGTATGGATAACCCCCAGTCCCACTCTTCTCCACACAGGGCAGATCCAGGCTTTGTGGGAGCCGAACTTTGTACATTTTGTTATCGCTCTTTAAGAAAAAGAGCACAAAAGTATAATCTTAGGCACAAGAGTGAACATTTATTTATCGTGATAAAATAAATCACATTGAGTTATAATTGTAAAAAGCAGACAAATATTACAGACATCCCAAATAGCTTTAGCTTGTATTACACTGGGTTTCCCAGAAACAGACATCAAGATTAGGTTTTTCCTCTAAGTGATTTAAATAAGGAATTCCCTCTAGGGACGAGGAAAAAGCAAAGGATATGTGGCATTTCAGGCAAAGTCGCCAGAGGAGAGCTGCCCTGATCTCAGATGTATCCTGGCCAGATACAGAGGGATCTGGGTTTCCATTCCCAGCCAGTCATGAATAGATTGAATTCCCAGCCCGGACACTTCTAACTCTCCACACCGAATGAAAGCAATGCACAAAATGGTAAAATGGGATCTGAAGAGATCAGGGGGAACGTTGACATGATCTGCTCCTTGACCCCATGTATTGTAAGTGTTGCTTCTCTTCCATTACCCCACTTTTTTTTGCCAGGAATCCTTAATACTGTAAAAATTTTCTCATCTCTGTATCATAAGATGGCACAGTTGTAGGGAGAGCTGTTCCTCAAAGCCATTCATATACTTTGATGACTTAGCAATGCTTTAACCATATGTGTACGTAGCTGCAAATCAAATACATATATCCCCCCAAAACCAAACAAAATGCATTCCCAACTACACTTCCACTTAGCAGGGATCCCAAAGATAAAGCAACTTCAGATCTACCTTACACAAGTGGAAATGTGATGAAGGGAAGACAGAATACAAAACAGTGGGAATCTTCATAGATTTTAGTTAAAAGAGCTTACAAATTTTATAAAAACATATGACCATGTGAATGCTTTTCCAGGACCCCTCCCAGATTCTTGGAAGGAGCCCATGAAAGTGGGCGAGTCCCAAAGCTTAACTTTTATTAGCTTCACCATAAATCCAGCCATGATTTAAAGCTACTTTTTATAGACCACCCTGGGAAAAATTTTTTAAGTTATAATGGAGACCAAAGAGTTTTATTTGGCTGCTGTGAAATCAACACAGTGTTTGAAGCAAAGTGTGAAAAAGAAAGAAAAGACAAGTGTGAGAGAGATCACACTCCCCACACTAGACACTCAGTTCTCCTGACTCCCAAGGACTAATTCATGAAAATCATTTTGTGCCCTTATAACTGACAATGACCAAAATTCAAGAGCTCTTGCTTTGCCTGTTGGATTCTCTCAACTCAACTTTACATCTGATATATCCAAAAGTCAATTTTTTTCTGACCTTATGTTTAAGGCACATCTTTAGTTTGTTTCTATTATTATATTATATCCTGTTATATGACAACCTCAGCTCTCTTCTGATGAAGATGTGACTCAGGCCTGAACTAGAAAACATTCTCATGCAACCCTCCTGCTTAAGAACAAGCATTGCAGTTACTGATAGGAACTAGATGGTGTTTTTATCATACACTATGACCACAGTCTGATGTCTAGACCTCTGACTACCCACCCAATAGCTCCTAAAATGGCTTTTTGCAATTTCCCAACCTGGGTAAATAGAACTCATTCTTCAGAACTTAATTTATTTGCACTTTCCCCCTAGGAAACCTTCCCTGAGTCTTTAGGTGAAGTTAAACACCACGTAGTCTAACACATCACCCATTCTTTGATTGTCTCTTCATGTCTACAAGTTGAGCTCCTTGAATCCAAGACTGCATTTTACTTAATTCTGTCTTCTGCACTCAGCACAGCACTGGATACAAAGTAAGATCTCAGAATGTTTAGGAAGTGACTGATGGATTAATGCAGGTGTTCTCAACTGGTAGAGATTTTACCCTCGCCCCCACCCCAGGAACCTGTGGCAGCATCTGAAGCCCTTTAGGGTTGTTAGAACAGGCATCTAGTGGGTAGAGGCCAAAGACATTGCTAAATAACCTACAATGTGCAGGACAAGTCCCCAGACAAAATATTAATAGTGTGGAGGCTGAGAAACCTTGGGCTAACTGAATGAATGAATGTTCTCCAGACTTCAGCAATAAATCTAATGTGTTTTTCATGCCATAAGAAGAAATGTGAAATGTAGCTTTAATACACAGCTTTTTGTTCCTAAACTTTAATACAGAGCTTTTTGTTCCTAAACTTTTCATTTTTTCTTTACGAAAGAAAACTCAGAGTAATTCCATAATTTGGGAATTTTGGAGTATTCAGCATCGTAAATGTCTTCATATCATTTAAAGTAAACTGAAGCATAAAGGAGACAGTGGCAGTATTTGCAGAAATCTTTTTTATCCACATTGTCTGATGTGTTAGAATTGAGGACACCAGTATTTGTTGAAAAAAACCATTGTGCCTTATTTTAATAAATTCACAAATAATGCTGCCTATATTCATTTTCTATAGCTCAATACAAAATTGAACTCTAGCCAGTCACTCATGAAAAGAAGTGTGCGCTGCACATAGACTTTGCATTAAATCTGTCACATGGCCATGTAGTCCTAGAGAGTCTCTTATTTTGGTTCATGTCCATTCCTTTGCTTTGGACTCATTTAATATGTGCTCCTTGCTAATTGGTCTTCTAGTGTCTTTAGTAACTCATGTCAGCTTGTAGGTAATGTTGACTTGAAATAATAGACTGCCAGGGACTTCCCTGCCAGGGACTCCGTGCTTCCAGTGCAAGGTGCCCAGGTTAGATCCCTGGTTGGGGAACTAAGACCCCACATGTGGCACGGCATGGCCAAAAAAATAAATAAATAAATAGACTGCCAGATATTTCTCCAGCAAACATGGATTTATTTGGAATCTGCAGAGAATTGCAGTTTCCAGGGTCTGCAACCATGAAGAGCCATGTGTAAGGTCCCCCTAGGCAAGAGGAGAATGCTTTTATAGAGAGGAACAGGAAGTTGGGAGGGTATAGTGAACAAAGAGTTCATGGCTTTTCATTAGCTGAGCCTTTGCCAGGAAAGAAGAGGAGTCTTTTATCTTCCTTTTGGGCTCTGCTATCGTCACAGAGCATGAGAGCTCCCCCTTTTGGTCTTCCAACTCTATTTAATTGAGGTTTCTGTTTATTAATTCTTTTATAGAAGGCAAAGGGAAAGTCTTGAATTAATGAAAATTCACTGCCTCCCAACAAAGTTTTCTGGTTAAAATTGCAAATGCAGAAAGAAATTTCGCACAAAGTGCATCTAATGTAGTTAAAATTAGCTACCAAGTTCAAGTCACATTACAGAATAGATTAATTAGAGTCCAGTGCTTGCCTTAGTTCATGTTGTTATTAATTACCCATGGGTACTTCCACAGCTGTTTGTGTTTTAGAACTAATTGAATTTTTTAAAAACCATTCTTGGAACACAAAGCAGTTTCTTTTCAAAGAACATGAAAAAAAAAACAAAACCCAAAAAACTCAAGAGACTTTACTTAGAGACAGTCATAAAAGAAATACATGCCAGTTTTGTAACCAAGAAGAAAAATGGCCATGGATATGTCTCTAGGACAGCAAACATAATGTGTGTGTGTGTGTGTGTTTATCTTCTGAACTGACAGAAGGAAAAAAAGGAAGGAAGGAAGGAAGATATAATGAATGTAAATAAAATATATATGTGTATATACAAATAAATATTCTGGAGAACACACACACCCTATAAGCACACACTCATAAGCAGTTTATTCTCTTGATCATTATGCTGATACATGCTCATTGTCAAAATTTTAAAAATGCAAAAGAATACAATACAAAATAGCAAATGGCACATGATACTAATATAACTACTGCAAAAAACATTGTTGACCATGTGTTATATTTCCTTAGTATTTATTTTATGAACCTATTTCTGCAATAAAAAGCATATATGCATTTGTATATTTATTTTGTATCATAAGAAGTATTCTCTACATATAACTTATTATCCTGCCTTTTCCCACTTAGTATATTATGAGCAATTTGTCAATTCATTAAATTTTCTTTTAATATAATTTTTACTGGATACCTAATGTTAAATACTATGGCTAGGTTGTAGTACAATGCTTTCATTGGAAATTTAGCTTTTTTTTTCCACTTTTTATCATTTCAATCAGCAATTACAATTGAACATAAAATTTCTTTATAGGTAAATTCATTTTGAAACTGAGATCATACTAAATTTTATTATCCTGATTTTTACTTGAATTTATTATATTATATACACTATAACAATTCATAAAACATAATTTAAAAATTGTCATTTAATGGCCACATATTTCATGATGTGAATATGCAAATTTTACATTAAATTTTTATATATTTGAAAATTTATAGTGTTTCAAGTTTATTAATAATATAAATAAGTTAAATATGGGCAATATTATATGTGAACCTTTGTATATTTCTATGATTATTGTCTTAGGTCAGAGTTCAACAATGGATATCATTGGCTAAAGGTACAATCATCAATAACACTCTGTATATGTTGGATAATTTCCCACTAACTGGGATTTCTTTTCAATGTTCAGCATTAACAATTAAAACACTGATATGTATTATTGCGAACACTACATTTAATTCTAATAATAAATTGACAGATAGACAAAATGTAATGTTGTTGTGTTTACATTCATTTCTTTGATTACAAATGAGATTTGACCTGTTTTCAACTTTAGAAAACCTTTTTTTGTTGTTTTTTGTTGTCATTGGCCTAACCATGTCCTAAACTACTTTTACTGGTGGAGAACTTATTCTTAAATATTTCTGAAAATCTTGGATTTTATTTGTTTCCTTTAATATATTAAGAGTTTTCTTCCCAGAGTGATCAGGGTGTTATTTATTTACCCTGTTTTACTTTTTCCTTCTCTTTACTCACCTGTGGACAAAGAACACTTTTGTCCAGACTCGTTTGTGAACAAAGTGATTGGATTACCCTTGATTCAATTCACTGTCTACTGTGCAAGATTACAAAACAGTTCAAAGAACTTTGGGACATTATAATTTCTGCTGCAGTAACCAAGCAACAAATGAGCAGAGTAGCATCTAGAGTGAGTAATAGTGTTCCTGCTTCAAGTCTCATTCTTCTTAACAGAAATTTCAAATACTAGGCTGAGAAGCAGCTAGACAAACAGCATTCAAAAGGTGGTATGGAATTTCTTTATCTCTACAGTCATGGTGATGTGCCCCCTTTGGAAATAATTGTCAACACCTGCCAGAGGTACATCTCGATCTGTTTTGTGCTGGAGTAAAATTTTCACCAGATTCCATCAACCCTTTAACATTTTGAAGTGGGACAAATGGGTGCCTCTAATACAAGAGTTCAAAATTCCGGTCACCATAGAAGGTGCAGAGGAAAATTAAAAGTCATCATAGAATTAAAATGTTTCTTAATGCACGGCTTATCAAAGATTCACATAAGTCCATACTAGTCTGTGAAATGTTTCTCACCAGCCTGAGAGGAGAAAAGGCTAGAAATTGAGAATAAGCATTTAGACAATTTAATAACTATTTGACTACCATAAGATATTGCTGTGAATGTCAAATGTAAACTTAAGGCTGTAATTATCATATAATTTTGTCTGAAAATTAAACTATGAACCAAAACATCTTATTTTCTTCTATTATAATAATTATGTATGCTATATCTTGATAAATGTTAGTCACATTTCACAAAGTAAACTCCCTATCAAATTGTTCTATTATTATACACTGTAAAAATGTGGTTCCTATTATCCATTAACTTATTTTAAAAGGTGACTTTTTCCTGATAATAATTATCATAGAATAATGAAAATCTCCTTACGTAGATATGTAATAAGTCCTCAGTAGCACTACTTCAGAATTTCCTAGAATGCAAAGGCGGCAGACAGTTGTGTTTCTCTACTCTCCTGTGGTTCTCTGGAAGATGGTGTCATCAGAGTGGGGTAGGTGAGGGGACCAGGGGACCAGGGTGGAAGGTAGTGCCTGGTGTCCTACTTGGTGCCAACTTTGGATTTCTGAGCAAACAGCCGGCACTGGATCTGCCTCCCATCATTTGGGCTGGCAGATCTGTTCTTTTTCAAATAACAAAGCTTATTTCAGGGTCAGCTGCAAGTCATTTTGTCTTTCAGCTCCATAAGTTAAATAAACTAGGAAAAATCCCTCCAGGATTCTGGTAATGCGTTGACTGTCAATCATAGTTTTTGGTGTCATCGTTTTCTATGGCTGCGAAGGTTTTGTAAGATGAAATTGGGAGGAGTGATAGACTGCTGGCCAAAGACGATCAGAAGTCATAAAGCTCTTCTTTGCCTTTCAAATGTTACATGATATATATTTTTTTGATTAGAGAATATTTCATTTTTGGTACAATGAATTATCCTGATTTTTCCTTGTGATTCTTTATGTTGTTTTTGTGAAAGTCAGACTAATACTGCTTTAGAGCTTCTAAAATATCAAGACTACACTTATTTTGGTGCTTAATATATCTATGTTTCAAACATCCATTTTGTCTTTATTTGGTTAAGAACTGACATGAAACTCTATGAGTCTTTTTTCCAAAATTTATTTAACTTCTCTGCAATATATGGAATAAGCATTTACTTCCAGCTAATCTGTGAGGCTAAATTTATTATTTCTCAGATTCTTGTTTCTTTCTGAGCTTAAGTTCCTATCTGTTAATATTTCCCTTACACCACACTGTCTTGTTTACTATACTTTGTAACACACGTTGTTAACACAGGGAAGTTAGCTTGATCTTAGTATCATTCTTTTTCACAATTTCCTTGAATATGCTTGCTCATTTACTCTGTTAAATTTATGAGTTACCTCAACAAGTTAAAAGAATATTCCACCCATTTTTTATTGGATTACATTAAACCCAACATGGATTTAGAAAGAATCATCATTTTTGCAACATTTAGTCTTTACATTCAGGACTATGATATATTTTTCCATTTATTCAAATTTTCTTTTATGACCCTCAGTAAAGTTTTATGATTTCTTCAAAGCAATATGGTAATTACTTGTTGTAGTTATTCCTAGGAATTTGTTGTATTTTCTTGCTATCTGAGTCCAAATATATTCTCCAAAAGGTTTTTGATTTAAGTATGTGATATATATGAGAATACATTTATTTTTCCATTTACATGAATGATGAGTGAGAGGCCTAAATTGTGTTGAGAATATTGCAGTTGGAATAGTTTGAAGAGGTTTCTGACTAAAATGTTGATTATGGGCAGCACCCAAACAATAGAAGCCTCCTTCAATGCATTGAATGAAAATAGCTACCCTTGAATGCATCACAGAGACAATGTCTCATTAGTATATATTGTTATTTAAAATGTATTTCTAGTTAAACACTTTTGCCAACACTTTTGACTTCACTTATGTTTTTGTGCAGACAGTGTCCAAAAGGGAATATATTTATACTCGTATGTTGAATCTATGCATTATAAAAAAAAGGATCAAAATTTCCTGGAATCAGGGAAATGTAGAACATCATTGTTTAAGGATGCCACACTGCAGTTTC